>NC_059327.1:129192852-129817852 GCF_018350155.1 Leopardus geoffroyi
GTTCATTATGCTATTAAAGAGAGATAATTAATGGTTAATTCTGTATTTGTACAGATTAATTTCTTTATTCTATAATAATATAAAACCTATATATTTTAAATAACTATAGTATATTAGTAATATAGGTAACATTTAATTCATGGATTGTATTACGCGAAGTTAAAGCAAAATTTGAAGTATAATTGCTATAAAATCACTGGCTACTTTTACTCAGCATAATTATTTGGAGAGTCATTTATGCTGCTGGATATATTAATAGGCCACTCCATTTTATTGCTGAGCAGTAGTCCATTGTACGAATATACCATCACTTGCTTGTCTATTCGCCTGTTCCTGGATATTTTGGCTGTTGTTAGCAATTTGAAATTATTAAAAATAAAGCTGTTTCATGTAAAAAATCTTTCTATGGACATATGCTTTCACTTATTTTGTAAAATGCCTTGAAGTAAAATGATTAGTACCTATAAAGTTTGGGGAACTCCCAAACTGTTTGCAAAATATTGTGCCATTTTACATTCTTCCTAGCAGTGGAGTGGTTCTATTATAGAATCATTCCACTAGGTACGCAGTGGTATTTCATTGTCATTTTAAATGGTATTTTTCTTTTTATTTTAAGTTTATTTATTTATTTTGAAAGACAGACGGCATGAGTGGGGGAGGGGAAGAGAGAGAGGGAGAGAGAGAATCACAAGCAGGCTCCACACTGTCAGAGCAGGTGCTCAAACCCATGAACCCGTGAAGTCATGAGATCCTGACCTGAACTAAAGCCAAGAGTTGGACATTTAACTGACTGAGCCATCCAGGAACCCCTTAAATGGTATTTTTCTAGTGACTAATGGTGTTGAACATATTTTATTTGCTTGTTTGTAATCCATGCATCTTCTTTCATTATGTGTGCCTTCAGATCTTTTGTACATATTTAAATGGCTTATAGCTTGTCCAGTGTGTGACTTGAACTTGTTTTCATTTTCTTAGTGTTTTTCCTGCAGCTTAATTTTGATGAAATCTATTTATTTATTTATTTATTTCATGGATCATACTTTTGGTGTCTAAAAAATATTGTCCAACTCAAGAGATTTTTCTCCCATGTATTTTTCTCAAAATTTTACATTTTTAGTTTTACACATAGATCTATGATCCAATTTGAGTTAAGACTTCTATACAGGGAGAAGTATGGATCACAATTTGTTTGTATATATTTGCTGAAATTGTTACTTTTCTCCAAAGAATTGCCTTTGAGCTTTGTCAAAAATAATGTATGGGTCTGTTGGTTGATTTAATGTTGTGGCCCACTGCTCTATTTGTCCATTTTTAACACAGTATTCACTCTCTTGATGACTTTACCTTTGTAATAAGTCAGCTTGTCAGTATCTACAAAGCCTACTGGGATTCTGACTGGGATTACACTAAACCTATAAGTCAATTTAGGCAGAACTGACCTTTTATATATGTTGTTGCATTAAAGCTGCCTATCTCTCAATGTGTTTAGGTCCCTGTCTTCAATTTCTTTAGATTTGATTTATAGATTTTACTGTATACATTTTTTACAACTTTGGTCATTTTTTACCTTTAATTATTCTAAAATGTTAACGCTCTTTTAAAATGTATTATTTTTCATTTTTGGCTTTTTTGTTACTACATAGAAATGCAATTGCTACTGTAAATACATTGTATGCAAAATTAGTAACAGTATTTCTAATAGTTTTTAACATGTTCCATAGAATTCTTTCTGTAGATGATAATTCAATTTTCAAACAAGTACAATTTACTTCTTCGTTTCCAAAATCGATGTGCTTTATTTTTTCTTATTTACTGCACTGCCCAGAAGTATAAATACAACGTTAGTAAAGTGTTGAGAGCAGTTATTCCTTCTTTGTTCCTGAATTTAGGAGGGAAACCATTCACTTTTTCACAATGAAGGATATTAAAGAAAGAACCCTGTAGCTTTTCCCTAGCTTCTCTTTATGAGATGAGGATGTGCCCATGTATTGGAGAGTTTTCATTAGAATGAATGTTGTATTTTCTTAAATGCAATGTCAATTAATATTGCAGCAAGGTATTTTCTCCAAATATCCAACATGCTTTTTAATGTCACAGTCATGTTCTCAGTAGGGGAATCTACTGAATCACGTGGACTATATTTATAGGACGTTGAATGAGGTAATGAGTTGAACTTTTTATGCAGCTCAGTCATTACTAGATTTTATACAAGGGAAAGAAATAGTGACAATATAAATGATAAAGAAATCTCTGGAAATAAGATGTAGTCCTTTTTGGGTACACCTATCAAAACATGCATGTTAAAAATGTAATAAAAATAATAAATATTGTTTTCTTACCAAGATTATAAATATTTTTATTGGTAATGCACAGTGTTAATGTTGATAAAGTAAATGAAGTATTTTCAGAAACAGCTCGTAGGAGTTCAAATTAATTAAAGTTCGAGGAGATAATCACAATATGTTAAATAAAAATGCAGGTTACAAAACAAAATATATAGTACCATCATATTTTTGTGGTATAGGTAACTATAAAAGCACCTCAGAAAAATTATTAAAGGTACATGTAATGTATACTTAATAACTGAATGGTCAATTATATGGATTATTTTTACTTTCTTCTCTACAACTTTATGTTTTTGAAAATTTTATACAACAGACAAATATTTGCAGGTTGTGTTTCTCAGGAACAGACTTTGAGCAGAGATTGGCCTGCAAGATATTTATTAGAAGATGCTCTGAGGATTAATGCTTTCAAAGAAAGGGAAGGACACAGAATTGGGCAGAAGAAGAAATCAGCCTGTACTTCAGATTCAAAGAAAGTTTCAACCATTGTGCAAATGTTGAAAGGAAGTATCTTAACTACTGAGGAAAATTGCTGTGAGATATTTTCTGGATGTAACATGATTTTTAACGTCACAAATCAGGCTTTCCATATAAGCAGGCTGGAGATGTTATGGAATCGCATGTAATATTGATAGGTGTACCTAGATCAGGTAAAGGAAAATCACTTCAAAACAACCACCTTAACCATGTGTTAGAAACTAAAGAAGCTATGCTGAAAGAATCAAATACAGGATATCAATAAAGAGATGGGAATTATTTAAAAAAAGGTGCCAAATGGAAATTCTAGAGGTTAATACAAAATTATTGAAATGAAACATATACTAGAGGAGCTGAATGGTAGATTTGAAGTGGCAGAAGAAAAAATCAGGAAAATTGAAGAGAAGTAATTAGAGATTATGTAGTCAAAAGAACAGAAAAAAAAAAAGAATAAGGAAAACTGAACAGAGCCTCAGAGAAGTATAAGACACCATTAAACACACCATTATAAGCATAAGTGGAATACTCATAATGAGAAGGGAGAGAAAATGGAGCATAAAAATATTTGAAGAAATAATGGCTAAAAACTTCCCAAATAGGATGAATAATACTAATCTATACATTCAAAAAGCTTAATTAACTCCAAGTAGACTAAATTAAACAGATTCACAACTATAGACATCACGGTGAAAATATTGAAAGTCAAAACTAAAATCTTAAAAGTATAAAGGGAATGAAGACTTTATGAGAACTATTAAAGGATCCCAGCAATGCTGAAGAATACAAGATTAATAGCCAAAAATCATTTATATTTCTCTAGAGATGTAATGAAAAATCTGAGAATTAAATTTAAAAAATCCCATTTATAACAGATCTAAAGGAACAAAATACCAGAAATTAATTTGCAAAAGTAATTGCAAGTGTATATGGAAATCTACAAAGCATTGTTAAAAAGATAAATAATAAATAAGTGGGGAAAACATCCATGTTCTTGGATTGGGAGTTTTAATATTGTTAAGATGGTAATACCCCCCAAATCTGTCTACAGACTTTCTTCAATTCTATAAAAAATTAAAACTACCCTTTCTCAGAAATTGACATGCTGATTCTAAAGTTCAGATGGAAATGCAGAGAAATCATCCTACAATAATCTTGATAAAGAAGAACAAAGTTAGAAGAGCCACACTTCCCAATAAATAATAAAAATAGCCATATAGATCAATGGGATGGAATTGAGAGTCCAGAAATAAGCTTATATATTATGGTCAATTGATTACTGACAAGGGTTGGAAGTCATTTGATAAGGGAAATGGTGTTGGGATGATTGGATAGCGACATCAACAAAAATGAATTTGGATACCTACCTCCTACCACATAAAACAAAACAAAACAAAACAAAACAAAACTTTAAATGGTTAAATGTCCTAAATGTAAGTGCTAAAACTTTAAAATTCTTTGAAGGAACATAGTGTACCTCTGTCCCAAAATGTATGACAAATAATAGCATAAATACCATGGGGAGAAAAATTTAAGTACATTCTTGGAAAGTTCATGTAGTATACATGAAGTGATATAAAAAAAACAATAGTGATAAGTATGGATTTTATAAACTATAAACCACAAAAAGGAAAAAAAAATTATAGCTTGACTAAACAGCACTGATAAAATGGGAAACAAAAAAAGAAAAAAAAGATGAAAGAGGAAAAATAGAAGAAAAAAAACATAAGAAACAAATTGGAAACACATGGGAAATTGATGCATTTTAGTCCAGCTGTATCAATAACCACTTAAATGTACAATTTTTAACACTAGCTATTAAAAGGTAGAGATTGTCAGATTGGATTTGAAAGCAAAACCCTGTTACATTCTAGGTAAACATAGATTCAAGGAATAAATGCATTGTAAGGAGGGGAGACGGTAAAAAACTTAGAAGTATGCCATAGTAAGAGCAGTAAAAGAAACGCTAAAGTAACCATATATGTCCTGCCTCTAGCAGCTGGTATTAGTCCAGAAATGGTCATGTGACTGAACTTGGTCTCATAAACTTGAAAGGAAGAATTTAGAGTTTATTTTAGAGAACATGTTTTCTCTTATTTCTCTTCATCGTTCCCATTAGATACAAAAAGAAAAAACAACACAGCAAAACAAAAACACTTTCACAGGTAGTCATCTCTCTACCATGTGGGTTGCCAGCCTTGGGATAACAGGGAAAATAGAACAGCACAGATGAAAGAAACAGGTGTTCGATAGCTCTGTTGGTTGATTGCCTAGGTTTCCAGTTACTTCAGATAAGAAACATTTTATTAAGTCATTTGGAATGTTTTTTTCTGCTACATAATTCACCTATTATCAATCTCAGTATTAATTTTCTATTAGCAATAATTTATTTTTTCTCTCCTAAAAGAAAATTGAAAAATATTTTGATGAAAGTGATATCTAGTTGTTGTACTGTGTTATCTCAAAACACAGCTAAATTACACATAAGAATGCTTCTAATTATAGTTTCAACCAGTGGTTAATAAATGACTGGTTTAATACTTAAGATTGTTTACTCCTATACAATTTAGTTTGCAATTTTAAATCTATATGTTTAACAAATTAAATATTAAATATTTTAAAGACCTATATATTTATCATTTTAATGATTTTGATACCATTGTTTATATTTGAATATATAGATTTCTAAATAATATTTTATACATCAGATTTATTTTTCTACCATCTGGAAAATATATGTTATTTCTGTTAAGGTAAATATCTCACCAAAACAAATCCATATTTTTTTGTTCTTCTTTCAGTGCTTAGTAAATAAACACTGTATTTAAATTTATTAAAATATATCACTTCCTTAATGAAAATTTAACTTAAGGAAAATCTCAGTTATAAATAAATCATTAAGTATTATCTCAGGCCCAATGCTCTACCAAACACACAATGATACTCACTTAAAGAAATTTATTCATGGTAGGTTGACAAAAAGACTTTGGAGATATCAATTCCTGTTAGATTATAATTCATACTTTCAATATTGCTTATGCATAATAAAACAAAATTGTGTACTCCTCTCTCCTAAGTATTAATTTATAAAGACATATTTTGTTACACAAAGAGTATCAGTGAAATTGGAGTTAATTGTTTAAATTCTAAGATCCTTCTTAACAAGAATTCTAACAATTCTTGTTAGAACAATCTAACATTGGATACATTAAAATGTCTTTTTAACGTTTATTTATTTTTGAGAGAGAGAGAGAAAAAAGGATCTGAAGCAGTCCCCAGGCTTTACACTGTCAACACAGAGGCCTACTCAGGGCTCAGACTCATGAACTGTGAGATCATGACCTGAGCTGAAGTCCGACACTTAATGACTGAGCCACCCAAGCGCCCTATAACTTAGATATATTTTAATTCCACTCTTTTGAGATTGCTTATTGAATATTTATGTGCTTTTTAATAAAAAGATAAAGGCATTTGAGTATTTAAATATCCCCAGAAACATTTCTAGATTTTTCTTCTATTTGTATGTGCCATAGAATTCAGGAAAAGCCCAGATTGGTATTTTAAAGACTTGATTATACTGGAACAGAGATTGTACCAGCTTTGATAAGAAAAGAGTTCTTGAAACCAGGAAAAAACATATTTACTTGAAAATGAAAATATCACCAAATGATTTAGATGTATCCATTAAAACTATACATCTATCCTTAAAAAAACACTTTGGCATCTAAAGAAAAAAATAATTTATTAGCAAAAAACTATAGGTTTAATATTAGGATGTTTAGGGATGCCTGGGTGGCTTAGTAGGTACAGCATGTGCCTCTTGATCTTGGGGTTGTGAATTTGAGCACCACACTGAGTACAGAGATAACTTAAAAAAATAAAAGCTTTAAAAATAAATAAAAATAGAGTAATCAGAGCTTCTTCCAGAACGGCGTCTGCCCGGGTTTTGTGGACTTCCCTCACGGCATCGTACCCAAACGCCAGTCTTCGCTCCCACCTCAAACGAAGAAGCCGAGACTACCTGCTGCCCCCAAGCCAGAAGAGACGTCCACCTCTCAGCACTTGACAAAAGGAGAAAAAGAACAGAAGGAAGCAATTGAACATATTGATGAAGTACAAAATGAAATAGACAGACTTAATGAAGAAGCCAGTGGGGAGATTTTGAAGGTAGAACAGAAATATAACCAACTCTGCCAACCATTTTTTTTCAGAAGAGGTCGGAATTGATCGCCCAAATCCCAAATTTTGGGGTAACAACATTTGTCAACCATTCACAAGTGCTTTCACTGCTTGGGAGGAGGATGAAGAGGCACTGCATTATTTGACAAGAGTTGAAGTGACAGAATTTGAAGATGTTAAATCAGGTTACAGAATAGATTTTTATTTTGATGAAAACCCTGACTTCGAAAATAAAGTTCTCTCCAAAGAATATTGTAGGAATGAGAGTGATGATCTATCTTCAAAGTCCACTGAAATCAAATGGAAATCTGGAAAGGATTTGACAAACGTTCAAGTCAAACATAGAATAAGGCCAGCAGGAAGAGACAGCGTGAGGAACCAGAGAGCTTCTTCACCTGGTTTACTGACCATTCTGATGTGGGTGCAGATGAATTAGGAGAGGTCATCAAAGGTGATATTTGGCCAAATCCATTACAGTACTACCTGGTTCCCTATATGGATGATGAAGGGGGAAGGAGAAGAAGATGATGATGATGAAGAAGAAGAAGGATTGGAAGATATTGATGAAGAAGGAGATGAGGATGAAGCTGAAGATGAAGATGATGATGAGGGGGAGGAAGGAGAAGAGGATGAAGGAGAAGATGACTAATGGAACACTGATGGATTCCAAGCTTCCTTTTTTAATTTTCTCCAGTTCCTGGGAGCAACTTGCAGTCTTTTTTTTCCCCCTCCTCCTCTTGTGCTCATTCACCCTGTTTTTGAAGTCTCTTTTCTCTCCCTTTATACCATGGTTCTCAACTTATTTTGGGGGGAAATAATCTTGAGCAGGATACAGTGGGAAAAGAATCTCTACCCCTTTCTGTTCCAAATTCATTTTAATCCCTTCCTGTCTCAACAAAAACTTTATGGAATCAACACCACCGTGCTCTGTGGGAAAAAAGAAAAAACCTTCTGCTCCCCTAGCTCTGCTGGAAGCTGGAGGGTGCTAGGCCCCTGTGTAGTAGGGCATAGAATTCTAGCTTTTTCCTCCCCTTCTTTGTATATTGGGCTCAGAGATTACACTGTGTCTCTATGTGAATATGGACAGTTAACATTTACCAACATGTATCTATCTGTCTGATTTCTCTTGTTGAAAAAAAAAGAAAAAAAAAACGAAAAAAAATGGGTTTATAGAAGGTCAGCAAAGGGTGGGTTTGAGACGTTTGGGTGGGTTAAGTGGGCATTTTGACAACATGGCTTCTCCTTTGGCATGTTTAATTGTGATGTTTAATGGACATCCTTGCAGCTGAAGATGGCACTTTTAAAATAACATTCTCTCCTAATGATGACTTGAGCCCTTATCTCGACGGGAGGATCAGCAGAACCTGTAGGATCTTATTTGGAATTGACATTCTCTTGTAATTTTGTTCCTGTTTATTTTTAAATTTAGTTTCACTGGAAAGGAAGGAGGCTCAGTTTTAAACATTAAAAGTGTACACATTGCTTTGTTACAATAAAACTAAATGTGCACACACTAAATAAATTAATAATAAATAACTAAATAAATAAATAAATAGAATTAGGATGTTTATAATTAACTTTAATGAGGATTTCCTTAATAAATGATGAACAAAACACTAAATTTTAGACTTGCTTATTTAAGGAATAAGGAGCTATCTTACTAAAATAGTCATTCTTTCATTAAGTTTATATTTATTGAGCTCAATATGGGCTAGTGATACTCCAAATACCAGGGATGTAGTAGTAAACAGGATAGGCTTAACCTGTTCTAGTAACTCCTGGAGTTTATATTTCAGTAATACACCCTAATCTCAATATCACTAAGGGTAAAATATTAACAACTATATAGAGGTGCTTGCTAATGTGAGAGTAGGAATGAGGTAGGAATTTCTTCAATAACATGGTGGGCATATAATAGCAGCTCATTTAAAAACTCTTGTAATATATGCAAACTCTTTCTATCTCAGTGTTTGCTACAGGCAATGCCAAAATCTGGACATGAATATTTGTGTACCTCAGAAATATAAGCAGATTTTTAGAAAGACAGTGAATATACATAGTTTCAAATGTTATTTTCTAAACATATGAGACTATAAGTCAGAGACTATATCCCTCATAAGTGAAAACAGTACAAGTTGGCTTATAAATACATTAAATGTTTTTAGAAAACAAATAACTTATTGAATTATATTATTCATCTCATAGGAAACTAATAGTTCATTTTATGAATCAACTATTTTATACTTAAATTATGCTTATAACTTCCTTTAAATTCTATCTGTGTACTACGTTGAGTAGTACCTCCCCCCCCCCAAAAAAAAAGTTCATGTTCAAAGGAACTTTGGAATGTGACCTTGTTTGGAAATAGAGTCTTGTACATGTAAATAGTTAAAATGAGGTCATACTGGATTAGGATGGGCCCTAAATCAAATGACTGGTGTCCTTAAAAAAAGGCCACATGAATAATTAGAGAACACACAGGGAGAACACCATATGATAATGGTGGCAGATTAGAGTGAAGCGCTGACAAGCCACAGAGTGCTTAGAATTCCCAGCAACAATCAGAAAAGAGGAAAGAGGTATGGAACAGATTCTCCTTCATAACCTCCAGAATGTACCAATCCTGCCAACCCTTGATTTCAGACTTCCCGCCTCACAACTATGAGAGAATAAATTTCTATTGTTTAAACTGCCCATTATGCTTATTTGTTATGGCAACCTTAGAAAACTAATATAAATCTAATATTAAAAATACCGAGCATTTTTCCTATTAATCTCACATTAGGAAATACTTAAAAAAAAATTAAGACAAGGATAATGCTGTTCCATATAGAAGATTTTGTTTGTTTAAGTGACATATTTTAAACAACATAATATTCTCATTTCATTGTTATTGAGACATTGTTCTCAATGACATATACTTATTATTCTTTTAAGTACATATTTAACTAATATTAAGCTTAGTCATCATGTGGTACATTACATCCCTGGTACTTATTTATCTTATAAGTAGAAATTTGTGCCTTTTGATTGTCTTCCCCTAATTCCCCTCCTTCCTGCCCTCCACTGCTAGTAACCACCAGTGTGATCTATTTTTCTATAAGGTTTTTTTTTTTTTTTTTTTTTTTTTAGATTCCATGTGCAAGTGGGATTATACTGTATTTGTCTTTCTCTGTCCTATTTCACTGAGTTAACTGCCTTCAATATCCATCCATGTTGTAGCAAAGAGTAGGAGTTCCTTATTTTTGCCCATATATGCATATATATATATGTGTGTGTGTGTATATACATATATATATATATATATATATATATATATATATATATATCTCACAACTTTTTTATTCATTCATCTGTTGATGGACACTTATGCTGTGTCTGTCTTGGCTACTGTAAATAATGCTACTATAAACATGAGGGTGCAGATATCTTTTTGAGTTAGTGTTTTCATTTCTTTTGGATTTATTCCCAGAAGTAGAATTGCTGGATCATATGGTAGTTCTATTTTTAATTTTTTGAGAATCCTCTTTACTGTTCTCCATGGTGGCTGTATCAATTTGCAATCTCACCAGTGATGCTCAAGGGTTCCCATTTCTCCACATCCACACCAGGATTTGTTATCTTTTGTCTTTCGGATAATGGCCATTGTAACAGGTATGTGATGATATCTTGTGGTTTTGATTTGCATTTCCCTAATGACTAGTGATGTTGCACATCTTTTCATATACCTGTTTGTCTTTTGTATATCTTCTTTGGAGGTCTATTCAGGTCCTTTGTCCATTTTTAAAATTGTTTTTTTGTTTCTGTTTGTTTTATTTTTTGTTTTGTTTTGTTTTTTTTTTTACCATTGAGTTATAGGAGTTCTTTAAAATTTTGGATATTAACCCCTTATCAGATATATGGTTTGTAAATATTTTTCCTATTCTGCAAGCTATCTTTTTTCCTTGTTGATGTTTTCTATGTTGTGCAGAAGGCTTTTAGTTTGGTATAGTCCCACTTATTTGTTTTTTATTTTGTTATCTGTGTGTTAGGTGTTATATCCAAAAAACCATTATCAAGACCCATGTCAAGGAGCTTTATTTCCATGTTTTCTTCTATGTTTTCAGGTCATACATTAATTCATGACAAGTTAATTTTTGTGAGTGATACAAATAGGGATCCAATTTCATTCTTTTTTCATGTGAATATCGTAATATCCTAGCACCATTTATTGAAGAGATTTTCTTTTCTCCATTGAGTATTCTTGGCTTCTTTGTCAAATATTTGTTATGGCAGTTGATGATATAGGCCTAGGTTTTTTCTTGGTTCTCAGTTTTGTTCCATTGATCTATTGGCCTGTTTTTATGCCAGTACCATACTGTTTTGATTACTATCGTTTTATAGTATAGCTTGAAATTAGGAAGTGTGATGCCTCTTGCTTTGTTCTTCTTTCTCAGGGTTCTTTGGCTCTTTGTGGTCCTTGTGGTTCCATGTAAATTCTGGAACCCATGTAAATGCGTGTTTTCTCTAGTTCTAGAATAAATGCCATTGGACTCTTGAAAGTGATTGGATTGAATCCATAGAAGGCTTTTGGTAGTAGTATTGAAGTTGTAACAATATTAATTCTTTCAAACCGTAAACATGGGATAACTTTCCATTAATTTGTGTCTTCCTTGATCTCTTTCATCAATGTCTTGTAGCTTTCTGAGTAGAGATCTTTATTTATTCCTAAATATTTTATTGTTTTTGATGCTATAGTAAATGACATGATTTCTTTATATTATATTTCATTAAATATTTTTATATTAAATTCATTGTTAGTATAAAGAAATGCTGTTGATTTTTATGTTAGTATCGTATCCTGCAACTTACTCTTAAAGTCATTGATTAGATCTAACAGTTTTTTGGCTGCCTTTTTAGGATTTTTTATATATGAAATCATATCATCTACAAATATAGACAATTTTACTTCTTTCTTTCTAATTCTGATACTTTTATTTTTCTTGCTTTGTTGAACTAGCTCAGACTTCCAGTACTATGTTGAAATAGAAGTGTTGAGAGTGGGAACCCTTGTTCCTAGTCTTAGAAAAAAAGCTTTCAATCTTTCACCATATGATTTTAGCTGTGAACTTGTCATAAATGACTTATTACATTGAGATATGTTCTTCTATGCCTAATTTTTAAAGAGTTTTTCTCATGAATGGATGTTGTATTTTTCCAAATGTTTTTCCTGTGTCTGTTGAAATGATTACATGATTCTTTTTCTTTCATTTTATCAATGTGATTTTGAACATTAATTTGCATATGTTGAACCATCCTTGCATTCCAGGGACAACTTACATGCAATCATGGCGAATGATCCCTTTAATGTGCCAATGAAATTGATTGGAATTTTATTGAGAGTATTTACATACATATTTATCCAAATAATTGGTTTATAGTTTCTTTTTCTAATAGTGTCCTTTACTAGTTTTGGTATCAGGATAATGCTGGCCTCGTGAAGTGAGTTAGGGAGTGTTTGGGTCTCTTCGATTTTGTGGAAGAATTTTAATAAGATTGGTGTTAATTCTTCTTGACTGTTTTTTGTAATTCACTAGTGACAAAAAAAAAAATCACCAGTGATACCATCTAGTCCTGGGCTTTCCTTTGTTGGGAGACTTTGTTGTTATTGTTGGGAATTTTTTTATTACTGATTCTACTTGTTAGTAGTAATTGACCTATTCAGATTTTCTATTTGTTTCTGATTTAGTCTTGGTAAGTTGTATGTTTCTAAGAATTTTTCCATTTCATCTAGGTTGTCCAGTTTCTTGGTGTACAGTTGTTTAGAGTAGCCTCTTATGATCCTTTGAATTTCTGTGGTATCAGTTATGTCTCCTTCTTTGTTTATAATTTTGTTAATTTGGGTACTTTCTCTTTTTAATCTTAGTCAAGGTTGTGTTAATTTTTAAGAATCTTTTCAAAGAACTATTAGTTTAGCTATTTGCTTTTCGGTTCTTTATTTCTATTGTTTTCTGTTATTTATTTTACTTCTGCTCTAATATTTATCCTTTCCTTTCTTCTACTAACTCTAGGCTCAATTTGTTCTATTTCTAGTTCCATAAGGTGTAGAGTTATGCAGCTTATTTGGGATCTTTCTTGCTTTGTAACTTATGAGTTTATTGTGAACTTCCCTCTTAGAATTGTGTTTAGTGCATCCCATAAGTTCTGGTATGTTATGAGGAGACATTTTTATTTTCCCTTAATTTATTTATTGATCTATTGATTTTCTGGTATGTTATGAGGAGACATTTTTATTTTCCCTTAATTTATTTATTGATCTATTGATTTTCAGGAGAATGTTATTTAATTTCCATGTGTTCATAAATTTTCCATTCTTCCTCTCATTGTTGATTTCTAGTTTCATGTTATTATTGTCAGAGAAGATAGTTGGTGTAATTTTAATCTTCTTTAATTTGGTAAAGACTTGTTTTGTGGCCTATTATATGGTTTATCCTAGAAAATGCTCCATATGCACTTAAGAAGAATGTGTATTCTGCTGTTGTTGGATAGAATGTTCTCTATATCTCTGTTAGGCCCATTTTGGTCTATAGTATTGTTCAAATCCACTGTTTCCTTATCGATTCTATGTCCAGATGATCTATCTACTGTTGAGAGTGGGATATTAAAGTCTTCAACTATTATTGTATTATTGGTTTCTTTTCTCCTTTTAGCTCTGTTAGTATTTGCTTTATATTTAGGTGATCTGACACATAATGCTGATGTCTATCTATTATGAATTATTTGTTTGACAGTTCAAAGATCTTCATTTATTTGGGGTCAGTTATTGGAGGTTTATTAGTTTCCTCTGGCACGTAATAGTTACCTGATTTTTCATGATCCTTTATTCCTAATGTTGGTATCTGTGCATTTGAATAATCAGGCTCCCCTTCTAGACTTTACAGATTGCTTTGGCCTAGCTCATTCTTCATTAGAGCTCAGTTTAGGTTTGTAGGTGTGTCTGCTCATAATGTCCTTGGGCAGGTATGACCTCCTATTAGGGTCTATTTGGGGGTAAAACAACTGTTTGAGTTCTAAGGATGAGGTTCAAGGGCTGTTTCTCTGGCTGAGAACCGTTGGATAGAGCTTCTCTCTTAGTTCCCTACCCAAGTAGGGCTATAGGATGAGTGCTGAAGTTGTCTGGATTCTCTGGCAAGGTTTATCAGATAGTTAGGCCTGAGTACTATATTTAATAATAAATGGGCCTATGAATTAGTTTCCATGCCCTGGCAGGGAAGCAGGAAGGGACATGGGGCCCCCACATTTCATTGTTTTGGAACCCAAATCATGTCAGAGTGTGCACTGAATTGCCTGATCCAGTGAGGTCACTAGTTTTTATCTGCATATGGGAAAGCCATAGGCTGTGCTCTCTGTTCAAGTGCCACTGTATGCAGTGCTCTTGAATGGGCTATGTGCCTTTCCACGTGCTCTGGTTAGGTTTACTGGTCAGACATACTAAAGGCTACATTCAGAGATGAGCAGTGCTACAAATTAGATTACCTGCCTGGGTGTAGAGGGAGACACCGCTGTAAAACAAGTAAAGCTCTTTGTTTATATTCTTAAGTCAAGCCTTTTTGGTTGGATGGGACCTGAGGACACTTTTTACAGCAGGTGGGACTGTGTCTTATCTCCCTTGACTGGGTGGGAGGAGAAGGGTCCACTCCAGGCTACTCTCAATTTCTCAAACAGGTTGTCTTTTTGAGACGGGCCAGGAATTACCCTCAGCCTTAGCTATTAATTAATCCCTCTGGTTGTATACAGTACAGGAACTTTCCAGTCTCAGAACTGGCTTTGTGGGGCGCCTGGGTGGCGCAGTCGGTTAAGCGTCCGACTTCAGCCAGGTCACGATCTCGCGGTCCGTGAGTTCGAGCCCCGCATCGGGCTCTGGGCTGATGGCTCAGAGCCTGGAGCCTGTTTCTGATTCTGTGTCTCCCTCTCTCTCTGCCCCTCCCCCATTCATGCTCTGTCTCTCTCTGTCCCAAAAATAAATAAACGTTGAAAAAAAAAAAAAAAAAAGAACTGGCTTTGCTTAGGGGATGATCAGCTCTTCCCAATGCCTCTCAGCTGGGACGGTAACTCTGTTCCTTGCCTCGGCATGGGCACACTAAACTCCAGGGCCAGTAAATCTTCTTATTTAAGGATCTGAATTAGGCACATCTCTCCCCCATTAAGTTCCCTGGTCAGAATGCATCTTGACTTAGTTCTGCAAATGAGCAAAACTGCTGGTTGGGGTTAATACTTGGGCACTACAGGTACGAACTGGGGCTACTAAGATCTATGTGCTGGTTGCTGCAAATACCTCTCCCTTCTCTTCACATTCAGACTTCCTCATGGTTGAGTCCCACAAATTCCAATGCAATTCCCATGGTACGGGATTAGATCAGGGGATCTGAAGAAGTGACCCAATGCTAGGGGTTGGCTCACTTGTCCCCCTGGGTTCTCCTCTTCCACTGGAGGGTCCAAAGGCTCAGGAGAGACCTTTCATCATGCTGCGCTGGCCTGGGAGAGGGGCAATGCAGTCAGTGCGAAGGCACTTCTCTTACCCTTCTACTACAGTCTGTCTTGGTCTCTGAAGTGCAGAGATATGTGCTTCAGCCTCATCTCGTGTTCTAGGATTCACTTGGTGGTAGAGAGAGAGAGATTCTTGAAAAGTTGTTAATTGTTCTTGTGAAGGGAGTGAAGTCAGAAACAAACTATGTCACCATCTTGGTGATATCACTCCCCTTATACTATTTTTTAAAGCATGATAATGATTATCATCACACATGACATAATAGTAGCAATATTTCTACCAAAAAAAGGAGACTTTAAATGCAGAGAATGTCTGTAGAATAGATTAGGTTAAAAACAACTTAGTAATACAAACTTCTTTTTTAAATTTATGGTGAAATTTGATAACAAAAATTATTAGTCTAACATTGACATGACAAAACATGGATAATATTAAGTCTTACATTAAATATTTCACATTAATTTATCCTGCTTTATTCCAAAAGTTGAATTAAACTCTGAAGTGCTTTGAACTTGTTAAATATTATGAAGTCTTACAATGTTTTGACTGGATTACTTAGCTCAAATCCTTTCATTTTGTAAATGAGGAAAGATTTCAGAATAATCAAAGATTTTCCTATTGTCATCAGACTAGGAGCTTATATTTGGCACTCTACATTATATTAGTAAAGATTAACCAAGGATATTGGCAACAAGAATATTTTCATTATACCAAATATATGTGTTAATGCAGTTAGATTCCATACATGGAATACATAAGAATATTGATGGCATGAAGGAGCTGGCAAAACTTTCTGATTACAATGGTCCAAATTGAGTTTTCTTATTTCCATTATTTCCATTATTGTTGTGTGCCTTGTGATACTTAACATTTTTAAAATATAGGGACACCTTGGGTCTCAGTTAGTTGAGCGTCCAACTCTTGATTGCAGCTAATGTAATTATTCCAGGGTCATGGGATCAAGCCTCACATCCAGCTCTGTGCTGAGAATGGAGCCTGCTTAACATTCTCTCTCTCTCTCTCTCTCTCTCTCTCTCTCTCTCTCTCTCTCCCTCTGTCCCCTTCCCTGCTTGTGACCTCTCTCCCTAAAATTATATATATATGTATGTATACATATATATAATTTTATAATCAATATAACAACTATAAATGAAGTTGGCATTTCCATGTTACAAATGATGAAAGTGAAGTTCAGATCATTTAATTTTCCCAATATCTCAAGTCAGAAAATACTACAGTTACAACCAAACCTTGTATGGAGCTCCACAGTGCACCAGTTTCTTTCTGCCTTTTTTATTTTCCGCCATGACCCATGCAGCCAGTTGAAGACTATTTTTATGTTATAATCTCCATCAGTTTAATACATTATGCTCTGAATGCATAATCATTCATGTTTTCTCTGCTTCACTTTTTAAAAAAATATTTGCCCTTTCTTTGAGGCTATTTTATTGACTCATCTACCCTTAGTCACTTAGTGTATCCACAGTTTTCTGTCTGGATCAAAAATATCTGGAGAAGGAGGAGGACGATCTCTGCTGGCGAAGTTAGATATCTTGAATTTCCAACACTATGCTTACTCCTTAGCTCCAGTGATAGATAGATGATAAAAACTTTTTTCCTTCCCAAAGCACCTCTGTTTATAACTCCAATGTTTTGCATATAATTTTTCATAAAAAGCCAGATTGTTTTTACTCATGGAATGGTTCTCTCCCCATAGATTTCCATTCCTTCTATCTACTACAGGCAGCCATGTAACCAAATATGGGCACACTAACTCCACTCACAAATAAACACAAATCATACACATACATACACATCTCTTTTGAAATTTAATTTCTGCCTTCAGTTAGTGGAGCACTGAGAATACTGACAGTATGCAGATATAGTCACTCAAAATCCAAATAAACTTGGAATTGATGTAGTCCCACTTGTCTGTTTTTGCTTTTATAGCATGTACATTTGGTATCATATCCAAAAAAAAATTATTGCCTACATTGACTGCATCAAAATAGAAAGCTTCTGCACAGTAAAGGAAACAATTAATAGAGTGGAAGACAACCTAGGAGATGAGGAAAATGGTTGCAAAATATTCTTCAAATGAGAAGTTAATAGCCAAAACATATAAGAAACTTGTACAATGGTATAAAAAATGTGCTAGGAATCTGAATAAGCATTTCTCCAAAGAAGATATTACAAATAGCCAACAGGTATATGAAAAGATGCTCAACATCAGTGATCATCAAAGAAATGTAAGCCATGGTGAAATATAACCTCCTATCTGTTAGAATGGCCATCAAATAAATAAATAAATAAATAAATAAACAAATAAACACATAAATAACATCTCCAAAAACTAGGAAATAAGTGCTGATGAATATAGGAAGAAATTGGAACCCCTGTGATACTTTGACAGGAAGGTAAAACAGTGTTATTAACTATGGAAAACCATATGAAAGTCCATCAAAAAATAATAAAAATAGAGCTACTATACGATCCACCAATCCCACTTGTGAATATTTATCCAAAATAATTGAAATCAGAACCTGGAAGAGATACTCACAGTGTCATGTACATTTCTGCATTACTCAATAGCTAATAGGTGGAAACAACCCAAATTTCTATCAACTGATGACTGGATAAAAGAAATGTGTTATATACATACAATACAATATTATTCAACCTTTAAAAAAAGGGAATTTTACATGTGTGACAGCACTGATGAATCTTGAGGTTGTTTTGCTAAGTGAAATAGGGCATTCACAGAAGGACAAATATTGCAAGATACAGTTTATATGAGCTATCTAAAATAACCAAACTCCTAGAAACAGACAATAAAATGGTTGTTTCCAGAGTCTGTGAGAGAGGGAAATGAAGAGTTACTGTTCAATAGGTATAGAACTTCAGTTGTGTGAGGGAAGGATGTCTAGGGATCTGTTCTACAACACTGTGCATATGGTTAACTGTGCATATGTGCATATGTACAGTACTGTACTACATACTTCAAATTTTATTGAGGTAGATTTCACATTACTTTTTTTCCTACAATAAAAAATAAATCGGGGTGCCTGGGTGGTTCAGTCAGTTAAATGTCCGACTTGGGCTCAGGTCATGATCCCACGTTTCACAGGTTTGAGCCTTGTGTTGGGCTCTGTGCTGACAGTTCAGAGCCTGAAGCCTGTTTCAGATTCTGTGCCTCCCTCTCTCTCTGCCCCTCCCCTGACTGCAGTCCGTCTGTCTGTCTCTTTCAAAAATAAACATTAAAAAAATATCAGACACAATAATACCTAAAACAGAATATAAGAAATATATCAGCCACAAAATAATACATAATGTATAATTCACTGATTTGAAGTTAAAATAGTGAAATCTAATCTGAGGAGATAAAAGTCGAAACAGTGTTTATCTTTAGAAGGATATGCCTGGGAGTACAAATAATGGAGATTTGTGGAGTGAGGATAATGTCCATTATCTTGAGCTAAGTGGTGGTTAGATAGATGTGTTCACTTTGTAAGTGAAATATATGCTCTGTGATTTATGTACTTTTCTATAGTATATTACACTCTATAATAAATAAAAATAAAACCAATGTAGAGATGAAAGGTTAGACTATATTATGAACAACAGCCAAAAAATCAGATTAGAGGGCCCCTGGCTGGCTCAGTTGACGGAGCATGCAACTCTTGATCTCAGGGTTGTGAGTTCAAGTCCCACACTGAGTGTAAAGATTACTAAAATAAGTAAATAAATAAATAAATAAATAAATAAATCTTAAAGAAAAATAAGTTGTATGCTAAGATACAAACAAAATAGGGTGCTATGTTAGAAAAGTGGCAAGGACTTGAGTCAAATATCCTGGTGGTAATTACTCCACAGAGAGTGGAAATTGCCACAGCTCTAAGGTAGGTTTTTGGATGAATGACAATACCATCACTGTGTCTGGAATGTAATAAGGAGAGGGAGAATGTACCAAGATGAGTTGGAGAAAAATATAAGTGCAATATTTAGGTAGGGCCAATTAGGTGAATGTAGGTAGGTCTTTGTATTTTTATGTTAATCTTGATGGAGAAGTATTCAAAGAGTGTAAAGCATAGGAGTGACAAGATGTGAGTTATGTTTGAAAAATATTTCTGTCTGAACAATGAAATGTGAGTGGAGGAAAAGGGTAAAATTGGATGAGAGATATTATTTAGACCTGAAGAGAGATGATAGAGGCTTGGACTTCGGTGTTACCAGTGTAGGTATTAATTAAACCGAGTCTATTTAATCAGGTAGCCACTTTGTATTTAGTAAGAAAGCACATATTTTAAATTATTTCTGTATATATGTATATATAATATATGCATACATATACACATAAACATAAATATAAGCATATTTGCCACAAAATAAACTAATTTCTAATTATTTGGTCAAACAATTGCTTGAAGCATTTAGAACATATAAAATAAACAGGGTTTATTCAGTTTGAAACATTCAAAATGAATACATGCAATATTTATTCATCCAAACTTCAAATGTTTTAAAGAAAAATAGAAGCATAACATTTACATTTATGCAATCATCAAACAAAATATTTATATCACAGCACTTAAGGAGCAAAAATTTGCTGACAATTGACACTTCTGGGGAGTCATGCAGAATATCTCCAACTGAGTATTTCAAATTATTCTTGACTTGTTGAGCCTAACTCATTAAAACCTCATGTGTAGAAATAGGTGACACATACACTAACACAATTTTACTCGCCAACTAGTGTATTCGTTATTAAACATGTTCATGAAATGTCTAATGAGAAATAATTCCCACTCACTGCATAGAGAATTAAAGCGCCCCTTAAAATGTTACCCTTGTCTTCTTTGGAGTAGAGTGGGTGACATCAGATAGCCAGACCCTGAGAAATGAGTCAGAGTCTGAGACTGAAGGCATTTACTATTGGCTCCTCTTTCAAGTTATTCGATGAAGAAGAGAATATAATCTTCAAACTCCCAGAAATCAACATAAACTTTAACGACATATGTAACATTTGCATAAAATATATACAATAATACTTCTATTTAGTGAGATAGCTATATGGTTTATTTTAGTTATCATCTATATGGCAACAGCATAGATTGTTCTTCAGGCTACAATGGGGCTTTGGTGTCTGGCCACCTGGACTTGAAGGAAGAGTCAAGTAGCATCTGGAAATATGGGGAATAGTAACTACTTCTCAGGACTTTTTAATACTTGAGAAAATAGAGGGTCTAAAAAGACCATAAAGTAGGATCATGCCCTCTGG
The DNA here is from genome assembly GCF_018350155.1 of Leopardus geoffroyi. Lineage (NCBI taxonomy): Eukaryota > Metazoa > Chordata > Mammalia > Carnivora > Felidae > Leopardus > Leopardus geoffroyi. The sequence continues at coordinate 129,213,656 of NC_059327.1, forward strand.
ATACTTGTTGCAGACATATTCAACTGACATAGTGCTAACAAAAATATAGGAGAATGATATGCTAACATTGAGAAATTAGGAAATATTATATAAAAATTCTGATGGTGGATGTATTCTTAAAAATCACAGAATCTTCATTCCTGCATAGATCTAAAAAAGTAGCTATCCATTGGAAGAGGAATTAATTTTTAAGTCACCATAGCCTATTCCTGGATCACTACTTTATTAATACTTTTACCTTCAAGGAAATATTAAGAATTGTAGATAACTAGTTAGCAGAAACTTTTTTAGCTACTGGCCATAGTACATAGGTTTATCTACAGCCCACCCCACCCCCAACAAAATCCATGTAATTGGCAGTAAAAAATAGTAAGAAATAATTATGAAAAAGAAATGAAACCACACAAACATTAAATGAATGAGAAAATTGAGCAAGCAACAGAATAAAACATCTTTCTAGCAATTTCTGGAAACAAGAAATTTCTGGAACAAGATTAGGTAAATAGTGACTGTTCATGAAAAACAGAACACAAGGAATTTAAGAGTATGCATGAAGGAGCTACAGCTGGGCAAGACCTGGCATGCCTTGTAGAATCTTTGAAGATTGGGTTTTTAAAATTACATGCCAGGGGCCACCTGGGTGGTTCAGTTGGTTAAGCATCTGACTCCTGATTTTGGCTCAGGTCATGATCTCACAGTTTATTAGATTGAGCCCTGTGTTGGGCTCTGTGCAGAAGCATGCAGCCTGCTTGAGATATATTCTCTCTCTCTCTCTCTCTCTCTCTCTCCCTCTATATATATATATATATATATATATATATATATATATATATATACATTAAAAAAATAAAATGATAAAAGCCATGTAAGATGAAACCTGATCATGACAACAGAACATTATGTGCAGATGTTTATTTGCAACTGTAAGTAATCTGCTTTTATTCCATGTATGGAACACTCAGAGGCCAGTTTTTTTCTATCCCAGTCAAAAGTGGGAAGGTTTTTCTCAATATTGACTAAACAAAATGTCTGGAAGACACCTAAGGTAGACACTCTGGGTGTTAAAGCCAGAATAAAGACTTTCTCATTCTGTGCGTGCTTTACCTTAGGTACCACCCATTTAGCAGGAGCTCTAATTAGCTTTTATATTTTATTTTTCTTCATGGTTTTCTTTTTTCTCTTTTTCCTATTATTTTTTTTCAGGGGGGAGGGGTGTATTTCTTAAATGAGCAGACATCATATTAATAAACTGCCACTGAAGTTAAAAGGACATTCAGGCGTTTGCCAAATTCTGTGACATAGATTATTGCTTTCGCTTCCATGTGAGGAAAAGAAGATAAGTTCTTGGGGCACACAAATTGTATAGCTGGAACTTTGATGCCTGGCAGCAAGCTGGGACTGTCAAAGTTTAGGGTGAACAAAGACAAATCAACCTGCCAGCAAGCAGAGATGACAAAAATGCTTACGTGTCTCAGGTTCCATTCCATAATTTACCTAGTCTTTTTTCTTTTAGAGAAATAAAGAGACTTCCCTAAAAAATTATAAATGTATGTCTTAATACACATTGGTATGAGGTTCAAATTTTTGCTAACAGCATGATCCAGGACACCTCAAATTTAGAAACTAAAATAGATTATTCCTTGATTGGGACAAGTGTTCTGACAAGCAAATAAGCAAAACCAACTGAGTAAAAATGCCAATTCATGGAAGAAGAAATACAGATAAATAATACATACAAAGAGACTCAACTTTTCTAACATTCAAGGGAATGTAAATTAAAGCCACATTGTATTTCAGATCTCTTAGATTAGCAAATAATTGAAAGTGTGAAAATAATTATGTAGAGAAAGGGAATTTTTACATGCTGCTGGAGGTGAAGGGGAAATGCAGCCACTCTGGAGAATAATGTCTAAATTGAGAATATGCATGATCCATAATTCCTCATTTCTACCTCTTAATACTTAGAACCTTGAGATTTTCTTCCTCATCATCACATGGGGACATATGCCAGAATGTCCATGTTAACAGAAGCATTATTTTTTTTAAAGTGGCATAGCCTATTAAAACAAAAATGGATAATTGAATGTTCACTTGTTCTAGCTAATTAGTGCCATTCAAAATGAAAGAACAACTTAAGAATAGATAACCGAGCAAATGAAAAACGCAACTTCAGAAATTACTAAGCAAGAAATAAAAATATTAGAATATTCGAAATAGTGCAGAACAAAAAAAAACAGAGATGAAAAATAACATAGAAAAAGAAGAATCATAGAGGTTCTTTTCAGCGGTCTCACCATCCATCTACTGAAATTTCAAAAAGAAATAATGGAGGGGTGCCTAGATGACTCAGTCAGTTGAGTGTTAGACTTTTGGTTTCGGCTCAAATAGTGATTTCACAGTTCATGAATTCGAGCCCTGTCGTCAGGCTCTGGGCTAATATCGTGGAGCCTGCTTGGGATTCTCTCTCCCTCTCTCTCTGCCCCTGCCCTGCTCATTCTCTCTCTCATCCCCCACCTCCCGCCACTCTCTCTGTCTCTCAAAATAAAAAATGAACATTAAAAAATAATGAGAAAATAGAAAAAAGTAATTAAAATGATACAAGGGAATTTCTCAGAGCTGAATGATTTGGAAATCCTATCAAGATCTCATAAACACAAATGGACACAACATACCAGGTTAAAATTTCAGAACAATGAGGATAACGGAAATTCCCCACAAGCTTGAAGAATGGGGCAGCAAAGAGAGAATAAGGTCATCCACAAAAGGACTACACTTAGACTAGAAGGATATTTGTCATCAGCAATAGGGTATGTGGAAGACAATGGAATATTAATCAGCCTTTAAAAAAAGGAAATCCTGTCATTTGAGACAACATGGATGAATCTGGAGGGCATTATCCTAAGTGAAATAAGCCAAACAGAAAAAGACAAACACCGAAATATTGTGTTATATAACTTATATGTGAAATCTTAAAAAAAAAAAAAAAAGTTGAACTCATAGAAACAGAATGTAGAATAATTGTTGCCAAGGCCTGGTGTTGGGGGTGGTGGTGGCAGAAATGGGGAATGTTGGTAAAACAGTACAAACTTTCAGTTATGATGAGTAAGTTCTGAGGATCTAATGTACAGGATGGTGTCTATACGTAATAGTACTATAGTGTATACTTTACATTTGCTAAGAGAGTATATCTTAAGCATTTTTAGTGCACATGTACACAAAAATATAACTGGGAGGTGATGGATGTATTACTTAGCATGATTGTCATATATATTTCACTATATATGTATATCGAACTGTCATATTTTACAATTTGAATTTACACAATTTTGTTTGTCACTTATATTTCAATACAGCTGGAAAAAAGAAAAAGGAACAATATCTTTAGTATGGTAAAGGAAAACTCAAATGAGAATTTGATTCCAAAACTATCAGTCAGGCGTGAAAGCCCAAAAAAGGTATGTTCAGACTAGCAAAGACTTGGAAAATTAAGAAGTTCTTTGAAGATCTATCCAATAAAAAATATGAGGGTAAATAATATATAAGAAAAATGTAAGATGCAGGAAAGACTCCACTGAACCTGGGAGACATGTATTGTTTCATTTGAGAATGATAACTGTACAGCAAGCCTAAATTCCAAGCAATCCAGATAGCAGGAACAAAGAACTCCACAAATTAGGTAGAAAATGTATCAGTCTAAATAGAACAAGTAAGTACTTACAAAATCTTGAGAAGGTGATAAAGGGATTTGCTTTAAAAAATAGGCCAGTATAGTGATTAAGATATTAGGCTTTCAGTGCAGTTTATCAAGCTGAGAGACTGTATTTTTTTTGTTTTAAAAATAATAAATCAAAACAATACAATCAAAACCCTGTGTAACTATAAGAGATCCCTCCCACAAATACTTTATTAAGGCTTGAGAAGATGCTTGAATTATAGATACTCAGTGTTATTGATTATATCTCAGGCTCTGTCTCTCTCTCTCTCTCTCTGTCTCTCTGTCTCTACTCTGTCTCTCTCTCTCTCTCTCTCTCTCTCTCTCTATATATATATATATACACACACACACACATACTGTTTTCCCCTTACTGTTCTACTTGAATTCTAAATACTCTAGCTTTTACAATATGGTTTCCATTTACATTTTTCTTTCCTTTGTTTTAATTCCTCTTGCAATTTATTTCTCTCTTGCCTTTCATTACCTTTAAAATTTTCCTATTATTATTGGCTTTCATTTCACACTATTATTTAAATTTATTTCCAAATATATGTATCATGTTCTTTCATTTTTATTAATACCAGATGAAGAGTAACTGTTCATTCCCACTGATTTCCCAAAGATACATATTCTTTAAGATAAAGCTAAAAATGAATATTTATAGGAAAAGAGGAAACTCCCTCTTGTTTTTTAGGAAGGACAATAAAGATATGGAAATAACTAATTGAAATATGACTATAGAGTCACTATAAGTTTCCTTGTTCTTATATTGGCATATTTCTTTGCACTGCTGATGGCAATTCCTTATACGAAAGAATTTCATTTATGCACAGAATTCTTTCTTGGAGGACTTCTTTTTTTTAATTTATTTTTTAACGTTTATTTATTTTTGAGACAGAGACAGACAGAGCATGAATGGGGGAGGGTCAGAGAGAGAGAGGGAGACACAGAATCTGAAACAGGCTCCAGGCTCTGAGCTGTCAGCACAGAGCCCGATGCGGGGCTCGAATTCACGGACCGCCAGACCATGACATGAGCCGAAGTCGGAGGCTTAACTGACTGAGCCACCCAGGAGCCCCTTGGAGGACTTCTTAAAGTGAGGTCATAGATGTTTATGAATCGTTCTCAAAGTGTTTAGTTAGTTACAAGTACAATCACTTTCTACAGACTGAAAAATTAGATCATATATGCGCTTGAACTCTGTTACTAGGCAATTACATTTTAAAAAGCTGATTTATTGAGCAAATGGTTGGGTTAGTAATATTTATATAGTTATATGCAGTAGATTGTATTTCACCTTGCTGTTATGTTCTCTTTAATGGTTTCACTTCTACTTGAAATAAGTTTAAGGTCATGAAACTTTTAATAAGGGACCAAGAAACACTTAAAGATGTAGACCCTCCCCTTTAGATTAGCTGGACCTGTTTTAAGCTTCCTTAGATTTCAAGTTATTTAGATTAGAAAAGGGGAGTTGGTTGAAAAAACAAGGAAATAGACAAGGAAATGAATAAGGAAATAAAGAGAGAGTAAAATTCCTTGCTTTAGACAGGCCTCACAGGAATCCAAAAATAGTAGATAGACCAGGCCATGCAAATAGAATTCAGTACTGTAATACCATCAGGCTCCTTTTAAACCAGATAACAGGAACCAGGAGGTAATTCAGAATCCAGAGTTGCTCTAGGAACCAGAATACCCTGTGGTAATAGTATCTTGCTTTGGAATCGGCAGTAAGAATTTCTTCCTCATTTTAGTACTATATCATTTATATGATTTTTTTTTTGGGTAAATATTCTATTTTCATTTAAAAAATCAAAAGCTGTAATATTTATTCAAATCTGAAATATGTGTTTAATATATCTAAAATATCTTCCATCATTCCAATAATGTCACTGTCACAAATTGTAGTAGATTGCAAAATCCTTCCCTACCATATAGATAGATAGATAGATAGAGAGATAGATAGATATAGATATATTTGATTAATACATTCCATCAACCTTTCTATTGCTGCTCTCCAGTCATCTCTATACAGTAGGAGTAGTAGCGGCACTAGTAGTAATTTTTTTCCTTTCTCCATGTATCTCTGATAACCTTTTCTCCTGTGTCTTTCATGTTCAGCAGCTGCTAGTAAAGACTTACTTTGCATACCATAACACTTTCAAGTTCCTCACCAAAAGAATCTTATAGGTTTAATTTGGTCACCTCTCCTGCTAACTACAACATTCCTTACTAAGAAATTTTATAAAGTCTGCTGCCCAATATGTGGCTGATCTTCCTTTGGCCGAATTGGCTGTGGTCCCAGGAGCAAAGTCATGTGTTAGGCAGCATGGCCATCAATGTATTAAGAAATGACTAGAGCCATAGGAAACTATGGAACAATGTCCTTGAAAGGGTTTTAGAAATGGGGGACATTCCTCCAGTCCAGATGTTATAATATAGACACCATGGTATATATCTTTTTGCTTGTCATTTAATAGTTCTGAAAATACTAATGAAAATCCTCAAATATTAAATTACGCTTATAGAGAATTCTGATATATTGCAACCAAAACTGAAAAAAATTTTACACATGATGGAAATTCAAAAATATGTTTTTGACAGATAAAGTATAGTTAAAATATAGTTAAAATTTTATGTTTATTTTTTAAAGCCAGTCTTTAAAGGATAAATTTGGAGTAGACTTTTAAAATTATTCTTAATATTGTTATCTAGATGTTATATATTCCTACTTGGGTTTCTACCATACTGAAACTCAATAATCCAATATGATTTTATTAAAATTGTATGTTAAGCTATTAAGCGGTGGGTACAATTTATATATTGAAGTGATAACATGATTACAAAAATGTAAGCCAACAAACCTGCATGTTTATTAATATCTGAAAAGATATAAATAGTATGCAATATTACTTTCTGTTGAAGTTTTTGGACCAGTATCAGAAAAACTCTTTGATTAACTTAAAATGCAGTGTATAAAGTAACCTCGAAATTTCAAAGAAAATACATGTGCAAAAAAGATTATGTTTCAACGTCTTTAATAGTTGGAGAAGAAATACTAAGGATGAGAAATAGTATAAAAATATGTTCAAGTTAAATTTTGTGAAGATTGGGTATTTGCTGCAAAAATATATTAGGAGATGTAGGTTTATATTAAAGAAGTATATTTTGACAATAAAAATGTTTTTTATAGATTTTGGATACTCAAAGCCACAATGAAATACCACCTCACAATGGTCAGCATGGCTAAAATTAACAACTCAGGAAACAACAGATGTTGGTGAGAACGTGGAGAGAGGGGAACAATTTTGCAATGTTGGTGGGAATGCACACTGGTACAGCCACTCTGGAAAACAGTGTGGAGGTTCCTCAAAAAGTTAAAAATAGGACTACCTATGACCCAGCAATTGCACTACTAGGCATTTATCCAAGGGATACAGGTATGCTGTTTTGAAGGGGCACATGTACCCCAATGTTTATAGCAGTACTATCAACAATGGCCAAAGTATGGAAAGAGCCCAAATGTCCATCAACTGATGAATGGATTAAGAAGGTGTGTGTGTGTGTGTGTGTGTGTGTGTGTGTACACACACACACACACACACACACACATACTAGAATACTATGTGGTGATGAAAAGAATGAAATCTTGCCATTTGTAACAACATGGATAGAACTGGAGGGTATTATGCTAAGCTAAATAAGTTAGTCAGAGAATACAGGTATCTATGATTTCACTCATATGTGGAATTTGAGAAAATCAACAGATGAACATAGGGGAAAAGAAGGAAGAAAAAATAAGATAAAAACAGAAGGAGGTGAACCATAAGAGATTCTTAAAGAGAACAAACTGAGGGTTTCTGGATGGATAGGTTGGTGGGGGTGGGGTGTTAAATTGCTCATGGGCACTAAGTAGGGCACTTTTTCAGATGAGCACTGGGTGTCATATGTAAGAGATTAATCATTGTGTCTACTCCTGAAGCCAAGACTATACTGCAGTTAACTAACTTAAAAAATACAATAAAATACAATAGAATACAACAGAATACAATAAAATAAAATAATAAAATAAAATAAAATAAAATAAAATTAAATTAAATTAAATTAAATTAAATAATAATGTTTTTAAATCTCCTAAAAAATAAATAAAAAAGAATTCTGGAGCATAAGAAATGCTTTTTAAAAATCATTTTTCAGGGTGCCTGGGTGGCTCAGTCAGTTGAGTGTCTGACTTCAGCTCAGGTCATGATCTCACAGTTTGTAGGTTCGAGCCCCGCATCGGGCTCAGAACCTGGAACCCGCTTTGGATTCTGTGTCTCCCTCTCTCTCTGCCCCTCCCCTGCTCACGCTCTGTCTCTGTCTCAAAAATAAATAAAAACATTTAAAAAAATCATTTTTCAATGCTAATCTACTAACATTTTGTTCCAAATACAGATAGGACTATAGATAATGTAAGAGTTATAAATCCTTTTCCTCTTGAAGAAACTTCAGAATTACAGCAGTTATGATCATCATTTTCACTCCAGAAAAATAGTGTAGCCTGTTGCAAAACCAGAGAGAAAAAGGAAGACAAAAGCACAGAGAGAAAAATAACAGCAAATGTTCTTTGCAGAGCTCAACAATATATTGCAGCTGGTATGGAGATTTCATACTATTCTTCATAAATAATCTGTAAACAAAATCTAGCATTGTTGATTCGAAAAGTATACAAAATTGTCAAAATAACAGTAATTTTAATCAGTTAAAGTAAAAATAGTGTTAGGAATTTTTTCACACCTGTCAGAAGTAACAAAACAAATAGATTTACCAATAATGTATAAAATGTTTTGTTAACCTGTGTATGATATGGGAAAGATGACAAAACTGATTTGAAGGCTATGAGTAGTTGAAATGCAGTAGATAATCTGGAGATAAAAGCATCATTTATAATAAAAACAAAAGAGAAAATATTGGAGGATGGGATTTGGGCATATATATGATGGTTAACATTTTAAGTATTTTGGGGGCACCTGGGTGGGTCAGTCGGTTGAACATCAAACATCGGCTCAGGTCGTGATCTCATGTTTCACGGGTTTGAGCCCCATGTCAGGCTCTGTGCTGACAACTCAAAGCCTGGAGCCTGCTTTGGATTCTGTGTCTTCCTCTCTCTCTCTGCCAGTCCCCCACTGGCACTCTGTCTCTCTCTCTCACTCAAAAATAAATAAACCTTAAAATCTTTTTTTTAATTTTAAATATTTTTATGGTCAAGGAGAAATACATGCCGGAGCTAGTCTTTTCTATATATTCAAGTGTACGTATACACCCCTTGATTAACCAGTAACGTATTAACTATCTAAATTTAAAACACTTCCTTAGTACTGTTAAATATTGTTACCGATATATTATAAAAATAAAACTATCAAAAATATCAATAGTAAACTGAGCACTTTAATACATCATGTTTGTCTTTTCTATTCCTCATTCTTGTTTTTGGCCACATGCATACTTTTTAAATATTATCAATCATTGAAAAGATAGAGTATTAAGTTTTTAGATGTTCTTTATTAAATGTATTTTTAAGATTATGCAGAGAGTTTTATAACTATTAATTTTAGTGGCTATATAATAGTTCGTTAAGTTGATGTAGCATAATATAATTACTCTTTCCCTACTGCTTCATATTTAGTTTATTTCTATTATATCTCATAAATAACAGTGCAATGAAATTCATGTGCGCCTGTTTTTATACTTCTCTTGTATTATCTCCTCAGGATACAAAACATTCTGAAAGTATAATTTTGACTTTGGTACTGGAAATATAGAAGAAGAATAAATGAAGCAATGGATTAAAAAAAATATGATCCTCCATTTTGAATCAAACCCATTATCTCACCCCATGCTTTAATTAGTATTGATGGGTTTTTATCTGAACCATAACTTGATGGTAGACAACACTTAAATTAAACATCAAACAAATGCTCAAAAGACAGGTGTCTTGATTTGATTCTAAAAGTTATTTACCAAATACTCAATCTACACTTAACTCTCCTTAAATTATTGTGGAGGGGCACCTGGCTAACTCAACAGGTAGAGCAGGTGACATTTGATTTCTAGATCATGAGTTCGAGTCCCACACTCAGCACAGAGATTACCATAAATAAATAAATAAATAAATAAGGAATTGGAATTGGTGATAAAATAGGAAAGTGAAACTAAGTGAGACATGGACTTTACCATCAAGAAGGCCTTAGAGGAGAAAAAGAAAATCAATACCCAGAAATGTAAGGAAAAGAGGTGATGGAAAATAAGATAATTCACTGAATGTAAGCACAAGCCTGATGTATCATTAACATATTGCTGATTAACACCAGATAGAGATGCCCTCTCCATCTCCGACCTCATTTATCTAAATAAGTCCAATTCATTTGTCCATCTCACATCATTTGTCAGCTTCTTGCTTCCTGGGTTATCTCAAATTCTTTGATTATATGTTTTTATTTTATTATTGTCATTTTTCCTTATGAGCCCTTAGTTTGTAATCACAAATTCATTAGTGATTAGTGACTCCTCAAATTTTGGTACAGTACCAGAAACCTAGCTGGTACTCAGTAAATATATGTTGCTCAACTAATTTGTTGATGGGAGAAGATAAGATCTATGCTGGCTGGAAGTTTGAGAGGAATCTTCATGAAGCAGGTAAAACATGTAATAGGCCTTGAGGAAATGAGATCAAATATAATGGAAAGGATTTGAAGCACGGAAATGACATTAATAAATTGACAAGGATCCAGTACTAAGAGTTTGTTTGTTAGAGATGACTCTAAAATTTATATTAAGATATAATTTCTTGCTGCTGGGGAATATCAACAATCTTGGTGAAATTAGGTAACATATATCAAGGTCTGTTCTGATAACTTAATCCAAAAGTTGTAATGATTTTGGGAGATGAGATACGAACTTTTAAGGGGAAAAGTTGGGAACAAATTCACTCTCTCAGAGGTGGGATATGTTTCGTGTTTCCAGGATTTACGATGTGGGCAGGGTGCAAAGTGATTTAAATATCAATGGAGTAAAATGAGTAAGGGACCTTTGATGTTCAGCTATTTAATAGATGATAGAAATGGATGTTGTAGTTACTGATACTGACAACAGGAAATGCAGCAAAAGAAAAATATAACCTAAGACTTACCTAGAAAGTAGAAAAAGTGAACTTTTTAATAAATAGATTATGACATTGATGATGTGGACATCAAATGGGAATAAATGAAATAGAAGCTTTGGTCCTTTTTCATCTTTCCCATCCCACCCCATCCTCAGTATTTTCTGTTTTCACCAAAGTAAACAAAGTAAATATCCAAAATGTAATACAGATCTTAACACTGTTCTGCTGAAAACCCTCCAATACCTCTCTTTTCATCTTTGTAGGAACAACATGGGATATGGCCTCATGGCCTTGCCCACTATATAAGATCTGACCCCTGTTTATGTTCCTGAATTCCCTTCCAACTAACTACTCTACCTTCTACTCACTCTATTCTCTATTCGAGATACTATTCCCTCTTCGATTCTCATAAACACCTAGCTTTTAAATTAGCTCTCTCCTTTACATGAAACACCCTTCCCCTGAATATCCATGAGGCTAAATTAAAGCCTTTATCTTCTCCACCTCCCTTTGTTCAATAAGACTTGCTCTGACCATTCCATTTCAAATTGAAATTCACCCTCTTGTCTTTGTTAAGGCTGCTATACCAAAGTATCATAGAGAATGGCTTATACAGAACAGCCTTATTTTTCTCATAGTTCAGGAGGCTGGAAGTCTGAGATGAAGGTGCCAGCATGGTTGGTTTCTGGCAAGAGCCCTATTCCAAACTAAAGACTCCTTACTGCATCCTCACATGGTGGAAAGAGGATGAGAGTTCCCAGGGGTACCTTTTAGAAGGAGGGCACTAATCCCATTCATAAGGGTTCCTCTCTCATGACCTGCTTACCTCCTAAAACCCCCACATAATTTTGGGGGGTTAGATTTCAGCATAAGAATATGAAGGGGACACAACCAGTCAATTCATTGTGTTCTGCCCCTACCCTCCCACCCCAATTCATATCCTCCTCACATGCAGAATATATCCTAACAGTCCCAAAAGTCTGAGCTCATTCCAGCATCAACCTTGAAGTCGAAAGTCCAAAGTCTCATCTAAATATCATCTAAATCAGAAATGAGTGAGACTCAACGTGCAATTTATCCCCAGGTAAAATTCCTCTCCAGCTATGAACCTACTTGCTCATGCATATCCCCTTTATTCTGTTCTTTCTAAATTTATTATAAATCACAACATTTTAACTTTTATTTTATAATTTATAATAATTTATAATAACCTTATAATTTTATTATTTTTATATTTATTGTTTGTGGTCTATATCGCCCCCCAACTAGAATGAAAGCTACCCCTGTGCGAAGATTTTTCTCTATTATGTTTACTGATGTATATCTCAAGGGCCTAGAATACTACGTGGTACACAGAAAGCACTTAATAAATTATATTCATAAATCAAATAAATGAATTCACTTTGAGGAGTTTAGGGGAAAGTAGTTAAATTAGTGATTAAGCTGACTTTGCAAAGTATAGAATAACAGAAATAGAAGGAAAAGGCAGCATTGACTGTGATATAATTGGGGAAGAGCCAAATTTGGTCATGGCAAAAAATTGAAGATAAGATAAAAATTGAGCAAGATTAAAAAGAAATTGCTGGTAATAAAGCATAGTGCACATGGGGGAGCATTAAGAAGCAAAGAGAAAATGAGATTAGTTTGAATTGATGAGCTAGGGTGGATTATGGAGATATGAATGTTCAGGTAAAGAAATAGGACGATGTATGTGTGCCCAATGTTTCAGCAGCCAACTCAAAAAATTACTAAAGATAAGATGAGAAAATCTTGGATAATCCAAAATATCTGTGATATTTTCCTCACAGATATGATTATATGTGTTAAAATGGCATAAATTTATTGAATAATATTTGGTGTATGGTAATATTTTTCTCACTAAGCCCCTACTATGTGCCAGCTACACTATCAAGCACTTTTTATACTTTATCTCATTTAATCTTCACAATAGCCAGGCATAAATTTAAGAGATAATTCACTTTATTTCAGCATTTGATTAACTTGATATGTACTTTGACAAACTGAAATCCCTGCTGTGCTCATTGAGTGTACAAAATGCAGTCTGGATTTGGTCTCAAGTGATCAGTATTTGAAAGGTCTTGCTTGTATTATTAAACAATTTCAAAATCCAATTAAAAGGGAAAGTAAGCAATTAAGGGAAAAAAAAAGTTTTTGGCACATGCCAGTCTCATTATTTGGACAACACATTTATCTCTAATTAAATTGGTATCTAGAGTACTCCATAAATTGCCATTTATTATTTATTTCCTGAACTCATATTTCTTGTTCTCTTTTAAGGAAATCTACATCTTAAAATATCTCTTTGTTCACATCCTATTTTCCACCTATTTGCATATCTACAGGACCACTGGAAAAAATTATCTGAAATGCACACAAGACGCTGTATGTTTTCACTTTGTTTATAAAAAATAAGATTCATTTATAGAAAATATGTGTAAAATATTCCCTAAGTAAAACTTCATTCTCGAATGAACTAAAGATCATACAGTAAATGTTAACTATTTTGAACCTTTTAGAAATCTCCCATCAGAAAAAAATTAAAAATAAAAATAGAACTACCATATGGTCCAGTAATCACACTTCTAGATATTTATCTAAAAGAACTGATATCAGTATCTCAAAGAGGTATTAACACTTCCATAATTATTTCAGCACTATTCACAACAGCCAAGATATGGAAGCAAACTAAATGTCCACTGACAGATAAATGGATAAAGACAATTTGGCACATATATGATGGAATATTATTTAGTATTAAAAAGAAAAAAAGAAACTCTGTAATATGTGGCAATCTGGATGAATCTGAAAGACATACTAAGTGAAATAAGCCACTCACAGAAGGACGACTACTATATGATTCCATTTTCTGATGTACCTAAAATAGTAAAATTCTCAGACTCAGGAGTAGAATGATGGTGGCCAGAAGCTGGAGTTGGAGTGAAATGGAATTTGCTAATCAATAGGCATAAGGTTTCCGTTAAAGCAAGACAAAGAATTTCTAGAGACCTATTGTGGATCATTGTAGTTCTTTATAGTTAACAATACTGTATTTTTCACATAAAACCCTGTTAAGAGGATGTCTCATGCTAAGTGTTCTTACCACAATAAATACAAATCTTTATTTATAATAAAATAATAAAATAATAAATAATAAAATAAAATAATTTAAAATAATAAAATAAAATAATAAAATAACATAAAAATAAAAAATAAAGATCACACAGTGCAGAATATCAAGATACTGTATTTTTTAATAAGGTAATTTAATATTCATCAATGATAATGACTGAAGGCTGAGGTATTTCATATCGCAGCAAGGGATGCCTTATAACACTCAAGCTGATCAGATAACCATTGTAAATATATGCTTTATAGCCAATAAATACATTTCAATATTTTGAGCTATGAAAACATATAAATTGATAAAAACATTATTGATGTTATTTTTACATTGTATAAAGGAAAATATGGATATTTCTAAAAATAAGTTTTGACAACCTAAAAATAATATGTTTTTAAATTTCATTTTTATTTAATGTTTATTTTTGAGAGAGAGAAACAGAACATGGGTGGCATAGGGGCAGGGTAGCTGTCAGCACAGAGTCCGATGTGGGGCTTGAACTCAGGAATCTCGAGATCATGACCTGAGATGAAGTCTGATGCTTAACCAACTGACCCACCCATGTGCATATTTTATTTCATTTTTATTGAACTATAGGTGACACATAATGTCACATTAATTTTAGGTGTACAACATAGTGATTCAACAACTCTATGTGTTATGCATTACTCATCACAGTTGTAGCTACCATCTGTCACCATACAGTGCTACTATAATACCATTGACTATATTCCCTATGCTATACATTTCATCCCCATGACTCGTTCATTCCGTAATTGGAAGCCTGTATCTCCCAATCCTCTTTGCCCATTTTGCCCAACCCCTCCCTCCCCTCTGGAAACTACCAGTTTGTCTCTGTTTTTATGAGTTTGTTCCTGTTTTCTTGTTTGTGTGTAAATATGTTTTGTTTTGTGAAATAATAGACTATTTGTCATTCTTTATCTGACTAATTTTGCTTAGCATTATACCCTCTAGGTCCATCCATGTTGTCACAAATAGCAAAATCTCATTCTCTTTTGATGGATGAATAATATTCCATTGTATGTATATATTGTATGTGTGTATTCATGTATTTTATATAAGTGAACACTAAGGTTGTTTCCATACCTTGGTGATTGTAAATGTGCAGTAGTGGAATGACTAGTTTGTATGGTATTTCTATTTTTAATTTCTTCAGGAAACTCCATACCATTTTCTACAGTGGTTGCACCAAATTAGATTCAAACTGAGAGACTAAAAGGGTTACCTTTTCTCCACATCATTGCAAACACTTGTTCCTTCTATTGTTGATACTAGCCACTCAGATATGTATAAAGTGATACCTCATTATGGTTTGATTTGCATTTCCCTGATGATTAATGATGTTAAACATCATGTCATGTGCATGTTGGCTACTTGTGTGTTTTCTTTAGAAAGTGTATAGTCAGGTCCTCTGCACATTTTTAGTTGGATTATTGTGTGTTTTTTTTTTTTTTTTTTTTTTTTTTTTTTTTTTTTTTTGGTGTTGAGTTGTATAAGTTCTCTGTATGTTTTTATGTTAACCACTTATTGGACATAAAATTTTCAAATATCTTCTCCAATTCAGTAGATTGCCTTTTTATTTTGGTGATTATTTCTTTCACTGCACAAAAGTTTTTTATTTTGTCATGGTCCCAAAATACTTTATTTTGTTTTGGTTTCCCTTGCCTGAGGAAATATATCCATAAATACATCACTAAAAATTGATATCCAAGAAATTACTACTTATGTTTTATTTTAGGGGGTTTATGGTTTCAGATTTCACATTTAGGTCTTTAATCCATCTTGAATTTGTGTGTGTGTGTGTGTATGTGTGTGTGTGTGTGTGTGTGTGTGTGTGTGTGTGCTGTAAGAGGGTGGCTTGGGCTGCCCAGTTTTCCCAGAAGTATTTTTTGAAGACTGTCCTTTCCCTATTGTATATTCTTGCATTCTTTGTAGTAGGTTAATTGATCATATAAGCATGGGTTTATTTCTAGCCTTTCTATCCTATTCAATTCATCTATATCTGCACTTTTGTGCAGTAAAATACTGTTTTGATTACTGTATCTGTGTAGTGTATCTTGAAATCTGGGATTCTGATACCTCCAACTTTTTTTCCTTGTCAAGATTGCTTTGGCTACATAAGGTCTTTGTGTTTCCATACAAATTGTAAGATTATTTGTTGTAGTTCGGTGAAAAATATTATTGACATTTTGATAGGGATTACATTGAATCTGTAGATTTCTTTGGGTAGTAAATAAATTTAAAAATATTAATTATTGTAATCCATTAACATAGTATATCTTTCCATTGTTTGTGTCATCTTCAATTTTTTTTATCAATGTTATATAGTTTTCAGAGTATAGGTCTTTCACTCCTATATTTATTATTTTTAGTGAAATTGTAAATGAGATTATTTTCTTAATTTCTCTTTCCACTACTTTGCTATTTGTGTATGGAAGTTGCAACAGATTAATAGACATTCATTTTGTATCCTACAAATTTAACAAATTAATTTATGATTTGTAGCACTTTTTTGGTGGGATCTTTAGGGCTTTCTATATATAGCATCATGTCATCTAAAAATAGAAACAGTTTTACATATTCCTTACCATTTTCGATGCCTTTTATTTCTTTTTCTTGTCTGATTGCCATGTCTCGTACATGCTGTGCCATGTTGAATAAAAGTGGTGAAAGTGGACATCCTTTTCTAGTTCGTGAAGGCTCCCAGTTTTTCATCATTGAGTATGATGTTAGCTGGGGAATTTTTGTATGTGGACTTTATTGTGTTGAGATTTGTTCCCTCTATACCCACTTTGTTTAGGGTTATCATGAACAGATGTTAAACTTTGTGAAATGCTTTTTCTTTATTTTTATTGCAATATAAAAATAATGATAGTTTATTTCATTTCTTCTAAAACCATTTAAAGGCTTCATATAACAGTATGATATAAAACTTTATTTGATACAACCAAACTATTTACAAAATTCAGATCTATATCTATTTGATTTCTTTTAATTCACTGTCAAGTTAGCTAACATACAGTGTAGTCTTGTCTTCAGGAGTAGATTCTAGTGATTCGTCACTTACATACAACACCCAGTGCTCATTCCAAGTGCCTTCCTTAATGCCCATCACCCACTTTCCCCACCTTCCCTAACTCCCAACCCCCATCAAACCTCATTGTGTTCTCTGTATTTAAGAGTCTCTTATGGTTTGACTCTCTCTCTGTTTGCAACGTATATTTCCTTCCCTTCCCCTATGGTCTTCTGTTAAGTTTCTCAAATTCATCATATGAGTGAAAACATATGATATCTGTATTTCTCTGACTTATTTCACTTAGCATAATACCCTCCAATTCCTTCCACATTGTTGCAAATGGCAAGATCTCATTCTTTTTCATTGCCAAGTAGTATTCCATTATATACATACACATATATATATATATATATATATATGTATACACACACACGCACACACATGCACACACCCCACATCTTCATCCATCCATCCATTATTCAGTTAATGGACATTTAGATTCTTTCCATAATTTGGCTATTGTTGATAGCACTGCTATAAACATTGATGTACATGTGCCCCTATGAATCAGCACTTCTGTATCCTTGGGTAAATTCCTAGTAGTGCTATTGATGGGTCACAGGGTAGTTCTACTTTTAATTTTTTTTAGGACCCTCCATATTCTTTTCCAGAGTGGCTGCACCAGTTTGCATTCCCACCAACAGGGAATAAGGGGTTATTTTTCTCCATATCCTCACTAATATCTGATGTTTCCTGAGTTGTTAATTTTAGCCACTCTGACCAGTGTGAGGTGGTATCTTAATGTGGTTTTGATTTGTATTTATCTGATGATGAGTGATGTTGAGCATCTTTTCATGTGTCTGTTTGCCATCTGGATGTCTTCTTTGGCAAAGTGTCTATTCATGTCTTCTGCTCATTTCTTCACTGGATTATTTGTTTTTTTGGGTGTTGATTTGGTAAATTATTTATATATTTTGGATACTAACCCTCTATCCAATATGACATTTGGAAATATTTTTCACATTCTATCAGTTGTCTTTTAGTTTTGTCAATTGTTTCCTTTGCTGTGCAGAAACTTTTTTATCTTGAAGAGTTCCCAATAATTCATTTTTGCTTTTATTTCCTTTGCCTTTGGAGACATATCAATTAAAAGCTGCTGTCACTGAAGTCAAACAGGTTTTTTCCTGCTTTCTCCTTGAGGATTTTGATGGTTTCCTGTCTCACATGTAGATCTTTCATACATTTTGAATTTATGTTTGTGTATGGTGTAAGAAAATGGTCCAGGTTCATTCTTCTGCATGTTGCTGTCCAGTTTTCCCAGCACCATTTGCTAAAGAGACTGTCTTTTTTCCATTGGATATTTGTTCCTGCCTTGTTGAAGATTAGTTGGCCATATATTTGTGGGTCCATTTCTGGGTTCTCTATTTTATTCCATTGGTCTATGTGTCTGTTTCTGTGCCAATATCATACTGTCTTGATGATTACAGCTTTGTAATACAGGCTAAAGTCCAGTACAATGAAGACTCCAGCTTTGGTTTTCTTTTCCAACATTAGTTTGGTTATTCAGTGTCTTTTGTGATTCCATACAAATGTTAAGTTGTTTGTTCCAGCTCTGTGAAGAATGCTAATGCTATTTTGATTGGGATTGCATTAAATGTGTAGATTGCTTTGGGTAGTATTGACATTTTAACAATATTTTTTCTTCCAATCTATGAGCGTGGGATGTTTCCATTTCTTTTTGTCTTCAATTTCTTTCATAAACTTTCTATAGTTTTTAGCATACAGATCTTTTACCTCTTTAGTTAGGTTTATTCCTAGGTATTTCATGGAGCTTGCTGCAATTGTAAATAGGATCAGTTCCTTGATATCTCTTTCTGTTGTTTCATTATTTGTGTGTAGAAATGCAACCAATTTCTGTACATTGATTTTATATTCTGCTTTTCTGAATTCATGTATCTGTTTTAGCAGTTCTTTGGTGGAGTCATTCGGGTTTTCCATGTATAATATCATGCCATCTGAGAAAAGTGATTGCTTGACTTCTTCTTTGCCAATTTGGATGCCTTTTATTTCATTTTGTTGTCTGAATTCAACACTATATTAAACAACAGTGATGAGAGTGGACATCCCTGTCATGTTCCTGATCTCAGGGCAAAAGGTCTTAGTTTTTCCCCATTGAGGATGATATAGCAGTGGGCCTTTCATATATAGCTTTTATAATATTAATGTATGTTCCTTCTAAATTTTTTAATGTTTATTTATTTTTGAGGGAGAGAGAGAGAGTGATCATGGGAGGGGCAGAGAGAGGTACACACACAGAATCCAAAGCAGACTCCAGGCTCTGAGCTGTCAGCACAGAATCTGATGCAGGGCTTGAACCCAAAAGCTGAGAGATCATGACCTGAGCTGAAGTCAGATGCTCAACTGACTGAGCTACTCAGGTTCCCCAAGGTATGTTCCTTCTATCCATTTTCTTGAGGGTTTTCAAAGAAAGGATGCTATTTTGTCAAATGCTTTTTCTGCATCTATTGACAGGATCATACGATTCTTATCCTTTCTTCTATTAATGTGATGTATCACATTGATTGATTTGCAAATATTGAACCAGTCCTACAGCCCAGGAATGAATCCCTCTTGATCATGGTGAGTAACTCTTTTAATATACTGTTGAATTTGATTTGCTAGTATCTTGTTGAGAATTTTTGCATCCATGTTCATCAGGGATATTGTCCTGTAATTCTCCTTTTTTAGTGGGGTCTTTATCTGGTTTGGGAATCAAGGTAATTCTGGCTTCATAAAATGAGTCTGGAAGTTTTCCTTCTATTTTTTGGAACATCTTGAGAAGAATAGGTATTAACCCTGCTTTAAATATCTGATAGAATTCCTCTGGGTAACAATCTGACCCAGGACTCTTATTTTTTGGGGAGATTTTAGATAACCGGTTTAATTTCTTTGCTGGTTATGGGTCTGTTCAAATTTTCTATTTCTTCCCTTTTGAGTTTTGGGAGTATGTGGGTATCTAGGAATTGGTTCATTTATTCCAAATTGTCCAGTTTTCTGGCATATATTTTTCATATTTTTCTCTAATAATTGTTTGTAATGCTCGGGTATTGGTTGTGATCTTTCCTCTCATTTGTGACTTCATCTATTTGGGTCCTCTCTTCACTTTGATAAGTCTGGCTAGGCAATCTTGTTTATTCTTTAAAAAAAGCACCTCTTAGATTCACTGATGTGTTCTGTTTTTTTTTTTTTAATTATATATTATTTATTCCTGCTCTAATCTTTATTATTTTTCTTTTTCTACTGGCTTTGTGCTTTCTCTGCTACCTTTCTAGTTCCTTTAGGTGTGAGGTTAGGTTCTGTATTTGGGACCTTTCTTGCTTCTTGATATAGGCCTGAATTGCAATATATTTTCCTCTTAGGGACTGCCTTTGCTGCATCCCAAAGGGTTTAATGGTCATGGATTCCTTAAGGTTTTTTGTCCGAGTAAGTCCTTATCTCTCCTATTCTGAATGACAGCCTTGCTGGATAAAGAATTCTTGGCTGCATATTTTCCTGTTCAGCACATTGAATATTCCTGCCACTCCCTCTGGACTGTCAACTTTCAGTGGGCAGGTCAGCTACTACCCTTATGTGTCTACCCTTGGAGGTTAAGTCCCATTTGTCCCTAGCTGCTTTCAGAATTCTCTCTTTATCTTTGTATTTTGCCAGATTCACTATGATATGTCATGGTGTTGACCTGTTTTTGTTCACTTTGAAAGGAGTTCTCTGCGCCTTCTGGACTTGGATGTCTGTTTCCTTCCCCAATTTAGGGAAGTTCTCAGCTATAAGTTGTTCAAATAAAGTTGCTGCCCCTTTCTTTCTCTCTTCTTCTTCTGAAGAAAGAAAGTTGTGCACCCTTGAAAACTCTGATCTTTATCACTTAGGTTTCTAGTTCTCCCCTGGTAGTCTAGTAATTTCTTTTCCCTTTTTTCAGCTTCATCACTTTCCATAATTTTATCTTTTATTTCACCTCTTCTCTCCTCTTCATCTCCCATCTTTGCCGTCAGTGGTTTTTTTGCATCTCATGACAGCATTTCTTAATTCATTGAGACTATTTCTTAGGTCTTTGATCTCTGTAGCAATAGATTCTCTGCTGTCTTCTATGCTTTTTTCAATCCCTGCCATTAGTCTTATGACTAATATTTGAAATTCTTGCTCAGATATATTGTTTATGTCTGTTTTGAACTATTCTCTGGATATCATTTTTTCCTGGAATTTCTTTTGAGGAGAATTCTTCCATTTTGTCTTTTTGGTTAGGTTTCTGTCTTTTACGTGTTTTAATAGATGTGTCCTGCACCTGTGAGTACTACTGTAGTAAAAAAGGGTCATACACTGCCAGGGCCTGCCACTTCAGGACGTGTTTTTGGAGTATGTTGCATGCACTCTGTTGTTGTGTCTTTTGCTGTTCTATCCCACTGCTCGTAGTGGTGGACTATTTGGACCTTTCACCAGGTGTCCTTTGATTTGTTCATTGAGGTAACCCTGGAATAAAGGAAAAAAGGGGGGGTACCTTATCCCTTATGAAGAGGGAAATGAAAGGGACACACACACAAAGACCACACACACACACAGACACATCAAAGAAATTAATAGGTTTGATCTAGAGACAGATAGAGAGAGAGAGAGAGAGAGAGAGGAAAATAAAGAATAAGGAAATACCAAAAAGGTGTAAAAGGAATAGAGTAAAAATGCCTGATTAAACAAACAAAAAATGAGAACAGAAAAAAAAATATATATGTGTATATCTATATATGTGTGTGTGTAAATATATACATATATTTACACACACACTAAGAATTGACCAAAAATCAAATCAGAAACTATGAGCCTGATTCCTAAGGGAAGAAAAGAAAGAGGAGGGTAAAAGAAAAAGAAGGGAAATGACAAAAGGAAAGAAAGGAGAAGAGGGAAAAAAAAAAGCAGACTAACATACAAAACAGCAGGACAGTTGTCTGTTGGTACCTGGGATGGGTGGTGGCTGTGCTGGTCTGGAGGGGAGGCTCTCTGGTTGGATCAGTGTCAATTTTACTCCAGTGGATAAGCAGTTGCCAGGCATTGAGGGGTGGGGTTTGGTGTAAGCAGGTCCTGCCTCCACTGAGGGCTGCTGTCCTGCTCCCTGAAGTCCCACCTGTTTGTGTTAGGGAGAAAAATGGTGACACCGCAATCTTTCCTCCCTGGGACCAGGTGTCTCAAACCATGCTGTTCAGGTAGACCTCACCGAGTAGTGCAGGAGGTCAGCCTGTCATGCTCCACAGTCTCTCATGCCTCCTACCTGCTTGACTGGGATTCAAAACCTGATGTTTTAAAGGATCCTGCACCACAAGGACCTTTTCTTGGGTGGCACCACTCCTCCCCACTGACCTGGCTCTGGCTGGTGCCTGCAGTGTCTTTTGTCCTTGGGGTGGGGGAAGTAATAAACCTTTTCCCCACAGTATTAGAGGGAAGGAACTATTGTCTCTCACTGTGTCCCTGAGATCCCTACCGGGCCCCAGAGCTGGCTCCCCTCCCCACCTCAGGCATGTGCACATTGAAGCATCTCTGGTCAGGAGAAAGTTGTGCACCCCTGAAAACTCTGATCTTTATCTCCTAAGGTCTTTTGCAAAGTAGAAACTGGCGCTCATATTTTCATTCCCCAATCCATGATCTAGAAAGGTTTTTCTCTTGTCCAAATATAATACCACACTTCCATAGCCTCCCTTTCTCTCCCTTTTGTTTCTCCACAAACATGTGCCTATGCCACATGTTTTATCTCTCCCATTTCCGAAACACGCACCTCTGTCCCACCAAGCTGTATGTGTCTAACCTGTAGAGATTGCTTTGTTGCTCTGCAGACTGTATTCCTGGGTGTTCCAAGTGTTCTGACCTCAATACAGCTGTGTGTAAGGGATGAGGGGAATCCCAATCCCCCTATTTCTCTGGCAACTTAACTCCTCCATCAAATGCTGTTTCTACATTTTTTGACATTATCATATATTTTTTATCCTACCTTTTATAAATGCAATGTATCATGTTGATAGATTTGTGGGTATTTAACCGTCCTTGAACCCTGGAATAAATCCCACTTGGTTGTGGTGAATGATTCTTTTAAAGTATTGTTGAGGGGCACCTGAGTGGCTCAGTCGGTTAAGCGTCCGACTTCAGCCCAGGTCATGCATGATCTCATAGTTCGTGAGTTCGAGCCTCGCATCGGGCTCTGTGCTGACAGCTTAGAGCCTGGACCCTGCTTCAAATTCCGTCTCCCTCTCTCTCTGTTCCTCCCCCGCTCATGCTCTCTCTTTCTCCTTCAAAAACAAATAAAAACATTAAAAAAATAAAAAATAAATAAAGTATTGTTGATTTTGGTTTGTTAATATTTTGTTGAGGATTTTTGCATCTATGTATTAGGCCTATTGACCTTTGGCATTTTTTCTTTCTTCCTTCCTTTCTTTCTTTCTTTCTTTCTTTCTTTCTTTCTTTCCTTCTTTCTTCCTTCCTTCCTTCCTTCCTTCCTTCCTTCCTTCCTTCCTTCCTTCTTTCCTTCCTTCCTTCCTTCCTGTGTGTCTTTGATTTTTACATCAGGGTAATGCTGACCTCATAGAATGACTTTGGAAATTTTCCTTCCTCTTCTATTTTCTGGAGTTATTTGAGAAGAATAGGTATTAATTCTTCTTTAAATATTTGGTAGAATTGGGGTGCCTGGGTGGTTCAGTTGGTTAAGCGTCTGACTTCGGCTCAGGTCATAATCTCATGATTCGTGGATTCAAGCCCCGCGTCGGGCTCTGTCCTGACAGCTCAGAACCTGGAGCCTGCTTTGGGTTCTGTCTCCTTCTCTCTCTCTGCTCCTCCCCCACTTGTGCTCTGTCTCTCAAAAATAAATAAATGAAACAAATTTAAATTAAAAAAATATTTAGTAGAATTCACCTGGGAATCCATCTGTTCCCAGACTTTTGTTTATTGGCATGTTTTTGATTACCAATTCCATTTTATTACTAGCAGTTGGTCTGTTTAGCTTTTCTAATTCATCCTGATTCAGTTTTGGAACGTTGTATATTTGTAGGAATTTATTCATTTCTTCTAAGTTGTCTAATTTTTGGCATATAACTTTTCATAGTAATCTCATAAACATTTGTATTTCTGTGGTGTCAGTAGTCAGTTTTCTTTCATTTCTGATTTTATTTGAAGTTCTCTTTTTTTTGACTAGTCTAACTAAACTTTTATGAATTTTATTTATTTTTTGAAAGAACCAGGTCTTGGTTTCGCTGATCTTTTAAGTCTTTATTTCGTTTATTCCTGTTTGTGTCTCTATTATTTCTTTCCTTCTATTAGCTTTGGGATTTCTTTTAGTTTGTTTTTTTTTCTTTTTCTAGTTTCTTTAAGTGTAAGGTTAGATTGTTTACTTGATACTCTTTTGGTTTCTTGATGTAGGCCCATATCAATATAAACTTCCCTCTTAGAGCTGCTTTTGTTGCATTCCAATGATTTTGAATCATTGGGTTCTCACTTTCATTTGTCTCCAAGTATTTTTTTATTTCCTCCTTGATGTTTTCATCTAGTTGTTTAATAGTATATTGTTTCACGTCCTCTTTTTGTGTTATTTCTACCTTTTTTGTGATTAATTTCTATTTTCATGCTGTTGTGGTCAGAAACGATGCTTAATATGACTTCAAACTTCTTAAATTTATGGAGATTTGTTTCTGGCCTAACATGTGATCTCTCCTGGAGAGTGTTCCATGTGTCTTAAAAAGAACGTGTATTCTACTGGCTTTGGATGGGATGTTCTGTACATCTGTTAAGTCCATCTGTTCTAATGTTTTGTTCACAGCCACTCTTCTTGTTGGTTTTCTGTGTGGATCATCTATCCATTGATGTAAGTGGTTGGCTAAAGTTCCCTACTATGATTGTATTACTGTCCATTTCTCCCTTTATGTCTGTTAATATTTGCTTTATGTATTTAGATGCTCCAATATTGAGTACATAGATATTTACAATTGTTATATTCTCTCATTCTCTGATTAGATTGATCCTTTTATCATTATGTAATGCCTTTTTTCCCCTCTATAGTTTTTGTTTTACTCATGTATGTATGTATATTTTAAGTTTTTTTTTTTCATTTTAAAGTATTTCTTTAAGTTTATTAATTTATTTTGAGAGAGAGAGAGAGAGAGAGAGAGAGAGGTGGGAGGGGCAAAGAGAGAGAGAGAGAGAGGCAGAGACAGAGAGGGAATCCCAAGCAGGCTCTCCACTGTCTGCACAGAGCCCGATGTAGGGCTCAAACTCATGAACTGTGAGATCATGACCCGAGCCCAAATCAAGAGTCGAACACTTAACCAACTGAGCTACCCAGGAGCCCCTAATCTTTGTTTTAAATATCTATTTTGTCTGATATAAGTGTTACTTTCTTGCCTTTTTTTTTTTTTTTTTTTTTTTTGCTTCCCTTGCATGAAATATCTTTTTCCATCCCTTAATTTTCAGTCTGTATGTGTCTTTAGGTCTGAAGTGAGTCTCTCGTAAGTAGCATAAATATGAATCTTAGGTTTTTGTTTTGTTTTGTTTTTTAATCTATTTCTCAACACTATCTTTTGATTGCTGCATTTAGGCCACTTAAATTTGAAGTAATTATTGGTAGGTATTTACTATTTGCCATTTTGTTAAGTGTTTTCTGGTTGGATTCATGGTTTTTTCTCTTCCTTTAATCATCTTTTGCTCTCTTTCTTTGTTATTTATTTTCTCTAGTGTTATGCTTGGCTTCCTGTCTATATTTTTTTGTGTATCTGTTATTGGATTTGTGGTTACCGTAGGGTTCATATATAACATCCTAAGTATATAGCAGTCTATATTAAGTTTATGGTCACTTAAGTTCAAACACATTCTACAGAACTTTATTATTATGCTCCTCCCCCATGTTTTATGGATATGTTGTCATATTTACATTTTTAAAAATTGTGTGAGTCCCCTTCACTAATTTTTTAGATATAATTGATTTTACAACTTTTGTCTTTTAACCTTCATACTAGTTTTATAAGTGATTGCTCTACTACTTTTACTATATGCTTGCTTTTAGTCATGAAATTTATTCCTTTGTTCATTTTCTTATTTCTAATTATAGCCTTTTTTTTCCACTTAAAGAAGTTTCTTTAATATTTCTTGTAAGACAGTGATTATGAGTTCCTTTAACTTCTGTTTGTCTGGGAAACTACCTCTCCTTCAATTCTGAATGACAACCTTGCTGGGTAGAATATTTTTTGTTACAGGTTATTTATTTATTTATTTTTTCTTTCAGCACTTTGGATATATCATGCCACTTTCTCTGGTCTGTAAAGTTTCTGCTGAAAAGTGAGCTGACAGTTTTATGAGATTTTTCATGTATATAACTATTTTATTTTCTCTGGCTGCTTTTAAGATTCTTTATCACTACTTTTTCCATTTTAATTATGTGTCTTGATGTGGACCTCCTTGGGGTCATCTTGTTTGAAGCTTTTTATACTATTTGAATCTGAATATTTATTTCCTTCCCAGGATTAACAATTTACTCAACTATTATTTCTTCATATAAGTTTTCTGCCCCCTTCTCTCTTCTCATTTTGTAATGTGAATGTTACTATACTTGATGTTCTCCCAGAGATCCTTTAACCTATCATCATTATTTATTTGTTTGTTTGCTTATTTGGTATTTAGCTTGGGTGTTTTTCATTACCCTGTCTTCCTGATTTCTATGTAGAAAATAAATAAGCCTTTTTTGCTTGTTTGTTTTCATATGCCATATACTTTTCCCTGTGAATTTTTTTTTTTTGAGAGAGAGAAAGAGAGAGAGAGAGAGAGAGAGAGAGAGAGAGGAATGGATAGAGGGAGAGGGATAGAGAATATTAAGTAGGCTCCCTGCCCAACACAGAGCCAAAGTTGGGCTCCATCTCATGACTGTGAGATCATGACCTGAGCTGAAATCAAGTCAGATACTTAACACACTGATCTACCCACATGCCCCTCCCTGTGACATTGTGTTTTCAAGATAGTATATCTTGATTGTTCTGATGTCAGAATGGATTATATGTTGTATTCTAAAGACAGACTGATCTCAGTTTCAAACTTGTTTATGCCAGTTCTTAGCTGTGTTACTAACCAATTAATAATTTATTCCACTGAGCCTCATATCTTGTTTATAAAATGATTATAATAATATATAAAACATAGTTGGTAATTAGTGGTTATTTAATAAAGAGTAGGTATTCGTTTCCTAAGGAGACCCTACAGGCAAGATGGAATCTAAAAGCACATATACTTTCCTTACGTTATGTCATTTAATGATCCCATAGTTCTCACATGCAGAAACCAGATAGTATCTTAAGTAGAATTATTGTAAAAATTAAATAATATCAGGTAAACTTAATATCTGAAATACTTGTGTTATTTAGGTTCTGACTGTGTCGTAGACTTTTTTTTTCATTCCCATTAATTATCACCATCATCATCCAAGGAATATGCAAAACAAAATTGCATGCGGTGCCTGGATGGCTCAGTTGGTTAAACATCTGACTCTTGGTTTCAGCTTAGGTCATGATCTCACTGTTTGTGGTATTGAGCCCTGCATTGAGCTCTGTGCTGACAGCGTGGAACTTGCTTGGGATTCTGTCTCCTTCTCTCTCTGCTCTTCCCCCACTGTCTCTTATGTGCTCTCTCTCTCAAAATAAATAAACTAAAAAAAAATTAAAAACAGAGAATAGCAAAATAGTTTAATCTTGCCGTTGCCAATTTGCAATTCATAAGTGATTACTATAGCTCTGAGTACATTTCAGCCAATAGAGAAGACTTTGGGCTTGTTTGTGTAATAATTGAAGAACAGTATTGAACTCGGTTCATTTATGGAAGGTTGCAAGATGTTTTCCACAAGAGACAGATATATGTGTATGTTAAATATTCATATCAGCTAAGGTCAATTTTAGAAATGGAAAAATTAATACTAGTAATACTATTAAGTACTCTAGAAAATACTAACCAAAATAATAAAACAATTTAAACAAAGGTGTTCTTAGCTGTTTTTATTTATTTCCAGCATCACATAAGTTATTTCACATCTAGAATAAACCATCCTCCATAGAAATTGTTCCTTTGTAGTCATCTTAAAACAATTTATTATCATGTATTTATACTTTTAATGACAAATCAAAGGCTCCAAACTGTTAGCACAGAGCTGGATGTGGAGCTTGAACCCATGAACTGTGAGATCATGACCTCAGTCAAAGTCAGATGCTCAACCAACTGAGCCACCCAGGTGCCCCTGAAGTCTAACATTTTGATTAGAGTAAAATAATAATTGAAAATTAACTGAAACATGATATTTTATCTTTAGCAGTTTTACTTCTCAGAACAAGAATATTTTCCTGGTAAAGTTAGAAAAAAGTCTATAAAATAATTGAAGTTACAAAAGCATTCTTCTTCTTGGAATTGTAGGCACTCTTAACACTTCATCCAAAATTTATAAATGTAATATTTATAAAGTAGCATTTTATTAAAAAACAGGCATTTAATTTTATATAATCATACATTTAGAAATTCTCTACATTCATTTGTATTACAATAAAATTGTAGCAAATTATTATTCTATTTTTGAAACTCTTTATTTACTTCCATATTGAGGTAAAAGTCAAAGAAATATCACAACAAATTTGACTTTTGCTTTCAACATAAATCAGAGTGTTTGAGCCATTTCCTGAAGTTCTATTTATTTAGATTACCAGAGGAATTTACTATTGTGCAATATATTAGTAAAGCATTTAATTACAAACCCGAAGATTACAGGATATGGGAAAATAATCTAAGAGTTATGAGCTTCAGATTTTAATGTTTAAGAACTAAGAATACTTTATCTTTCTCACAAATTTGATTGTAATCAGATCATAAGCAATCTGGACTAGTTAGAAAGACCTACCCATGAAGAATGATGAAAGTGTGAAAGATGGCAGTGATCAGGACATAAATTATGACATAAATTTTTACTCATTTCTGTCATAATATCATCCAAACATGTCAGGAGTGGAAAGAGGGCCCCATGCAATTGTTTTACCAAGTAGTAATGGTTACAAGTTTAGTTTATAGAAATATATAGTTGAGAATTAAAAGCATGGCTAGTTACAACAACCAAACAGCTTTTTCACACTAAGTTTTCAACTCTTTATAATGATTAAAAAAATGCCAAATAAGTACCAAAATTAATCTCAAGGAATAAACCACATGAAATTTTTAAGAGTTATGAAGAAGAGAAACTTATTTCAGAGCTTCCTCAAGGGGCATGTATTTTTTAAATTAGGCATCATGATTAATAATCAACATATAAGAAAAGAGCCTCTGAGGAGGTTTAAAATATTTAAGGTTTAGTATCTTTCATTACTGGTTTATTATTATTTCA
Source organism: Leopardus geoffroyi (assembly GCF_018350155.1). Classification (NCBI taxonomy): domain Eukaryota; kingdom Metazoa; phylum Chordata; class Mammalia; order Carnivora; family Felidae; genus Leopardus; species Leopardus geoffroyi. The sequence goes on from NC_059327.1 coordinate 129,243,106, forward strand.
TTGTGATAAACACCACCTATTACTGTTCGAATCTAATTTCATCACCCTTACCATTTGCAGTCAGCTCTTAATTTCTGAGCCAGTTGACCCAGTGTATACTGGGTCTCCCCACCTGCCTCCTTCAATCACTGCTGCCATGCCTTCCTACTCAGAGAGTTCTTTCTATCTGCATATTTCTGCAGGTGCTTAACTAAGAAAAAAAAATTGAACATTGGGTAGAGTCTTGTTCTGTCACTTAAAACTGTAGAAAAGAAATTGGTGTTGATGTCTATTTAGACAAATAGATCCAAGAAATCCACATATTTATGAAAATATAATGTATGACACAACAGGCAACAATGATCCATAGTGCTGTTGAAAAAACTGTTATCCATATGGGAACAAAACAAAGAAATTTAATGGTCTTCTCTTACCAAAATTAAAAACTTAATTCTAGAAGGATTAAAGACTCAAATATGAGTATGGTTTGGGAAAAGAGATTTAAAGAAAGGGCAATATTGGAAAGTTACTAAATTGCATTATCATAAATCTATGAAATGAAAATGCATGAAAACTGAAAGGTGTTTTTGCAACACATATAACAAGAACATATATACTTATATATTATGTGAAATATGACATGTATATAAAACATAAAATGTAACAGATGAAACAAAAATATATGGTTTTATGTTATTTAAAATTATTTTTAAAGTTTTTAAAAATCAGTAAAATGAAAACAAGTGGAAAAATATCTAGGGGCCAAGTAAGAATTTTACTTACACATAATTGATGAATAAAATTAAAATATGCTCAATCTCATTTGTAATCTGGAAACGCAAATTGAGCCAAAAACTAATTTGGCAAAAATCTTAAAATGCGTGACTACAGAGTAGGTTGTTAAAGATATGGGATATGAAACATTTTTATTTGGTTTTGGTTGAAATACAGACATATTTGAGAACATATATAGTTTGTGACTCTTGGAATATACTTTATCTTACTTGTCTGAATGAAGCGACCTGTTACAAGAATGTTCACAAAGTTATTGTTTGTAATTGGAGAAAAAAAATTGTGAAAAGCACCCAAACATCCAATGATAATATAATGGATATATCTATCACATATTTATACAGTAAAATGTGATGTCTTATTTTAGTGACTGAGAATGAGCCCTCTGGAGTCAGAATTCATAGATTTGAAACCCAGGTATCCTACCAATTTTTCTATAATTATTTCACTTCTCTATATTTCAGTTTGCTCATACATAAAATATTGATAATGAGAATTTCCAGCACTTACAGTTCTTGTAGAAATGAATTAATTTGTATATGCAAATAATTTAGAACAGTTTCTGGAAGATAATAAGTCTTATAGTAGCACTAGTTATTTTCATATTGCTTTTGTGCACTGATGATAATAAATAAACATGTTTCATGGGTGGTCACATGGTAAAATGAATGACATTCTTTAATATAATGTTAAATAATAAAAACATGTGCCAGAAAAAATATACACATTATGACACCATTAATATAAAGTTGCAAAAACAGTGATAATTCAAATAAGATAGTGTTTGAGTATACTAAAATTTACGGTAAAACTAAAAATAAAGCAGAAAGGCAATTATGTGTTTCATCAAAGCAATAACCTCAGAGCAAGGCTGGAAGATGGGAAAGTGGCAGGAAACATACAGGAGACTTTAAAGGGAGCATTTATTTCAAATATTTTAATTGGTGGGGGTCCCAGTGTCATTCATTCACTATATACTACTGATAGGTTACGTATTATTTTGTAACGCACACTATTTGAACAAAATTGAAAAAGATGATTCATAGCCATGTATAGCACATACACTTTAGTATTACTAGAAATGGGGTGATCAACCATTCCTGTTTGCCCTGAACTGAAGTGTTTCCCAGGACGCTATACTTCAGTGATAAAATCAGGGCAGTCACAGGCAAGCTAAGAGGGTTAGTCACCCTAGAATTACATGAGCAAATTTGCTAGTAATTTCGAATATACTAAAAAAAAAAAAAAAAACCCAATTCATTAAGTTATCCATTAGTTTCACATATATAGTAACAAGTATGCATTAAGTTTTTAAAGATTCATGAGTTCCTATTCATGTACCTCTATATCATTCTCAAGTTGCTTCCACCTGTGTCCCTTTTAGCAAACTATCTGATACTCTTTGCTTCAGTAACTTTGTAACTATTATTAATAAAGACATTAAGTAAATTTGGTTTATTACACAAAGCTTTTTAAACAGAAGTGTACATCTCTCCAAATGGCATGTGTTGTCATTTGTGATCAAGAGCTTAAATCTCTAATCCTGCTAATTAATATATGCCCCCTTGGAATTTCAAGTATCATCTCCTACTAAATAATAATTATTATTATTATAGTCAGAAGATGAAAACCCATATCATTTTCTACCATCAATCAATTTGAAGGATAATGTATTGGGAATAGTAGGTAGTTAAGACATGAGCAGAACAGTCTCAGGAGTTACATCTCAGGAAGATAGCTCATTGCTCCATTTAAGCAACTATTAGTTGTCTTTTAATGTTAGTCATGTTTCTAGTGACATTTATTTTCTAGTGACATTTAGACCAGAGATTCTTTGAATGCAAATTGCATTTATTTTTATACAAAAATCCAAATTCTTTACCAAACTTTTTATGATCTTCTCTCTTTCAGACTTCACAACCTACCCCTTTACAACTCTATTCTCCACTTTATTCATTTTGATCACACCAGCCTCCTTGTGCCTAGATATGCCATGCAAGTATTCATCTCTGTCTTACTTTTTTTCATAACTGTGACTGCCTTTACCTGGACTAGTTAGTGTAAGATACTCCTTGTTGTGTTCTCTGTGCCTTGTTATGAAAATATTACCTAATAAAAGAGACCTTCCCTTTATTAAATGGGAATATCTTTATTGAATCCAACAAATGACTTCTTTTTCTTATTAAAACTTTAAAAGAACAGATGGAAATGTCATTCCATACATCAGAGTTGTGAATTGATTTTTGTTTTTTGGGGTTTTTTGGTTACTATTATTTGCATATTTATTCAAAAATGGCTTAATGTTTTATACTTTTGCGTGTGATATGTTAGTTTGATAATATGATATTTTGATGTCACTGATGGTTTTTGAAAAGTGTACCTCATGGGCATGAGTGAAAATGGGTTAAAGTCTTACCTTCAATCTCTACTTATGTAGAATTGAATGAATGACTGAAGCCAGTTACTTGGCTCTTTGGCCTCTGTTGTCTACATTATGAAATAGGGATTATAATAATATTTTATATCAATCTAAGGCAGGGAGCAAATAGATATATCTGGAGAGTCTACCTGCTATCTTGGGTTCATCCTTCATTTTAATTTGCTTAATTATCTTTTTTAGGCTAGTATTAGATTGAGAAAAGCAGTGGTTTGAAACTTTTTACCAGTTAATATGAGATTGTATTATTAGTACCTTCTTATATTTACAGCTTTATTGAAGTATAATTATAGTACAATAAAATGAAAATATTTAAAGTTTGCAATTTGGTGTTTACATTGTGATGATATGAAATACATTTCTTTATGTAAAATATATATTATATAACATATATAATAATATGCATAATTATATAACTATAATATACTTATTGTATATAAAGAAATTTATTTCATATCATCACAATTATAATTAACATTTCCACCATCAAGGTCAAGCCCCTTCCTTTGATCCATCCTCTCCAACCTAAGAAATCACTGGTACACTTTCTGTCACCAAAGATTAATTTACATATTCTCAAATTATATATACAAAGAATCAAACAACACGTACTTAATTTTGTTTGACTTTTTCACACAGAATAATTATTTTTATATTAGTCCATGTCGCATATTTCAATTGTTGTTATTTCTGAAAAGTATTCTATTACATGAATTTGACACATTTATTTTTCCATTCTCCTATGATAAAATTTTGTGGTGTTTCCAGTTTTTACACTGTTACAAACAAAGTTGCTGTGAACACTCATGAACAAATACTTGTAGGATATATGTGTTTATTTATCTTGGGTAAATACTCAGGAGTGGAATAACTGAAATACATCTTGAGCATATGTTTAACTTTTTCAGAAAATGCCATAGTGGTTGTACAGTTTCACATTCACACCAGGAGGGAAGGATGAGAGTAATAGATACTCCACATTATTACCAACACTTTGAATGATCAGTCTTTTTAGTTTAGCCATTCCAGTGGGTATAAAATAATATTTAATTTGCATTTTCCTAAAAACTAATGTTGAGAGTTTAGTTAAGCTACTTCATGGTATTGCTGTCTCAGCATCCACTTATTCTGTCAAGAGGCCAGTAGGATCCTGGCAATGACAGTAGCTTCTCATGCAACTATGTGCATTAGATGTCATTCCATAGAGTCACAAGTAAATGTAGGTTCCCAACATGATCTACTTAACAGGCCCTTGTGGTAAACAGTCTCCTCTGCCACCTAGGGCCTTCCCCTTAGATAAGACCCACTTGGAGTGGGACCACTTTAGTCCAAGAGCCCCAAAGTATGCTACCTATGGTCCCTAATATAGGCAGGTGCCCCAGCTTGTGGCACACTTTCTGCCTGCACACTGCCTTGACTTCCCTGTGTGGTCATGCTGTGTAATTTCTCCAGGACTTGTGAGTGGTAAATGTTTCTATTTTAATTCTCTGTGGTCTTTTGTTAAAACAAGTCTCACCATCCAACACTTTGTGGGCCCTCATTAACAAATACTAATTTTAAAAAGTCACAGCAACTAATGATATTTAGCTTCTTTTTATATACTTATTGTCATCAATATATCTTCTTTGGTGAAGGGTCTATTGAACCCATGTATTATTTTATTTTATGTTATTTTTTACATATAGATTTATATAAAGATTATAAAAATTATTAATATATTCTATACACAAGTTCTTTGTTAGTATAAGATAATATTTTATGCAGTCTTTAGTTGGTCTTTGTATTTTCTTTATAAAATCTTAGGAGTAAAGTTTTCAAATTTTGTGAAGTTTAATTTAGTGATTCTTTTTTTTTTTAATGCTTTTTTTGAACTCTTTCTTTTTTGACTTTTTGCTTCCACCTGTTTTTTTTATGTTAAAGTATAATTGACATGCAATGTTATATTAGTTTCAGGTGTACAACATATTGATTTCAGCAATTCTATACATTGCTAAGTACTCACCATAGTAAGTGTAGTCACCATCTGTTGCCATGCAATGTTACCACAATATTATTGACTGTTTTCCCTATGCTGTACTTTTCATTTCCATGATTTATTTATATAACTAGAAGCTTGTACTTCTTAATCCCCTATATCTATTTCACCCATCATGCTACCCACCTTCCCTCTGGCAACCACCAGTTTGTTCTCTGTACTTAAGATTCTGCTTTTTGGCTTGTTTGTTTTGACTTTTAGATTTCACATATAAGTGAAATCATATGTGTTTGTCTTTCTCTTTTGACTTATTTCACTTAGTAAGATATCCTCTAGCTACACCCATATTTTTGAAAATGGCAAGATATCATTCTTTTTATTGCTGAGTATTATTTCATTGTATACATACCACTTCCTCTTTATCCATTCATCTATCAGTAGATACTTGGGTTGCTTCCATATCTTGGCTATTGTAAGTAATGCTGTAATAAACATTGGAGTGCATAAACCTTTTCAAATTAATGTTTTCCTTCTCTTTGTGTAAATACAATTATTGGATCATATGGTATTTCTATTTTAATTTATTGAGGGTACTCCATACTATTTTCCAAAGTGGTTGCACCAATATATATTCCTGTGAACAATACACAGTGGTTCTCTTTTCTTCATATCTTGACTAACAATTATTATTTCTTGTCTTTTTGATACTAACTATTCTGACTAGTGTGAAGTGATGTCTCACTATGGTTTTGATTTGAATTTCCCTGATGATTAGTGAAGTTGGACATCTTTTCATACGTATGTTCACATCTGTAGAAATGACTGTCCAAGTCCTCTACAGTTTTTAATCTGAATGTTTGTTTCTTTGGTGTTGAGTTGTGTAAGTTCTTTATATATTTTTGATATTAACCCTTATGAAATATATCATTTAGAAATACCTTCTCCAATTCACTAGGTTACCTTTTTTTATTTTTTGATGTTTTCCCTTATTGTGCAAAAGCATTTTATTTTGGTGTAGTCCCAACAGTTTATTTTGCTTTTGCTTCCCTTGCCTAAAGAGTCATATCCATAAATATATTGCTGAGGTTGATGTTCTAGAGATCACTGCCTATGTTGTCTTTTATGTGTTTTATAGTTTCAGGTCTCACATGCAGGTCTTTATTTTTAGTTTAATTTGGTGTATGGTGTAAGAAAGTGGTTCAGTTTCATTCTTTCACAAGTAGCTGTCCAGATTTCCCAGTAACATTTATGAAAAGACTGTATTTTCTCCATTGTATTTTATTCCATTTTTGGTCATAAGCTAATTGTATAGGCATGGGTTAATTTCTGGGGTCTCTATCTTTTAGATTGATTTTTGTGTCTATTTTTGTGTCAGTAGCATACTGTTTTGGTTACTGAGCTTTGTAGTATATCTTGAATCTGGGATTGTGATACCTCAGCTTTTTTTTCTTTTTCAAAATTTCTTTGGCTATTCAAAGTCTTTTGGGGTTTCATACAAATTTTAGGATTATTTGTTGTAGTTTTGTTAAAAACACTATTGGCATTTTGATAAGTGTTGTATTAAGTCTTTAGATTATTTGGGTAGGATGGACATTGTAACAATATTAATTATTTCCATCCATGAATATTGTATGTTTGTCCATTTATCTGTGTCATTTTTAATTTCTTTCATCAAGATTATACTTTTTTTTTTACAGTTTTAGCTTAATTTTTAAGTTTTTATTTAAATTCCAGTTAGTTAACATACAGTATATTACTTTCAGGTTTACAATGTAGTGATTCAGCACTTCCATGCAACATCCGGTACTCATCACAAGTGCACTCCTCAATCCCCATCACCTGGTTAACCCATCTTCCCACCCACTTCCCCTCTGGTAACCATTAGTATGTTCTCTATAGTTAAAAGTCTTTCTTGTTTTGACTCACTGTTTCTCCCCCCTGTGTTCATTTGTTTTGTTTATTAAATTGCACATTTGTGAAATCACATAGTATTTTTTTCTCTGACTTATTTCACTAAGCATAATACTCTCTAGCTCTATCCATGTTGTTGCAAATGGCAAGATTTCATTCATTTTTATGCCTGAGCAATATTCTACTGCATATATATACCACATCTTCTTTATCCATTCAACAGTTGATGCATACTTAAGCTGCTTCCATAATTTGTCTATTGTAAATAATGCTGCTATAAACAAAATGTGTGTATCATTTTGAATTAGTGTTTTTGTCTTCTTTGGGTAAATGCCTAACTTTTAGGCATGCTATTTTTAACTTTTTGACAAACTTCCATACTGTGCTCCAGAGTGACTGCACCAGTTTGCATTCCCACCAACAGTGCAAGAGGGTTCCCCTTTCTCTGCATCTTTGTAAACATCTGTTGTTTCCTGAGTTGTTAATATTAGCCATTCTGACAAGTGTCACACTTGTCATATCATTGTAGTTTTGATTTGTATTTCCCTTGTGATGAGCAATGTTGAGCCTCTTTTCATGTGTCTGTTAGCCATCTGAATGTCTTCTTTGGAAAAGGGTCTATTCATGTCTTCTTCCCATTTTTTAACTGGATTGTTTTTGGGTGTGGAGTTTGAGAAAGTCTTATATTGTTTGGATACTAACCCTTTATCAGATATGTCATTTGCAAATATCTCCAATTTCATAGGTTGGCTTTTAGTTTTGTTAATTGTTTCTTTCACTGCACAGAAATTTTTATGTTGATGAAATCCCAATAGTTCATTTTTGCTTTTGATTCCCTTGCCTTGGGGGATATCTCTAGTAAGAAGTTGCTATGGCCAATGTAAAAGGGACTACTGCCTGTGTTCTCCTCTAGAATTTTTATGGTTTCCTGTCTCACATTTAGGTATTTAATCTATTTTGATTTTTTTTTGTATGTATGGTGTAAGAAAGTGGTTCAGTTTCATTTTTCTGCATGTTGCTGTCCAGTTTTTCCAACATCATTTGTTGAAGAGACTATTTGCCATTGGATATTAATTCCACTTCTGTTGAAGATTAATTCACCATATAGCCATGGGATTATTTTTGGCATTTTTATTCTGTTCCATAGATAAATTAGTCTGATGTTATGCAAGTACCATACTGTCTTGATTACTACAGCTTTGTAATATAGCTTTCCATCCAGAATTTTGATGCCTCCAGCTTTACTTTTCTTCTTCAAGGTGCTTTAACTGTTAAGATGTGTGTGTGTGTGTGTGTGTGTGTGTGTGTGTGTGTGATTCCATACAAATTTTAGGATTGTTTTTTCCAGATTTGTGAAAAATGGTGGTGGTATTTTGATAGGACTGCATTAAATATGTAGGTTGCTTTGGGTAGTATAGACATTTTAATGATATTTGTTATTCTAGTCCATGAGCATGCAATATTTTTCCATTTCTTTGAGTCATCATTAACTTCTTTCATCAATGTTTTCTAGTTTTCTTTAGTTAGGTTTATTCCTAGGTATCTTATTCATTTTGGTGCAGTTGTAAATGTGATTGATCTCTTAATTTCTCTTTTTGCTGCTTCAGTATTGGTGTAAAGAAATGCTACAGATTTCTGTAGACTGATATTGTAATCTGCAACTTTATTGAATTTGTATATCAGTTCTAGCAGTTTTAGGGTGTAGTCTTTTGAGTTTTCTACGTATAGTTTCATATCATCTGGAAATAAAGTTTTACTTCTTTCTTGCAGATTTGGACAACTTTTATTTCTTTTTCTTGTCTGATTGCTATGGCTTGGACTCTCACTATTCTGTTGAATAAAAGTGATGACTGTGGACATCCCTGACTTGTTCCTGATCTTAAAGGAAAATGTCTCAGTCTTTCCCCAGTAAGGATGATATTAGATGTGGGTTTTTATATATGGCCTTCTTTATGTTGAGGTATGTTCGCTTTAAGCCCATTTTGTTAAGAATTTTTATCATGAGCTGATGTTGTGTGTTGTCAAATACTTTTTATGCATCTATTGAGATGATCATATGGTTTTTATACTTTCCTTTTTTTAATGTAATGTATCACACTGATTGATTTGAAATATTGAAACTCTCTTGCATGCTTGTAATAAATACCAGTTGATAATGGTGAATTTTTCTTTTAATGCGTTATTGAATTTGGTTTGCCAATATTTTAAGGATTTTTGCTTGTCAGAGATATTGGCTTGTAGTTTTATGTATTGTGGTATCTTTGTGTGGTTTTGGTATCAAGGTAACACTGACCTCAAAGAATTAATTGGGAAGTTTTCCTTCCACTTCTACTTTTTGGAATAATTTGAGATGTACAGGTGTTCATTCTTCTTTAAATATTTAGTAGAATTCACCTGTGAATCCATCTGGTCCTGGACTTTTGTTTGTTGGGAGTTTTTTGATTACCAATTCGACTTTGTTACTAGTAGCCAATCTGTTCAAATGTTCAATTTCTATGTGAGTTAGTTTTCAAAGATTGTATGTTTCTAGAAACTTATCCATTTCTTCCTAGTGGTTAAATTTGTTAGCATGTACTTTTTTATAAATTTTCTTATATTCCTGTGATATTTTTTTTTTGCTTTCATTTCTGATTATATTTATTTGACTTCTCTCTTGCTTCTTGATAAGTCTGGTTAAAGATTTACAAATTTTGTTTATCTTTTCAGGCAACAAGCTCATGCTTTTATTGATTTTTAAAATTTTTTTAAGTGTCCATTTATTTCTGCTTTAATCTTTAATATTTCCTTCTTTTTACTAGCTTTGAGCTAATTTTTTTTCTAGTTTCTTTAGGTGTAAGTTTAGGTTGTTTATTTGAGACATTTCCTGTTTCTTGAGGCAGAGTTGTACTGCTATAAAGTTCCCTCTTTTTAAATTTTTTTAAACATTTATTCATTTTTGAGAGTGAGAGAGACAGAGCATGAGCAGGGGAGGGGCAGAGAGAGAGGGAGACATAGAATCCAAAGCAGGCTCCAGGCTCTGAGCTGTCAGCACAGGGCCTGATGTGGGGCTTAAACTCACAGACTGCGAGATCATGACCTGAGCTGAAGTCAGATCCTTAACCAACTGAGCCTGCCAGGCACCCCTAAAGTTCCCTCTTAGAACTGCTTTTACTGCATCTTAAAGATTATGAGCTACTCTCTTTTCACTGTCATTTGTCTCTATATTTTTTAAATGTTTATTTATTTTTGAGAGAGAGAGAGAGAGAGAGTGAGGGCACAGTGGGGGAAAGGTAGAGAGAGAGGGAGAGACAGAATCTGAAGTAGGCTCCAGGCTTTAAGCTGTCCTCACAGAGCCCGATTTGGGGCTTGAACTCACAAACTATGAATTCATGACCTGAGCTGAAGTCAGACCCCCAACCGACTGAGCCACCCAGGTGCCCCTTATCTCCATGTATTTAAAATAATTCCCCTTGGTTTCTTCATTGACCCATTGGTTGTTTAGTAGCATGTTTTTTTTTTTTTTAGCTTCCCTCTGTTTGAGTTTCTTATATATTTTTTTACTTGTAATTGATTTCTAATTTCCTATTTTTGTGGTCAGAAAATATGTTTGCCATTATTTTAATCTTTTATATTTATGAACACTTATTTTGCATTCTAACGTGATGTGTTCTGGAAAAATTTAATGTGAATTTGATTAAAAAAGTGTGTACTCTGCTGTTTGTGAATGGAATGTTCTATATATTTGTATATGTTAGATCCATTTGGTCTACTGGGTTGTTCAAAGTCACTGTTTCTTGCTGGTTTTCTGTGTGGATGATCTATCCATTGATTTAAGTGGGGGTATTAAAGTTCCCTACCATGACTGCATTACTGTCCATTTTCTCTTTATTTCTTCTTTTATGTTAATATTTGCTTTATGAGTTATATGCTCCAATATTAAGTGCATAGATATTTGCAATTGTTATATTTTCTGGTTAGATTGATCCCTTTATCATTTGTAATGCCTTTCTTTGTCTCTTCTAACAAGCTTGTTTTAAAGTCCATTTTGCCTGATATGAGTATTGCTATCCTGGCCTTTTTTAAAAAAATATTTATTTATTTATTTATTTATTTATTTATTTATTTATTTATTTATGTTTCATTTGCCTTGAATATCATTTTACATCCCTTTACTTTCAGTCTGCATGTGTCTTTAGGTCTGAAGTGAGTCTCTGGTAGGCAACATATAGATTGATTTTACTTTTTATCTATTCAGTCATCCTATGTTTTTCACTGGAGCATTTAATCCAGTTATATTTAAAGTAATTATTGATAGGTATGTAATTATTGTCAATACATGAATTATTTTATGGAGTTGTTTTTGTAGGTTTTTTTCTGTGCTTTACTTGTTTTCCAGCTCTCTCCCCTTGTGGTCTCACAGCTTTCTGTAGTATTATGCTTGGATTCCTTTCTCTTACCTATTACAGGTTTTGATTTGTTAATACTGTTGAGTTCGTAATAAATATCCTATGCATAGTAGCATATATGGTTACTGTGTATAGTAGTCTAGAGGTTAATGGTTGCTTAAGTTCAAACACATTCTATAAGCACTAAATTTTTACTTCTTCTCCTCACTTTATGGATATGTTATATTTTACATCTTTTTTTTGTATATGTGTGTATCGCTTGACTAATTTTTATAGATATAATTGACTTTACTACTTTTGTGTTTTAACTTCTACACTTTAATCTCCTACCTCTAGTATATTTTGCTTTTGCCTGCACAATTTTTGCTTTTCATAATTTATTGCCTTTCCTTTCCACTTAATGAATTCCTTTTAACATTTCTTGAAAAAAATGGTTTAATGGTGATGAATTCCCTTCACTTTATTGTCTGATAAACTGTTTCTCCTTCAATTCTGAACAATAACATTACAGGGTAGAGTATTCTTTGTTATAGGGTTTTTTCTTGTTTATCTGTTTGTTTGTTTGTTTCAGCACTTTGAAAACATCATGCTACTCCATTTTGGATTACAGTTTCTGCTGAAAAATCAGCTAAGAGCCTTATGGGGTTTCATTTGTATGTAACTGTTTTATTTTCACTTGTTGCTTTTAAGATTTTCTGTTTATCATTACTTTTTGTCATTTTAATTATTATATTGTCTTAGTCTAGACTTCTGTGGGTTCATATTTTTTGGGGCTCTCTGTAATTCCTGGATACCTCTTCCTCAAATTAGGGAAGTTTTCAGCTATTATTTTTTCAAATAAGTTTTCTTCTGCTTTCTCCCTTTCTTTGTCTTTTGGGAGATCTATAATATAAATGTTATTTATCTTGATGATGTCAGAGAGTTCCACTAATCTATTATTTTTATTCTTCTTTTTTTCATCTTTCTGTTCAGCTTGATGGCTTTCTATTACCCTGTCTTCCAGATCACTGATCTATTTTTCTGCAGCCTATAGTCTGTTATAAATTCCTTTAGTGTATTTTCATTTCAGATATTGTATTCTTCAATTCTCAAAGGTTCTTTTTTATATTTTATATCTTTTGTTTATGTCCTCACTGAGTTTATCCCCTTTCTTCAAGCTCAACAAGTAACTTTATGATTATAACTGCGAATACTTTATAAGGTATATTGCCTATCTCCATTTCATTTAGCTCTTTTACTTTTATTTTGTCTTATTCCTTCCTCTGAGGTATATCCTTTGTGTGCTCATTTATCTAATTTTCTGTTTGTTTCTATGTATTAGTTATGTCAGGTGCATCATCTTATCTTGAAAGTAGTAGCCTTATGCAAAAGAGGTCCTGTGGTGTCCTATAGGGCAAACACCCCAGCCACCAGAACCAAGTGCTCCAGAAGTGTCCCCTGTGTGGGCTTTGTGTGCCTTCCTGTTGTGACTGAGCTACAATTGTGTGCAGCCAGATGCAGTGACCTGATTTGCCTGCCGTGGGTGCACTCGGCAGGGTTTGGTCCCTGGGTTTGGTTGTATTGAGAGGCCTGGCTATGGCCACAGCAGGTTCCCTGGTGGGTGGTGCTGGCACTCAGCCTAGCTGTCTGTAATTAGCCTCTCTACCACAACTGTAGGCACCTTAAAGGATGGGGCTTGCTCTCCTTGCCCACCTCATCAGGGCAAGAGTTACTTTGGAGTGGCACATGTCCTGGCTTGGGCTGTCTGCTGAGTGTAATGGAGCAAGAGCCACTTTGGCAGGAGGCCTGGTGAAGTGGGCTGGTTGATGGAGTGGGTCTGCAGGGCAATTCTGAGCAGGGCACATGGTGCTAGCAAGGTAGATGGGGAAAGTTAGCGCTGGCTCCTGCAAGCATCCAACTAGTCTGGGGCCTAAGGGAGGGGTACAGAAATATTGCCCTTAGCACTTTTGTGCTTAGATAACTATCTTGCAGATCCCTGCCCCCGGCACACATTCTAAGATTAGTCATAAATCTCCTTCATTTATACCACAGGCTCTTTTCAATCTGCTCCTCATGCTTTTCTGTCTTTCATTGAGTACCTTTTTCAATGTACTGTGTGTGTACATTGTACTGTGTGTGTGTACAGTGTTTTATGTGTGCTATTTTAAAACTCCTTAGTTAACATTTTTCCTCAAGAGAGTTTTAGCTTTAATATTTACGTCAATGATCCATTTTGATTTAACTTTCATAAATAATGTGAGGAAATAGCAGATGTTCTTTTATTTAAGCATGTATATATGTGTTTATTTACTCATTTATTTATTTGTGCATATGGCCATCCAATTGTTTCAGAATTATTTTTTTGAAAAAGATTGTCTATTTCACTGCTTTGCCTGGCATCTTTGACAAAAGTCAATGACAACATATGCATAGGCCAATTTCTTGACACTATTCTTTCCTACTCATCTAGGTGTCTTTTTAAATGCCAATATCATACAATCTTCTTTGCTGCAGATTTGTAGTAAATTTTGATATCATATAGCATAAGTTCTTCAGTTTTTTTTTTCAAAATTATTTTGGCTAACTTTAGTCCTTTACATTTCCATGTAAACTGTAGAATGGACTCATCAATTCCTACAGTATAGCCTGCTAAGAGTTTTATAGGGATTGTGTTGAATCTTAGAGCATTACAAAGAGAATTAACATTTTAAGGAAATATGAGTATTCCGAACAATGGGAAAAGTGTATTTTTCCATTTATTTAGAACTTCATTAATTTTTCTCAGGAATATATTGCAGTTTTCAACTGATTAGACTTCTTTTATCGAATGTATTTTTAATATATTATGTCTTTAATTCTATTGTTAATATTACTTAAAATATTATTTCCAGTTGCTCATTACTACTAACAATAAATAGAATCAGTTGTTATATGTTGACTTTGTACCCTACTAGAATTTTTTTTCTGGTTCTTTAGGATTTCCTCCATAGACAATCCTATTTCTGGATTTTGTGCATAAAGCGCTGGTACTTCTTCTTTTGCCATCTGATTGCACTTTGCCAGCTGCCTCTCCCTCTCCCCATTGCACTGGTTAGGATAATCAAACTTTTAAAAATATATAATACGATGAATTATACTGATTTTCAAACGTTATGTCAACTTTTGCCTTCCTGGGGGAAATATATCACATGGCTTTGAGGTCTTAATCTTTTTTTATGTTGTTAAATATAACTTATTAAAATTTTGTCAAGAATTTTTGTGTCTGTTTTTATGAGACATACTGATGATCTACAGTTCTCTTGGAATTTCTTTTCCTAGTTTAATTTTAGGGAATTTTTACCCTCACAGAATAAAATTATGTGCAGAATTGATAATATTTATTTAGTAAATTTTGAATAAGTTAATAGTGAAAACATCGGGAGTTGGCATTTTCTTCAAAGAAAATGTTGAACTACAAATCCAATTTCTTTAGTAGATATGAAGCTATTCAGTTTATGTCACTTCTTATAAGTGCTTTGGTAATGAATGTCTATTTCATCTACATTTTTGAATTTAAGCCTTTAATATGTGTATAATGTAGCATGATTTTTGATGTCCTATCTCTTATTCTCATTATTTGGTAAGTTTTATCTTCTCTCCTCTTTTTTCAGTCAGTGTGGCTAGAGAACTATCATTATGATCATTTTAAGAAATAATGTTGCTCACATTCATTTTTTCTTATTTTTGTCTTGTCTCTCTCCCTTATTTTTAGTTTATTTATTTATTTTGAGAGACAGAGTGTGCACGAAGGTAAGAGAGAGAGAGAAAATCCCAAGCAGGCTCTGCACTGTCAGCACGGAGCACAATGAGGGGCTCGAACTCACGAACTGTGAAATCATGACCTGAGCCAAAATCAAGAGTCAGACACTTAACCAACTGAGCCACCCAGGTGCTCCTGTGTTGTCTCTTTTAAGAATTCTTACTCTTATCTTTATAATTCACTTCTACTTATTTTGGTCTTAATTTGCCTTTCTTTGCTTTCTTGTTTCTTAAGCTAGAAAGTTACTTATTGGCTTTTACAATTACATGTGAGAAATTTTCCACAAAATCTCACTGTTCAACATTCAGCTGAAGACTTGAGGGAAAACCTCTGAAGTCCTTGAATATGTGTGTTGTGTTGTGAGTGTGTGTGTGTGTGTGTGTGTGTGTGTGTGTGTGTTTGTGTTTGTGTGTGTGTTCATTCAGCTCTTTTCCTCTTTCCTCTTCAGTACTCTGTCCTCCACATTTTACCTGCCTTGGCCTCCCCAACTCTGACCTCTGTTTCTTCACTTAGATTGTGAAAATCTGTTTCAGTTTTTCTTTTCTATACTGCTGCCTGGAAACTCTCTCTAGACAACAAAGTATGACTTACCTCATATGTTTTTGTTCTTTCATAAATTAATGTCTGTTACCCCAAATTTGAAAACTATTGTCTTACCTATTTTGTCCAGTTTTTTATTGGTAAGGATAACATGGTTTCTATTAGCCTATCCTGGCCAAAAGCAGGATTGCTTATTAACTGTTGGATATGGCCCAACATTAAGAATTTATTTTTTTCTGTTTTAATTATTGTGCTAACAAATTTATTTAGAAATGTATCACTGCCTTAATTATCAGTCATGTTATCACAAGTATTGATGGTAGAACATAACATCTAAGTTGAACCCAAAGAAATAACCCAAAAAAGAGTAAATCTTTTAGCTATCACTTTATGTTAACAAGGGCTCAGACCAAGATCAAAATACTTATTCGAAGTATAGTCTGTGTTGGTTCACATGGTGGAGTGATTAAGCCAATTATTTTCTTAGTTTTTATATTAAATTAATCTTAATTTAAACATTAAATTTAAGCATTTAAACATGGCTCTCACGATATATATGTCTTAACATTTGTTTTGCCTTTGTGAAGTGAATACAGCTGAACTCCTTTTGCAACTTCACATTCTCTGTCCCCAGAGATTATACATCTTCCTAATAAACAGTGGTCCCCACTTTCCATCATACACTCCTACCTTAAAACATCCAGACGTTCTGAATTCTTCTGAATTCTATGTGGCACTGTGTAGCACCCGAAATCCGAATCCAAGAACTTTTGTCTAAGTGACCAGGAGCATGGTATTGATCATGCTACCTTGAAAATGGTACATTGACCCCCATGACATACCATACCCTGGTATATCAACATACTGTTCCAACCATTATAGGAGGAAAGCAGAATTCATTAGCACGCACACAAAAAACTAATTATTAAAGTAAATAAATCATTCCTATGCATTTTTAAAATGTAAATGTTAATTATGTTTTTAAGGAGGCTGCATAGAAATAATAAGTGTCCCTGCATTAAAAATTAATATTCTATTAATGCCATATCACAGAGAAACCTATGACTGCTATGCCATAGGTCTAATCTTTTATTCTCTTATTCATATATATTTATTCACAGACTCACATACACATATAGACACACACACACACACACACACACATACACACACAACTCTTTCTCTCAGTCATTTTTGGTGACAAATGCAATAAAAAATAATATATTGAAATATATGAACTACAAGTGTTCTAATATCCACTTATACTCAGATGCATATTTAACTAAAATGGAATTTAAATCAATAATAAAAATGCTGTATCAAAAATATTTTGGTATAATTCAGTGATGAATAAATAATCACTAAGTACATATTCTGTCTTGGAATCATTTGATATTTATTATTTATTTATTCATTTATTTTTAAATTATTTTTTTTTCAACGTTTATTTATTTTTGGGACAGAGAGAGACAGAGCATGAACGGGGGAGGGGCAGAGAGAGAGGGAGACACAGAATCGGAAACAGGCTCCAGGCTCTGAGCCATCAGCCCAGAGCCCGACGCGGGGCTCGAACTCACGGACCGCGAGATCGTGACCTGCCTGAAGTCAGACGCTTAACCGACTGCGCCACCTAGGCGCCCCAGAATCATTTGATATTTAAATAACAATGATATACAGTTTGAATTTAGAATGTATGTTCATTTATGATTCTCATGAGGATGCCTAAATCTTCCAAATTTTGGGTATAAATCAATATTAGTGGAGAAGAAATTCCAATATAACAGAGGTACTAAGAGAAATACCCAATTTCCCTTTATCTAATCATTTGGACTTGGTAATTTATAGATTAGAGATTATAGAAAAAGCTGAGCAAGAGTTCACCAGCAGTAAGAAATTAAAATTATCCTTAGATTCATACATGCTGCCCAGAATTTTTAGAGCTTCCTAGAAATTGTACTAATTCCAGATAGCATAGCAATAATGTTCATTCAGTGCAAATTCTGCTAACAGCTCTTGTCAGCAAGAAGAGGAAATAGATTTGATCTATTTATTCACTAAAATTGTACTACCTGGAAAGAATTTCTGAGATACTTATAATTCCTCAATGAAATTCTAGTAGTTCTGGTTAACATACAAATTACAGAGAAAAAATATTCCATTTTCTGGCTTGTTCTGAATTTACAGAAATTAACATTGAGTTAAGGAGATCAAATATTTAATTGTGACCTTTTCCAGTATGCATTAAAATTATCCTACTGCAAAAAAATCAGCAGAACCATAGTTCATTGGGTTGGTTAAATGCCCCTTTTTATAAAGAAACTTTGTAGAGTCTTTCCTTCTACCTAATTATAACCAGCTTTTTTATCCATAAAGTGTGCTTTGTAAAGTGATCGTTTTTCATAATATGGAAGAGCCACTCAGAAACAAATTTTGAAAAAACTCATAGAACTTTAGTTATGAAAGGAGCCATGGAAAATATCTACTTCAGTATCTTAGATTTTATATATAATGAAATTGTCCTCAGTTCTTATTGAAGAGATTTTTTGAATTTACCTCCTCCCTTTTTTTAAATTTCTCTCACCTAATCACATTATATATTGAAATGATAATGTGTACTTATACTGGGTTAAGAAAGATATTTAAATAGTCCCAAATTTTATCATTTATGCTTTGAATTTGAGCACTATTGCTCATCAGTTTCTATAATTTTATATTTGTGCTTTCAAAAAGTAATTGGCATTGAGTTTTTGAGGTAAAATTGGTGTGTATATATAATTTTAAGTTTTAGGTATACTTCATTATAATTCAACATCTATATACAGTACAAAATGATCACCAAAATGATCACATAGTCTAGTTACCAACCATAAACATTCAGTTGACCCCCTTCACCCATTTTGCCAACATCTCAATCCTATTCTTTTCTGCTAACCATCAATTTGTTCTCTGCATCTATGAGTTTGTTTTTATATTTGTTTATTTGTTTGTTTAGATTCCACATGAGTGTAATTATATGATAAATATTTTTCTCTTTCTGCCTATTTCACCTAGCGTAATCTCCTTAAGTTTCATCCATATTGTCACAAATAGGGAGATTTCACTTTTCTTTATGACTGAGGAGTATTCCATTGTATATGTAAACCACATCCTTTTTATCCATTCAATTCATTTATCAATGGGCATGTAGGCTGTTTCCATATTTTGGGTATTAAAAATCATGCTGCAATGAAAATAGGGCTATATATATATTTCAAATTAGTGTTTCCATAATCTTTAGATAAATACCAAGAAGTAGAATTGCTGGATCATATGGTAGATTTTTGTTGTTGTTTGAGAGAGAGAGAGAGCAAGAGAGAGAGCAAAAGGGAGGGGAGGAACGTGGGAGACAGAAAGAATCTTAAGCAGGCTTCATGCCCAGCCCAGAGCCCTATGTGGGGTTCGATCTGATGATTGAGATTCATGTCCTGAGCCAAAATCAAGAGTCAGATGGTAACCAACTGAGCCATCCAAGCACCCTTGGTAGATCTATTCTTTTTTTTTTTTGGGTGGAATAGCCATGTTTTTTGTCATAGTTACACCAATTTATATTTCCACCAACAATGTGTGAGGATTCCCTTTTCCTCACATTCTCTCACATTTATTATTTCTCATCTTATTGATAATGGCAATTCTAATAGATATGAGTATGAGGTGATATCTCATTTTAATTTTAATTTATATTTTTCTAATACTTAGTGATGTTGAACATCTTTTCATGTGCCTGTTGGCCATCTCTATGTCTTCTTCGGAAAAAGTGTCTATTATATACACTGCCCTTTTGTTTTGTTTTTAAAGTTTTTATTTAAATCCCAGTTAGTTAACAAACAGTGTAATAATAGTTTCAGGTGTACAATATAGTAATTCAACACTTATAGTAATTCAATACTCAGCTCAGCACAACTGTACTCCTTAATCCCCATCACCTATTTAACCCATTCTGCCACCCACCTCCCCTCTGGTAACTGTCAGTTTGTTTTTTATAGTTAAGAATCTGTTCCTTGCTTTGCTTCGCTTTCTCTTTTTCCCCCTTTACTCATTTGTTTGTCTCTTAAATTTCACATGAGTGAAATCATATGGCATTTGTCTTTCTTTGACTTATTTCATTTATCATAGTATTCTTCAGCTCTGTCCATGTTGTTGCAAATGGCAAGATTTCATTCATTTATATGGCTAAGGAATATTCCATTTAAAATATATACCACATCTTCTCTATCCATTCAACAATTGATGGACACTTGGGTTGTTTCCATAATTTGGCTATTGTAGATATTGCTTCTATAATCATCAGGATATGTCTATCTCTTTGAATTAGTATTTTTGTATTCTTTGGGTAAATATTTCGTAGTGAAATTGCTGGATCATAGTGTAGTTCTATTTTTAACTTTTTGAGGAATCTCTATACTATTTTCCATACTCCGTATTCTGCCGTTTTAATCAGCTTGCTTGTGTTTTTTTTTTTATTGTTGAGTTGTACAAATTCTTTACATATTTTGGATAACCCCTTACTAGATATATGATTTGCAAATACCTTCTCATTATCAGTGGGCTGTCTTTTTGTTTTAATGATGGTTTCTCTTGCTGTGAGGAATTTTTTTTTAATTTGATATGGTTCCATTTATTTATTTTTGCTCCTATTACCCTTGCCATTGACATCAGATGCACAAATACATCACTAAGATCAATATCAAGGCTTCTTGCCTGTATTTTCTATTAGGAATTTTTATGGTTTCAGGTATTACATTCAAATATTTAATCAGTTTTGGGCAAATTATTATGTATAGTGTAAGATAGAGTTCTAGTTTCATTCTTTTGCATGCAGCTATCTAGTTTTCCCACCATTTATTGAAGATATATATATCATTTCTGTATTGTGTGTTCTTGGTTTCTTTGTTACAAATTAATTATCCGTATGTGAGTGGATTTATTTCTGGCGTCGCTATTCTGTTCCATTGAGTATGTGTCTGTTTTTAAACCAATACCATGCTCTTTTCATTACTATAGCTTTGTAGTATAGTTTGAAATCAGTAAGTGTGATACCTCCAACTTTGTTTTCCTTCCTCATGATTGCTTTGGTTATTCAGAATCATTTGTGGTTCCATACAAATTTTCGAATAATTTGCCCTAGTTTTGTGAAAAATGTCACTGGAAAGTGATAGAGGTGCACTGAATCCATATATTGCTTTGGGTAGTATGGATATTTTAATAATATGAATTCTTCCAAAACATGAGCACTGAATATATTTCTATTTATTTGTGTCTTCAGTTTCTTTCATCAGTGTGTTACAGTTTTCAGAGTACAGGTCTTTCACCTCCTGAGTAAATTTGTTACTCTGTATTTTAATATATATTTTTTAAACGTTTATTTATTTTTGGGACAGAGAGAGACAGAGCATGAACGGGGGAGGGGCAGAGAGAGAGGGAGACACAGAATCGGAAACAGGCTCCAGGCTCTGAGCCATCAGCCCAGAGCCCGACGCGGGGCCCGAACTCACGGACCGCGAGATCGTGACCTGGCTGAAGTCGGACGCTTAACTGACTGCGCCACCCAGGCGCCCCTGTATTTTAATATTTTTTATGTAATTGCAAATGATATTGTTTTATTAATTACTTTTTATGGTAGCTCTTTATTACTATATAGGGATGCCACAAATATCTGTATATTGGCTGTTTCCTGCAACTTTACTGAATTTGTTTATTAGTTCTAACAGGTTTTTTTTTTTTTTTGGTGTGGATTTCAGGATTTTCTATATATAGTATCATGTCATCTGCAGATAGAGACAGGTTTACTTCTTCCTTTCTGATTTGGTTGCATTTTATTTATTTTTCTTGTATAACTGTTGCAGTTAGGACTTCCAATACTATGTTGAATAAAGTGGCAAAAGTGGGCATCATTGCCTTGTTCCTGCATCTTTTTTTTTTTTTTTAATATTTTTTTTTCTGTGAAATCTAGTTTTCTTTTCTTTTTTTTTTCCAACGTTTATTTATTTTTGGGGGGACAGAGAGAGACAGAGCATGAACGGGGGAGGGGCAGAGAGAGAGGGAGACACAGAATCGGAAACAGGCTCCAGGCTCCGAGCCATCAGCCCAGAGCCTGACGCGGGGCTCGAACTCACGGACCGCAAGATCGTGACCTGGCTGAAGTCGGACACTTAACCGACTGCGCCACCCAGGCGCCCCTGTTCCTGGATCTTAATAGAAGAACTTTTAGTTTTTCACCATTAAGGATGATGGTTGTGGGTTTTTCATATATGCCCTTTATTATGTTGAGGTATAGTTTCTCTGTACCCACTTTGTTGAAAGTTTTTAATGTTTATTTATTTTTGAAAGAGAGAGAGAGAGAGAGAGAGAGAGAGAGAGAGAGAGAATGAATGTAAATAGGGGAGGGACAGGGAAAGACAGGGAGACACAGAAGCCGAAGCAGGCTCCAGGCTCTCAGGTGTCAGCACGGAGCCTAATGCAGGGCTCAAACTCACGAACTGTGAGATCATGACCTGAGTGGAAGTCAGACACTTATCTGACTGAGCCATCCAGGTGCCCCTTGAAAGTTTTTACTATAAATGCTGACTTTTGTCAAATGTATTTTCAACAACTATTGAGATGATTATATGACTTTTATTTTTAATTTTGTTAATGTGGTATATTGCATTGATTGATTTGTGGATATTGAACTATCCTTTGCATCCCTGGAATAATCCCAGTTGATCATGGTGTATGATCTTCTCAATGTGTTGTTGAATTTGGTTTGCCAATATTTTATTGAGAATTTTTGCAGTTATATTCATCAAGAATATTGGCCTATAAATATTTTTTTGTGGAATGTTTGCCTGGTTTTGGTATTAAGGTAATGTTGGCTTCATATAATGAGTTTGGAAACATTTTCTACTTTTCTGTTTTTTAGAAGAGCTACAGAAGGATAGTTATTAAATCTTTGAATGTTTGGAGAATTCACCAGTGAAATCGTCTGATCCTGGACTTTTGTTTGTTGGGAATTTTTGCCTTACTGATTCAACCTCCCTAATAGAATGGTTCATTGATGTTTTCTATTCTCTTTTAAATCTCTATTTAATTTATTTGTGCTCTGATTTTTATTGTTTCTACTAAATTTGGGCTTTTTGTTTTTCTAGTTCTTTAAGTGTAAAGTTAAATTGTTAATTTGAGATTTCTCTTGTTTCTCGAGGTAGGCCTGTATTGCTATCAACTTCCTTCTTAGGATCATTTATGTTATATTCCATAACTTTGATATGTCATATTTCTGTTTTTATTTCTATCTAGGATTTGTCCCTTGGTTTCTTTGATGACCCACTGGTGTTCAGTAGCATGTTCTTTAATTCCCACATTTTTGTGTTGTTGTTTTTTTTCCCAGTTTTCTTCCTGTGACTGATTTCTACTTTCATAGCACTGTAGTCAGAAAAGATTCTTGCTATGATTTCAGTCATCTTGAATTTACTGAGACTTGTTTTGTGGGCTAACATATAATCTATCCTGGATAATGTCCCATGTGTCCTTGAGAACAATGTATAGTCTATTTTTTTTTTTTTGATGGAGTGTTATGTTTATATTTATTAAGTCCATCTGGTCTAATGTGTCATTTAAGGATGATGTATCCTCTTGATTTTCTGTCTGGATCCAATGCTTTAAGTTGGCTGTTAAAGTCCCCTGCTATTATCATATTCCTCTCAATTTCTCTCTTTAGGCTCGTTAGTATTTGCATTACACATTTGGTTCTTCTAAATTGGGTGCATATATATTTATAAATATTATGTATCCTTACTAGGTGAACTCTTTATTGTTATGTAATTCCCTTCTTTGTTTTTTATTACAGTCTGCTTTAATGTCTCTTTTGTCTGGTCTGAGTATAGCTACACCAACTTTCTTTCTGTTTCCATTTGCATGGAATATCTTTTTCTATCTCTTTACTTTTGGTCTGTGTGTGTCTTTAATTCTTAGTAAGTCTGTTATAGGGAATGTATAGATGGATCCTTTTTGAAACTTTTACCCAGTCACTTTATGTCTTTTGATTGAAGAATATAGTGCATTTATATTTAAAGTAATTATTGATAGGTACATACTGATTATCATTTTGATAATTATTTTCTGTTTTTTTTTTTGTAGTTTCTGTTTTTTTCTTCTGTTTCTCTTTCCCTTGTAGGTTCATGAATTTCTTTATTGTTATATTTGAATTCCTTTCTCATTTGCTTTTGTTTTTGCTTTGTGGTTATTATGAGATTTGCATATAAAACATTGGTTTTAAGTTGATAGTAAGTTAAATTTGAAAACTTTTCAAACTTATATTTTTACTACTCCTCCAATTTTATGTTTTGATGTCACATTTTGCATGCTTTTTATGGATCCATTAATTATTGTAGTTTTAGGTATTTTACTGCTTTTGTCTCTTAACCTTCATATTTGCTTTATAAATGATTGATCTACTATCTTAACTATATATTTACTTTTTCAGTTGAGATTTTTACTTTTGTAAAATCATTTATCTGTGCACTACTTTTCAGCTTAGAGAAGTCTTTTTAACATTTTTTGTAAGGCTAATTTAGTGGCAATGAACTCCTTTAAGATTTGCTTATCTGAAAAATCCTTAATCTCTGTTTCAATCTGAATCATAATATTGCAAGATAATTCTTGCTTGGAAGTTTCTTCTTTTCAACACGTTGAATATGTCATGCTACTCCATTTTAGCCTGCAAATTTTTTTTTGCTGAAAAATTAGCTGATAGTTTTATGGGGTTGCCCTTGTATGTAACAAATTTTTCTTCCCTTGCTGTTTTTAGGATTCTTTCTTTATCTTTAATTTTTACTATTTACTTTTTAGAAAATATTTATTTTTTAGAGAGACAGAGCGTGAGTGGGGGAGGGTCAGAGAGAGAAAGGGAGACACAGAATCTGAAGCAGGTTCCAGGTTCTGAGCTATCAGGACAAAACTTGATGCAAGGCTTGAACTTGTGAACCTTGAGATATGACCTTAGCCAAAGTTGGACACTTAACTGACTGAGCCACTCAGGTGCCCCTAATTTTTACCATTTTAATTTTAATATGTCTTGCTGTAGTTCTCCTTGAATTCTTCTTATTTCAAACTCTCTGGGGTTCCTGAACATGGATGCATGTTTTATTCACCAGATTAGGGAAATTTTTAGCCATTAATTCTTCAAATAAGCTTTCTAGTCTTCTCTCCCTCTTTCCTTCTGGGACCCCTATAATGTGAATGTTATTATATGTGATGTTGTCCTAAAGTTCCCTTAAAATACTTTATTTTTTAATGTTTTTTTGTCAATCTGTATGCATTCCATTCTTGTGTTCCACTTCACCAATCTGTTCTTCTGCTTCATCCAGTGTTCTGTTGGACCCCTCTAGTGTATTTGTCAATTAATTTATTGTGTCCTTCAGTGCTGTAACTTCTGTTTATTTATTTGTTTGTTTGTTTATATGTATTTTCTTTCTCCTTGTTGAAGTTCACACTGTGAAACAAAGTTCTTGCCTGACCTCGTTGTGACATGCAGTTGTAGTACAAGTATAAATTGGGGATCTTGCTTGACCCAACTATGACACAAAGCTATAGTAGGGGTGTAGGCAAGGCATTCAGTGGGTACACTCTCAAGTGCTAACACGTTAGAGGTAGAGTTCCAAATGGCTCCCACATTGCCATTATTAGAAGCTAGAGTGAGATCATAAAAATGGCACCCTCTGGTGTCTCTGCCTCTGAGAGAACCTAAAGGATTTCTTGCCTTTCTGATAGACATTTTAAGTTTAGTAAGTGGGTCTCCTTCACATATAGTCTAAGTGATTTCAAACTGGTATTTCTGTCCAAGGGTCCAGTGCAAGTGAATTTGTGTGTGGGCCTTTTAAGAGCAGATTCTCTGTTTCCTACAGTTCGTATAATTCCTGTTTATTTCCAAAGCCAGGCATTTTGGTTGCTCATCTCTCCTGTGCAGGATCTATGGGTTGAGGCACTTGGTATGGTAGACCCCTTATTTATCAGGGGAAAAGTTCCATATTTTTAAGATCCCTTTGTTTGAGGATTCATTGCCTGGTTTTCTTCCTTTCAAGTTGGTGACTTGTTCTTAATCTACTTTACTGCTTCTTCCTCATCTTACTGACATCTTAAAGTTGGCGATTTCTGGCATTCAATCTTGATTGTCTTTTCTTCTTATAAAATTCACTCTTTGGTGTCTTAGGTCTTAAAACTTTAAATATTATCTGTTTGCAAACAACTCCCCAATATGCATCTCTAGCACAGACATCTCTCTCAGTCCTTTACAACTGCACATGGATATATACAAAATATCACAAAATACTATAACCAATTTTCTTTTTAAAGTTAGTTTTTATTATTTGCTTGAGTTTTTCTTTTTTATTTCTTTATTCATCATTTTTTTTCCTTTTACTCAATATTTCTGTGTGCATGAAGTTTGATCCAAACTTTATGAGTGTTCTATAAATAAACCATAGCCTGGCTTAAAAAAATGGTTTATGTAGATTCATTGCAATCACTGATATACTTCATTTTATTATTTTACATTCTTAGCTTACATCTTCTAATGCAACATATTTCTATTTTATTTCTTTTCAAATTTTTATTTAAATTCTAGTTAGTTAACATGCAATGCAACATTGGTTTTAGGAATAGAATTCAGTGATTCATAACTTACATACAATACCCAGTGCTCATCATGACAAATGGCCTCCTTAATACCCATCACCCATGTAGCTCATTTCCCACCCACTCCCTCCATTAACCCTCTATCTTTAATAGTTTGTTCTCTATCATTAAGTGTCTCTTTTGGTTTGTTTCCCTCTTTCTCTCATTTTTCCCCCTCCCATATGTTCATGCTTTGTTAAATTCCACATTATGAATGAAATCATATGGTATTTGTCTTTCTCTGACTGACTTATTTCACTTAACAATATACACTCTAGTTCCATTCGTGTGGTTACAGATGGCAAGACTTCATTCCTTTTGATGGTTGAGTAATATTCCATTGTGTGCGCACGTGCGCGCGCACACACACACACGCTACTTCTTCTTTATCCATTCATCAGATGGTGGAAATTTGGGCTCTCTCCATATTTTGGGTATTGTTCATAATGCTGCTGTAAACATCAGGATACATGTACCCCTTTGAATCTGTATTTTTTATCCTTTAGGCAAATACCTAGAAGTGCAATTGCTGGATCATAGGGTAGTTCTATTTTTGACTTTTTGAGGAACCTTCATAATGTTCTCCAGAGTGGCTGCACCACTGTGCAGTCTACCAACAGTTGTTTCAATATACTTCTATGTCCGGCCACCATAGCAATATCCTCCTTTTGATTGTCAGAGTAATTTTTTATGTTTATTTTTGAGAGGGGGGGCAAGCAGGGGAGGGCAGAGAGAGAGGCAAATACAGTCCAAAGCAGGCTCCATGCTCTTAGCTGTGGGCACCAAGCCCGATGGAGGGCACAAATTCATGAACTGTAACATCATGACCTGAAACCAAGTCAGACACTTAACTGACTGAGCAAGCCAGGCACCCCCAGAGTAATTTTTAATCTATATTTTTTACTAATTAGAATGTTGTACATTCTATTTGTAATCTTTGTAGTTATATTAGATATTTTATAATTAATTTTAGGTTATCAAAATCTAAAATTAGTCAATATCCTTACTAATGTCCCTTAACACAAGAACCTTAAAGTCAAACACACACCTCAACATTTTATACTGGTTTTATTATGTAGATTATTTCTTTATTTTTGAAACCCACAGAAGAATCAATTATATTGTTTTTATAGATATCTCTAGATTTATTCATTAATAGTATAGCATTCTATGTTCTTTATTATTTTTGCATCTCAGAATTTTCCTTCGATATTATTTTCTTCTGCCCACTACTTACTTAAAAATTTCCTTTGGTAGCAATTCATTTGTAATAAAATCTCTATTTTTGCTTTTGGCAAATGTCTTTTTTCACCTCATCCTTACAAAGGATATTTGTCAGTTTAGAGTAAAATATCATGCCACTACTTTCTGACTTCCATTGTTTCTTTTAGAGAGCTGGTCAGTAATTTTTGTTCCATTTAATTTTCTGTTTTATTTTTCTCTGCTACTATTACAATCAATGTTTATGCCTTTCAAAAAATGTTTACTTATTCATTTTGAGAGAGAGAGAATAAGCAGGGAGGAGGCAGAGAGAGAGGAAATCCAAAACAGGCTCTGCACTGACAGTGGGGCTTGATCTTCCGAACTTTGAGACCATGAACTCAGTTGGCTGCTCAACCAACTGAGCCACTAAGGCACCCTATATGATTTTTTAATTCAAAAGCAATTTTCACAACTTTTCATATATATTTATATTCCTATTTTACTAATTAACTTGGTAAGACATTGATAGATTTTTTCAACTGATATCTAGGCTTCCAGCTTTTGATCTGATATGTAAAGAGCTTAGAAGTTGTGACTCCAGGGACACCTGGATGGCTCAGTCAGTTAAACATCCAACTTTGGTTCAGGTCATTATCTCACTGTCAACGAGTTTGGTCCCCATGTTGGGGTCTATGCTGACAGCTCAGAGCCTGGAGCCTCCTTCAGATTTGGTTTCTCCTTCTCTCTCTGCCTGTCCCCTGCTTGTGCTCTATCTCTGTCCCTCAAAAATAAATAAATGTTAAAAAAAGAAAAAAAAATAAGTTGTTATTCCAAACCCTATAATGAGAAAATATCTGAACACACAGAAAGTCAACAACTCTTTTTAGGTACATCAGAGAATTGAAGACACCGATGTCCTCACAGAATCATAGCTTATCAGGAACAGAGGCCTCTGGAGTTTGAATGTGGACTAGCTTGAAAGTTAAAAACTCCTGGGTGCCCAGTCTTAGGGGGACCACACATTTTTGTGAGTTTTATCTCTAGGAGTCAACACTAGGAGTCTTCACCATGGTGAAAATCAGAAAAAAAAGTACTCTTGTCCTTTCAAAAGCAGGGGAGTGGGAAAATAACCATTTGATGTAAGCTCAGGGGACAAGTAATCATTTGAAAAACATCCAGAGAATTTTGCTCTCCTCCCTTCCCAGAAGGAAGTTTCTTTGCCAGATGCCAGAGCTAGACCCATGTGGGAAAAAGGAAATACCTAATTTCAGCACATTTTTACCTTCCTATCTCTCTTGAGAGGGAATAAAATCTGAGAAGCATTTGTGAAAATTATAGCTCTGGGACACAAACCCAGTAAAATACCTAGACCTAGTCATAGAATTAAAGCATAATGTCTCCTCCTCACCATAACTTATGATCACATCAAAAGGACTCCTGTAAAATAACAGAAAATTACAGATTAAAAACCTGCAAATTTTAGATTCCATTTAAGAATAATTTGGTAAGGAAACATGAATAACACAGGGGCGACAAAACACAAGGACACTAGAGAAACTGAAAGATTAGATACATATGGTTAAGACAATAAATTCAACATATCTCCTATAAGATAAAACTAAAGCCTCACACTAAAGGCTTATTTGTCTTAGTTCCTATTACCCAATATATAATGTCCCTTTCAACAAAGAATTTTAAGACATGCTAAACAAAAAGAGAAAAGACAGTCTAAACAACAAAGCAAACAAGAGGACCGGACTTGCAAATAACAGAAGTTTGGAATTGCAAGATAGGGAAGGTGAAATAACTATGATTAATACACTAAGAGGTTCAATGGAAAAAACAGAAAACATGCAGGAACAGACAAGTAATGTAAGCAGAGCTATGGAAACTCTAAGAAAGTAGCAGAAGGAAATGCTAGATATTACAAACTCTGTAACAGTAATGGAGAATATCTTGATGGGCCAATCAGTGGACTTGACACAGATGAGGAAAGAATCAGTGAGCTTTTGCATATGCTAATAGAAAATTTCCAAGCTTTAATTTAAAAAGGAAAAAAAAAGAATGGAAAAGAAAAAAAAAGACATATCTAAGAACTGTGGGAAATTACAAAAGATGTAATATGAAAATAAAGAAGATAAGAAAAAACAAAGAGGAAAAGAAATATTTGAAGAAATAATGACTGAGAAGTCCCTCAAATTAATGCCAGACATCAAAGCACAGACATAGGAATATCAGAAAACCCCAAGCAAGTTAAACTCCAACACAAATATAAAACTGGCATACTGTATTCAAACTTCAGAAAATGAAAGACAACAAAAAAAATCTTGAAAGAGGTCATGATTGGGTGGGGAGATGGGATAGAAGGTTCAGGGACTCCTGGTCTACAGAGGAACAAAGAACAAGGGTAAGAATTATGTTGGACTTCTCTTTACAAACCAGTAAATCTAGAAAAAGATGCAGTGAATTGTTTAAATCATTGAAAGAAAAAAAAACCCACCAACCTAGAATTCTGTATCCAGTGAAAATATTATTAAAAATGAAGGAAAAGTAAAGAACTTCTCAGAAAACGAAAACTGAGGGAAGTTTTCACCAGCATACATGACTTGCAAGAAAGGTTGAAAGTTCTATAGAGAGAAGGAAAATAATGTAGAAACTCAAATCTACATAAAGAGAAGAACATTAGAAAAGGAATAAATGAAGATGAAATAAACACTTATTTTTCTTTTTCTTAATTTCTCTACTTGATAATTGTTCAAAATAATAACAATGTATTATGTGATATAGCTTATAGATAAATGAAATAAAATGATGGAAATGCTTTAAGAAACAGGAAGTAGGAATTGGGGATAATCCATTAAAATGTATTGGTGTTATCCATGAAATAGTGTAGTGCCATTTGAATGTTAACTTATATAGTTGTAAATGTGTATTGCAAACTCTGGACAATCCCAATAAAACATACATTTGCTTATTTATTTTTTTTAATAATTATTTATTTTGGGGAGAGTGCAAAGAGGGGCAAAGAGAGAGGGGACAGAAGATCTTAGGCCAACTCTGTGCTGACAGGCTGACAACAGTGAGCATGATATGGAGCTCCCACTTGAGAACCGTGAGATCATGACCTCAGCTGAAGTTGGAGGCACAAGTGATTGAGACACCCAAAATATTTAAAAAATGAGTATAATTCATATGTTAAGAGAGAAAATGGAACTGTATAAAGTACTCAGTTAAAATCACACAAGGTAGAAAAAGAGTGGAAAACAAAAAAAGAAAAAAGAACATGGGACACTAATAGAAAATAGTTACAAATACTATGGCTATTAATCTAAATGTATCAGTAATAACAATAAATGTAAATGATTTAATATACCAATCAAAAGAGAGAAAGTGAATAAATCAAAAAAACTAAACACTATTTTGTCTAGAAAACCTAGATTCAATATAAATATACATGTAGATTAAAAACAAAGGGATGAATGAATGGATAAAGATGTGGTATATGTATACAATGGAGAATTACTCGGCAATCGAAAAGAATGAAATCTTGCCATTTGCAACTATGTGGATAGAACTCAACGGTATTATGCTAAGTGAAATTAGTCAGAGAAAGACAAATATCATATGACTTCACTCATATGAAGAATTTAAGGAATTTAAGATGAACATAAGGGAAGGGAGGAAAAAATAATATAAAAACAAGGAAGGGGACAAAACCTAAGTGACTCTTAAATACAGAGAGCAAAGGTTACTGGAGGGGTTGTGGGTGGGGAGAGGGGTTAAATAGGTAAGCGGCATTAAGGAAGACATTTGTTGGGATGAGCACTGGGTGTTATACATAGGGATGAATCAATGGAATCTACTCCTGAAATCATTATTGCACTATACACTAACTTGGATGCAAATTTAAATAAATAAAAACAAATAAAGGAATAGAGAAAGATATATCATTGTGACACAAATAAAAAGAAAGTAGGAGTAGCTTTATTAATTTCAGACAAAGCATACTTGTCCGACAAAGAAGGAAGATAATCAGGAATAAAAAATGTATTATATAATGATTAAGGGGTTCATTCTCCAAGAAAACCTAAAAATCCTTAATGTCTATAAAAATCCTATATGTCTGAAAATAGATTTTCAACACATGTGACGCAAAACCTAATAGAACTGCAAAGAGAAACAGACTAATCTATTATCAGAAATGAAGACTTCAACAGCCCTCTATACTAGTAATAGATAGACCCAGCAGGGGGAAATTCAGTAAAAATATATCTGAATAGAACGTTACCATCAGTCAACACGATCTTATATTTTGTATGAGATACTGTTAAGAAAATGAAAAGACAAGCCACAAACTAGGAGAAAATATTTGTAAAACAGATATCTGCTAAATACATATCATATATATACATGTATATATGTATATATGTACATATATAAAAAAGTATTTAAAACTCAATAATAAAAAAACCCAATCCAATTAAAAATAGATAGGGGCATGTAGGTGGCTTAGTCAGTTAAGTGTCTGACTATTTTGGCTTAGGTCATGATCTCATGGTTTGTGAGACTGAGCCCTGCTTGGGAGTTTCTATGTCCTGCTCTCTCTGCCCCTCCCTGACTCCCTCCTACTCTCTTTCTCTCTCTGTCTTAAAATAAATAAATAAACTTAATAGTTAAAGATATGAACAGACACATTGCTCAGGAGATAAGCAATAGCAAGTAAACTTATTAGAAGGTGCTCATCATCATATGACATTAGAGAATTACAAATTAAAACAGTAATGGGGCCACTACATACCTATTAAAACAGCTAAAATTGAAAACAAACAAACAAACAAACAAACAAACTATCCAACAATGCCAAATGATGGTGAGGATGTACAGCAATAAGAATTCTTCATTGGCGGTGGGATGCAAACACGTACCGCAACTTTGGAAGATAACTTGGCAGTTTCTTACAAAGCTAATCATAATATTACTATATGATACAGTAATCATGCTTCATGTACTCAAATGAGTTGAAAATTTATGTACACATGAAAATATGAACAAGACTGTGTATAGCAGCTTTCTTCATAATTGTCAAAAAATGCAAGTAACCAAGATATCCTTCAAAATGTGAATGGATAAACAAACTATGATACATCCATACAGTGGAATATTATTCAGCGTAAATAAGATATGTGCTATAAAGCCACAAAAAGACATGGAGTAACCTTAAATATATGTTGCTTAGTGAAAGACATGAATCTGAAGAGACTACATGCTGTATGATTCCAACTATATGACAGTCTAAAAAAGGCAAAATTACAGAGACAGTGAAAAACAATAGCAGCTTCCAGGGTTTCAGGGAGAAGAGTGAGGATGAAAAGGAGGAACACGAGGGATGTTTAAAATAATAAGTCTTTTCTGTATGACACTGTCATGATAGATACATGTCATTATATATCTGTGAACACACAGGGGTGCCTGGTTGGGTCAGTCAGTTAAGAAACTCATTCTTGATCTCAGCTGAGATCATGATCTCATGGTTCATGAGACTGAGCCCTTCATCAGGCACCTAGCTGACAGCAAGGAGCCTGCTTAGAATTCTCTCTTTCCCTCTTTATGTGCTCTCATGCATGCTTTCTCTCTCTTACTCAAAACAAATAAACTTAAAAAAAAATAATAATGTATCAGTGTTATTTCACCAATAGGAACATATGTACCACACTAACGCAAGATATTAATAATAAGGGAAACTTTTGGTAGGAGGAACAGGGAAGATATAAAGGAAAATTGTGTGTTATCTGCTCAATTTTCTATAAGCCTAAACTTCTCTAAAAAATAAGTTCAATTAATATTTTTAGTGCTATCCATATTTGATTTAAAAATTTAATTATACTTATTGATGGTCAGGGCTGTTGGTCCACCAACTACCAGAAGTGGTAATGTGTGTGTGTGTGTGTGTGTGTGTGTGTGTGTGTGAGTGTTTAATATTACAATGGCTAAGAAAAATATTTAAAATGAAAGCTCACCTGCCCCTACCCAAAACTAGACATTTTCAGAGGATAAAATGTAAATGGATAATTGCAGATTGCTTTTACTGAAGAGAAAAAAATTCTGTCACATAATTTTTCCATGTAACTGCCATAAAGAGTCAAATCTCAGTTAAATCCTCTGACCCAGTTATTTTTTTTTTGTTTTGATCACAAACAATAAAATAACTTATTTTCACTAAATTTAGAGGTTGCTGCCACTCGTATATAAAAGTCTCTGGTTTTAATGGGTCCTACTCTTATCAATTATTATGTGGGATTTTGGGGGGATGTAGTTTTATATCAATAAAAGTAAAGAAAATGTGCAGTGACCATTTCCTATTTAATGGTAGTTGAGAGAATTACTTAAACAGTCTAAAAAAACAAAAAAATGTGACAGCTTTTTTCAATGCCTGATCTTAGGTGAGTATTGCCTCTTTCTTTAAATAATGGTGCCAGAGTTAAGACTAATCTTGTGTGTCTTTCATTACCTACAAATAAAACCAGATGACTAGAAAGGGAAAAAATAAATTTCATTTTAGTGATTGATACAATCAATTTCAATTCTACTTGAATATGTTCCAATGGACTTCATAGAATATGTTTCTTCTATCTTCAAATGATTTGATATAACATGTTATTAGTGGCTTACACATTGTCATTCTCTTGCTGTTTTCCTCCCTTATAATAACAAACTGATAAGCTCACAGATTTTCCCTAAGATCATGAACTAAAGCTGCAATCTATTCAGATATTTAAACCTTTTTTAAAGTTTTTAATTAAATTTCAGTTAGCTAACATAGAGTGTAATGTTAGTTTCAGGTGTACAATTTAGTGATTCAACACTTTCATACAACACCCAATGCTCATCACAACAACTGCACTCCTTACTCCCCATCACCTATTTCATCCATCCTCCTACCCACTTCCCCTCTGGTAACCACCAGTTTGTTCTCTGTGGTTAAAAGAACCTATTTCTTGGTTTGCCTCCTTTTCTCTTCTTTTTTTTTCCCTAAGCTCATTTGTTTTGTTTCTTACATTCCACATATGAGTGAAATCATACACTATTTGTTTTTCTCTGACTGACTTATTCGCTTAGCATGATACTCTCTAGATCCATCCATTGTATTGCAAATGTCAAGATTTCATTCTTTTTATGACTGAGTAATATCCCATTTTATATATATATATATACCACATCTTCTTTATCCATTCATTAGTGAATGGAAATTTTGGCTCTTTGCATAATTTGGCTATTGTAGGTATTGCTGCTACAAACATTGGGGTGCATGTATCCCTTTGAATTAGTGTTTTTGTATTTTCTGAGTAAATACCTAGTAGTGCAATTGCTGAGTAGTTCTATTTTTAACTTTTTGACGAGCCTCCATACTTTTTTCCGGAGTGGCTGCACCAGTTTGCATTCACACCAACAGTGCAAGGTTCCCCTTTCTCCACATCCCTGCCAACACCTGTTGTTTCTTTTTTTGTGGACTTTAGCCATTCTGACAGGTGTGAAGTGACATTTCATTGTAGTTTTGATTTGTATTTCCCTGATGATCAGTGATGTTGGGCATCTTTTCATGTGTCTGCGGGGCATCTGTGTGTCCTCTTTGGAAAAATATCTATTCGTGTCTTCTGTCCATTTTTTAATTGGATTTTTCATTTTTGGGGTGATGAGTTTTATAACTTCTTTACATAGTTTGGATACTAACCTGTTATCCATTATGACATTTGCAGATATCTTCTCCCATTCCATAGTTGGCTTTTATGTTTTTTTTATTGTTTTCTTCACTGTACAGAAGCTTCTTATTCTGATGAAATCCCAATAGTTTATTTTTCCTGTTGTTTCCCTTGCCTCAGGAGACATATCTAGTAAGAAGTCGCTATGGCCAATGTCAAAGGGGTTACTACCTTGCTCTATTCTAGGATTTTTATGGTTTCCTGTCTCACATTTAGGTCTTTAATTCACTTTGACTTTATTTTTGTGTGTGGTGTAAGAAAGCGGTTCAGTTTCATTCTTTGGTATGTTGTTGTCCAGTTTTCTCAATACTGTTTGTTGAAGACACTGTCTTTTTCCTGTTGGATATTCTTTCCTGCTTTGTTGAAGATAAATTGACCATATAGTTGTGGGTTCATTTCTGGGTTTTCTATTCTGTTCCACTGACTTGACGTGGCTGTTTTTGTGCCAGTCTTGTGTAGTTCACAATTTATTTATCATTAAATTATAATATCATTTCACAATATTATGCCTGTAACTAAGGAGTAAATAAATATGAGGGCCAATCTTGCTTTCCTCAACCCAAAGGAATGCTTTATAAATAAAGATTTAAATTAAATCGCTAACCTTTTAACTTAATGAAATAAATATTTATATATACTCAACATTCGATTTCAATATATTTAAACACTCCTTTATAAACCAGTTTTCCTCAGTAATTCTTGAAACGTTTGAATTCACAACACTGTTAGAATGAAGGTGCTGGATACAAAGCAATGTTGTACACTACATTCCACTCACCAATTATCTGTTACTTTTTTTTAAAGTAGATACTTCTGTCAATTTTAATTTCATCCTGGCTGAAACACAAAATGGTGTGAAGGCTAAGCAGATGGTTGTCACAAACAGAGGGACACAAAATTTATGGGAAATTTTCCAGTCTGGTAGTAGTAAAGGAAATTAGTCATCAAAGTCATTTTATTGTTCATGAGCATTATGTGCCAAACCTTTCTTTTAACATGTGGAAAATAATCCTATTTGTGAACCCAAACAGTTTATAAAACATTTAAATAAATTGTCAGTATGACTGTTTGCAAGTACCTAGTAATTGTCAGAGTACTACAATAATTTTCTTATTAATAGTAAAAAGAAAAACTATATATAACAAAATATTGAATTAGGAAATGAATACTTTATGCTTATCTTTTGCATTGCTAGGCAGTCTTTGCCTTGAACTGAATCGTGGTCCATTCAAGTGAATGAATTTTAAGAGGAATTATTTATATTTTTGTGTTGTGGTGGGTTGGGTAGTAGGAGCATTTGAATTCTTCTTTCTCTTTTTTCTTAGGGTAACTTGCTCCTTAATGTAAGTGGATTCATACTTTGAATTCAAACTTTGTAACAAGAAGAAGGGATGAGAGGGAAAATCTTGTATTTTTCAAGTCCAGAAAAAAACTCTATATTAAGTTTTATATTTTATGAGTTCTAAGACAATTCACATGTTTTAGTATAGAAGAGTGTGGCCAAAATGCATTGGTTCAGATATTTCTCATTTTATAAATTAACCTCAAAGAATGAAAGCTACACACTTCTGGGATCACCTCAGTTATTTCTATTAAATATGTCAAGTTTAACATATAATAGGTATAAACTTACAACATGCAAGTCAGTCACAGAATTTAGGTGTACTTCAAACACAAACATGTCAACAAGCTCAACTGACTGTTGACAAGAACCTGCAGACTCTATCTCTCTTCTCCTTGAGATAAATTTAAATGAGCAAATGCTGAGAAAGAGTTTTATCTCATTTACTCTAAGGAGAGTCACAATATTAAATAGTGATTCTTCAGGAAAATATAAGACTACAAATTAAATAAATTCACTCGAAAAGAGGAAACAACACATTTATAAATTGTGTCACTGAATTTTTTACTTAGTGTGTTTTTGGATACAAACCAAATATAGAATTTATCTTTTTGATATTCATTGTATTGTTAATCTTCAGGGTTTATTAAAGATGTACACATCATACTTAATGCTTCTTACTAGAATATTAAAACCAGCATATAACTGTATGAATAAAAATACTAAAGGTCATATACATATGAGAGAAAAGCACTCAATTTCATTTTGGAGTATGTATTATTGGTTCAAACGTAAGGTAACATTAACTTCTATTTTTGAGTAGGATAGAGGAGTTTAGAATACACAAATACCTCCCTCACAAATAATTCAAAAATCTGGGCAAACTGTAAAAAAAAAAGTTGGAATTAAAAAAAAAATGACCTGTTTACAGGCATCAGAAAATACTGAAGCAGCCAGGATGTGAAAGACCAATATTACCAAGAAGGGAAGGCCAAAACGTTGAGCCAAAATTCTGCATTTTGTTTTCCTCTGGAAAGCATTTGCCAATTCTGGGTGCAGAGCGAGAAGCTGGGAATCCAGGTTTTCCCAGGCAGAGCTGCTGCTGGGGGACACTGAAACCAGCAGAACGTCTGGAAGAATTACAGAGTTAGAACTGTAAAACTAAAGACATTAGGAGACTGAGCCTACATGGCCATTCTGTATTTTAGGGTGAAGCTTTTCCACATGGATAAGAGATCATAAAAGTCAGATAACATTTTCCTGGTTTCCTTACACTCACTACAAAATGAGTATTTTTTCAGAAGTGGATCTTAGATGAACTCTCTATAAACATTCTATAACAAGGTGTTAGCAATTGATATTTGGTATTATATTAGTTTGCCAGGGCTGCAGTAACAAAATACCAAAAATGGGGGTCCTGTACAACAGAAATTTATTGTCTTATAGTTCTGGAGGCTAGAAGTCCAAGATAAAGTTGCCAGGAGAGTTTTTCCATCTGGGGAAGAGCCTGTTCCATTTCTATCTCCTAGCTTCTAATGGTTTGCTGGTAGTCTTTGGGATTTCTTGGATTATACATGTATCATCTTGATCCCTGCCTACTTGATCCCATGGCATTCTCCCTTTGTGCATATCTGTTTCTGTGTCCAAATCCCTTATTTTATAAGAACACCAGTTATACTGGATTACAGTCCATCCCAAATGATCTCATTTCAATTTATCTAGGTAAGGATCCTGTTTCCAAATAAGGTGGCTTTCTGAGGTACTGGGGGTGAGAGCTTCAACATATTTTGGAAGCACACAAGTGGACCCATAGTGGGGTGTCTAGCTTTCAGGGATATCATAAGTACCTCTGACTTCTCATTTCTTTTTGCACAAGTTTCTGACACTATCAATATCTTGCTGCTGTAGGTGATTTGACACTACTCACTTCTATCTTGGTAATTATTACATTTTATCACTTAGTTTTGTTGCAGAGTTTGTCTGAGGGTTTTATTATGCCTACTTGCTCTATCTGTATTTGTAGGAAATATTTTGAAATTCAATGACTGTAATACTACCATTCTGCTGTTAGCCTCCCAATCACATGCAACACTCTCAAATTCTTCGGTTTTGAGAATCATATTCTTTAGTTCCAGAAAATTTTCAGGTATTTCCTTCTGTATCATTTTTTCCGCCTCAATTATCTCTATAAATAATGAGAAATACCTTTAGAACATCCTTATAGTCATTCGTTTGGATGCATTTGGATTAAATTTCCTGTCTGTAACCTCTTACCTATATTGTCTTTATCTTCATTTCTCCACTTTTCCTACAAATAGATTTGATAACTTTGTTTCTTAAGTTAATATCCTCTCTTCAATTTGTCAAGACCATAATTTGGAATAAATAATTGCCAGCTGATTCTTTTTAAATCTTACCTACTTGTTAATTCAGAGCCTCAGATGATATTATTCTACGTGTCATTTGAGGATTTTGATCATGCTTCATTTAACATATTTTCAAATATTATATTCTTTCCATTTTTTTGAATGTTTTTTAATCTTGGATTTACCTCTCATGGCATAGATTTTCTTAATGAATTTGTAATTTTTGTTTGAGATGCAGACTTATGAGAAGAGCTTTCTTTCCCTGTTCAATAGTCTTTATCAATTACTTCGTTCCAAGGTCTTTTCAGTTCATTTCTCCAAAATAAATCTTGTATTAACAGCTATAGGTCAGAGGCTCATTCTGTCTCTGACCTTTAATATGTGCCTCTGATTCTTTTTTCTGCATGTAAGCAACTGTAAATTTTCTGTTGAATCTTCCTAGGTGAATGGGTGGAGACATTTTCTCTCCTGCTTGTCATTCACAAGTGTAATCTCAGTACTCACCTCAAACATGGATGTCAGTATCATTTTTCTGACATTGATCATACGTACTTGACCTGATGGTTCAGGCCTAAAAACACTAGTTCTTAAAGCTTGTACCTTATGCCAACTTTTATAGGACCTTGTGACTTCAATACTAACTCGGAAGCTTGGCTTTCCTTTTAACATAGGTTTATGGAAAACTTCATCTTGTTTTTACACACTGACATTTATTTTAATAGTTTTTTTTGTAATTACTCTCATAAGTTTGAAACAGATTGTCAAGTTTTAAAATGTGTCAATGCTACCATCTTGTCTCAAAATTCCAAGAATAAAAAAAAAATTCCAATAATACGTAGGGGATTATAAATGCACTCACTATTCAGTAACCAAGCATAGAGATCTTTCTTTTAAATGTTAGCCCAACTAATTACAGCTTTATTATTGATCCCATTTGTGACAGCTAAGCAACTCAGTTTATGTGCTTACACATGATGCGTATCTTAAATTTTGGTCCTGTGTCTATCTCCCTATTTCACCAAAGTTGAGAATGGCCATTTTATTCTTGCAGTTAGCCTAAAAATGAGGTTGTACATGTCTTCCTCCAAGGAAGATGATGAGTTTGTGAAGGCAGAAATAGAACACCTTACTTCCAAAGAAGGCAATATAGGGGTGAGCAAAGTTCCTTCTTCTCTAGGTCACTTGCCAGATGGATCACCACACGCCTCCTAAATATTCCTCCTATGATTAATTAGTCACTTGGCACAACCAAACATGGCTTACTCATACTTTCAGGGATGAAACCCGTAAGAGACTCTTATATTTGGACGCCAGAAAGGTCACAGTTCAGAATGGCTCCAAGTGACTTTTCACTAAAAATTTCATGAACTTGACAATATTACTAAGTTTATGAAAGTATTAATTTGTCTTAAGATCCTAATTATAATTCAAAAAGAGTTTCATAATTTTAGAAAGTATCATAAAAAAATTAAGAAGCATGCATGTGGCTACCAGCTCTGTTGTCATACAAATATAGTTTGCCATGTAATAATTTTAATGCTTGAAATTAAATTTTATGTAAAATATGAAAAGTCTAGAATAAGTTATCCTAAAATTACATTGTAGCAAGTCAGTGGCAATATCTGCTAAGGTAATCAGAAATGTCAGGTTTAATTTTAACATGCTTGAAGCATTTATTTAACCATCTGCCTAGTAATATAGAAAAAAAATTAAGAAATCATGTGGATATCAGTGAAACACACAAGGTAAGAACAGACCTTCAATGAAATGTTATTATGCTGTTTAAAAAATATACTCTAGGCTAACCTTACTCTACATCATGGGAGTACAGAACTTTAGGAACTCATGAGCAACAAACACACTAATATTGAACTAAAGCCCAGAGCACATATATCAGAATCGTTGGCTAGAAAAGAAACACACAAATTCTTTTGTATATATTTTACCCTTAAAAAAACTTGTACCTAGTTACATACTCCTGAAAATTCACATCAATCATAAAGCAAACCAAATTTTCCAGTTCCTATAAAAGCAGCCATTGTGTCAAATCTTTTATTTTTATACCAGTGTTCCCCAAAATACATTTAATGGAAAAATGGTTTTGCAGCATATTGACAGGTGTTAGAGAAGTTCCCTTTATCCCAGTAAAACTGGTAGCAGGAAAAGTCCAATTTAACTGAATCCACTTACAGTAGGTAATTACATGGTAAATAATTATAATACTTTGATTTGCACACATATCTTACAAAATAACATGAAAAATAATGCAAATCAGTTAAGAGCATTACCTTTTTAACAAATTTTAGGTTATCATTATACTAATTTTAGAAATAAAGGATAGCATCTTGATTTTTGCACCATTTTTCAATATCATGCAATAGGATGGTATCACCTATTGGATTTCACATTTGACTTATATACAAAACCATGATCATTTTTGCAAAAATATCTGAAAATGAATTCAGTTTTCTTAAAGGCTTCTTAACACTTTGATATTCAATCAGTCATTGTGTTATTTGCAACATTTTCCTTTCATTTGCACCGATTGTAACTGCATTTGCTTTGTTTAACCATACAATACGATCAGCCACAGGCTGTGCTGCTGCTGCTGTGTTAGTTCGTTACCTGTCTTTCAGTGTCAAACTGCTGAGGATGAGAGTCTCACACTCTTTCCCAGCCTGCCTTGCTAAGGGCTTTCTCTAGGCACTGCCAACAGGAAATAGTGGTGGGAAATCACAAGGCAGAAAAAAGAGAGAAACATCTGTCTTCTTTCTCTGTAAATATGTGAGTTGCTGGAGGTCGCCTTGTGCAACAGGAGGGATAAGGTAAGTTTGGATTCCTGCAACCTGAGCAGAGGCAGCACACCTGTTGACACCCTAGCTCTGGTCACAGCTGCACTGTTTGGGCTGGATCCAAAACCAAATGTAACAAAGTGTCCAGAATATGGCAGCAGTTGCACACTTCTGAGTTCCAAAATAAGAGTGGAACAATTTCTCAATATTACCTTTCTTTCTTTTGCTCATCTAAGGACCCTTTGTTTTTCCTTTGCTCTTGTAGCCCT
Source organism: Leopardus geoffroyi (assembly GCF_018350155.1). Classification (NCBI taxonomy): domain Eukaryota; kingdom Metazoa; phylum Chordata; class Mammalia; order Carnivora; family Felidae; genus Leopardus; species Leopardus geoffroyi. The sequence continues at coordinate 129,285,318 of NC_059327.1, forward strand.
TTCAACAACTTTAGAACTATTTTTTTTTTTAATCTGGGTTAAATTCTGCCTGTTTGAAATTAGCAAAATGACTTCTGTTTTCTTGATTGTGTCACACTGACCCAATGACTGAAATGCCAATCACATTGGGCAGGGATAAATTTTCCTTTGAAGACTGTGGGAATAGACACTAATTTTAAGAGACTGTTTTGAGAATATTGTAGTATAAGGACTACTTTTATTTCTCCCAAATAAAAGGTACTTTGGGAACCAATCTGATGAATTCTTAGACATCAGAGATGTCCTTTAATCTGAGTAGAGGTTACCACAGTCAAATCATTTCTGGAAAGGTGGGTGTTATGGACTGAATCATGTTTCCCTTACATTCAAATGTTGAAGCCTTAAACCCTAGTACCTCAGAATATGATTATATTTGGAGATAGGGCCTTTACAGAGGTAATTAAAGTTAAATGAGGTCATATAGGTGGCACTAATCCAAAATGCCTGGTGTCCTTATAAGAAGAAGAGAATGGGACTTACAAAAAAGAGGCACCAGGGAACATGAACACACAGAGAAAAGGACAGATGAGGACATAATAAGGCAGCCATCTGCAAGATGAGAGAGGCCTCAGCATCAACCAAAGCTGCCAACACTTTGAACTTGGACTAAAGGTTCAAAAGTACAAGAGGATAAATTTCTCTTGTTTAAGCCATCCGTCCTGTCCTGTGGTATTTTGTTATTGCATTCCAAAGAGACTGACAAAGAAGGTGAAAATTAGGTAAATAAGTTTCTTTACTGTGCAAATCCCCATTGTGATTTTTTCAAAGAGATTGTGCCGTATATTCAAAATATCTCACTCACCTCTTTTTCTTCCCAGAACATGTCACACATCTGGTATCAGCAGAACACTGATACCAAATCTTAGCCCCATGCCTTTTGCTCCTTGTCTCATTTCTTCTCTTTATCCCCAAGTTTTCAATTCATTGATAAGACATTTAGGTCTGTGACTCTTGAATCCAGGCAGCACTTTTTTTTTCATAATTGTAGCTACAGATGTCACTTTGCAAGTCCTAATACGTACTTCTCAGACAGCTTCTCCATCAGTCCCTTTTCAGAGGTGAATTTCCATCTGTGAGCATGACTTTATGACTCCCTTATCTCCTCCTCAACATACACCAGAAAATAAATAGGAAATTAACTAGAAGTCTCAAAACGAACAAAAGGATATATTTAACATAATGTCAGTAGACTTGAATCTCAAAAATATATCAATATTTTGTCCTAGTGTATAATATAAAACGCTCACATATTTGAAAGATTTATTAATTTCTTGTATTTTTTAAATAACATATTTGTTTTTATTGTTATATAACAAATTTCCCCAAAACGTACAGTGTTTATTATCTCACAGCCTCCATAAGCTGGGAACTTGGTAATTGGGGCTCAGAGTTTCTCATGAGGTTTTAGTCCAGATATTGGCCAGAGATGCAGTCCTCTGAAGGACTCAGGAAGGCTGGAGCATCTGCTTCCTAACTCATGTGGCTGCTAGTAGGATAGGATGCCTTTGTCCCTTATTAGCTTGTCTCCAGAAACCTCAGTTCCTTGCCACACGGACTTCCTACTTTGTGAGAACTAGCTTTCCCAGAACCACTGATCCGACAGAGAGGAAAAAGCCACAATATCTTTAAAGATCTACCTTAGAAGTGACATGCCATCATTTCTGGCATATTCTATTGGTTATAGAGACTAGCCATGATATAAGGTGGGAGGGGACTGACTGTAAAAGAATGTGAATACCAGGAGGTCAAGATTATTGGGGCCATCTTGGAGGCTAGCTCCCACAATAGAAATATGTAAAATAAATTGTCAAATTAAATTTTGACCCAAATTACTTATGTCTTGCTTAGGTTTTTATTTTAAATATCTTGCCAATGTAATCTATTTGTCAGGATTTTTTACTCTGTGATTCTTGATATTTTCATTTCATGAGCTGTTCCAATAATTTTATACCAACCACAATAAAATAAATATTAAGAAAGTTTTGCTCACACTTGTGGAAAAATAGAGTATCTGAAAAAAATGTGGGTGGTATGAACTTGTCTTGCTTCACTCAGATCTCACACATTAATTTTATATCAGACTTGTTCTTCATGTTACAAAAAAGTAATTCATAATAGACTGGAAAATGAATAATAAATTTATGTATCAGATAATGCACATTAGACTACTTCTAACAATTTAAATAATAGAAAATTCCCCCTCCCAAGACAATATTTTCCTTGTGAGTATCCCTAGGATTTTTAGTTGTCAGAGAAATTCATTGTGTCAGCCTCCATCATTATAGAACTTGATAGTATTTCCCGCAATCTTGGTGAATGTCTCATCATACATATAATTGCTTGAGCCTGAAATCTGAGCCTTCCTTTTTGATTTCTGATTTTACCTCATTTCTCCACATTCATTTCATCAGCAAATTCTGTTGATTCGACCTCCAAATTACATGATGAATCTATCCACTTTTATCAGTCTCCGCCTCATCAATCCTACAGCATGTCATTAATATTCCTTCCTTGGTATATGTGACATTCTCTTGTCTCCTTTCCTGCCATTTTTCTTCAATCCAATTTAGTCTTCACTCAGGAACCAGAGCCATTATTTTAACAGAAAACACAAAGTTTACAATTATCAATGGCTTCCCATTGCATTTAGATTAATATCCAAACTCCTTACAATGAACTTCAAGGTCTATATTATATTTGCATCCTGGACTCATTTCTCTTGAAGTTCCAGGCCCACTAGTCCTTCATTTACTCAAAATGAACCCTTTTTTTTAATTCCTTAAACTCTTCACACATGCACTGTTCTCTTTTAAAAAAGTTTTTCCCTACTCTTCCTATGATTGATGTTTCTCACTCTTCAAGTTTCAACTTAAATATTATCTCCTCATAGGTTTTCCTGAACAACTCTCTCTTGTTAGAAAGAGGTAAATTCTCTTGATAGCAACATCTTTTTCAACCAATAATCCCTAACTTCTATGATAACAATATCCACCCCATTGCTTCCCTTACTGATTTTTCTATTTTTCCATTGTCATCTAGAATGTACAAATTCTTTCATTCATCCTGAGGCTGAAATGCCTACCACCATGGCCTTGCATACTTTTGAATAAATATATGGCTAAATATATAGCCAAAGATTCATGACAAATTATTACACAAATCAAATAATCGGAGCAGTTCCTCCTTAGCAGATCCATTCAGAGCCTGGCCATTTGACCTGTTAGTCTGCCCCACTGTCTTTCTGCCCTCCACCGTGCATAGCTTTATCAAGCAGGGAAATTTTCGCATCTCAACCACGTTCTTTCCAATTTCCAGTATCGCATCAGACACAGTTTTTCTATATGGAAAATAGCTTTTGAGATCTGAAAAAAAATTCAAATAATTAAAATATTTTATTATCAGTCAAGTATTTTTTATAAGTCAAAAACTTAAATGTTAACTGGGCTGGAGCCAAAAATAAAATATGACCTTAACTTACATTAAAAAAAAAGCTGTATATAGAACTATTTCTCTGTGGTCTGGAAGTCACTCAGTACTCTTAAAAGGTTTTTACCCACTGAAACTAATGTGACATTAGAGACATTAAAAACATTTGCAGATAACAGGGAATCCAACTCGTGGAAACTAATAAAAGGTATTACCACAGTACACCATTTATAAACCTTATAAAATGTCTTGGGGTCATTCATGCTTCCTAGCAGTTCAAAAATCATGAATGCTTTCAACATCTCAGAAGCAGCAGACACAGCAGGATAAAGAAGTGTGTACTCTATTGGTACGTTCAGCCATGTTTTTGGATGACCTTACTCAGACAAATGTTGACATATTTAAATAAAGTGCCTATGTCATGGCTAATAGGCAGGAAATGAGGCAGACCAATAAATTCAAGGCAGAAAAATCCGAAGTCAGAACAAGTAGTTGATTGTTCAAATACTTAAGACACTTTTTAAGTTTTAAACATCATAAACATCATAAAAATAATTCATTTATATACCAAAATAAAGCAATTTTCACTTTTTCTTGTCCCATAGTTCAGTGAAGAAATTTTTACATTTATATTTATTATTTGACATTCTAGTCAGATATAGGATTTGGAGTGTTTTGAAATAGTTACTTAGAGTAGGTTTTTATCTCTCTTCCCTGACAAATAGTTTTACTCCGAATGTTGTCTAGTAAGTCTTTCCCTAATGATTTTCATTTTTATTGAATGTAAGAGTGTGATTATTATACTTTGGTGTATTTAGTTGGAAGATTACCTTGTTCTCAATCAATACCTAATACTAATTGAATGTCTATTATGTCTATTGTGTGTTAACTATACATTATTATGTGCCTGGCAATTTGTTAGGCTTTGTATAAAACCCAGATGGATTTATGTCCTGGAGATAAATCAGACAGAGATAAATCTGAACACCTCAAGGCTTTATTCTTTCCACTCTGGCCCTTGAAAAATCTCTAGTTTCACTTGGAAGTAATGCTGCCTTCTGAATTTGTTTCAGAGATGTCTTGGATCAAATACATGGACTCCATCTCCATTTTCTCTGAAATGTGTTCTTCAGAACAGAAGAGCACAGTGCAGATGCCATGAGAAAGACTCTTGATAATCCTGCTGCATACAACAGATATTGTCTTAGCACAACTCACTTTTAGACCCTCTCAGTTGCACATGACTGAAGGCTTCCACTAGATTTTTATCACAAGAAAAATTCAACCTGTATAGTAGAAAAGTTATAGCTATAAAAGTATGGTATCAAATTGAGCTAGACTGAAAATTTGAATCAATTTAATGTTGGCTTTCAATGAACGTACTCCGTGAAATTATGATTCACATAGTATAACGATACAAATAGCCTATTAAAAACAGACATGTATAAGATATTAGTTTAAAAGTTGCATTTTATATTAGTTTATAGGTAACTCACCTCACCTTAACACTGTGCATTCATAGAAAATAATTCCTCCTCTATAACACTTTATAACCACCACTATTTCAACCGTATTATTCTGAGGTTTTGTTAGATATTTTTTCCAGGTTAATGAAACGTCTAAATATCATAAAGAAGACACTGCCTCCATCAATGTCTGAAATTCCCAGGAAGACTTGGCCCATTAATAAAAATCCAAAACTATTCAGACTTGAATACTTATCATTTCTCTAAGAGGCTTATTAAAGATAACAACACTAAGTATTTGTTTACAACTGAATTGCTAGAAACATGTTCCAACACTCCCAAGGAGGCAATCATCCAAGAAACATCTTGCACAACAAATCTCTTTGGAGTGATCTGACACTATTGTTGGCCCCTTGATTTCTCTGATGACTAGAAACAGAGCATAGTGTGTGTTTTGGAGGTATTCTGTGATTTATGTGGGAATGATAATCTTACTTTCCTGGCTCAACAATTTGCTCATCATTGCTTTTCTACTTTATCTTTGTTATGCTTATCTGCTTCACACTCATGAGCCATTAATTTACCTGTATGTTTTTGAAGTTATTCTCTTAGTAGAACAAATGATCTGAAAATTAGTTCTTTAAAACCGGCAATTAAATCAAAGGGAATGTTTTCTTTTTCTAAATTAAAAAGGGAAATTTATAGAAATTATGTATTTTTGTTAGCATAAATGTAAAAATTGAGGTTTTTTTCTAATGAATATGGAAGTCAGTACTCTACAAATGGCCCTCCAAGATTACCTGCACTAATACTTGAAACTGTGGACATGATCATATTTCATGACTGTGAATATGTTACACACCATAGCAAAAAGGATTTTGAAGAGGCGTTCCTGGCTGGCTCAGTCTTGATCTGTGACTGAGAAAGATACTGTGACTCTTGATCTTGGGGTTGTAGATTTGAGTCCCAGGTTGGGTGTAGAGATTACTTAAAAATAAAATCTTAAAAAAAATTTTTTAAATGACCCTGCATATATAATTATGGTCAATTTACATTACAATCAAGACATTACTTTGGATTATCATGTGGGCCTAATCACATAAGCCTTTTAAAAGAGAGTTTTCTCCAGCTACTAAGAAAAGGTGGAAGTTAGAAAAATGGAAAGCCTGAGATTGACATGCTGTTGTTGACTTGAAATGCAGGGCATCATGTGGAGGGACTGGAAAGTGGTCTCTACCCTCTGAGAGTGGTCCATGCTGATAGTCAATAAGGAGGGACTTCATCCCTCCAAGTCATGGAACTGAATTTAGCCAACTTAGGTGAGCCTGAAAGGGGATTCTTCCCCAACGCCTCCAGAGAAGAGCTCATCCTTCCCAACACCTTGATTTCCACATTGTAAGACCACAATCGGAGATCCCAGTTGAGTCTACTGTTTCTGTCCTACAGGAGTTTTGAGATAATACACGAGTGTTGTCCTAAGCCACTAAAATGTAAAACAGCGAAGGATAATTAATGCAGACATATTCTGAATTGACCTTTGGATTCCTTCTTGGGATTTTTATAAGATTTATTGTAACTATCCAAAATATCACAATATTCATTAATTTCCTTTGCAATGAATTTAATGAAAATGTTCTCTATACTGTCAAATTAGAGAATAGTTATCACTTAGGATATTTAGGATATTTCAGTCTATACATCTTCAATAATTATGTTAGGGTGTGTTATTCAAGCATAAAAGTAAGCAAGAATCCACTATGAGTGGTAGCTATAAAACATTAGGATTAAACTTTAATGAAAATTTAAAATGGAAAACTTTTATTTTTAAAGTTTGTACATTTGATTTATGTCACTCCTGGCTTCTACCTTATCTCTAAGCTCAGAGAAAGTATATAGAATGGTACTTATAAAATCAGTCTTCATCAGATTTGTATTTTAAAAATTCTATTATAAAATGGAATTTCATATGAAAACTCCCTGCAGTGTATTGCATATATTTAATTTTTCTTAAGTTAATCTGTTTCAGAGCCATGTACATCAGTCAGCACTGTTTATTATGTATTAACTCAATTCTACCATTGTTTCCGTGCCCTCAAACTCTGAAAAAAGTTCAAATTAAGTATAATGAAAATAATTTTACTTTGAGAAAAATCACCTATTTCGTTCACAAGAAGGGTAATCTATTTCCTATCTTTTAATTGTGTTTCTCAAAGTTCCCTTATCCTTATTTTCTCAAATTCAAATCTCTTTAATATGGAGAGAATTAAAGAAATAACAGCTCAAAAAATTTAGTGAAATACATATCACCTTTTTAATCATGATTATATATTTCTGTGTCTATAAGGTGCCATTTGAGCTTTATACCCCATTGAATTAGTGTTGCTTAAAAGGGTTAGATTCATTAAATCAAATAATTAATTTGGTACATCTCATAATTAACATATGAATTATTATTTCCTGTTTTTGTACTGTCTCTGTAGCCAAGGTAAGATTTTAGGATAAATTGAGAAGTGCTTACCTATAGGCATAATTTGAGGGATGTTTTATAACCTAAAAATATTTTGACTCCTTCCACAGCCTCTATACCAATCCCTCTTTCTGAAAGAGTTTCTTTTTGGGAGACACAAAATGTCATTAATTCATTCATTCATCTATTCATCTATATTCATTCTTTCAATAAATTTTTATTCAGCATTGGTATAGATTATGGAGGCTAAATTGGTGAATAAGAAGTATTTATTGCATTTCTATTCCATTTTGAAGATAGAGAAAATGATGACAATAACATGTAATGTGTGCTAACTTGACAGATGAAAATAGTAATATGGGATCATGAATATTGTCTTAAAATATTAGGAGATGCTTCCTAAGATGTGAAATTTAAGGAGGATCCTTAAGAACAATGTAAGTTAGATAAGCAAGGTGAGAAGCAATTATATTTATTTCTGTGAACTTTCCTGGGGAAGAACAGGACAAATTCTATGTGTAGAAGGTGGGAGAGGTTAAGAAAATTACGATACTTCTAAGGAACAGCAAGATTGGTGCCTTTGGAAATATACAAAACCATGTAGTCCATATGGCTAGGAGTGTAGAGTATAAAGCTGGATTTGAAGTTAGGATGTTGAGGTTGGAAATATAAGCTTATCCATACTTTAAAGGACTTTGCTCTGTTGAGAAGTTCAGAGTGCAGATGTTACCAATATAGTTTAACAATGTATCTTGGTATTTTGCCTCATTAGATTCTGTGTGTCTGTGCATGTGAGTACACATATGGTTTTATTGTAACAAAGAAACTTGTACACTTGTAACATTTAAAACTGAGCATCCTTTTTCCTCTCCAGTGAAAACAAAAAGAAAATTTAAAAATAAACAGGATACTTATTTACTTAAAAATAAATAAAAATAAACATTGTCTATTACAATAGACAGTGTCAATTCCAAATAAGATCCTACAGGTTCTGCCGATTCTCCCATCCAGTGACAGGGCTCAAGTCATCATTAGGAGAGAATTGTATTTTAAAAAGTTACCTTCAACTGCAAGGATGTCTGTGAAACATCACAACCAAACATGCCAAAGGAGAAGCCATATTGTCAAAATGCCCACTTAACCCACCCAAACATCTCAAATCCTGAACCTCTAAAACCCCATTTTTAAAAGTTTTTTTTTTCTTTTCTTTAAACAAGAGAAAGTAGACAGATACATGTTGGTAAATGCTAACTGTCCATACTCACATAGAGACAGAGTGTAATCTCTGAGCCCAATATACAAAGAAGGGAGGGGAAAAGCTAGAACTCTATGCCCTACTACACAGGGGCCTAGCACCCTCCAGCTTCCAACAGAGCTAGGGGAGCAGAAGGTTTTTCTTTTTTCCCACAGAGCATGGTGGTGTTGATTCCATCAAGTTGTTGTTGAGACAGAAAGGGATATAACAAATTTGGACCGGAAAGGGGTAGAGATTCTTTTCCCACTGTATTCTGCTCAAGGTATCTCCCTCTCCAACCCCCCAAAATAAATTGAGAAACATGGTATAAAGGGAGAGAAAAAAGTCGTCAAAAAATAGGGCAAATGAGCACAAGAGGAGGGAAAAAAAAAAAAAAAGACTGCAACTGCCTCCCAGGGACTGGAGAAAATTAATAAAGAAGGTTGGAATCCATCAGTGTTTCGTTAGTCATCTTCTCCTTCATCCTCCTCTCCTTCCTCCCTCTCATCATCATCTTCTTCAGCTTCATCCTCATCTCCTTCTTCATCAATATCTTCCAATCCTTCTTCTTCTTCATCATCATCATCTTCTTCTCCTTCCCCTTCATCATCCATATAGGGAACCAGGTAGTACTGTAACGGATTTGGCCAAATATCACCTTTGATGACCTCTCCTAACTCATCTGCACCCACATCAGAATGGTCAGTAAACCAGGTGAAGAAGCTCTCTGGTTCCTCACGCTGTCTCTTCCTGCTGGCCTTATTCTATGTTTGACTTGAACGTTTGCCAGATCCTTTCCAGATTTCCATTTGATTTCAGTGGACTTTGAAGATAGATCATCACTCTCATTCCTACCATATTCTTTGGAGAGAACTTTATTTTCGAAGTCAGGGTTTTCATCAAAATAAAAATCTATTCTGTAACCTGATTTAACATCTTCAAATTCTGTCACTTCAACTCTTGTCAAATAATGCAGTGCCTCTTCATCCTCCTCCCAAGCAGTGAAAGCACTTGTGAATGGTTGACAAATGTTGTTACCCCAAAATCTGGGATTTGGGCGATCAATTCCGACCTCTTCTGAAAAAAATGGTTGGCAGAGTTGGTTATATTTCTGTTCTACCTTCAAAATCTCCCCACTGGCTTCTTCATTAAGTCTGTCTATTTCATTTTGTACTTCATCAATATGCTTAGTTGTTTTTTGCTGTCCTTTTTCTTCCTTTGGCAAGTGCTGAGAGGACAACGTTTCTTCTGGCTTGGGGGCATGAGGCAGTAGCGGTTTCTTGGTTTGAGGAGGGAGTGAAGACGTGTTTGGGGCTCATGCTGTGAGGAAAGTCCACAAAACAAAGGCAGGCACATGTCTTGGAGAAACTCAGATTATTTGCCTAATTAGATTCTTATCACAGTGTTAAAAGTTATCAAAATGAATTTCTCATGATGTAGAAAACCTTTGGAAGTTATGATAAATATATCCCTAAGCTGGAAGATTATTTTAATGCTTTCTTGAAATGCTTGTTTATATGTGTATTAACTAACTTATGTATTATTTCATATGTACCAATATCATCAGAGTATCTTGTATTGGAATAACTATTCCAAGATAGCAATGATAAAATTGGGACAATAGGTTTAAAATATACATTTCAAGGTACTTGTGGATGAATAAACAGACCTGAAGGTGAGCCAGATTTTAGAAGAGGATATTTGATCCAAGTGAGACTTACATTTATGTGGCATTTTGCCTGAGGGACTCATTAGTACTCAGGGCTCAGGATAGGTGAAACTTAAGGAAAAACCCAGGAGGTTATTGATTTGGGGAGTCAACGGATGGAGACTAGGATTGTTTAGGTAGCTGAAACATGAGGTTGAATATGCCACAAAAGTACAGAGCTACAGAAAAGGTGACCCCAAATATCTGGGTTTCAGTTAATTTGGCTTATTTATAAATGAGGTATTCTATATAAAGTTTCTCACCTGAGGCCTGATGTTAACATTAGCTGAATAGCTGAAAAAATTCAGTGGAGGTTTTAACTGTTGCCCACTGCATGGAAAGACAGTTTAGAAAATGAGCCCAGTGAAGTTAACTGACTCTTTCAACATAAAGCAGTACTTTCCAGAGCAGGATAACAAAATCCACTGTCGCTGCAATATCTCCCACAATGTTCAATAAACAATAAAAAAGATATTAGTTATCCAAATAAACCACAAAGTGGGACCCATAGCAGAGAGAATATGCTGCTAATAGAAATAGGTCTTCATATTTGTTGATTATTAAGGAGACAGGAACTTTAAATTGGATTAGGAGGCATGAATGTTAATTCAGCTAATGTAAATATGTTCAAGGACATAGATAACCTTATCTAATGTGTTGCCAAATATTATTTATATGTCTGCGTAAACCAAATAGTGTTGCTTTGTACAAATGCATTTTTAGTTATGTAAATGGAATCGCTTATGTATTTTGTTGCTTTTTGCTTTTTTCATTGAACAAGATGTTTTTCAAGATCTATAGATGCACCATATATACATCATATTTCTCTAACCCCCATATTTTACCTCACCTTTGTCCCATGAATGGTCACATTGATTGACCGCATTTCAACCATAATGATAAAATGAGCATTCTCGTAAGTAGCTTTTATGGCCCTGTGTGACAATTTCTTGGAGTATATATCCATGAATAGAATTTTTGTGTAATAAGGTAGGTGAATACTTAGTATGGGTAAAGTTCTATAGCTAACTCAAATGATTATACCAATCTACATTCCTGGTAGCAGCACATAAGACTTCTTATATTCTCTTATCTTCAAAAAGGTTTGGATTAGCCAGCTCCCTAATTTGCATAAAGTAAAATCTCCTTATAGATATAGTTTGCCAAAGAATGTGACCATCTCTTCAATATGCATATTAGCTTTCAGAATTTTCTGTTCTGTAAATTACCTGTTCATGATCTTTGCCAATTATTTTTTCTGACAGAGTTGTGTTTTTCTAGTTGTTTTGGAGAAGCAACACGTACATTGTACATATTAATCAACTTTTACTTTTGGATATTGCAAATTCCATTCCCTAGTTTGCCTAATAAATTTGTTCTTGGTTAACTGTGTTGAACATAAAACCATAATTTTGATGTCATACAATTTGTTCCTGACTTTAATTTTTGCAGTTCTTCTCCACTCCAGTTCACAAAGCTATTTTCCTAAATTTTCTTCTATTTGCTTTGTAGTTTTTCCTTTCAAAATTATGTCTCTAATCCATTAGAAGTCCACTTTTGTGCCTGTTTCTAAATCAAAACTGAGGAACACTGAACACAACCTATTCTTTCTTAAGTTTAATTAATTTATAGTGCTAGTCATAGGGGTACACACTGTCCCTCAAGAACATGTGTCAGCTGTTCTTCCTTTTAGAGCTTCTAGAATGACTTCCTGATAAATTAACAATTGTCTACAACCTTGCCTTCTGTTGGGTAACTGAAATCTACAATAAGGCAATCCAATGTAGAGAGAATATCGTGTTTTAAGTTTGCTTTCAGATTGATTTTAAGCAAGTTTTCTAATGGCAAGCACTTCGTGATAAGGCAGAGCCATGCTAAAACAAGCAAACACAAATGCAACCCCCCAAACCCAAAAGCTTTCTTCTAAGGATCATGGAACAATGATCTATCTCACTTTATGTTTTCCTTGCTGTCTCCAACTTTTCTCCCATGCGAACATAATGTATCATATGTGTGCTTCCCAACCAAGGAACAACTTTTACAAAACAAAAACAAACAAAACAACTTTTAGGGGTTGCCAATTCGTTAAGTTCCAACCAGAGCCTGAATTTTATGATTTCTATACCGATTTTCTATTATGCTCAAATTCTATATATCTTGTCGTAGTCACATTTTGAAAATTTATCTTTAGTCTGTCATATTTTGTTCCATCATGAAATACCAAAAATACTTTAATTTTTTAAAGTATAGTTAGATATACTATGACAAATATTACACTTAGAATTTTTCCGTAGATGAAGATTGAATAAGTAAATGGAACAGTTTAAAACACAGAAAATATTTTGTGTTGAAAAAGACAATGCTTTTCTCACTTAGTCTTCTGTAAGCTTTTCCTTAAGGATTTGTAGAAACAGAAGAAACATAAACAGTTTCATATGTACATTATCTGCACTAGCAATTTCATTTTAATATTAATGTCATCTTCATTTTTCTATCAATGTAACTTTGCCTGAAAAGCTTTTGATTTAGTATTATATCCTTTTCTGTTTTGTTTCTCTTGATACTCACACTCTTCTCTCACTTTCTCTGAGTGTAAAGTAAATATTTAATAGATAATATTCAGAGAAGGAAATACGGATGCATTAAAATATTGTTAGGATAGTACTCTGAGCAACCTTGCAGGAAAATATTTTAAAATAAATATTGTAATGCCATTAAAAGGTGGTTTGGTTTGTGTGTTTGTTTGTTTTACTTAGCCTTATAATTCCTGGTTGAGGGCATACAGTGGTAAAATTGTAAATGTATTTATTGAAAATAAATATTGATATTTTGACACTCATGTTATAAGGGTCAATGATAAAAGCCATAATACTAAAGATTCAATTTGTGGTGACAAACAATTTAGTAATGACATTAATTTATCAAGTTTTCAAAACCTTATGTAGAAAGAAAAATAGGAGGTCAAAAGGACTTAGGTATTTTGAGAATGTACAGGATTGATCCTCAGATAGTCACCCTTGAAATATGAAATTATTTTCATTGTGAAATACACACACACACACACACACACACACACACACACACATACACACACTCACATATGCCATAGATACATCAGAACATTATCTCTTCAAAACACATTTAAAATACATCAACAGAAATAATAACAGAACTGCATCTATTAATGAAGCTTAAGACATTTTTTCCTGATGCCATTGAATTTCAGGGGTTCTTATTATCTGTGTAAGAAAATATTATAGCTGTTTAAATTATCCCTGTTTAATCTAAAACCTATAATAATCAAAATGACTAAGAATGATTTAGACTCCATGACAGAAGTGGTGGTGATAAAATTGTGGAGTTAATGCATTGTGCAGATCAGAATGTTTTTTGGAGTTAGATGTAGGAAGGCAGATTAATAAGAAATAAGGATAATGCATTTGGATTTATACTTTCATAAATCTTTTCCCTGAACAGCAGTAGGAATTTACAGAGGATACATCTAAACTATAGACAGTGCTCCAAAGATAATCAGGGCTTAGAAAACTAATCATAGAATAGTATTCAAGTTTTTATGTTGAGTTGGATTTCTGGGATAGGATTTAATACATTCAAATGATTATCATCATATTAAAAAAACCAAAAAAGAAACAAATAAACAAAAACTTTCTTGTGTACTACTCACAAGGAAGAATGAAATTTTGCATCTCTTAACCATAAAACTGCCCTTCATACATGTAATATCCATAACTCATGTTGACTTTCACTTTCAAATTCTGACTGATCACACACAGAAATTGTGTTTTGATCTTTGAGTCAGTAAAATTTATTTTATTTTATTTTTTTAATTTTTTTTTCAACTTTTTTTATTTATTTTTGGGACAGAGAGAGACAGAGCATGAATGGGGGAGGGGCAGAGAGAGAGGGAGACACAGAATCGGAAACAGGCTCCAGGCTCTGAGCCATCAGCCCAGAGCCCGACACGGGGCTCGAACTCACGGGCCGCGAGATCGTGACCTGGCTGAAGTCGGACGCTTAACCGACTGCGCCACCCAGGCGCCCCAAATTTATTTTATAAAAATCAATCAGTTTTATATTTTGTTAAAGAGATGGAAAAGAAATGCAAAATTTGTGCCTTTCCTGTATGGAAAATATGATTAACTTGCTCAACATCCTTTCCAATCTCCTTAAAGTTTGGGTTCTGCAACCAGTTCGGCCAATTCAAAGCTGAGGTATGTGAAAAGGGAAGTGAAGTGCAGGATACGTATTTTATGCACATTCATGATGGGATGGTTTTGAAACTAGAATATTTTTGATTCCACAGCTTACTACAGTGATGTACCTTTCTGATATCACAGCTCTGATTGCAATCGTGATAGCAGTGGCCTTGTGCATAAAGTGGTAGTTGTAGCTATCCCAAATTTGGCAACGGCAGAGAGCACTTACCTGGGCTTTGCTTTAGAAGTTTATTCCTGAATAATATTCCATTGTGTGTTCATCCTAGAGCTTGCTCCTCTAGGTCCCAACAATGGTTTTCTATGCACCTATCAAACCTTCTGCATAATATAAACCACACAGAGGTATGAGAAGTGTTTGTAGTCACTGAACTTCAAAGAAAGGAAAATCTGTGGTTGCCTCTTTGACCTGATCTGATTAGTTTTGACACTAGTGAAAGTCAGCTTACTGTTAGTAAATGCGACACAATTCCCATAAGTGTTAAAGAGCTCAAACAGAAAACAATATATATTTATGTTTCAATCTTCAGATCAAGACAAATTCAGAAAATCAGAGTTTTTATGACTTACCCAAAGATGATTTCTTAAATTTTTTCATCAAAACTTGTTTTTTTTTTTTTAATTTTTTTTTCAACGTTTATTTATTTTTGGGACAGAGAGAGACAGAGCATGAACAGGGGAGGGGCAGAGAGAGAGGGAGACACAGAATCAGAAACAGGCTCCAGGCTCTGAGCCATCAGCCCAGAGCCCGACGCGGGGCTCGAACTCACGGACCGCGAGATCGTGACCTGGCTGAAGTCGGACGCTTAACCGACTGCGCCACCCAGGCGCCCCAAAACTTGTTTTAATATTCACAATAACACCAAGGACAGTGTTCCAGTTTCGGCATATTAGGAACAAGGTCATAAAAAGAAAACTTCTAAGTCCTAAATTGTCTCTTTAATATTGATGCTAAGTATCTTATAGGCAAACTCTAATTTGAGATAATAAGATTGGGAAAATATATGATTAACTTCTTAGTGTAATTTTTACCCAAACTACCCTAAATTACTTAATATAAGCATGCTCATGTATCTCAACTATCCTTTGGAAAACAGTGATAGGACAGTTTGGATAAACAAGGCTTCATATTTTTCTTGCTATCAGCAGTTTTCCAAAGTTTAATGAGACTTTCCCAATAAAGTATCAGAATTCCATGGCCTTCTCAACAAATTATACCTAGAAGTAGAGCTTAGTATACATTATCTATAGGATGCATACTTTTGGATAAAGTTTTGTTAGGTTATTTCTTTTATTGAATTATCTTTTATTTAATGTAAAATTTACCGTATTTACCAGTTTTACGTGTACAATTCAGTGGCAGTAACTACCTTTATAATGCAACCATCACCACAATTTATTTCCTTTTTTTGAGGGGGGAAGTCCATTTAAACCCAAACTCATGGTTATGTTTCATACAAATAGAATCACACAATAAACGTTTCTTGTGTATCTGGCTTATTTACCTAACAATGTTTTCAAAGTATATCCAGAATTTTATTCCTGAATAATATTCCATTGTGTGTATATGCCACATTTTCTTTATCTATTCTTCCACTTTTGACTATAGGGAATGGAATAAGCTTTTATAAATATTCATTTACATATACTTGTCTGAACATCCCTTTCCAATCATTTGGAGATACGTACATAGGAGTGGAATTGGGGGAGGTAATAAATATAGTAATTTTACATTTAAGTTTTTAAAAAGTTATTTATTCAATTTTGAGAGAAAGAGCATGAGTGGCATCCAGGCAGAGAGAGAGAGGGACAGAAGATCCAAAGTGGATTCTGTACTGACAGCAATGAGACAATGTAGGGTTTGAACTCATGAACTGTGTGATTATGACCTGAGCTGAAGTTGGACACTCAACTGACGGAGCCAACTAGGCACCCCGACATTTAGCTTTTTGAGGAACCACAAAATTCTTTCCTATGGTGATTAAGCCATTTTATATTCTCACCATCAGTTTATGAGAGTTCCAATTTCTTTCCATGTTTACCAACTTATTTTCCTTTTTTAAAAAAATAGTTATTCTAATAAGTATGATATGATATCTCATTATTGTTTGATATGCATTTCCCTAATGATTAGTAATGTTGAGAATCTTTTTATGTGCTTGATGGCCATTTGTATATATTTTGGGGGGAAACGTCTATAATATTTTAGCTTTTTAAAAAAATTGGGTCATTTGTCTTCTTGTTGGTGAGTTGTTTGTTTTCATATATTTTTCATACTGGACCCTTATTAGATATATAATTGGTAAATATTTTCTCTCATTCTGTAAATTATCTTGTTGCTATATTGATAATATCCTTTGATCCACAAAGGTTTTTAATTTTTATGAAGTCTTATTTATCTATTTTTTCTTTTGCTGCTTATACATTTGGTGTCACATCAAAGATTTCATTGCCTGATCAGGATCATGAAGGCTTACTCTTGTGTTTTGTTCTTGGTTTTATGGTTAGAGCTGGTATATTTATGTCATTTATTATGCCATCCATTTTGAGTTAATTTTTATGTATGATGTGAAGGAGGAACCTAACTTCATTTTTTTGCATATGAACCATACCATTGTCCCAGCAATATTCATTGAATAGATTATTTTTTTCCCTTTGAGTGATGTTGGCATGTTTGTCAAAAATAAATTGGTTAAGGATACATGAATGTATCGTTGGACTCTCAATTCTATTCTATTGGTAGATTTATCCATCCGTATGCCAGAGCAATACTGTTTAGATTACTGTAGTTTTGTAGTAAGTTTTGCAATCAGGAAATGTGAGTCTTGTACCTTTGCTTTTATTTTTCAGTATTTTTTTTTTTTTGGCCATTTGAGATTCCTTAAAATTCCATATAAATTTGAGGATCAGCTTTTCCATTTTTGAAAAAAACACCTTTGGAATTTTGATGGAGATTGTATTGATTCTATAGATTGCTTTGGATAGTCTTGACATCTTAGCAATATTAAGTCTTCCAATCCATGAACAAGGGATTTCTTCCATTTATTTAGTTCTTTTTAATTTATTCCAGCACTGTTTTATAGTGTGTAGTGCAGAATTCTTTCATTTCTTGGTTAAATTAATTCCTATTGATTCTATTCTTTTGGACGGTGTTGTGAATGTGATTGTTTTCTTATTTTCCTTTTTGAAATATTCATTCCTAGTGTATAGAAACCAATCCTGCAATTTTTCAGATTTCATTTATTAGCTTTACTAGCTTTTTTTTTTTTTTGGTGGATTCATTGGTATTTTGTATATAGTGGATCAGATCATCTGTGAATAGAAATAGTTTTACTTCTTTCTTTCCAATTAAGATTTTTAAGAAAGTCTTTTCTTTCTTTCTTTTTGCTCTTTTTTTTATGTAGAAAATCAATTTATTGTATTATAAGCACTTATACAGTTAGTTATGGACAATAACAGGCCTGGTGGTGAAACAGATCACCCAAATTAGAGATGGTATCAAACTGGTGGTCAATAACTAACTCCTAAAAATGTAACACTTATTCATGATTAATTTAATTTAAAAAAATGCAAGATTTATTTTATAGACTTAACTAGACAGACCTCTTAACTAACTAAAGAGGTATAGCTATCAGGTAAAAACATACATCTTTACAACTTGTTTCAAGTTAAAAAAAAGTCCAGAAGGGAAATAAATACTACGAAAACAGCTTTAAAAATGCACTCCTAAGCAAAAATATATGAAGAAAGAGGAACACATAGTTTTGCCTTAACTGAAGAACAGGAGAGGAGACTGGTCTGCCTAGGAAAATGTGCATCTTGTAAAGTAACATATGAAGATATTAGTCTAGGAATATGTATGTATTGAATCTTTCCTATTTCCTGTGTAAAAATAATAGTCTGCAGTGTTATACATAATACCTCAGACACCTACCTCTCTTGGCTTTATTCTTATTCAAGCGTTTACCTACATGAGACTAACAACTTAGAGAAATAGCATAAGAAAAATAACCACACACAATATTTCCCTTTATGTGACTACTTTAGATGTGGCTTGATTACTAGGAAATTACTGAAGAAAATTTAAGTATAAATCTGTGGCTTTGCTGAATTAAGCCCCCCAGTTAATGTCTAGAAAACATTCACTCCTCGGGCCAATACCATTGCTAGTGGTACCTGTTATAGAAGGATATTCAAACAAAACTCTGAGTGTCTCAAAGCCATTGTTAAATAAATCTCAGAGTTAAGAGTGGGGGGAAGGAGAGTCTAAAATCACAAGAAATGCAGAAATATCTAGGAACTTGTCTTTCTGGATCCATACTTCCCTTCAGGGTCTTCATCACTGTAAATATTCCCTATCATTTCCACATTTGCATAATGTTGTGATGTGACACAAAACAAATTACCCAAGCCTCATTAGGATTCCAGGAGAAATCAGATATTGGTAATGTGATCACTATGAATAAACAATTCTGGTGGCCTATCTTCTCCATTGTCATGGGATCATTCCTCTCAATTTTACTTAAGTCTTACACATTCAGTCTGTGATCAGTACTATGGGGAGAGGACCCATTGTCACAGAGAAGAAAAGAGATAAGAACACACAGGGGAATGCACAAGAAGGTTTCCCTGAAGCCACTGGCTTGCTAAACAAGACAGGCTGAATTTCCTGAGTTTTTACAACTAGCGGTCTTAAAGCCTGGTGTATAAAGGTCAGCAGGCATGACTAGGATAGAACCTGGATAGTACCGCTTGCCTGCTCCTGGAAAGAAGGCAGGCAAACAGTACAAGGGCAGGTAGCATGGAAACAACAATCCGAAGAATGCCTGGGCCACACAGGATGGAGATTTTTCACTTTTCCCAGGGTGCATCTCTGAGAGGCAGTGTTCACTCTTCACAGAGACGCCTCTTCAGGAACAAAGGCCCTGGCTGGCACCATTGCCATCCCCTGCCACTCAGCATAAGCATAGAGTCACTGCTGGAAGCAGAACAACACCACACTGGCTGCCTAACTTGCTTACATCAAGCTCTATCCCTAAGCACTCTGGTGGAACTGGCCTTCTCAGTCAAGCTTGTGTCATTCCTGGCATGGTGCACCTCTCTCCACAGAATATAAGACCAAACTCCTACTCACATCGTGTCTTCCTAACAGAGAGCTCTGCAGGGACTCAGTTCCATGGATACTGGCAAGTCTCATTTCACAAGCAGACCAGAGCACACCTAGTTAAAACTCACCACATTCAGGCCAGAGACCAAACACTGCAAGGAGAACCTCTGCAGACAACTGGCCTGAAGGATGGAGCAGCCAAACCACATCAGCAGAGCACACACAACACACACAAAAGACACTCCCTGAAGCCCCAGGACCTGGCAATACATGACTCTTCTTCATAAGACCATTACTTTCAGTAGCAGGGGACATAACTAGCTCTTCTAACACAGAGAAGGAGCCAGAGACTTAGACAAAATGCCAAGACAGTGGCACTTATCCTAAGTAAAAGAACAAGATAAGGCCATGGCCAGAGATCTAAGTGAAACAGATATAAGTAACATACCTAATGGAGACTTTAAAGCAACAACCATAAGAATACTCACTGGGCTTGAGAAAAGAATAGAAGACATCAGTGAGACCCTTAGCACAAAGATAAAAGGATTAAAAAGGAATTAGTCATAGATGAAGAATACAATAAATGAGATTAGAAACATGCTTGATGCATGCAGGGGTCTGGAAGAAGAAGAGAAATGAATTACTGACCTAGAATGCAAATTAATACAAAGCAATAAAGCTGAACAAAGGACAGAAAGAAGAATTATGCAACAGGAGCATAGACTTACAGAACTCAGTGATACCATCAAAATTAAAATACCATTCATATTAAAGGAGTCTTAGAAGAAGAAGAGAGGGGGCTCCTGGGTGGCTCAGTTGGTTGAGTATCTCACTTCGACTCAGGTCATAATCTTGTGGTCTGTGAGTCTGAGCCCCATGTAGGACTCTGTGCTGACAGCTCAGATTCTGTGTCTCCCTCTCTCTCTGCCCCTCGCCCCACTCATTCTCTGTCTCTCTCTCTCTGTCAAAAAAAAAAAAAAAAAAAAAAATTTAAAAAACTAAAAAAAAAAAGAAGAAGAAGAGAGAGCAAAGGGAGCAGAAAATTTATTTCAAGAAATAACAGCAGGAAACTTCCCTAATCTGGAAAGGAAACAGACATTCGGATCCAGGTGACATAGAGAACTCTCTTTTGAGAAAAGCAGCTCAACACCAAGACATATTGTGATTAAACTTGCAAGATACAGTGTTAAAGAAAAAAATCTTAAGCAGCAAAACAAAAGAAGTCCTTAACTCGTGGGAAAAACCAGTAAGAGTAGCTGGAGATTTCTCAACAGAAATTTGGCAAGCCAGAAGAGTGGCATGATATATTCAAAGTGCTGAATAGGAAAAATTCTGCAGCCAAAAATAGTCTATCCAGAAAGATATCATTCAGGAAAGGGGATGTAAAGTTTTCTAGACAAATGAAAACTAAATGAGTTCTTGACCACTAAACCAGCTCAGCAAGAAATTTTAAAGGGGACTCTTTGAGTGGAAACCAGAACAAAAGTGACAAAGACAAGAAAGAATCAGAGGAAATCTCTAGAAACAATGACAAAACAAGCAATAATTGGCTATAAATACATATATATTGATAATTACTTTGAAAGTAAGTGGACTAAACATGCCAATCAAAAGACATAGTGTGCTGGAGCGCCTGGGTGGCTCAGTCGGTTAAGCGCCAGACTTTGGCTTGGGTCATGACTTTGCAGTTCGTGGGTTTGAGCCCTGTGTCAGGCTCTGTGCTGACAGCTCGGAGCCTGGAGCCTGCTTTGGATTCTGTGTCATCCTCTCTCTCTGCCCTTCCCTTGCTCAAGCTCTCTTTCTCTGTCTCAAAAATAAATAAACATTAAAAAAAAAAGACAGGGTGCCAAAATGGATTAAGATAACAGACTCATCTAGGGGCACCTTGGTGGTTAAGCGTTTGACTTCATCTCAGACCATGATCTCATGGTTGGTGGGTTTAAGCTACGCATTAGGCTCTGTACTGACAGCTGGGAGCCTGGAGCCAGTTTTGGATTCTGTGTCTCCCTCTCTCTTTGCCCCTCACCCACTCACGTTCTCTCTCTCTCTCTTTCTCAAAAATGAATAAACATTAAAACAAAGACTCATCTATATGTTGCCTATAAGAGACTCATTTTAGACCTAAAGACTCACCTGCAGATTGAAAGAAGTTAAATTAAGCCCAGAGTGATAGAAGGAAGTAAATAGCAACGATTAGAGCACACTTAAAATCAATAGAAGTATATAGTATTTTCAATACAATAGCATCTTATGCTATTAACCAAAATAGGAAACAGTAGCACAAATTAATGAAATTAAGAGTTGGTGTTTGGAAAATGTTGACAAGCCTTTAGCTAGACTAAGCAAAA
The DNA here is from genome assembly GCF_018350155.1 of Leopardus geoffroyi. Taxonomy (NCBI): domain Eukaryota; kingdom Metazoa; phylum Chordata; class Mammalia; order Carnivora; family Felidae; genus Leopardus; species Leopardus geoffroyi. The sequence goes on from NC_059327.1 coordinate 129,307,348, forward strand.
ATAGATAAGACTCATATAAATACATAAAAATGAAAGAGGAGACATTCTAAATAATGCCAAAGATATAAAAAGGATTATAAGGAACTACTATGAGCAATTTTATGCCAACAAACTAGGTGATCTTGAAGAAATGGATAAATTCCCAGAAATATTCAATGCATCAAGATGAAATCATGAAAAATAGAAAGTTTGAACATCTCTATAACTAAAATGGAGATAGAATAGTTAATGAAAAACTTATCAATAAGAGACCTATTAGAGTAACTCAGTTAGTTAAGCGTCCAGCTCTTGGTTTCAGCTCAGGTCATGATCTCATAGTTTCATGGGTTCAAGTCCTGCATTGAGCTCTGTGCTGACAGTGTGTAGCCTGCTTGGGATTCTCTGTCTCCCTCTCTCTCTGCCCCTTCCTCATTTGCGCTGTATCTGTCTCTCTCAAAATAAATAAATAAATAAACAAACAACAACAACAACAACAAAAAAAAGCCCTATCAATAAAACAAAGCTCCAGATAACTTCGTTGATGAATTACACCAAATATTTAAAGAAGAATTAATAACAGTCCTCAAACGCTTCCACAAAATTAAAGCAGAGAACATATTTATGAACACATTTTAAAACGCAAGCATTACCCTGATACTAAAGGCAAAATGCCACAAAAGAAGAAAAGTATAGGACAATATCCATTACAAAACAGGTGAAGAAATCCCCAACAAATTACTAGGAAATCAAATTCAAAAACACATCAAAAGGATCAAGTTAGTTCCATGAACTAACTAACAATGTATTTCCAAACTATTAAGGATAGGCTTAGGTAGGTGAAAATAAAATATATTACAATGTTAAAAGAAAAAGAAAAAGAAAATATATTACATGTTTCTCTAACTCAGCAATGGTAAGTAGAAAATGGAGATAGCATTATTGTAGTTTTTCAATTAAAAAAATATGGTATTTAAAAAACCTGAAACCATGCTCTGCAAGTGTAGGCAGTGAACACTTGCTAAGCAATTTGCAATCATATCTTTGGATCTATTTTAGTTATCTATTAATCTTATAAGATTTATAACTGCCACTATGCTATATCTCACCATCAATTAGTAAAATGAACCAGAAAAACTTATGTGATTTATCTACATACATCCTAATTGTCTCAAAAGCACTATGACAAAAGAGATTATATAACATGAAGTGTACAGACAGCAGCAATTGCTAAAATGAAAAAAGCAACATTCAAATATCTGAGCTTTATAGTCAGAAAGACAAAGTGAAAATGTAGATATGTTAGTGTAAAGAAGTATGGAGTTAGCGACAGCCCCTTCAGACCTCTAGCAATCATAAATACGAGTTTCCTACAGAAAGTATTTTAAAATTCACTTTATACCTCAATTTACACTTAAGATAGTTAGAAATGTACACATTAAATAGATACAGGTCTCTTGTGATAAGCCATACTTAGAATTGAGAGTCTGTTCTATATCCAGAAAATTGAAGTAGAAGCTTAACATACACAGTACATATAGGATTTGTAAAAAAAAAAAAAAAAAAAAAAAAAAAAAAAATCACAAGAATATAAAAATCACCTTGCAAAGAATAGTCTCATTTATTCTATCAGTCAGTCCAACTAATTGATACTTTGTAAAATATATTCAAATTAGTTTAAGAAGATTTTTTTTTTCAACGTTTATTAATTTTTGGGACAGAGAGAGACAGCATGAACGGGGGAGGGGCAGAGAGAGAGGGAGACACAGAATCGGAAACAGGCTCCAGGCTCTGAGCCATCAGCCCAGAGCCCGACGCGGGGCTCGAACTCACGGACCGCGAGATCGTGACCTGGCTGAAGTCGGACACTTAACCCACTGCGCCACCCAGGCGCCCCTATTCAAATTAGTTTAAACAGTAATGTTAATATGTTTGTTAATATTTTTTATAATACATTAAAATCTTTGACTTTACAAAAGCAATTTGCAATTATACAGAGATTAAAGCACTAGAGATCACTAGAAATTACATACATGTTAGATATATATGATATACTTATCATACATCTACATATGCAAAATTTGATTCCAGTTTTTCATAGTAGTTATGTTCTATAAAGTTGTGAACACCAAAGTAGGCAATATGAAAGCATTTGAAACATTGTTCCTGGGAAAATAGGGTTAGGTTCATGCTAACGGCTCTGGTTACATTTTCATCAATTAATGAGTATGTTTCTGTTTAAATAAATCTTATTTAATATATATTGTTGATCCATACCATTGAGCTCACAGCCAGCTGCACTGTAACTCATGTGTGAACAAAGTGTATATAACACACGCTTTTTTTTTTTTTTTTTTTTTTTTCTCTGCAAGACATATCACAGCCTTCATGCATTTAGCAACATTTCAGGCACTACACTCAGGGACTACTTAGTGATGAAATCACTAACAAAAAAAAACAAAAAATAATGTGAGAAATGTGGAACTATATACATTATGAAAAGGACATTCGTTTAAAGTATGAGAATTGAAACAAGAAGGGACAGCATCACTTTGTTCAACCTCAAGTGGTAATGTGTATCGGGCTACTCAAATTTTTCACTGCTCTGTATATATTCTTGAATGACTGAATAAGTGCCACAAGTATTGATTTAAAGGTTACAAATAAATTTTAGCAAGACACTCACACAAACCACTCTGTATATATGTGTATATATATATATATGTGTGTGTGTGTGTGTGTGTGTACGTATATATATATATACACACACACGTATATACACGTACACACACACACATATATATATGTACACATATGTGTGTGTATATATATAACTATGTATCCATATATGTATAAATATATGTATACATATTTGCAGCATAAAGTATACAAAATATAACATACAATATACAAAATAATTCTATTAATAATGTTAAATTAATGCTACCTAAAAATAGATAAATTGCCAGAAGAAACAAGCTACCATCCATCATTTCAAAGAGATTTCAGATCACTTTACTTTGTTGGACTGAAACAAACAAAAAGGAAAGTTAAAAATATAAAATTCTCAAAGAGCGCAATGAGAGTGTAGGTCCATTATTTTCACATTTAAGAAAATACTCAATTACTTCAAAAATACATGGAACTTTATAAACACTAACCATATAATAAAGTTAGTTTTGATGGATTTTAATTTAAAGAGTCAGGTATAGGCTACATTATCTGTCATGCAATTAAATTAGAAATTGATAGAAACAATAACAGACCAATAGATTTAGAACTCAAAAAGAAAAGTTCATTTTGGAAATTTAAAATTATTTAGACATGACAAAAAATATGCCAAAACTTATACAATACAGTGTAAGTGGTTCTTAGAATATTATTTAAATGCTATTAGAAAACAAAAAAAAACAAAAAATAATTTTTAAAAACCTAAAATGCTCCTTTAATGATTACATGAAAACAATAAAACAATCTCAAAAAAGAAGAAATAAAATAATAAACATAATATGTGTATAGATAAAATGTAAAATAAAGATAATAAAAAAGCAAAATCTTTGAAAAAACTAGTAATATTGGCATTACTCATGACAAACTGAGAAAAAAAAGGTAATCAAAAATTAAAACTATTAGCAATATAGAAAAGGTAATACCAATACTGAAATATAAAAATTACAAAAATAAAAATGAAAAACTATACCTAAATAGTTGAATACCAAAAATGGACAATTTTCTAGAAAGATACTAATTAAAAAACATTACTCAAGAGGAAATAGGAAATAAGAAGCATCTTTAATCACCAGAGAAGTTTAGACAATAATTAAAAATCTATTCACCAAAGAAAACAGTCCTATGTGTTTAGGAGATTGATACCGAATATTTAAGTGGAAAAAATTTCAATATTATAAACATTCTTCCTGAGAAAAACCAAAAACGGAAAACAGGTCTTATGCATTTTATGATACCAACCTAATCAGGGTCACACAATCAGAAAGGCCCCTACCAAAAAAAAAAAAAAAAAAAAAAAAAAAAAATACACTCTATCTCATGAACATGGGTGCAAAACTCCTAAATAAAATGTTGCTATAAACCAAATTAAGCATATGATCATTTTACTGTTTACAGAATTAGTATCCAAAAAAATTCAAAAACATTTTGGATAAAAACTGTTAACAAGTTAGGATGGGAGGAAATTATCCTAACCTGATTAAGGATATCTTTATCTTTTATAGCCCTACAGAAGATATACTTAATAATGAAAAAAGAAGGGTATCTATTAATATTATGCTCGTCCAGCATACTACTGAAAGTCCTAACTAGTGCTATGGAAAAAAAAAATGTATATATGCATGACAAAGAAAAAAATGCATAGCTTTTATTATTTGAATTGTATAATTATCTAAATAAATAGCTAGGGGCGCCTGGGTGGCTCAGTGGGTTAAGAGTCCGACTTCAGCTCAGGTCACGATCTTGTGGTCCGTGAGTTCGAGCCCCGCGTCGGGCTCTGGGCTGACAGCTCAGAGCCTGGAGCCTGTTTCAGATTCTGTGTCTCCCTCTCTCTCTGACCCTCCCCCGTTCATGCTCTGTCTCTCTCTGTCTCAAAAATAAATAAATGTTAATTTTTTTAAAAAATATAAATAAATAAATAAATAGCTAAACAGAATCTATAGCAGAATTAGTGGAAATTTTAAAAAGTGTAATAATTTTCCTGATTGTAAATTTTAAAATTTCAATTGTGATGCTTTATACGAATAATAATCATTTAAAATGTAAAAAAAAAAATGTAATACAAAATACTGTTCAGCAGTAAAAATATATAATTAGAATAATTCCAATTAAAAGCATGCATTACTTTTTAGGAATAAATTTTAACATTTTATTCAAATATATGACATACGATTTCAATAAATGGAAAGGGAAGTTTCCTGGATGGAAATATTTAACCCTACAGAAATGTCATTCTTACAAAATTAATTTATATTTTCAATGCAGTTTTCTATTTAAAGTTTCAACAAGGTCCTTCAAAAAACTTGCTAATATAATCCCAAAATCTATAGGGAAGAGCAAAAGACTAAGTATAACTGAAATAATTCTAGACAAAAAAGGGGGGGGGGGACTGATTATGAGAAAATTCTCCTATCAGATATCAATATCTGTAGAGACCTACTGCATTTAAGGTAGTAAGGTGTTGGCACAGGAAGAGATAAACCAACAATGGAAGACATTATTAGAATCCCTCCCTCAATATTAGTACATATCTAATAGCTTGGTTTATGATAAGGGATTGGGGTAACAGAGGAATTGCATATGAGTGGGGAAAATAATACAGTCTAAAATAAATAATACTAGGAAAGCTTATTATACTTACATTAAGAGATTGATTCTTACTTTAGACCACAGACACACATACAAAATCTCAGCTGCAAATGGAAAATATATCTAAACTTTAAGAATAATATTAAAGTTTCATATAACTTCAATGTAGAGATGTATGGTGACTCAGTATTTGCATCAAATGGTACAATTACTTTGATACCTTTAATTAAATGATGATATATAAGTTAGCTATTAATGTATAACAAACCACCATGAAATTAATGACTTACAATAACAACCATTTATTTTTGTGCATGAAATACAGAAGGCCGGGAAATTAATCTGGGCAGGTTTGGTGGATTTTGTTTGGGCTTGTTCAGCATCTGTTATAAACTAGTGGCCCTACTGGTGTTTCACTGGTTCGGGATGGCCTTGGTGGAAATGATTGGGCTCTGCCGCATGTGGTTTCTCATCCTTCTATAGACTCACATAAACTTATATTCATGGCAGAGGTAGGTTCCAAAGTCTTTTGAGGTCTATTATTATAACCAACACAGTGTTATTTCCTCCACACTGTATCAGTCAAAACAAGTCACAAAGACAGATATGATTCGAGGAGTAGGAAACTAGATTCTACCTCATGGTGTGTGGAGCAGAAACATAGAAATGTCCAAAAAGGTAGATTCAGAAAAGGGTACAGAATTTTCTTCCACTTTTGTAATCAATATAACTTCAGAGAGTACAATTTTCTCTTCTTTATTTAATTCCTTTTAATTAGAAGTAAGTATAATAGTAGAGATGTTTCTTAGAAGACATCTTTTATCTTTCCAATATTAGGTAGTAATGTAATTTTTTTCTATCATTGATATGGACTAATAATATATTAAAAGGAAACAAAGTAAATTTCTCACCTAAAAAACTTCACTGGATCATCACACTTTCTCACTTCAATTTCCATCTGGCTTTTGTGGAATTTAATGAGAACCATATTATGTGTCTGGTTATAAACTATCAAATTTATTCCGGTTATACCACGTGAAATACAGATCAATCACAAACCTATGTTTTAAGGGGTGTTTGGTAATATATGCTTTTAAAAACATATACAAATGTATAATTTAGGCAAATACATTTAAGCTTCTGTTTAGATGTATTTCAGTAAACATTTACTTGTTGCCAACAGAAGACACTGAAAGAAGATTAATTTAACTCTTTGGGCAAATATTTCATGGTATTGCTGACCCAAAAAATTAAAAATACAATAAGTAAATAAAACTTTTTAAAATCTAGTGAAAAATATCATGTTTGCAACAAACATTATAAGAGTATTAGGTGTTTCCTTGAATTGCATTATATTTTACTATAAATGAATTATGAGAAGTTTGAAACATGGTTTATCCTCTGATAAACTTCTCTTTTTTGTATGTTACTACGTCATTAAGTAACTTAAGTAGAATTAGGAAACAATTTTCAATGAAACAGAAAAGAAAGAAAACAATTTTCGAAATATTATTCGTAGCAAGAATTGTTCAAAGGATAAATGTTTCTAATTATTTACTTCAAAATAGGCCAGACATCCAATTCTTTTTTGGTTCTCATAAATTTTGCTACAAATTGATACTAAAAGTATGTAAAATTCCACTTCTCCTGATAATTCATGGTTATTATTACTAAAAATCCACATTAGAAAATTCCTAAAAGTACTTTTAGACAGCAGCATAATAATGAAGTTTCAAAATAGTTACCACTTTATAAAAAATATTAATTTTGTCTACGAAGGAATTAACGATTTATGGAATGTTTATAAATGTATGTGCTAAAATTAGGATATAAATCTCTTGAAATTATACTCTAAAAGTAGCTATATGCTGGGGCGCCTGGGTTATTCAGTTGGCTAAGTGTCCAACTTCAGCTCAGGTCATGATCTCGCAGTTCATGAGGTTGAGCCCCACGTCAGGCTCTGTGCTGACAGCTCAGAGCCTGGAGCCTGCTTCAGATTCTGTGTGTGTGTGTGTGTGTCTCTCTCTCACTCTCTTTCTGCCCCTCCCCCACTCACGCTCTGTCTTTCTCTCAAAAATAAACATTACAAATTTTTTAAATAAATAAAAGTAGTTATATGCTGAAGAACATGAAATAAACATTTCATGATATAAACAATTATAGATGGAGAGAAGTCTGAAATTATGTGCCAAATGAGTAATGCAAATATTTTAACAGGCTGAAATCCTTCACCAATTTGATTGCCTTGATAAAACATGGCAAAAGGTAAAATGCTAAACAACTTTTAATTAATTATAACTTACAATGAACTTTTATTAACATAATTGCATTTTTTAAAAATCCATGAAATCAGCTTTGAAAAAGGGTAAACCAAAATGTAGAGTTTTTTGTAATTTTTTATTCATTTAGTATATCTTTTTAGTAGAGATGAAGTTTATATCTGGAAAAATGTACAACCTAAGTGTATAATTTGATTAATTTAATGAATGAATACACTCATGAAACTACTACATCACCAAAAAGGCTCATTTTGTGCCCTCCAGTCAATTCCCATTTCTCTGATTTTTAATATCATTATTTTGACTTCTTGATCTTCATATGAATGGATTATACATTTTAAAGCATGAATTAAATTTATCTGCATATATTGACATTTAAAGATTTTCTCTTTCAAATTGTTTTTTTTTTTAATTTATTGAGATATAATTGACATATAATATTATGTTAGTTTCAGGTATACAACATAGTGATTTGTCATTTCTATACATTGCAAAATGGTCACCACAGTAAGTCTAGTTACCATCTATCACATTAGAAAGTTAATAAAATATTATTGAATATTCATATGGTGTATATTATATCTCCATGACTTATTTATTTTATAGCTGGCAGTTTGAACTTCCTAATCCCCTTCACCCATTCCCTCTGACTCCCCAACTCTGGCAACCACCAATCTGTTCTCTGTATTTATGAGTTTAGGTTTTATTTTATTTATTCATTCATTCATTCATTCATTCATTCATTCATTCCACATATAAGTGAAACAATGCAGTATTTGTCTTTCTGTGACTTATTTCACTTAGGACCCTCAAGGTTCATCCTTGTTGTCACAAATGGCAAGATTTCATTCTTAATGGCTGAATAATGTTCCAGTGTGTGTGGGGGGGGGCGGGGGTATCTCACATCTTCTTTATCCATTTATCCATCAGTGAAATGCCATGTTGTTTTCATATCTGGGCTATTGTAAATAATGTTGCAATGAACACAGGGGTGTATATATCTTTTTGAATTAGTGTTTTTGTTTTCTTTGGATAGATATACAGTAGTGGAATTGCTGGATAATATGGTAGCTCTTAATTTTAATTTTAAGTTTTTTGAGGAACATCCATAGTGTTTTCCATAGTGACTGCACCAATTTACATTACCAAAATTGCACAAGTGTTCCCTTTTCTCCACATCCCTGTCAACACTTGTTTCTTTTGTTTTTGATTTTGGCCATTCTGACAAGTATAAAGTGGTAATCACATCGTGGTTTTAATTAGTGTATCCCCAATGATTAGTGATTTTGAGCATCTTTTCATGTGACTTTTGCCCAACTGTGTATCTTCTTGGGAAAAAAATGTCTATTCAGATACTCTGTCCTTTTTCTTAATTAGATTTTTTGTTATTACATTTTATGAGTTCTTTATATATTTTCTGTATTGATCCCTTATCAGATTTACCACTTGTAAATATCTTATTCTATTCAGTAGATTGTCTTTTCATTTTGCTGATGATTTCCTTTACTGTACTGAAGCTTTCTACTTTGACATAGTCCTATTTATTCATTTTTGCTTTTGTTTCCCTTGCCTTTGGAGTCAGATTCAGGAAAACAAAACAAAACAAAACAAAACAAAACAAAAAAAAAAACATTGCTAAGACTCATGTCAAGTATTTGACCAACCTTGTTCTCTTTGAGGAGGTTTATGGTTTCAGGTCTTACATTCCAGTTTTTAATCCATTTTGAGTTAATTTTTGTACATTCTGTAAGATAGAGGTCTGGTTACTTTCTTTTGCATGCAGCTGTCCAGTTTACCCAGCATCATTTATTGAAGAGAATATCCTTTCCCCATTATATATTCTTGCCTCTTTTTCCATGGATTATTTGACCTTGTATGTGTGGGTATATGTCTGAGATGTCTGTTCTGTTCTATTGCTTCCTGTCCATTTGCATGTTAATACCATACTGTTTGGATTACTATAACTGGGGAAGATCTTTTCTACCAGTCTTTGGGTCACTTTGAGAGTGAGTTACATCACAGGTAGTTGTTGCCTCAGTGTATCAGTGGGAGCAGAAGAGCTAAGGATCCTCCTACTCTGCCATCTCCTGAAATATCTTCAAAAATTGTGTTTCGTTGTCCAGTAGTTCATAAGTATTTTTTGAGTTACATGTTTGAGTAGTGGCTAAAACAGATGGGTCACTTTTCTCATGGAACTCAATTTAACAGGGAAAACAAACTTTAAACAGCAAAATCACAGAGAAGTGAGTTCCAAGGACAGATACAGGGAATCATTATCATAATCTATAGTCTGTCTTCTCCTATCTCAGAACTACCCCATATCTGTTCACTCCATGTGGAGTTATTCCTCCTTTGTACCTCCTTAATATAGCTAGTCAATTTTCTGATGTCAGTTTAATTACCATATTTAAAGGAAATTTTCTCTGGTTTATCTTTTTTTAAAAACAAAAATTGGGGCGCCTGGGTGGCGCAGTCGGTTAAGCGTCCGACTTCAGCCAGGTCACAATCTCGTGGTCCGTGAGTTCGAGCCCCGCGTCAGGCTCTGGGCTGATGGCTCAGAGCCTGGAGCCTGTTTCCGATTCTGTGTCTCCCTCTCTCTCTGCCCCTCCCCCGTTCATGCTCTGTCTCTCTCTGTCCCAAAAATAAATAAACATTGAAAAAAAAAATTAAAAAAAAAAAATCTCTCGGGGCGCCTGGGTGGCTCAGTCGGTTGAGCGTCGGACTTTGGCTCAGGTCATGATCTCGCGGTCCGTGGGTTCGAGCCCCGCGTCGGGCTCTGTGCTGATGGCTCAGAGCCTGGAGCCTGTTTCGGATTCTGTGTCTCCCTCTTTCTCTGACCCTCCCCTGTTCATGCTCTCTCTCTGTCTCAAAAATAAATAAATGTTAAAAAAAATACATAAATAAAAAGAAAAATAAAAACAAAAATCTCTCAAGTCTAGATTAGAAAACTTTGCTGGGCTTTATAGTACCTTAAATCCCATATCAGAGCAATTCGCATAGTCTATTATTATTGTCTGTTTGCATATTTGTAATTCCTACTAGGCCATATTCTATTATTTTCACCTTAACTGTAATCTGTTTCTCACAAAAGCTATATGTGATTGGTATATTCACTCCCATTATATACATGAGCAAATTGAGATTCAGAGGGATTATATATTTGTCAAGATAATGAAATTTAGTGAGTAGTAGAGTCAGGATTAAATCCAAGTAAATGAAGGTTGGCTATTGTGAGTAATCACAAATAAGTCACCCTCAACAAAATCATGACTGACTACTTTTTTTTTAATGTTTATTTGTTTTTGAGAGAGACAGAGTGTGAGTGGGGGAGGGACAGAGAGAGAGGGAGACACAGATTCCTAGGCAGGCGCCAGGCTCTGAACTGTCAGCACAGTGCCCAACGTGGGGCTCGAATTCACAAACCGTGAGATCGTGACTTGAGCCAAAGTCGGATACTTAACTGACTGAGCCACCCAGGCACCCTGATGACTGACTACTTTGAAGGGAAAGGCTTTCAGAAATAAATAATCAAGGAATACTAACTTATAAACCATTATTTGTAATTGTGCTTTTCTTTAAAGATATCCAGATTCTTAAAAAAAAAATTATTTATTTCTGAGAGAGAGAGAAAGAGAGAGAGAGAGAGAACATGCGTGGACAGGGGAGGGACAGAGAGAGGGAAACAGAGACTCTGAAGCTGACTCTGTGCTGACAGCAGAGAGCCCCATGTAGGGCTTGACTCACAAACTGTGAGATCATGAGCTGAGCTGAAGTCAGACACTCAACCAAATGAGCTCCCAAGTGCCCTATCCAAAATTCTCCCCTAATAAACTCCACAATTTCTTCTTTTATATTCCTACATGCTAAATTTAAGATATTTTCTTTTATATTAGTTTAGAGCCAGAGTATACAAGAAAATGCTTTGCTAAAGCATTTTCAAGAGTCTTGTAATATCCCCAACATACATTTCATAGAACTTATATATTTCCCTTATGGTTTATTTTAATCAAAAGATATAGTTTCAGTACTCCATGAAGAATCACACACAGATAATATTGCAATTTCAAGAGAGAGAGAAGCTACCCTTATGTCCATTATTTAATCATTAATTATACTCTGATCTTGATGGTTGAAAGGGATTTGGCAATGGAGGGTGAATGATGCAAAATACAATATATTGGTTTTATATTTGTAACAAGAGGTATTTTCTAAGAATATCTCTGCACAGAAAATCCAGTTATGCTATGAAGTGACTTATTCTTCATTACTCTTCTCTCTATTTTATATCTGTCAAGAGCATGATGTCTTTTCTCCAACTGCTAGCAAAACCAGATCTTAAAGGTAAAACAACTGATTGCATCCATCCTTCCATGTATAGGAGATGTAGGCTATAATATTAAATGTAACCTGTGTCCCATGGGCAGCCTCTGTTTTCTTCCAAGCCAACCTTGAAGTAGTACTCAGCACTTCATAGCATCTTTTTAAAATAACTCACCATGCAAAGGCGGTAATGACTAACAGAGATTTCAAAGGGGAAGAGTGTGTGGGCTTGCAATACTTCTTCCAGGGAATAAAATTTTCTTAGTCCTCTCTTAACAGGACTCCACTTCAAGTGTCTCTCTAACTGCCCACAAACATGGCGTTCTTCACCTGCCTTTGTACATTCAAGAGTCAGTGTTACTTCTTCTACCCTTCTCTGCTCTTTATTTTCTCTGAGCATTTTCCTGTGCCTCTCTTTCTTCTTCTTAAAATACATTAATTTTACTGTTATATTTCGCCCAAATTCACATATTCAGACATTTTGCTCTTCTATCAAGTAAAGAACCCTCTAGATTTCTGGGGTCCACCCACCTTAGAAAGGAGTAGAGAATTATAAATATCACTTCTCAATCAGCATCATGCCATTCAAAGAGACTGTCCTTTTGACAATCAAGTCACATGGCCTTCTGGTACTCGGAAATGACATTATATTGACTTCAACTTTACCGGTTTTCAAAGATAGTACTGGCTCTGATATTTTGGGGAAAAATATACATACTGCCATTCTTAATTTTTTTAATGTTTATTCATTTTTTTTAATATGAAATTTACTGTCAAATTGGTTTCCATACAGCACCCAGTGCTCATCCCAACAGATGCCCTCCTCAATGCCCATCACCCACTTTCCCCTCCCTCCCACCCCCCATCAACCCTCAGTTTATTCTCAGTTTTTAAGAGTCTCTTATGGTTTGGCTCCCTCCCTCTCTAATTTATTCATTTTTCGATAGAGAAAGACAGAGCGTGAGTGGGGGAGGGGCAGAGAGAGAGGGAGACACAATCCAAAGCAAGCTCCAGGCTCTGAACTGACAGCACAGAGCCTGACACAGAGCTCGAACTCATGGACCATGAGATCATGACCTGAGCTGAAGTCAGACACTTAACCGACTGAGCCACCCAGGTGCCCCACGTACTGCCATTCTTAAATAATAAATATGCGTACAGAAAACTCAGCTCAGTTGCACTGAGTCATCAAAATGGACAACTCTATAAAGGCAAGAGTATAAAAATAAACTCTAAACATTCTAGTGGATCGAGTGGTGTCCACCCAAAATATGTGTCCACTGAGAATTTGTGAATGTGACCTTACTTGAGAAAAATGTCTTTTATTTTTTGAAAGACAGAGTGGCAGACAGAAGATCCAAAGTAGGCTCTGATCTGACAGCAGAGTCCGGTGTAGGGCTCAAAATAACAAACTGTGAAATCATAACCTGAGCAGAAGGTGGACGCTTAACCAACTGAGCCACCTGGGTGCTCCAATAGCAAGCTGTTCTTAAACCAGGATTTAACCAATCAAGCATCCCAGGCACCCCTAGAGAAAAATGTCTTTTAGATGTAATTGCATTAATGATCTCAGGATGAGATCATCCTGGTTTAATCAGGGGGGTCCTAAATCCTTCTATGAGTTAGAAGAGAAGACAACAGAATGACGTATAAAGAGGGAAGTAATGTGAAGACTGAGGCAGAGATTGGACTGATGTGTTTACAAACTAAGTATGTCAGTGCTGGCAGCCACTAGAAGCCAGGATAAAGGCATAGAATGTATTCTTCCTCAGAGTTTCTGGAAAAAATCAACCCTGGCTTTCTGACCTGTGGAAATATGAGAAAATTAGTTTCTGTTATTTTAAAACACCCAATTTCCATTCCTTTTTTTGTGGCAGTCCTAGGAAGCTCTCATATATACTGTTTTAAACTAACAATACTGCATAATAATATATATTATTGTTCATAACCCCTTACTTTGGTTGGAGTGTGGGGTAGGAAATCAGGGACTGACTTTGAAACCATATCAACAAATTTAAACCTGAGCCCCAACTTTGCCTTTTATAAGCTTTGTCAATAATTTATGTCCTTAATATTTCATCAAAAGCATGGGATAATAATATTTATTACAATATATATGGTGAAGGGTACATGTTCTTATTTTCCTAAAACTTTAGTTTTTAATTATTTTATTTATAAAATTATATAATTACACATTTAAAGATTTTTATTTATTTATTTATTTATTTTTTCAACGTTTATTTATTTTTGGGACAGAGAGAGACAAAGCATGAACGGGGGAGGGGCAGAGAGAGAGGGAGACACAGAATTGGAAACAGGCTCCAGGCTCTGAGCATCAGCCCAGAGCCCGACGCGGGGCTCGAACTCACGGACCGCGAGATCGTGACCTGGCTGAAGTCGGACGCTTAACCGACTGCGCCACCCAGGCGCCCCGAATAAAATTATATAATTACACATTTAAATAAAATGAACTAACACTGTAAGATTTATTACAGAGTGAAGCAATTTTCTGCTCTATCCCCTCTCTTTCCCTGTATCCTTAGTCTTATTTCCTATTATTTCTTCCTCCCTTGCTTTTTAAAGCTGTTCATGTGTTAACTCTATAATCGTAGATAATATGACTACATTGTTAACTTTTTATGTATCAATTTTAGATACATACTTGCTTTCTGTTTTACTAGTTCATGATTTGGCATATTTATTCTCTTCACCTTCCACTTTCTATTCCCCATTAATTGTAATTTTATCACACTTTGGTTGAATCAATAGCCTGAGTATTTGTATTAGCCATGTTCTTCAGAGAAACAGAAAAAGAAAAAAAAAGATTTATAGATAGATAGATGATAGATAGAAGATAGATACATAGATAGATGATAGATTTATTATAAGAATTGGTTCAAGAGATTATGGAAGCTCAGAAATTGCAAGATCTGTCTGCCAACTGGCAAGCTAGGAAAGCCGGTGGTATAATTCAGTCTGAATCTGAAGGCTCAAGAACCAGGGAAGTTTATGGTGTAAGTCCCAGTCAAGTCTGAAGGCCTAAGAGTCAGTAGTGCTGGTATCTGAGGACAGGAGAAGACAGATGTGCTAGCTCAGAGAGCAAATTCACCCTTTCCTCCACCTTTTTGTTCTATTCAGGTTCTCAATGGATTGGATGATTCCCACTTAAATGAGTGAGAGCTATCTTTACTCAGGCTACTGATTCAAATGATAATCCCTTCTGGAACATACTTAAAGACACACTCAGAAATAATGTTTTACCAGCTATTTGGGAATTGCTGACAAATAGACATATAAAATTAGATATCGTAGTATTTGCACTTTTTTGACTATGTAAATTGTTGAATCAAATAATTTACTTCAATTATATCTTATTTATTTTACAATTTTCCCATATTTTTGTGTCCTTAACTTTCAATATGTATATCACAGACTTTCCCCGAATCTTCACTATAATATTCTGACAGTAAAATTTTATTTTCTTCTTTATTTTTGAACTTTATTCTCTAGGAAGTTTATTAAAGTGTGCACTGGAAGTGTAGTTTGAAACTTGAGCATCAGAAAATGTTCTTATTCTTCCCTTACACTTAATTTAAGTTTAATATGGTTATAGAATTCTAGTTTAAAATTCTTTTCTTTTTCACAACTTTTAAGGCATTACAGTCTTCTAATCTAGTTCACTATGAGTTCTTTTTTTTAATTTTTCCTATTTATTATGGGGTCCTGTTTCCCTTGAAATTTCTTCAATGTCTGGTTATTATTGACTTCACATCTATTGATAGATGGCTACATTGACAGAGAAATAAGAAAGTTGCCTTTTTGGGGGAAGACACCCAAATGCCAGTCCATCAAGTTTCTTTCTTTGGAACTGAGCAGTTTCTATAAAAAAAAAAAAAAATAGTCCTACAATCTCTGGCTTTATGTGTACCTCTGAGAGAAGTGTTTCTGCCATCCCAATTCTAAGTCTTGAAATTCATCCCACCTTCTACAGTTCTCAATATTCTTTTTAATGTTTATTTATTTTTGAGACAGAGAAAGAGCATGAATGGGGGAGGGTCAGAGAGAGGGAGACACAGAATCTGAAGCAGGCTCCAGTCTCTCAGCTGTCAGCACAGAGCCCATCGCGGGGCTCAAGCTCACGGACTGTCAGATCATGACCTGAGCCGAAGTCGGATGCTTAACCAACTGAGCCACCCAGGCGCCCCATATGGTGGTCAGTAGTCTATGTATAGGGATGCTCGGGTTAAATTTCTCCAAAAATTAAATCTCAGTTTGTCAGTAGTGATGGTGAAGGGAGAAAGTGGGACCTTTAAATCCATCCTCTTTGGTACTGATTACCTCCACCTCCTTTGCCTTTCAATTACAAGCTCCAGTACTCTGTGGGGTTGAATAAGCTCTTTATTTTTAATCATTACCTGCTTCTATTGGCATGCAGAATTCATTTTATTTGGTCCTTAGTTATAATTATTTGGATTATTTTAGTCTTTCAAAAAATTGTTGACATTTCTCATGCACTGCTATTCCCTCTCCCAACAACATTGTCCCTCTAATGGATATATTGCTTCCTAAAAAAATACTATAGGGGCACGTGAGTGGCTCAGTCAGTTAAGTGAATGACTTCTGCTCAGGTCAGGATCTCACAGCTTGTGGGTTTGAGCCCCGCATTCAGCTTCAGCTCAGGTCACGATCTCTCAGTTTACAAGGTTGAGCCCCACATCAGGGTCTGTGCTGACAGCTCAGAGCCTGGAGCCTGCTTCAGATTCTGTGTCTCCCTCTCTCTCTGCCTCTTCCTCTCTCATTCTTTTTATTTGTCTCTTTCTCTCAAAAATAAACATGAAAAAATGTTTAAATACTATAAATTTAATATCTTAAAATAATATCAATTTATTATCTCACAGTTTATGTGGGGCAGGAATCTAGACATGGCTTATTTGAGTCATCTACTCAGGGTCTCATAAGGCTAAAATCAAAATGTTGGGTGGGGTTACAATCTAATCTGAGGTTTGGGATCCTCTTTCAAAATTACCAGTTGTTGACAAAATTTAGTGTCTTGCATATGTAGGACTGATGACCCAGGGTTCTTCCTATCAACAACATAATGCTCTCAGCTCCTAGAAGCCATAAGAAAATCCTTGCCTCATGAACCCACTACAGGCAGCTCACAACATGGTTATTTTCTTCTTCAATGTTATCAGAACTTCTCTTACTTCAAATCTTTCTGATCTTTTTAAGGGTTCTCTGCTTAGGTCCGACTCACCCAGGACAATCTCCCTTTGAATGAACTCAAAGTTAAGCAATCATGCATCTTTTTTTTAAATGTTTATTTATTTTTGAGAGAGAGAGAGAGAAAGAGAGAGAGAGACAGAGTATGAGTGGGAGAGGGGCAAAGAGAGGGAGAGGGAGACACAGAACCCGAAACAGGCTCCAGGCTCTGAGCTGTCAGCACAGAGCCCGATGCAGGGCTTGAACTCACCAACCGCGAGATCATGACCTGAGCCGAAGTCAGATGCTTAACTGACTGAGCCACCCAGGCACCCCTAGCAATCATGCATCTTAATTTCATCTGCAAAATATCTCTTCCGTGTAATTTAACAGTTACAAGAGTGATATACCATCATATCTACAACATTTAAAGTGTCGGGATTTTATGGAGTGTGTACAGTGGCAAGTAGGAATCTGTAGCACCACCTTAGATTCTTGCCTTCCATTATCTATATTATTTATTGGGAAAAAAGGATTAAAATATCATTTATTGAAAAAAGGAATGTATATATGGTGTGTTATATTACATACACTCACATACACATCATTTGCTGACAAGTTCCTAAAATTTTAGTGGTCATTTTAGATGGGCCAGAGATAAAAGTGTGAAGGATATGCTCAGTACTGAAAATCTATCAGGACTTAAAATTTTATAAGAGACTTTACATAAAATTAACTAGAATCTTGAATCTTGTGTTTGGATAATCTTTCTCTTCTATAGAGAAATGACTCTGCTTTATCCATACTATCACCTCATCAAGGTGAAACTGTAAGAAATCTTAATGATTGTCTTGCAAGAATATTTTGTATCTAATTATTGTGCCCCTGAAACAACATACAAAAGACTTCATGATAAATTATAGATCGTTTTGTAGAATTACCACAGACCTACAGATTAACAATTTATTTACAATAGAGCACGGTCATTTTTGAACTTACCATGGCAAGCAATTCTTAAAAAATTGTTAGCTCAAAGGTAAAAGCTGTCACAAAATTATGCTATGCTGTGATTCCAAATGGTGTATCAATAAACCAGAATTAGAAATTCATATGAAGAGAGCCAATGTGTCCTCTTGGCAGACCAGTATTTTGATATTAATCTGCCTTTGATTTTCAGAATAGGTTCACAAGGTATAATGGGGCCAGTACTGATGCCAAGAACATCACCTGGGAAGTTGTTAAAAATGCAAAATCTAGGGCCTCATTTCAGACTTATTTAATGAAAATGTGAATTTTAACAAGATTCCCTAGGTGATTCAAAGGAACATTAAATTGCAAGAAGTACTACTCTAGTTTACAACATTCACCGTACAGTGAGGGAACTACGTGTCTCAAATGGTGCAATTTGTCTGAGACCCACAGCTGGTTAGAGGCAGAGCTGAGAGTAGTACCCAGTTCTCCGGACTCCTAGCCCATCATTCTTCCAACACCTTTATTTCTCATGTCAAAATAAGCCCTTAAATTTGGGAGAACGATGGCATCAAACATGAACTGAGGATGTAGGTGTTTGACTCTTTATGCAATATGAATTTATTTCAGAATCCTACTTCTACATGGTAAACTAAAGGAAATGACTACAATACAAGAGAAGCAAAAGTTCTCTCACACTGCTGATTTCTGAAAACAAAGAGTGATGAATTTCAGAAAGGCAGGCAAAAGAGTAGGCTAATTTACTATGAAAATAGCATAGCCAAACCCAATGCATATAAAAATGAGGCTGAATCTCTTAACCATTGTATATCTACTCAATGGCAAAGATTCACTTTTCTAAAAAACTATTTCTCTCAGTTCCTAATATCTACAGAGGTCACATAGTGTGGAATTAAAAAATCTTGTGATGATGATAACACAATCTCTTCAGTGAGTTTCTAAATCCAGGGAAAAATAAATCTGTAATTAAGGTGAAACGGTTTAGTTTACATTTGAATTTCTTGTTATTACGCACAATAATAACTTTCCACTTGTGTGTGTGTGTACCATTTTCGCTTCTTAAAATGGGTGTAGGTCAACGCTGCACCTTTTGAAAGGCTTAAAGGAGAGTGACCATAAGATAGTTTATCACTTAATGCTAGAAAACTAAATAAAAGGGGGTTAATTTTGTTCAATCTTTAGCTAAGCAATTAACAGGAGAAAAGAAGGCTCTCTGTTCTTCCATCAGTTAAAGAATATTTTACTCCAGTAACAGTACTAGCCTAAGGAATTTAAAGACTTTACTCTTTAAAACCTTCTTGCATATCCATAACTATCTGGCATTTAAAATAGGAAGTGCCTGTGTGTGTATATATACATATACACGTGCATAATATATATGTATATATATGTGTGTGTGTATATATACACATACACGTGTATAATATATATGTATATATATATATGTGTGTGTGTATATATACATATACATGTGTATAATGTATATGTATATATATACATGTATATATACATACAAATGTGTATATACAGTGATGATTATAAAACCAATACAGTAAAATGATACTTCTGCCCCAATAAACTATTTAATCACTTCTAAATTTAACATGGAGTTAACTTTCAAAGTTAACCAGGAATAATTTCATAAAACTGTACAAAAACTCCCAAGATAACAGTGATTCTCCCCATAGTCTAATATAACTAACAAATAATGTCAGAACAGGTTTTCCTGAAAACAACTTAAGAGTTTTATATAATGCCTCCATTCTATGTAAGCTTGTTTGCTGATTGGCATGAACCATGTTTTTCTAGTTTCTGGAAACTTTTATTATTATTTGAACTCTATGGGGCTCCTCTGTGGCTCAGTCGGTTGACCCACCAACTTCAGCTCAGGTCATGATCTCACAGTTCGTGAGTTCGAGCCCCGCGTTGTGCTCTGTGCTGACAGCTCAGAGCCTGGAGCCTGTTTCAGATTCTGTGTCTCCCTCTCTCTCTGCCCCTCCCCCGTTCATGCTCTGTCTCTCTCTGTCTCTTAAAAATAAATAAAAAACATTTTTAAAAGTTAAAAAAAATAAACTCTATTGGGATAAATACTAAATAGGAATTCAAAGAAGTGTTATGTGTAGGTTCTATTGTAGACTCTTCTCTTAGGTTAATAGTGTTCTGTTCCTTTTCTAGTCCTATTTATCTTCATCTTGAAATGAGCTTGGGATATTGATTTTTATGGTACTCTATCCTGCCTTTCATTTGATATTTATTTTTATTGACTCTGTTTTCTTCTCTGTCTTTTGTGTTTTTTTGTTTTTTTTTGTTTTTTGTTTTTTGCTTATTGTATCTTTGAGGTAAATGCTTCTTAGGTTGCTTAAAAGGAAAGATCCTTGCTGTTATTTTGGAATGAATAATTTATCTATTCTTTAGAAATGTCTTAAGGCTCTGAGGGTTTTTTTATTATATATGTAAATGGTTTAATTTTATCCTCTTTTCAAAGAAGATATGAGAAAAATTTTACATTAAATTTTCTATATGTTATTTTAAATTGTTTTGTATTTGCTTACAGGAGAGAACTTATATTTTATGTTAATTCTACTGGATCAAAAGTTAGACACAATCTATTTAATAAAGGTTATGAGGAAGATGAAATATATACTATCAAAGTGTTATATGACTAAAGTACTATCATGCACAAGGCATATGAATGGATTAGCACAGGGTTTCTTAAATTTGGCACTATTGAGATTTGCCCACATAATTCTTTCTTGCAGGATGCTGTCTTGTGCATTGTAGCATATTGAGGAGCACCTGTGCCCCTATTCACACGATGCCAGAAGCACATTCTTTTCCTGACCCACTAATGACAATCAACAATGTCTACAGTTATTGATACTGTCTCCAAAGGGGCAAAATTACCCTTGGATGAGAAGTACTGATTCAGGAAAAGGGAACTGTTTAAAACTAAGAATATCTGGAAATCACAGTGAAAGGATTTAATAGGATAATTACAACAAAACGTTCATCTCAAGATGATTAAATTTCCACTTGTAATTGGTCAAAATAGAATCTTAATTGATATCATTTTGAGGCAATTTAAATCCTTGGTAGGGTAAGTGATTTAAGAATAATAGGTATTTTTTCCTGACTAGTAGACTAAGATATAATTTCAAGGTATACTAAGGGTCATAATGCTGAAATTAGGGAAGCAAAGTAGGCAAGACTGATTGTGGACAGATTCACCTCTGGAACGATGTGTGAAAAGTATCATGGACTTGCCTATGAGGGAAGCAACTATATATAACTGGTGAAAGTTGCTGTAAGAACCAAACATGTATTTATGCTCCCAGAAATTGTCCTAGAATTATACAGATGAAGTAGCATTTATTCAAAAATTCTACTAAATATCAGTAAGATCATCAATAGTCTTTGGTAATTAACCACAACCCGCTTCCTCCCTCTATACATCTAACTTCATCCTGATGGATGCTCGACTCTGGGCAGGTGTGGCCAAAAAAATGGGGCTTCTCATCCCCTAGCTCTCAGTCAAAGGCATTTATTGGAAAGGGGCAAGATTCATATTGTGGGTGAAATAGATTTTACTAAAAATGTCCAACTAAGTCACTAAACAGATAAATGGGAAAGCAACAGCCCAATGTGGGGTATGGGGGTTTAGTATCCAGAATGACTTCAATATATTATCTGAAATTTCCAGTTTTGATATGAAATTACTAGACATGAAAAGAAATAGAAAAGTGTGACCCATAGTAGGGAAAGAAGCATATAACAGAAACTGGCTGTGAGAGGGCTCAGATATCAGCTTTAACAAAAAGTCTTCAAAGCAGCCATATATATGTTCAAAGAATTAAAAGACCTTATGCTTAAAGAAGTAAATAAATATATGATGGTAATCAACCATCAAATATAAACTATTAATACAGAGATATACATGTTTAATTGTATTTAAATGTAAGTTATTTAACATACTATGTAAAATTGGTTTCAGGCATAGAACCCAGTGATTCATCACTTACATATAACACCCAGTGCTCATCCCAAGTGCTCTCCCTAATGCCCATCACCCATTTAGCCCATCCTCCCTCCAACAACTCCTCCAGTGACCCTCAGTTTATTCTGTATTTAAGAGTCTCTTATGGTGTACCTCCCTCTGCTTTTATCTTATTTTTCCTTCCCTACCCATATGTTCATTTGTTTTGTTTCTTAAATTCCACGTATGGATGCAATCATATGATATTTGTCTTTCTATGACTGACTTATTTTGCTTAGCATAATACACTCTAGTTCCATCCATGTTATTGCAAATGGCAAGATTTTATTCTTTTTGATTGCTGAGTAATATTCCATTGTATATACATCCCACATCTTCTTTTTCCATTTGTCAGCCAATGGATATTTAGGCTCTTTCCATAATTTGGCTATTGTTGATAGCACTACTATAAACATTGGGGTCAATGTGCCTTTTCAAATCAGCATTTCTGTATCCTTTGGATAAATACCTACTAGTGTAATTACTGGGTAATAGGATAGTTCTATGTTTAATTTTTTTGGAACCTCCATACTGTTTTCCAGAGTGGCTGCACCAATTAGCATTTCCACCAACAGAGCTAAAGTGTTCCCCTTTCCCCACATCCTCACCAACATTGGTTGTTTCCTGCGTTGTTAATTTTAGCTGTTCTGAGAAGTGTGAGATGGTATCTCATCTTGGTGTTGATTTGTATTTCTCCGATGATGAGCGATGTTGAGCATCTTTTTATGTGTCTCTTAGCCATCTGGACATCTTCTTTAGAAAATTGTCTATTTGTGTCTTTTACCCATATCTTCACGTGATTGTTTTTTTTTTTGGGGGGGGTGTTGAGTTTGATAAATTCTTTATAGATTTTGGATACTCACCTTTTATCTGATATGTCATGTGCAAATATCTTCTCCCATTCCATTGGTTGCCTTTTAGTTCTGTTTATTGTTCCCTTCCCTGTGCAGAAGGTTTTCATCTTAATGAGGTCCCAATAGTTCATTTTTTGCTTTTATTTCCTTTGTCTTCAGAGACATGTCAAGTAAGAAGTTGTGGCTGAGATCAAAGAGATTGTTGCCTGTTTTCTCCACTAGGATTTTGATGCCTTCCTGTCTTACATTTAGGTCTTTCATCCATTTTGAGTTTTTTTTGTGTATGGTGTACACAAAATACAACGGAAGTTGTCCAGGTTCATTTTTCTGCATGTGGCTGTCCAGTTTTCTCAACACCATTTGCTGAAGAGACTGTCTTTTTTCCATTGGATATTCTGCTTAGTCAAAGATTAGTTGGCCATACATTTGTGGGTCCATTTCTGGGTTCTCTGTTCCATTGATCTGAGGGTCTGTTTTTGTGCCAGTACCATACTGTCTTGATGATTACAACTTTGTAATAAAGCTTGAAGTCTGGAACTGTGATGCCTCTAGCTTTGGTTTTCTTTTTTAACATTACCTTGGCTATTCAGGATCCTTTCTCATTCCATACAAATTTTAGAATTGTTTGTTCTAGCTCTTTGAAGAATGCTAGTGTTATTTTGATAGGGATTGCATTGAATGTGTAGATTGCTTGGGGTGGTATTGACATTTTAACAATTTTTGTTCTTCCAGTCCATGAGCATGGAATGTTTTTCCATTTCTTTTTGTCTTCTTCAATTTCTTTCCTAAGCTTTCTATAGTTTTCAGCATATAGATCTTTTACCTCTTTGGTTAAGTTTATTCCTAGTTATTGTGTGGTTTGTGGTGCAATTGTAAATGGGGTTGATTCCTTGATTTTTCTTTCTGCTGCTTCATTATTGGTGTATACAAAGGTCATTCTTTTTTGGTGTAGTTTTTTGGGTTTTCCACATAGAGTATTATGTCATCTGTGTAGAGTGAATGTTTCACTTCTTCCTGGCCAGTTTGCATGCCTTTTATTTCTTTTTGTTGTCTTATTGCTGGGGCTAAAACATCCAGTACTATGCTGAACGACAATGGTGGGCGTGGACATCCCTGTTGTAATTCTTTTTTTTCAACGTTTATTTATTTTTGGCACAGAGAGAGACAGAGCATGAACGGGGGAGGGGCAGAGAGAGAGGGAGACACAGAATCGGAAACAGGCTCCAGGCTCCGAGCCATCAGCCCAGAGCCTGACGCGGGGCTCGAACTCACTGAGTGTGAGATCGTGACCCGGCTGAAGTCGGACGCTCAACCGACTGCGCCACCCAGGCGCCCCATCCCTGTTGTAATTCTGACTCTAAGGGGAAAGCTCTCAGTTTTTCCCCATTGAGGGTGATATTAGCTGTGGGCCTTTTTTATATGGCCTTTATGATATTGAGGTATGCTCCTTCTATCCTTACATTCTTAAAAGGTTTTGTCACGAAAGGCTGTTGTATTTTGTCAAGTGGTTTTTTTTTTTTTTTTCTGTATCTATTGAGACGATCATATGGTTCTTGTCCTTTTATTAATGTAATGTATCACGTCGGTTGATTTTTAAATACTGAACTATCCCTGCAGTCCAGGAATGAATCCCACTTGATTGTGGTGAATATTTCTTATACTGTATTGTTAGATTTGGTTGGCTGGTATCTTTTTTAAAAATTTTTTTTAACGTTTTTATTTATTTTTGAGACAGAGAGAGACAGAGCATGAATGGGGGAGGGTCAGAGAGAGAGAGGGAGACACGGAATCTGAAACAGGCTCCAGGCTCTGAGCTGTCAGCACAGAGCCTGATGCGGGGCTTGAACTCACGAACCACGAGATCATGACCTGAGCCGAAGTTGGACGCTTAACCGACTGAGCCACCCAGGCGCCCCCCTTTTTTTTTTTTTTTTCAAAAAAAGACTTAGTTTTTATTTTGCCTTTGTATCACTAGCATATTTTTAAGGCAATTTTTTCGTTTGGACTTTAAAATTAGTTTCCGGAGCCTAGACATTTGTGGTGACATGTTGATGGCCAGTCAGAATGCCTGGGAGACGTTTTAGGTCAACAATCAACATGCTCTTCCAATCTGGTTGTTTTCCAGGCCTCTTGAGTTTGGAATGCAGGTTAAAAAAGTCTGCATCCTGGTCTCATTTTTTTCATGAAAGTTTCAGAGGGATAAACAAAGACTTTGACATAAGAAAGCCTCAGGCTAGAATTTCACTCACGTTCTATCTGTATGTTACTTGCAGGGTGCCTGAGTGGCTCAGTGGGTTGAGTGTCTGACTCTTCAGTTGTAGTCGTGAACCCAAGTTCGTGGGATCGAGCCTGGTGTTGGGTTGCACTAAGCATGCAGCCTCCTTGGGATTCTCTCTCTCTTTCCCTCTTCCCCTCTCCCCTCCTCTCACTCTCTTTTTCCCTCAAAAACAAAGTTACTTGCTTTCTCTGAATCTCAATTTCCTCATGTGCAAAGTGCAGATAAAACCTGCTTGATATCCTTTTGAATATTGTGATCTTGTCTATAAAATGGCCAGCTCAATGTCTGATAATATTGCATAGGAGATGTTTGCTTGCCCCTGTTCCCTCAGCCCTCCATGTCTGTCTATTGGCCCTTCTCCTTTTTTTTTTTTTTTCCTGGTTGTTTTTTTTTTCAATATATGAAGTTTATTGTCAAATTGGTTTCCATACAACATCCAGTGCTCATCCCAAAAGGTGCCCTCCTCAATATTCATCACCCACCCTCCCTTCCCTCCCACCCCCCATCAACCCTCAGTTTGTTCTCAGTTTTTAACAGTCTCTTATGCTTAGCTCTCTTCCATTATAACCTCTTTTTTTTTCTTTCCCCTCCCCCATGGGTGTCTGTTAAGTTTCTCAGGATCCACATAAGAGTGAAAATATATGGTATCTGTCTTTCTCTGTATGGCTTATTTCACTTAGCATCACACTCTCCAGTCCCATCCATGTTGCTACAAAGGGCCATATTTCATTCTTTCTCATTGCCCTGTAGTACTCCATTGTGTATATAAACCACAATTTCTTTCTCCATTCATCAGTTGATGGACATTTAGGCTCTTTCCATAATTTGGCTATTGTTAAGAGTGCTGCTAAAAACATTGGGGTACAAGTGCCCCTATGCATCAATACTCCTGTACCCTTGGGTAAATTCCTAGCAGTGCTATTGCTGGGTCATAGGTAGGTTCTAGGTCTATTTCTAATTTTCTGAGGAACCTCCACACTATTTTCCAGAGTGGCTGCACCAATTTGCATTCCCACCAACAGTGCAAGAGGGTTCCCGTTTCTCCACATCCTCTCCAGCATCTATAGTCTCCTGATTTGTTCATTTTGGCCACTCTGACTGGCGTGAGGTGATATCTGAGTGTGGTTTTGATTTGTATTTCCCTGATGAGGAGCGATGTTGAGCATCTTTTCATGTGCCTGTTGGCCATACGGATGTCTTCTTTAGAGTAGTGTCTATTCATGTTTTCTGCCCATTTCTTCACTGGGTTATTTGTTTTTCGGGTGTGGAGTTTGGTGAGCTCTTTATAGATTTTGGATACTAGCCCTTTGTCCGATATGTCATTTGCAAATATCTTTTCCCATTCCGTCGGTTGCCTTTTAGTTTTGTTGGTTGTTTCCTTTGCTGTGCAGAAGCTTTTTATCTTCATAAGGTCCCAGTAATTCATTTTTGCTTTTAATTCCCTTGCCTTTGGGGATGTGTCAAGTAAGACATTGCTACGGCTGAGGTCAGAGAGGTCTTTTCCTGCTTTCTCCTCTAGGGTTTTGATGGTGTCCTGTCTCACATTCAGGTCCTTTATCCATTTTGAGTTTATTTTTGTGAATGGTGTGAGAAAGTGGTCTAGTTTCAACCTTCTGCATGTTGCTGTCCAGTTCTCCCAGCACCATTTGTTAAAGAGACTGTCTTTTTTCCATTGGATGTTCTTTCCTGCTTTGTCAAAGATGAGTTGGCCATACGTTTGTGGGTCTCGTTCTGGGGTTTCTATTCTATTCCATTGGTCTATGTGTCTGTTTTTGTGCCAAAACCATGCTGTCTTGATGATGACAGCTTTGTAGTAGAGGCTAAAGTCTGGGATTGTGATGCCTCCTGCTTTGGTCTTCTTCTTCAAAATTACTTTGGCTATTTGGGGCCTTTTGTGGTTCCATATGAATTTTAGGATTGCTTGTTCTAACTTCGAGAAGAATGCTGGTGCAATTTTGATTGGGATTGCATTGAATGTGTAGATAGCTTTGGTAGTATTGACATTTTGACAATATTTATTCTTCCAATCCATAAGCAGGGAATGTCTTTCCATTTCTTTAAATCTTCTTCAATTACCTTCGTAAGCTTTCTATAGTTTTCAGCATACAGATCTTTTACATCTTTGGTTAGATTTATTCCTAGGTATTTTATGCTTCTTGGTGCAATTGTGAATGGGATCAGTTTCTTTATTTGTCTTTCTGTTGCTTCATTGTTAGTGTATAAGAATGCAACTGATTTCTGTACATTGATTTTGTATCCTGCAACTTTGCTGAATTCATGTATCAGTTCTAGCAGACTTTTGGTGGAGTCTATCGGATTTTCCACGTATAGTATCATGTCATCTGCAAAAAGTGAAAGCTTGACTTCATCTTTGACAATTTTGATGCCTTTGATTTCCTTTTGTTGTCTGATTGCTGATGCTAGAACTTCCAACACTATGTTAAACAACAGCGGTGAGAGTGGGCATCCCTGTCTTGTTCCTGATCTCAGGGAAAAAGCTCTCAGTTTTTCCCCATTGAGGATGATGTTAGCTGTGGGCTTTTCATAAATGGCTTTTATGATCTTTAAGTATGTTCCTTCTATCCCGACTTTCTCAAGGGTTTTTATTAAGAAAGGGTGCTGGATTTTGTCAAAGGCCTTTTCTGCATCGATTGACAGGATCATATGGTTCTTCTCTTTTCTTTTATTAATGTGATGTATCATGTTGATTGATTTGCGAATGTTGAACCAGCCCTGTGTCCCAGGAATGAATCCCACTTGATCATGGTGAATAATTCCTTTTATGTGCTGTTGAATTCGACTTGCTAGTGTCTTATTGAGAATTTTTGCATCCATATTCATCAGGGATCTTGGCCTTTAGTTCTCTTTTTTTACTGGGTCTCTGTCTGGTTTAGGAATCAAAGTAATAATGGCTTCATAGAATGAGTCTGGAAGTTTTCCTTCCCTTTCTATTTCTTGGAATAGCTTGAGAAGGATAGGTATTATCTCTGCTTTAAACGTCTGGTAGAACTCCCCTGGGAAGCCATCTGGTCCTGGACTCTTATTTGTTGGGAGATTTTTGATGACTGATTCAATTTCTTTGCTGGTTATGGGTCTGTTCAAGCTTTCTATTTCCTCCTGATTGAGTTTTGGAAGCGTGTGGGTGTTTAGGAATTTGTCTATTTCTTCTAGGTTGTCCAGTTTGTTGGCATATAAGTTTTCATAGTATTCCCTGATAATTGTTTGTATCTCTGAGGGATTGGTTGTAATAATTCCATTTTCATTCATGATTTTATCTATTTGGGTCATCTCCCTTTTCTTTTTGAGAAGCCTGGCTAGAGGTTTGTCAATTTTGTTTATTTTTTCAAAAAACCAACTCTTGGTTTCGTTGACCTGCTCTACAGTTTTTTTAGATTCTATGTTGTTTATTTCTGCTCCGATCTTTATTATTTCTCTTCTTCTGCTGGATTTAGGCTGCCTTTGCTGTTCTGCTTCTATTTCCTTTAGGTGTGCTGTTAGATTTTGTATTTGGGATTTTTCTTGTTTCTTGAGATAGGCCTGGATTGCAATGTATTTTCCTCTCAGGACTGCCTTCACTGCATCCCAAAGCGTTTGGATTGTTGTATTTTCATTTTTGTTTGTTTCCATATATTTTTTAATTTCTTCTCTAATTGCCTGATTGACCCATTCATTCTTTAGTTGAGTGTTCTTTAACCTCCATGCTTTTGGAGGTTTTCCAGACTTTTTCCTGTGGTTGATTTCAAGCTTCATAGCATTGTGGTCTGAAAGTATGCATGGTATGATTTCAATTCTTGTATACTTATGAAGGGCTGTTTTGTGACCCGGTATGTGATCTATCTTAGAGAATGTTCCATGTGCACTCGAGAAGAGAGTATATTCTGTTGCTTTGGGATGCAGAGTTCTAAATATATCTGTCAAGTCCATCTGATCCAATGTATCATTCAGGGCCCTTGTTTCTTTATTGACCGTGTGTCTAGATGATCTATCCATTTCTGTAAGTGGAGTGTTAAAGTCCCCTACAATTACCACATTCTTATCAATAAGGTTGCTTATGTTTGTGAGTAATTGTTTTGTATGTTTGGGGGTTCCTGTATTCGGCACATAGACATTTATAATTGTTAGCTCTTCCTGATGGATAGACCCTGTGATTATTATATAATGCCCTTCTTCATCTCTTGTTACAGGCTTTAATTTAAACTCTAGTTTGTCTGATATAAGTATGGCTACCCCAGCTTTCTTTTGACTTCCAGCGGCATGGTAAATAGTTCTCCATCCCCTCACTCTCAATCTGAAGGTGTCCTCAGGTCTAAAATGAGTCTCTTGTAGACAGCAAATAGATGGGTCTCATTTTTTTTTTATCCATTCTGATACCCTTTGTCTTTTGGTTGGCGCATTTAGTCCATTTACATTCAGTGTTATTATAGAAAGATATGGGTTTAGAGTCATTGTGATATCCGTAGGTTTCATGCTTGTAGCGATGTCTCTGGTACTTTGTCTCACAGGATCCCCCTTAGGATCTCTTGTAGGGCTGGTTTAGTGGTGATGAATTCCTTCAGTTTTTGTTTGTTTGGGAAGACCTTTATCTCTCCTTCTATTCTAAATGACAGACTTGCTGGATAAAGGATTCTCGGCTGCACGTTTTTTCTGTTCATCACATTAAAGATCTCCTGCCATTCCTTTTGACCTGCCAAGTTTCAGTAGAGAGATTGGTCACGAGTCTTATAGGTCTCCCTTTATATGTTAGAGCACGTTTATCTCTAGCTGCTTTCAGAATTTTCTCTTTATCCTTGTACTTTGCCAGTTTCATTATGATATGTCATGCCGAAGATCGATTCAAGTTATGTCTGAAGGGAGTTCTCTGTGCCTCTTGGATTTCAATGTCTTTTCCTTCCCCAGATCCAGGATGTTCTCAGCTATTATTTCTTCAAGTACTGGTTGGCTAGTATCTTGTTGAGAATTTTTGCATCCATCTTCATCAGGGAAATTGGTCTGTTGAATAATTCTTTTTATGTAATTTTGGACTTGATTTGCAACTATGTTTTTGAAAATTTGTGCATCTAGTTTCATCAAGGATATTGTCCTGTAGTTCTTCTTTTTAGTGGGTCTTTGTCTCGTTTTGGAATCAAGGTAATCCTGGCTTTATAGAATAAGTTTGGAACCTTTCCTTGCATTTTTATTTTTTTGGAACAGCTTAAGAAGAATAAGTATGTATACCTTTAAATATCTGGTAGAATTCCCCTGGGAAGTCATCTGGGCCAGGAGTCTTATTTGTTGGTAGATTTTTAATAGCTGATGCAATTTCTTTGCTGGTTGTGGTCCAGTTCAAATTTTCTATTTTTACCTGTTTCAGTTTTCTTAGTGTGTGAGTTTCTAGGAATTTGTCGATTTCTTCCAGATTGTCCAGTTTGTTGGCATATAATTTTTCACAATATTCTCCTGTAATTGTTTATATTTCAGTGGTGTTGGTTTGATCTCTCCTCTTTCACTTGCAATTTGATCTATTTGGGTTCTTTCTCTTTTCTTTTTGATAAACCTGGCTAGACTTTATCAGTTTTGTTTATTCTTTCAAAAAACCAGCTCTTAGTTTCATTGATCTGTTCTACTCTTTTTTGTTTGCTTATTTGTTTCTCTATCATTTATTTCTGCTCTAATCTTCATTGTTTCCCTTCTTCTGCTGGCTTTAAGCTTTATTTTTAGGTGTAAGGTTAGATTGTTTATTAGTAACTTTCTTGCTTCTTAAGGTAGGTCTGCAATATGCTTTCCTCTTAGCACTCTCTCTGCTGACCCCAAAGGGTTTACACTGTAATGTTTTCATTTTATTGGCTTCCATATATTTTTTTTTTATTTCTTCTTTAATTTCCTTGTTAGCCCATTCAAAATTTAGTAGGATGTCTTTAACCTCCATGTAGCTGAGGGCTTTCCAAATTTTTAATGTGGTTGATTTCAAGTTTCATAGTGTTGTGATCTGAAACTATGCATGGTATGATCTCAGTGTTTTTGTACCTGTTGAGGGCTGATTTTTGATCTCAATGTTTTTGTACATGTTGAGGGCTGAATATGTGATCTATTCTGGAGATTATTCCATGTACACTCAAGAAGAATGTGTATTCTGCTGTTTTAGGATGAAATGTTCTGAATATATCTGTTAAGTCCAACCAGTCCAGTGGTGCCTGGGTTTCTCAGTCTGTTAAGCATCCAACTTCAGCTTAGGTTATCATCTCACAGTTCATGAGATCAAACCCCACATTGGGCTCTTGGCTTCAAGCACAGAGCACACTTCAGATCCTCTGTCTCCCTTTCTGTCTGCCCTTCCCCTGTCGTGTGCTCTCTTTCTTTCTCTCTCTGTCTCTCAAAAATGAATAAATATTTTTTTTAAAAAGCCCAACCAGTCCAGTGCATCATCCAAAGCCTTGTTGATCTTCTGCTTAGATGACCTGCCCATTACTGTTAGTGGATTATTAAAGACCTCTATTATTATAGTATTATTGTTAATGAGTTTTGTATGTTTGTTACTAAATGATTTATATATTTGGTTTCCTTAAGGTTGGGGGCATAAGTATTTATAATTATTAGATCTTCCTGATGCATAGACCCCTTAATTATGATATAATGCCCATCTTCACCTCTTGTTACAGTCTTTGTCTGATCTAGTTTGTCTAAGAGTGGCTACTCTGACTTTTCAGTTTCACTATGATATGTTGTGTTCACCTATGTTTATTGATTTTGAGAGCAGTTCTCTGTGCCCTTTGGACTTGAGTGCATGTTTCCTTCTCAAGATTAGGCAAGTTCTCAGCTATAATTTGTTCAAGTAAACCTTCTGCCCCCTCTTCCCACTTTACTTCTTCTGGGATTCCTTTGATATGGATGTTCTTTCATTTTATGGAATCACTAAGTTCTCTAAGTCTCCCCTCATGATCTAATAGTTTTCTTTTACTGTTCTTTTTAGCTTCATTATCTTCCACAATTTTATCTACTATTACCTTTTTAATCCTCATTGTGACCGTATCCAGTCAGTTTTGTATCTCAGAGCATTTTTTAATTTCAGCCTAATTTTTAGGTCTTTGGTCTCTGCAGATAGAGTTTCTCTAGTGTCTTCTGTGCTTTTTTTTCAAGCCCAGTTACTAGTCTTATGAGAATTTTTCTAAATATTTGTTCAAATATATTGTTTATATCTGGTTTGAGCAAGTCCCTGGCTGTAATTTCTCCTTGACCTTTCCTTTGGGGAGAATTCCTCCAACTTGTCATTTTGGCTAAGTTTCTGTCTTTAATATATTTTAAAAGCTTGTTATGTTTCCTGGACCTGAGACTACTACTCTAAGAAAGAGTAATGCACTGTCCAGAGCTTGGTACTTCAGAAAGTGTTTCTGGTGTATGCTTTGTGCACTCTGATGTTGTCTTTTGGATGCTCTTTCCCACTGGTCAGTCTTCTGCAGATCTCCTCCTTGCTTGCAGTGGAGAGTGCTAGCAAGTTCCTGGAACTTTAATTAGGTGTACTTCAATTTTGTTGTTGTTGTTGTTGTTGTTGTTGTTGTTAAAACAAGCATGGGAAAAAGGAAGAACAAAAACCTGATTCCAAATAAAGAGAAAAAGAAAGAGAACAAAGAAACTTAAACAGTCAATCAAAAAACTATAAGGCTGATTACAAAGAAAAAGGACAAAAAAAAGAAGAAGAAAAGAAAAAAGAAAGAAAAACAAAAAAATAAAGAAGCCTGATCCTAGAGGGAGAGAGAAAAGGAAATGCTGATCCTAGAGGGAGAGAGAAAAGGAAATGAAAACAAACAAAACTATGAGTCTGATTTCAAAAGACAGAAAACAACAACAACAACAACAACAACAAAAACCAAAAAGGTAAGCCTGGTCCAGTTCCACCAGAACTGTAGGTGTCATTTTGAGGCATTCAATTTTTAGTGCACTTGGTGCATGAGGAGGCTGGCTGTCCTGGTCTTCTGGAGGAGAAGCCTACCGCTTTGGGTCAGAGTCAGTCTTGCCCTGGTAAATAAGCAGTTGCCAGGCACATGGTGGGCAGGGTTTGGTGTGAACAGGTCCTGCCTTCACTGGGAAACAAATGTGTTGCTCTCTAAAATCTCACTCTCTTGGTGTTGGGGGAAAATGGCACAACCCCAATCTCTTGTCCCAGGACAGAGGATCTCAGACCCTCTGCTGTTCACAGAATAGCGAGGACAATTGGCTTGCCCTGTGGCACAACTCTCTTGAATTTTTTTAATTTGGCATCAGGGTGGGACTCAACACTCGAAGTCCTAAAGGACCCAGCACCTTGCACACTCATCCCCCTTCTCTGGAGTAGAGCCTCTCCACACTGTGTCTGAAGTTCTTCGTTCCTGAAAAACAGTTCCATGCCTGCTCAGTGAGGGGAATCAATGGTGTAGCACTGTTAAAAGCAGAAAAGGCTATATTCCCTCTGGGTGTGCCCTGTCCCCTGCTGATGAAAGCCCTTTTGCTGGTGTCTGCATGGTCTTTTGTCCTTGGGGAGGCAAGGAAAATACCCTCTTCTAAAACTACTTCAGGAAGGAGAATGATTTCTCCCAATGTGCCCTGGGGTCTCTACACCATGCTATTCACTCCGGACCAGCTCCTTCCTCCCCAGGAGCACATGCCACAGCTCTGCTCCAGAGAAAGTCACACCCCCCCAAAACCTCAGAGTGTGAGCCCTGAATGCTGTTTGAAACAAACAAACAAACAAACAAAAACAGGTACACCTGGGTGGCTCAGTCAGTTGAGCATCTGACTTTGGCTCAGGTCATGATCTTGCATTTGTGGGTTAAAGCCCCACATAAGACTCTGTGGTGACAGGTCAGAGCCTGAAGCTTGTTTGGGATTCTGTGTTTCCCTCTCTCTCTGCCCCATTCCTGCTCATGCTCTGTCTGTCTTTCAAAAAAATATTATGTTAAAAAAATTTAAAAAGAAAAGAAAAACAAAAACAAAAAACTTGCAACACTCCCAGTCTGTGGTCCAGACAGGTTTTCCTTTTGTGCAAACTGATGCTACACTCTGTCAATCCCTCGGTCTTTCCTTCCTTTTGTCTCTTTACAAAAAGGGTACTCACCACTTCACAGGACTGCCATTTTTTTCTGTCCCCCAATTCAGTCATGCACTTTATATCTGCCACTATCTCCCTCCAACCGTGGAGATCTTTCTGCCAGTCTGCAAATTGATTTCCAAGTGATCTGACCTCAATACAACTGTGTTTGAAGTACTAGGAAAGCCCAGGTTTCTCTACTTCACCACCATCTTAATTCCTCTTTAAAGAGATCCACATTTTTTTTAAATAACCAAGTGAAAACTTGGGGCACTTGGGTGGCTCAGTCGGTTAAGGTCCAACTTCGATTCAGGTCATGATCTCATTGTTCATGGGTACGAGCCCCACCTGGGGCTCTGTGCTGACTGCTGAGAGCCTGGAGCCTGCTTCGGATTCTCTGTCTCCCTCTCTCTCTCTGCCCCTACCCCACTTGTGCTCTCTCTCTCTCTCTCAAAAATAAATACATAAATATTTTTTTAAGTTAAAATAACCAAGTGAAAACTCAAGTTAAAAGTACAATAACTCAATGAAAATTCATGAGAGGATCTCAACAGTAGATATGAAATAGCAGAAGAAAAAATCAGCAAATGTGAAGACTGATCAATAGAAATTATGCAATCCAAAGAACGAGTGTAAGAATAAAGAAAAATGAGCAGATTCGCAGAGAAGTATGCAAAATATTAACCAATTTAAAATACATGTAATATGAGGGGACCCTGGGTGGCTTAGCTGTTTGAGTGTCCGACTTTGGCTCAGGTAATGATCTCACATTCCGTGAGTTTGAGCCCCGCATCAGGCTCTGTGTGGACAGCTCAGAGCCTGGAAACTGCTTTGGATCCTGTGTCTCCCTCTCTCTCTGCCTCTCCCCCACTCGCACTCTTTCTCTCTCTCTCAAGAATAAAATTAAAAAAAACATTAAAAAAATAAAATAAAACATATAATATGAATAACAGAAGAGGTAAAGAAGGAGAAAAAATTCTTGAAAAAACAGTACCTGAATACTTCACAAATTTGATGATAAATATTGATCTATATATCCCAAAGTTCAACAAAGTCCAAATAGTATAAACAAAAATATATTCACACACAGATACATCATAGTAAAACTATTGAAAGACAAATTCTTAGAAAGATACCAGCTACCAAAAACAACTCTGGGATAAATATAAAATGCCAATAGGCCAATAGTAAGTAAAGCATTTAAATTAGTTATTTAAAAAACTTTTTTTTCCACAAACTAATGCTCAGAAAGCTTTCCTGGTATAGCCTACTAAATAGTTAGAAAAAATAAACCATACCAATTTTTCACAGGGTCTTCTAAAAGGATAAGAGAGAACATTTTCTAACTAATGCCATGATACCTTGATATCAAAACCAGACAAAGATGTCACAAGAAAACAAAACTACTATTTAATTTGTTTTTATGAATATAGATACAAAATTTATGAACAAGATACTAGCAAATCAAACCCATCAACAACAACAATAAAAAATAAGCACTATACCATGACCAAGTGAAATATATCCCAGAAAATGAGAGTTGCATTAACATTCAAAGTAAATTCATGTAATACACTACATCTATAGAATAAAAGACAAAATCATATGATCATTTCAAAACATACAGAAAAAGTATTTGACAAAATCTGACACTCTTTTATAATAAAAACAAAACAAAACAATGAATAGTAGGTAACTTTCTCAACCTGATAAAGGGCATAAATAAAAAACCTACAGTTAATGTCATATTTAAGTTAGAAACAATGAATGCTTTTACTCTAAGATCAGGAACAAGTTAAGGACATCCACTCTTGCCATTTATACTCATCATTGTACAGCAAGTTCTATCCAGGGCAATTAGGCAAGAAAACTAAACAAACACATTAAGATTGGAAAAATAAAAATAAAATTGTTTCACAGATTATATAATGTATATCCTTAAGAATACAAAAAATATTCCTACAACAAATTTACCAAAAAAAAATCACTAAGACAGATGACTATTAGCTAAAATAATACAATGCAGTCTTATTCTTACTTTTAATTACTTACGTTAAAAGACTATCACCTAAGTAAACATTGAAAAGTTATTCATAAATGAAAAAGCAAGTGGGAATTCAATATTTTTGCAGTTCTTTATTACTAAAAAACATGTATCTTTAACATAAATATGTTACTAGTTAATAAGGAAAACTTTAATAAATCGGTTGATCAAAGGAGCTAAGTAATTTGCTGAAGGAGAAACACAGATGGCCAAGTAACACTTAAGTCTTAATCTTAAATGAACACTTCACCAGTCATATCTGTCACAAAAATGTTCAATCATCTCAGCATTAGTAAATGTCTTAGGAAAGCTACTTTAAGACCACAACTTGAGATTCTGGGATTTCTATTCTAGTGATTTCTTGGGAGAGGGCATAGGAAATTAGAAGTGAAGGAATGAGGATGAGACTTAAGAAAAAGCTAAGGGAGGATGCGGTTAATGCAGAAAATGAGACTAGCGTCAGCGCAGCTCTATGAGCAGCTGAGAGCACGAATTGCAACAGTCTGTCCTCTACTATGAGTCCTTTGGCCAGTTATTGGTTGTAGGCTGCCCCCACTCCTAGATTAGAATGTATAACCAGTAAAGAGAATCTGGGCAGAGCGCTAATACATCGCTACAGCAAATGTTTAGAAAATAGTTGTTTTCAGTCTATTAATTAGAGTATATATCAATGTTTATTGCAGGATGTGGTAGGTAGAATAATAGAACCTCCACATCATAATCCCCAGAACCTGTGGGTTATTAGTTTGCATGGCAAAGGAAATTAAAGTAGCAGATGGAATTAAGATTGTTAATCAACTGATCTTAAAATAGAAGCAGCATGCTGGATTATCCAGGTGGTTTCAATGTAATCACGAAGTCCTTTAAAAATGGGAGAGAGGGTGCAAAAGAAAGCGCTGCAGTATGAGAAGCGTTCCATTGTTGGCTTTGAAGATTAAATGTGTGACTGAGCCAAGTAATGTTGGCAGTCTCTAAAAGCTGGAAAAAAACAAGAATGCTGAGTCTCCCTTAGAGTCTCCAAAAACGTATGTGGTCCTGCCAACACCTTGTTTTAACCCAGGGGGATCCATTTCATACTTCTAACCCCCAAACTGTAAGGTAAGAAATACCTGCAGTTTTGTGGCAACTTGTTACAATAGTAATAGGAAGTGAATACACAGGATTGTTGAAATTATCTAGAATAAGGAATAATCATAACACTGATAATGAGAGTGAAAATGGAGAAGAGGATAAATCAAAGATGGATCTAATAGTTGAACCTAAACATTTGGGAGATGTTGATGCTACCATTATTTTTTTAAGTGAAAAATATTGGGAAAGAATAGTTGCAGGGGTTTGCTTGTTTGGGAAAGCACTTTGTGAGCTATAATAAACTTGAAGTCTAACTATGATATTTAGATGGGTAAACTACAGAGTTGTCATAATGAAACTTCTCTTTTAGTACTGGTATAAAAACCACATTTGCAAGGGTTGAACAGTGAATAAATGAAAGGAAATAAATGCTGCATATAATTAGTTCTAGGTTTGCTGTGAAAGGTGGGGAATTTGGTGGTTTTTCAAAGAGGTAGAATAGAGGTTAAGTGAAGAAACCAGTACAAAGAAAGAATTTGAAATTTAAAGGAAGTATAGGTAATTAATCAAGTTCTCATAGGAAATGTGCAACTATAATATATGGGGTCTAGAGATTATTACTACAGATTTAATTTCAGTTGCTTTTATTAAAGGCATTTGTAAGTAAATGAAAATTCTGTGGAAATTAGTGGGACAATATTGGTAACTGCCTTACCATCTGTGTTGGAATGTATTTGAGGAGTTTCTAATTTAAGTAATTCCAATTTATGTAATAAAATGCTTTTATTCATTTTCCTCTTGAATACCCATGATGAATTAGATTAAACAAAAAGTCTCTTTTGGTTGTTGAAATGGTTTTTGTCTCTTTCTCAGTATCTTCCAATGCTAAACTGTCAGATTAAAGCACCTTGTAAATTTCTTTTTAGGATCAAATACGTTGTGATTAAGATTACTAATAGGAATAATCTAAATGTTTTAAGATCCAGATCAAGCTTCTAGAGTTTTTGTAAGACAAGACAGGATTAAACTTTCTAGTAGAAAACAATAAATATAAACATATGTAAAATATTATATGTATATATACATGGGTATGTACATATGTAGGTGTATGCATATGTATTTATATATAATTATAAGAAGTATTTTCAGAGGACTTATAGAATACTTCATTAATTTTTATAGGTTAATAGTTGTGGTTGGGAATAGTTCAGGAATATGGTCAATTTTTGGATCATGGAATCGTCTGAGAGACATTGCAACTAAATATATGGATGTCAAGTAATTTAATGAACTTACAAAACACACTATAAGGGATAACAAGATACTTAGTGACTTAAAATGTTTGTGAGAATATTATCTACAAAATAATTTTGATATAATGCAGATGCAAAGTGGAGCTATCTTTACACAGTATAGCTTAAGTGACTAAAATTTTCTATCCTTCCAAGGCAATGGAAACATGACCAACATTGTCTCCAACATATATAGATAACAACTCATTATTTCCATTGATCATAGACGACTGGATTATAGAATGTAGTAAGAATTGACAGGATGGACTAAGAAAAATAATCATATAAGGTCAGTGCTAAGCATGAGTCTAGATTGGTGAGCACATCGCAGCTGGAAGTAAATCATTTTATACACAGTTTCCATAAGATTAAAGAGAAAAGTTTTGTCAATACCTAACCATGAGCTTTCAACAGAGTCCCCGTAGAAAGAAAACAAGTTTAAAATATACCTGTATAAATTTTTATGTATGTATAAATATATAGTTTATATATATATAAATCTCCTTGCTGAAGTCAAGAAGATGCAGTGCATCAGCAACTTAATAGAATATTAGTCAAAACAATAGCAAAGATAGATGAGCAGCCAAAAAGAGTACTGCTCAATTTATACCCTCAAAATAAACCAAGGATAGGCAATCAAGAGGTTACTAGAACTTGCTTCAGTGAAGTCACTGTTCCTTACAGCTTCTAGACCTGAGTCAGATTAGACTAGAGCTCATTGACTATTGGATAGGCTTGATTCTGAGGAGAAAGGACTCTGCAACACCATGGTTACCATACATGGTGGTGACTGTCTCAGTCCTTCCCCAAAAAAACTATGGTCATTTGCTTTCACAACTGTACATTTATGATTGGTATTGTGAGGATTGTTGGAAACACAGTTAAACTTGACATGGACTCCCAGAAACTCAAAGCATTCTCATGGCTTCCTTTGTGATTGGGGCCATATGGAGGCTAGATAATTAAATGGGTGTGGGTTGGTGGATCTACCTAGTGGTTGTCTCCCTGGTCTCTGAATATATAATTGGAATAGACGCACATGGTATTTAGTAAAACTCTACATTAGGTTCTCAGTGTGTGAACTAAGAATAATCATAATGGGAAAAAACAAGTGTGAGTCTCTGAAACTGCCCCCTCCCACCTTCATAAGTGTGACCCTGTACAAAAGTGGATAGTAGAGAATAGCAGCAGACGACCTCAAACTCAATTAACTCATAGCTTTAATTGGGACTGCAATACCGGCAGATTAACATAGTCTCCGGTACACTGATGCTGCCACTGATTTGAGAAATGCATTGTTTTCTACTTCCTAAAGAATACAGGATTAGAACCAGTACAAATTGACATAGAAGTCACTACAGATACTTGACCCGTCTCTAAGGACTATCTTTGTTCCCCTGCCCAATAACATAATATAGCATGAATAAACCTGATTTTCTTCACATCTTTCAGCATCTATGAGAACGTTATCCTAATTAGTCCAGATGAGCAAAAGCACATTGCTCACACATAGATGACCAACACATTGGAAGTCTTGTTAGCATGTATGTACTCCTAACACTGGGAGGTAAAGTCTATGAAGTTTCTAGTTTGATACACCTGTCAAATATTTAGGAGTACAAGTGGTTGGCCTGTCAGGATATTCCATATGAAGTAAAAGACAAATGTTTAGTCTTGTACTTCCCACCGTGAGGAAGGAAGCACAATACCAGAAAGACCTCTTTGGGTTTTGAAGCAGTATATTCCAAACTGGGGAAATTGCTCCAAATCATGCTTCATGATACAAAAGGCTTCCAGCAGTGAGTGGAGCTCAGGGTTAAAGAACACTGTGGCAGATACAAGCTAGCAATGGTGAGAAAGTGATGCTTTCTGAAAATTTGACAAGCTTCAGTGGGAAAATGTGCTGCCGAATCTGGGGTTTTAAAAGGTCATTCTACCTTCGTGTGCTTCTAGGTAAGTGACCATGCTTCCACAACTACCCTTCATGAAATGGGCTCTCTCAAATATACATAGTCATAAGGTTGGAGGGGTCCAGAAATGGTTAATTGTAAAATGGAAGTTCTATATCCAGTATTTGGCATGAGTAAACCCAAATAGCAAAAACAATATGCATGGGTAGGTAGCCCCAACTACTAAGTCATCACAACTGTTGCACCAATGCTTATCTCTTAGCATTATATCTTACCACTCTTGCTATGACTTGTAAGGTGACTTTGTTATGTGAGTTCAAGATGAATATATGATGACAGCTGGAGTCTAGCTCAACTCGGGGATGGTCGGGAAAGATAATAAAAAAGGATAGCCCTAATGAACAGAACTTCCTGCAATGTATTTGGTTATTGTCATGTGTTAAAAAAGGAAATCTGACGTAACCTATATATAGTACACACACACAAACATACATAGACACACATAAATATATATATATATGCACACACATGCATAACACATGATACATACACACATATAATACATACACACATATAATACATATATACACATACACCCCCACACACATATACACCCCATATACATACCCCCACACATATACAGAAATCCAAACCTACATCCGCCAGTCACCTAATCCCCCACGCACCGCCCACACACCACGCATGCACCCCCCCCACCTCCATGCACACCCCCCCGCACCGGCATGCACACAACCCCCCCCACGCGCCTACACACACACACACACACACACACACACACCGCACCTCCACACGCACCCACCCCTGCCCGCACCTCCACGCGCACCTCCACGTGCACACCCCCCAGCTCCGACACCCCCCCCCCGCTCCGACACACCCACGCATCGACACCACCCCCCCCCCCGCACTGACACACACACACCCCTCGGACAGCCCCTCCCTCACCGACACACTTTGCTGATGATGGTCAGAGGCCTAGGAGGAAATAGTCATCAAGGTCTACAATAGAAAGATATTGATAAATATTTGGGAGAAGGTACAAAGTATGAAGACCTTCATATTACATTATAAAGACCTTTAAAGGAGACTTCAACAACCAAGCATACAATCACTCCATCAGTCTTTGTAATCAGACACCTAAATGTTGACAAGATGGGCACATGAAAGAATTGGCCATGGTGGCAGGGATGGAAGCTCTACATGGACAACAAATGATGTGTCTACTGCCAGTAATGAATGACCATCCTATCAATAACAGAGACCATTGCTGAGTCTCTAATACCACATGATTTCTCAAGGAAAGAATGCAACTTTTGGTGGCAAACAAAGAACATTGATCTTTTTCTTCCTTGGAAGGACCACAATTTATTCTAAGAAAGTAGATAGATATTTTGGGTATAAGCTTTCTTTTCTGCCTTCAGGGTTTTAGCCAGCCAGCACCAGTATCTGAGAACTTATTATTTGATCCACTGACACAGAGTTCATTTAGCTTCTTGTCAGACCAGCTTTCAGCAGAAAAGAGATAAGAGAGTAGGTACCATGATTATGGTTTAGTATAGGAATGCCCTGCTGAAGGCACTTCTGAAATGTCATCTCAGAAATGATATTTGACCAAGATGAAGTGAATCCTCCATGAAGAGTTATTTGTATGGCACTATGCTCCAAGTAAGGAGAATACATACATCTAGGAAGCAAGGGGCAGAAGTACAAGGGGTCCCTTTGTTCTCACTCCTAGTGATTTACTTGGGGAATTTGTACTTTCTATTCCAACAGTTTAGAACTCTGTGGGGCTAGAGACCTGTTTCCTGGAGTGGGAGTAATTCTGCTAGAGGTTACAGAAAGAGTGCAATTACATTTTAAGGTATGTGTGATCTTAGCTTACCTTGGGATCCTTGTGTCAAAAGGCAAGCAGGCAGGAAGAGAAATCGCTATATTAGATAGAACTGATCCTAAACATGGGGAGAAGGTAGGGCTGCTATTACACAATAGCACTAGTGTAGAATGTGTTTGTGAATCAAGTCTTAGGTGTGGGTGCCTCATGGTACTCCCTCCGGCAACCAATTTTGGTAGTGAATGAAACAAGCATGGTATATCCAACAGAGAAGTATAAGCATAAAAATAATACATGTTCTAAATAACTACTATGAACCAAGGACAGTAGTAGGAACTTTGTGTGGATTATTAGAGGAACTGAAGAAGTTAAGAAATTTGCTGAAGGT
Source organism: Leopardus geoffroyi (assembly GCF_018350155.1). Lineage (NCBI taxonomy): Eukaryota > Metazoa > Chordata > Mammalia > Carnivora > Felidae > Leopardus > Leopardus geoffroyi. The sequence continues at coordinate 129,350,187 of NC_059327.1, forward strand.
CACAGTGTGAGTAGAACCATTTCTCCCCCACTCAGGTGGATTTATTCCATAGAGACAGGATGGTTTGCTGAGCTACCTATCTGACAAGCAGCATTCATATTCTAATGCCAGAACAGGCATATCTGCCAAATTTTTGCTTGGAATTTCATGAATGTTCCCCATTACTGATGTTGACCACATATTCTATCACATCATCTGCATCTTCTAATTTAGAGTTCTTATAGCCCAGACAACCCTTTCCATTTAGTATCAATTACTTAACACCCACATCAGAATTTCCTGCTTGGGATGTTGCTAACAGTGCAAATGAAGAATAGTGCAAAACATCAGAAAATAGATTTTGACCATATGTAGACATCTATCTAAGTTGATCCTCTCATTTCCACACAGTATGGGGTGTTAAATTTTGAATTTACTGAGGCTGTGACTTTGTTGGTGAAAAATCTGTTTAATTACCTAAAATGTTGCTTGGGTATGTATCCATAAATAAGCAAAACAATGCACTCTTTCTAAATGATTTCTAAAACATCAAGAATTTGAAAAGGATGTTTTATCTATATTTCTTATCTCATAGTGAAATACAAAGCCCAGAGTACTGCTAGATTGTTTATCACTGCTGATGAAACACTTTAAGCCCAGTTTTGAAATCTAACAGCAGAATTGCCTTTTTGGCCTCTTTTTCTTATTATTACAATATGAATTTGACACATATCATGGAACATTTCACAATTTTAGAATGAAAGACAATGCCGCATAAATTTTCTTGCGATTATAGTGATTTTAAAATGGCACACAGTAACACATTAGGAGAGAAAATATTTACTGTTACAGTATCATGTATAATGAAAACAAATTCTATATGAGGAGAATTATGCATATAAATGATAAGTGAGAAGAAGCAAATAAAAGAGATGGAAGGAAAAACATGGAGCAATGCTTGAAATAACCCTACTAAATTATCACAATTTTCACAAGTTCTTTAAGATTCTTTTACAAAACCAGAGGAAAGTGGAAACCTTATGCTTTCATGTGATCATTTCAGGAATTTTTTTTCTTTTCTTTGACTATTCATTGCAAAGAGAAATGCTCTTTAAAGACTATTTTCTCTTATCTTCCACACATTGTGGCAATCCTGGCAGTCATTTTTCTCTTTTAAACTTTGTTCCATATAATTGGATTAGTATAATTCTGCAATGCATTTAAATATCAAATTAATTCACTCCATGCTACTGGGGTTGATTTCTTGGTTTGCTTCTTAATAAACTGTCAGATGTTGCTATATTAGCAGGGAAAAGATTGGTGTCACAAACATTTGTTACATACATTTTTAAATATGACTATGGTATCCTAATTCTGCCTGATAACAGACTGTTCTTCTCTTGAATTTAAACCTCTGAAAATGTTGATTCGAAGAACGTATTCACAACACTGACAGCAAATACAATGTGTCATGATAGTTGTTTAGGTTCAGTTCCACAGCTCTGAACAATGGAGGCATTAGTGTCAAAGAGCCACGTGCTTTCTTCCCTGGAAATCATTTACAAAGGGCCCTATAAAATTATTAGGGATAGGATGACCATTGTTTAATGAGTTCTAGGATGTCTCCTTGATCCATTGCTGTTATGAAATGATCTACAGAAATAGTCTTAGATTTGGAGAATGTTAGGATACCTAATCATCATGTCATCATTAGGATGACAGAAAAACCTCCCAGCTTAGGTTATAAATGAATATTAATTTTAGTCCATTTCGTGACTATGAACAGAAAAAAATTCTCCTGAAACAACAATTATAATACAAGGTTCTCACTAAATGTGTAGTTGAATTAAATAGGTAGTGTTTTTTCTGTATTAAACAAGCACATAGATTGTCCTCTAATATGTAAATCTAATCGAATATTTTTGAAAATATTCTTTAAAATCTGATTCTATAAAATCCCCCCACACCCAAAAGGTGATTGTTTCCTTTATTAGAGTCTGTCTGAATTGTCGGGTAAGCTTATGCCAGTTGGAAAATAATAGTAAATGGAAAAATAACATATATCTTATGGAGACTTTGGAGCTATTTATCCTTCAGCTAACTGCTTCAGCTCATAACTATACAGAACAATTAGTCTATTTTTTACTAGATTAAACTAGTATTAATTTAAAAGATGCTGAAGTGTTCTTTTATTTATAAATATGTTGAGTGGTAGAAATCAGATATCTGCTCACCAAACTCAATAGTTCTTGCTGCTTAATACATAGCTAATCTAAATTCCCTAGCCTTACAGTCAAATGTAGGCATGTGACTGAGTGCTGGTCTTTGGAATGTGGGCAGAAGTGCTAGGCACTACGTGACTGTCTGGCCCATGCAAAACTTTCCCAGGGTGTCGGTGTTCCCCACATGGTCCTTCTCCTAGGTATATTACAAATTCTAATGCCCTTGTGGTAGGTAAAATAATGCCTCCACCCACCCAAAGCTGTCTACATCCTAATCCCAGAAATCTCTGTAATCTTATATAGCAAAAGGGATTTTTGCAGATATGGATAAACTGAAGGTGTTAAAATAGCTTCTTCTATTATACAAATGGGCCTAATGTCATCATAAGGGTCACTGTAAGGGGTAAGCAGGAGTACCATAATCAGAAAGAGACGTGACCATGGAAGAAAAGATCAGAGAGCTGCAGGGCCACAAGTCAAGAAACATGGGCCGATTCTAGAAGTTGGAAAAAGGCAAGAAAATGAGTATTCCCTAGATCTTACAGAAATTATAGATCCCTGCCAATCCATTTCAGATCTTTGGCCTCCAGGACTCCAATATAGTAGAGTTGTGTTGCTTTAAATCACTAAGTTTGTGGTAATTTGTTACAGCACCAATACAAACATAACCTCTGAATATTTAAATATATAAGAAAACATAAGCAGTTTATACACAAGCCATATTCATGGACAATGAATCCAAGTGTTGCTTATTAAATGTATATATTAGAAAATATTTATTGGGTACTTTTCAAATAGTTTTTATATGGATTATGCCATAAATTTTTAATGTGTATTTCAGGAGATGCAGTTATTATCCCCATTCTAAAGCTAGTAAATTTTCACAGAGCATACATATGTTTTCATTGTGTTCAATTATTAATACTTTTATTTTCTCACTTTATATACTGTGTTTGGATATCTTTGACACAACTCAAATATTTATTTCTAATTGAGACTTCTTTCTGGCCCTTAAACCTACCCTCCCAAATGCCTTTTGGATGAACTGTAGCCAGTTCAGACCAAATATATCTAACGTTAATTCCATCTTATATCATTGTTTTTTTTCTATGGTGACTTCTCCATTCTATCAGTGGCCTAACCATGCACCCAGCCATTCAAATTAGGGACCTACAATTATTTTTTTTTATCTATTCCTCACATACAGTCAAAATTTTATAGAATACAAACCCCATATTCTCACTGGTAAATTTGTTTCTTATAGGGATACACATTAGAAATTATGAAACTGCATGCCTAGGTTTGAACACCTATATTATAGATGATGAGGGTCCATTTTCTCGCTTTCAGAGAAATAGTTACAAAGAGAATTCTGGAATGAGCTATTTGGTACCAAACTGGAGTCTGAGATGTCAATATGAGTATATATACTATACAAATATAAACCATATACATGCACATACCTACCAATAGCCAGATAGATACAAATATAATTGTTTTACATCTTGGCATATAAATGTACATTCCTTACCTCTGTCCAGAGGGATGGCTTTGAAGGGACATCAAAGTAGCAACAAGTATACCCCACACTCAGATACAGGGTTCTCAATACCATTTTGAAATAAAAGATCTCCTTGGCTGATCTTAAAATAGGAGCAGGGAGGGGCACCGGAGTGGCTCAGCCAGTTAAGCATCTGACTTTGGCTCAGGTCATGATCTCACAGTTCCTGGGTTTGAGGCCCATGTTGGGTTATGAGCTGACAGCTCAGAGCCTGGAGCCTGCTTCGGATTCTGTCTCCCTTTCTCTCCGCCCCTCCCCCACTTGTGCTCTGTCTCTCAAAAAATTAATAAACGTTAAAATTAAAATAGCAGGAAAAAATAATTCTTGGACACCTTTTGTGCCAAAAGTAATACAATGCTTCAAAAAAAATCGGGGGGCTTGCCAAAAGGACACAGGAGCCATTTTGAAAGAACTCCAGTAGTCAAAACTAGAAGAATTTGTGGAATACGTAAGATAGTATATGATTATAACCTCAATAATAAAATATAAGTATGTGTGAGTCATTTCTGGTATAAATAAATAATTGAATAATATATAAATGGAGAGGGATGGCTTTCTTAAAATAGCAATTACTTTAGAAATAAGGGAAACAGACCATCACTATTAGAACATAAGCGTGATAATGACTACAGGCAAGAATAGTAATTCTAATAATAGAATTAGTAGGCAAAACTTGCAGAGCCTCAAATTAGTACCATTTGGCTATACTCTTGTGGTTTTAATATATGTCCACAAATTTTAAGAAGTGAAGCTTAATTTCTTTCATTTTGAATAAAGGCTGTACCTAAGACTCCTTTCTAATGAATACAATGTCAAGAAAAAAACTTTCCAGTTGAGAAATTTTGCAAACACCACCTTAACCAAGTGATCAAGATCAGCATCAGTAATAAGACCTATTGGCATTGTGTATCCCTTGAAATGATATTATAAAAGACCCTTTACATCTTCAATATTCTTCCTCTAAATCCACAGCATCAGTCTGAGACGATATCAGACAAACTCCTATTGAGTAACTTTCTTCAAAATATATGATCAGTGGTCTTCAAAAGTATCCATGTCACCAAGCCCAAGACTAATGTACTGTCACAGACTGGAAGTGACTAAGACATAAGAAAATTAAATAGAAGGTAATAACAGGTAGTCTGGTTTAGATCCTGGAAAAGAAATGATGTTAGTGGAAAAATGGAAGAAATTAGAATAAAGCCAGTACAGTTAATAATGTTATGCCAAAGTTAATTTCTTAATTTCATGTAATCAGTTATGTAAAATGTTACATATAATGTTGTCACTGGGAGTAAGTTGGTTGAAAGGTGTTCAGGGGGGCACCTGGGTGGCTCAGTCAGTTAAGCGCCTGACTTAGGCTCAGGTCATGATCTCACGATCTGTGGATTTGAGCCCCGTGCCAGGCTCTGTGCTGACAGGTCAGAGCCTGGAGCCTACTTCGGATTCTGTGTCTCCCTCTCTCTCTGCCCCTCCCCCACTCAAGCTCTGTTCTGTCTTTCTCAAAAATAAACATTAAAAAATTTTTTTAAATAAAAAAAAGAAAGGTGTTCAGGAACTGTACTAACCTTGCAATTGCCCTTGAAGTCTAAAATTACTTGAAAATAAGAGGTTACAAATACCCTATCAAAACAATCTACTTACCACACCTTAGAGATCTCCTGTTCTCTTATTTCTACTTCCATTACATGTATTGAAGTCCCTATCAATTCTTGTATAAATTATTAAAATTGACTCAAATGGTTTCCATGTCTGTTACCTTGTGCTTTATACTACTTTCTATTACATCCTCCCAACACAAATGAGCTTTATCCCATGCAAAGATAATCACAAAATATTTGCATAGGGTTTTACAGTGTCCCATAGGTTTCATTACCCACCACATTTTTTAGCTTCATTTTCCTTTGCTCTCACATGTATGGCATATTTAATTGGTAATCTTTCCAGTTCCTTGCATCTGCCAATCTCTTTCACACTTGCATTCTCTCACACCTGAGATTCCTTCTGCCAAAAATATTTTCTTCATTTCTTTAAGTAGATAATTTCTCCTCCCCCAGATATTTTTTTTTTCTCAAAAATAACAGTTCCTAGAAGACTTTCTTGACATCCCTGGTGTAAATTGTGTTTTTCTCTGGAACCATACACATATATCTATTAATGGCAAGGACACGTTGTTATCCACAACTCCTTCCCTGGAGCCTGGCAATAAATATGTGCTTAACCAAGTTTTACTTAGAATGGTGAAGTAAATATTAAGAATAAATTCAAATGGAAAGGCAAAAGCAAATCTACAGTGAATAGTAAAAATATGAAGGAAAAAAAAATGAAGTCTTAAGCCATATGAGCCTAGAAAGAAAATGCCCATTTAAAAATTTCTAGTTTTGTCAGGGGTCTGGACTAAGATACCACTCAAGAATATCATCTGCTCTAATACACATTGCAGGAAAACATCATGTGAAAAAACTGACCCCAGATGTCATTGTACTGTAGAACTATAGGCATTGCTGTGACCATAGAATCAGATGTATGTGTCTGTGCATATTAGAGCTCTGTAGTCCATGAATCAAGTGCCAGTGTTACAGCATTACCTTCCCTCTCATAGAAACAAACACACAGACTCCACTATTCAATGTGCACCTTTGTTTTCAAGGATCAGAGTCTCAGAGGACCTATTCTGAAGGCTTTTAAGGCTGCTATCGACTCTATTGGGACAACCTGGAGAAGTCATTCATCTGCAGTGACTCAGGGTCAGCAGAGAAATTCCAGGGGAATAGCATGAAAGACACTTTATCTCAGGAGCTGATGGGACTGACCCAGCCACGTAAATCCCTTTCAGACTGGCAATTTGTAGACTGGTTTATTTCAGTCATTGTCAACAGGCAAGAGTTCATAATTTTTTAAGTTGACTTTTAAAAAGAAAACTTTATTTTTGCCCCATTGACTAAACACTGTCCTACATTCAAGTTTATAAAAGTCTTTCTATAGAGAGTTAGCACTTTGACTCATATAGGTTTTTGATTGCTTTGAACATTGTGTTGAAGAAGGTAATGCTGAAAGTGTCAATGACCAAGGCCAAGGCAAACTTGAATTTTTTAGTGCATTTTGTTCTTAGCTTGCATGCAGAAAGGTTGCCATAGAAACTAGTAAAGGAGCTAAATTACTTGTTGATTCTGTACATGCCTTATCTTCTGTTGTTTTATTCTGATACTTAAGTGAGAAACTGAAGGAGGATTTTATATGTTCATCTCCCTTTAAATGGAGAGTATTTCCTCTTAGAGTCTAAAGTTAGAAGTACAGGTTTTGTTTTGTTTTGGTTTTACTATTTAAAGATGTATGTTGGGGCACCTGGCTGGCTCAGTTGGTTAAGCATCCAACTTCCTCTCAGGTCATGATCTTGTGGTTCATGAGTTTGAGCCCCGCGTCAGGCTCTGTGCTGACAGCTCAGAGCCTGACGTCTGCTTCAGATTCTGTGTCTCCCGGTCTCTCTGCTCCTCCCCCACTCGTGCTTGGTCTCTGTCTCTTGAAAATAAGCATTTTTTTAAAAATAAAAGTGTATGTTACACTAGAACACATTCTTTTCAGTGGACTGTGTCCATAATATTCTTTATCACACAGTTGTCAGATTTGGAGGAGCACAGACTAGAGCTGAGTGCCTCCTTTTCCTCAAAATGTGCCAGCGGCTGTGATAATAAAATTGTAGTGTACCTGCATTCAAATCTAGATGCTCAGAGTGGGCAGATATGGGATAGCAGCCACGGATGATTCCCACTACCTGATCTAAGGACAATAAGCTAAAGAAAGTATAATTGATTTTTTTTTTTCTCAGACTGGATGGCAGTCATTAACAAAGGCACAAAAAAGTATTATGAATTGTTTGCAGTGGCAAGCAGTTTAAATACAGCAAAGGAGTATCAGGAAGGGTTACAGATGAAAACCAAAAGGATAACCAGTCTCTTAAAGAAAAAAAAAATATGATGTGATAAAATGGAGCTGATTCAGTAGCATAAATTATTCTGTCAGTTTCATTGAAAGTACTGAAGATGAATAATACTAGGGTCAGATTTTGAGTCTATGTTGAAGATTCATTGTCCAGTTACAAAAATTTTATTTTTTTATAACTTTTTAAAATGTTTTTATTTATTTTTGAGACAGAGACAGAGCATGAGCAGGGGAAGGGAAGAGAGAGAGGCAGACACAGAATCCAAAGCAGGCTCCAGGCTCTGAGCTGTCAGCACGGAGCCAGACGCAGAGCTCAAACTCAGACTGTAAGACCAGGACCTGAGCTGAAGTCGGACGCTCAACCGACTGAGCCACCCAGGCGCCCTAAAAATTTTAAAAGTAGATTCAAACATGGCTTCTGAGAACAGAGATCTTTGGTGGGATAGGTATATTATGGACTGTTTGTGCCTTCTCTGTTTCTCCTGCATACATCCCCCAAAGGATATCTTTGAGATATGATTTTTCAGTTTGGACAGTTTTATCTCTAGAGTGAGAAAACTATACTAAGAATGTATACCTGGGGACGAAGTACTGTAAGCAGATAAAAACCACAGAGAATTAGCAAAGACTGCAGCGTAGGAACACAAGAAATCCAATACTGGAAGGATAGATAAGTTAAAATATTATACATGTAATACATAAATATGCATACATATAATACATATATATGTATTAAATATACGTGTGTATTAATGCATACGTATTATATATATGTATGTATTAATACACACGTATATTATATACGTGTGTATTAATACACACGTATATAATACGTATATATTAATATACGTATATTAATATATATATGTATGTATTAATACACACGTATTATATATGTATATAATATGTACGTATTAATACACACGTATATAATACGTATGTATTAATATATGTATATAATATGTATGTATTAAATATACATATATATAATATACATATATATGTATATATAATCTATATCATTATTTTTAACCGATCCAGATTTTATATACATATAAATTTTTATATATATATAAAATCTGGATCGGTTAAAAGTAATGATCTAGATGTACATATACTCACATGAATTGAGCTCAAAAACATGTTGAATATAAAAGTAAGAAAAGATTTACAGCACAAAAACAGCAACATATATTTTTCAGGAATACGTACATTTAAATAAAATCATGGACACTGTGGGAAGATAAGAATGGAATTAGAAAATGGAGTATAAAGTGGGAAAAGTCATAAATTATTTAAGTACAGGGAAATGATACATTTCAGTATATGGTAGGACACTGTCCTTAAAATATAAATGCATAAATTTAAGTGAAAAATAAAAGAAAAAAATAAAGATTTAACAAAAATGGAAAGTTCTGTGCCACTCCACTGTGGAGAATTAAAAATATGTGGAGGATAAAAATCCTCACATAAATTGAAATGAAGGGATGGGGTTGCTGTATTTAATCTTCACAAAATAACAAGATGAGTCTACCTCAAGGAAACCCTCTACCTTTTGAGGAGTCTCCGGAGAGTTGAGGATCTTAGAAGAAAGATCTTGGAATATTTAACATACCTTTCTTCTTCCTCGTTTGTTTTTCTAATATGTTCAAATTACCTTCTACATTTCTTCAAAGAGTAAATCAGTCCTGCCATACTTATTTGAGGGAGAGGGCATGGACAGCTTTGCTTTAAGCAGATCTCCAGCATAGATGTAAGCAAGTTCATTACACTGGTACATGTGGCTGAGGAGGCTAGTATGAAAAGAAATGCAGGTGAGCTCTGCTCTCCAAGTTCTTTGCCTGAGGTGGGGCTGCTTTAATCCTGAGGTGGAGCCCTTTTCTACTTTGTGCAGAGGTGATGGGAGCTTGCCAAGCTGCATAACTACCGAGCTTTACCCGTCTGAAAGGAACAACTTATTTTTTCTAGTTGGCATAGAAGTGTGTTATAAGTATCAATCTGATCAGAAAAAGAAAAAAAAAAAGTATGCTGATGGTTCTGTGTAAATGTAACTCAGCAAGATATTACTTCATATTATTATTAGCAATTAAAAAGGAGAATGGCTCAGAGCCTGGAGCCTGTTTCCGATTCTGTGTCTCCCTCTCTCTCTGCCCCTCCCCCGTTCATGCTCTGTCTCTCTCTGTTCCAAAAATGAATAAACGTTGAAAAAAAAATTTAAAAAAAATAATAAATAAAAAGGAGAATGGATTCCCTGAAATGGAAGTTCAAGGAGAACTGGCCTACATGAGGGCTGGCTTTTGGTCTTGCCTATATCTGATTTATGTCGTTAGGTCTGTCATGTTGGAGCCAAAGGAAAAATGGTTGTTTTTTGGTAATTTGAGTGGAGATTCTTTCAAAATTATTTCCACATGTTTCCAGAGACTTTCTAGTATTGAGCAAAAAGGATTGGGGATAAAGTAAATTAGAAGATCACTTTTGAAGTTGAAATCAATTTCTGATTTCCATCATTATAGAAATACATTTCAAACGAATTGAGAAAAAGTTAAGATCTTATACGCAGTTAGTAATTAAAAAACATTTTTAATGTTAACTTATTTTTGAGAGAGACCAATTATGAGCAGGAAAGGGGCAGAGAGAGGGAGACACAGAATGCGAAGCAGCTCCAGGATCTGAGCTGTTAGCACAGACTCTGAGGTGGGGCTCAAAACCACAAGCCATGAGATCATGACCTGAGCCTAAATTGGACGCTTAACCAACTGAGCCACCCAGGTGCCCATCTATTAGTAATTTCAAAAATAATCTTGGAATCGAGAAAGCCTTCCAGAACAACATAGGAATCACCAGAACTCATAAGGGAAAGAGTGATATAACAAACATAAAAATCTGTCTCTCACAAACGAGAAGTATATACAATCAATTTCTTAGGCCAGTACGCACTGCAAAAATACTTAGTACATGTACAATAGGAAGGAAATAATGACCATAATGCCTGATGGTATTTTGCAAGTTGGTAAAGAAAGGCCCTACCCAAGAGAAAAATGGTGCCTTAACGCAGACTCCAATTGAAAAGGAGCCTGAGGTTGATCTTAGATGCAGTGTGCAATATTTTATTGTAAGATGCAATCTCAGGGCAGAAAGATTGAGGGAAATAAATGAGCCAGGGAGAAGAGAAGAAAACCAAAGGCAGACAATCCAAAAACCATGTCCATCTGACCAAGGAATGGATAGGGAATTTATTTGTCTACACCATCCTGCTTCTTTCCCATCTGTCAAAGTTCCTCCATAAAGAGTTAGCCCCTTGCCAATCTAGGTTGCACGTCGTGGCCTGATTGGGAAGCCAATCCCAATTTTTGTGCTGTGTTACCCCATCCAATTCCAAAAAATGATGGGATGAACCAGAAACTATGGATGCATGGCAGGTGTGCCTTAAAGCAGCAAAGTCAGGGAGAGCTGCACAGATTTGTTAGCTATTGAGATGGATAACACTTGAGCATATTTTGGAGGCAAGTGAGGCTGAGAGAACCTCATGAGGGATATATGACAAAAAATGATCAAAGAAAATAAACAAAAGAATCATCAAGGTATTATAAAGATTACAATAATCATGTGGAAATATATCTTCACTAAAATAAGTAAAATGCTATTTAAGCACAAAAAATATATACACATCAAATCGACAAAAATTAAGAGTGACCTCTACTATAGAGGGGTGCCTGGGTAGCTCAGCTGGATGAGTGTCTGACTCTTGATTTCAGCTCAGATCATGATCCCAGGGGCCTGGGATCAAGCCCCTCTTGGGTTCCACCGTCAGCATGGAGCCTGCTTAGGATTCTTTTTCTCCCCCTTTGCCCCTCTCCCTTGCTTGCTCTCTCTCTCTCTCTCAAATTAAAAAAAATAATAATAATTTTAAAAATTTACAAAAAGGTTATAGAATAGAGTTTTCTTTACATAGTTTTAGAGGTAGTATAAATTGGTGCAGCTTCCTTGGAATGCAAAAGTGTATTATACATCAAATGTTAGATATAAAACCATGGTGAATGGAAGATGTTAAAGAAGCAAACTCCTTGTAAATCCAAAATCATTTCAAAATAAAAATTTAAATTTAACAATATGGAGTACCCCCAAAATCAATGCTTCATTCTACCTATAAAGTAATTGGGCAAATACCACAAATTCAAAGCTTTATGGAGATTCAGTGAAGTCGTATTTGTAATAGCAAAAAAATTAGAAACCACTAATACTCACCAATAGTGAGATGTTTAAAGTAGATTATCCATTCTCTGGTATAGTATATCATACTTTTAAAAATAAAGTGGTCTATGTATACTGACATGGAATTGTTTTGAGTATAGATTTTTTAACTGCCGAAAAAAGTTGGAGAAAACTTTATACTATTTGTATACAAATTTATGTATAAGATTCATCCAAGGATGTGGATGTACTTTAAATATATATTGCAAAAGTAAAATAAGCCATTCTGAAAAGACTGTATACTGTATGCTTATGTGACATATAAAAAGGCAAAATTATGTAAAGATCAATGGCTACCAGTTTTTTTTGGGGGGGTTAAATGAAAATGGAAAACTTTAGAGCAATAAATCTATTCTGAATGATACTATAATAGCGGATAAATGACACTAGGCATTTGCCAAGACCCATAGAACTTCACAGCACTGAGTGAATTTTAATGTATGTTAGTTTTAGAAAGTCATTTGGAAGGTTGTGGAATCCAAGAATGGAATGCAGACTGTAAAAATAATTGATTAAGTAAATGATGACAGTTTCTCACTGTTGGAGTGAGTAGTTATAGGTAAACAAAGGCAGAAGGGTAGAATGATCCATGTGGTAATGGGTTAGAGGTGAAAACATCAGCATAAACCTAAGTTTGCCTTAACATATATACAGATGGATACATATGGATATACTTATGGATACATGCACATACACTGGTTGCCATAGATCTGTATGTTTCCTTGCTGTATTAGCTGAGATTGCCTAAAAGCAATGATACCCCCAGGAGCAATGAGCAGGCCTAGAACCAAGATCTTTGTTTCTAATATGGACCTCTAGTTAAAAAAAAAGAAAAACTGGGCTATTTGGAGAGATAATGGATTTTAGAACTGGGGCAAGAAGTGTACAAAATAAGTCTAGAGCATCCTGTAGTACCAGAAAGTAAGGATGTGCTAAAAAAAAAAAAAGTCCATCAACATTGATAGGGGTATGTCAAAGGGATACAGTAGTCAACTGAAAGAACACTAATATCTAAAGCTGAAACAATTTAAGCAAAACAGTAAAGTAGTATTGGAATATAACTTAATGTATAAAATAAATTTTCATACTGACATAAATTATTTAATAAATAGAGGTAGAAGTGCCAAAACTCTTGTGAAAAATAAACCTAATTGACAGAGATATTTTGCCTGGAAGGAAGTGGAGATTAACTGTACACTCTAAGCTAGGCTGTACATTCTAACCTCCTTCGAAAGAGTACAGTATGTATTTTACAGTGGAAAAACCAAATAAATATTACCTACAGGTTAATAGCAATAGTGAAATGTCATATTGATAGTAAATACCCTTGATATGTTGTGATGAGAATGGTACTTACCTCAGGTCTTCTTCACAAAAGCTAATTGAGAGGCATTCTAAAAAAATATATGTGTGTGTGTGTGTGTGTGTGTGTGTGTGTGTGTGTATGTATATGTGTATATATATATGTGTGTGTACTTTGAAGAATAATGGCCTGATTTTATATATATATATATATACATATATATATATACACATATATACACACATATATATATACACACATACACACACACACACACACACACACACACACATATATATATATATATATATATATATATATATATATATATATATATAAAATCAGGCCATTATTATTCAAAGTTGTCAAAATTATCAAAACAAAATAAAACAAACAAAAGCAAAGGAAGAACCTGAAAACCTGCCATGACCTAATGAGACATGATGACCAAATATAATGTGGTATCCTCAAATGGAAAAGAACATTAGGGAAAAACTAAGGAAATCTACTTTAAGTATGGACTTTACTTCATAACAGTGCATCAGTACCACTCCATTAATGTGACAACTGTACCTTACTAATGTTGGCAGATAATAAAGAGTTTGCTAGGTATATCGGAACTCTCTGTGGTACCTTTCCATTGTTTTAATATAACATGTTAAAAAATGGTGTATTTAAAAAGTTCTATTTATAGACAGTCCTAGAAATTTATGTTACCAATACAGACCTACTCCTATCTTTCTCTTTTGTGAAGCCCTTAAAAAACTCCACTATAGGGGCACCTGGGTGGCTCAGTCAGTGGAACAACTGACTTTGGCTCAGGTCATGATCTTGCAGTCTGTTTGAGCCCTGCTTTGGCTCTGTGCTGATGGCTCAGAGCCTCGAGCCTGCCTCGGATTCTGTGTCTCCCTCTCTCTGCCCCTTTGCCGCTCATGCTCTGTCTCTCTCTGTCTCTCAAAAATGAATAAACGTTAAAAATTTTTTTTTTTTAATTTCCACTATGTTTTTCTTTGCCTTTATATGTTTAGGACTTTGAATATGTTCAGTTAATTGTTACTGAGAAGTATCCCTTGTATATGAGTGACTTAATTTATGAACACACATGAGTACTTAAATATCAGCACATTCCCTTGTATATGAGTGACTTAATTTATGAACACACATGAGTACTTAAATATCAGCACATTTGTTTTACCACATATATTTTTATTCATATAAGATATTTTACCATGATAAATATTTTATCATTTCAACTTCAAACAAGAAGTTGAAATCTAGTTTTTATTCTGTTTGTTTCACTCATTCATCCAATGATTTTTAAACTGAACAACATATGCCCAGCAAATTTAGCAACATATGCCTTGAATATACTCAACCCCTTTTTTGATCAAGTCCTCTTTATTTCCATTATTTTATTTTATTTTATGAGTTTCACCATTTTGATGGGAGAGTGACATCCAGAAAATAAAATTTTAAGAGGAGAACAGCAAAATACATGCCTTCTCTAAGATCAAGGACAATGTAATGATATAAAATGCTTGATAGTTTTCTTAGTTGTAGTTCATTGACTGGCGGTTAATTAAACATAGAGAATCATCAAAATACAAAATAAACTCTTAAACATTTTATGTTAACATAAACACCTGTATGTATTCATTTATCAATCTTCATATAGGCGCATGCTTTTTTGATAAACATATCCACTGAATAGAGTTTTTTTGGGGGGAGGGGGACTTCTTCTTCAGTTTTTTTTTCTTTCATTTTTGTAACTATTCCCATAAAATATCAATTATGATTTCCAATTTATTTTCTTAAAAGTGGTAGAGAAATATCCAGAAACTTCCAAAGTAAATTGAGTGTAGAATCCTCTTGCAATTTTGTGAAGTTCCATCTAATCTCTTACATTATCTTGTCCATGCTTAATTTGTCTGCATTCTTTTATTAACTAGCTTTTTTGAAGTCCTTCTAAAGAATTCATCTTAGATTTCAAGAAAACAAATTCTTTATTTGCATTTTTTTCAATTGTTGACATAACATTTAATTAAACATAGTGATTACAGTATAAGTGGCAAAAACTGATCTTTGAACAGTTCCAATGAGTTTTGATAAAATGCAGTTAACTGAGAAAAGCATGAAGTGACCCAGCAGACAGCAGTCTGTAAGTACAAGTGTTTAGGATAGGGATAGTAGGAGACAGAACTCTTATATTGCGTGGGAATGGTAAAATGGTGAAACCTCTTTGCGAAACAGCATGGCACTGCCTTAAAGCTAAACATCCAGTTAACTTATAACCCAATCATTGCTCTAGATCCTGCTAGAGAAATGACAGCATATGTTCATATAAAAACTTGTACATAAATGCTCATAATGGCCAAAAAGTGAAATGAATTCAAATGTCTATAAACTGATAAATAAATGTAGTATAGCCATACAGTGGAAAATTATTCACCCACAAAAAAAAGATGTTATAAAAAATGTAATTCACCATATTAGCAGAATAGAGGAGGAAAACCATGTGCATAGGGCCATGGTTATGTCAAATACCATTTGACAAAAATCAACACTTATTTATAATAAAATTCTCAGCACACTAAAGATAGAAGGGAACTTCCTCATTCTGCTTAAGAACAATCTTCAAAACCACTTTTAATGGACACAATGGGCAATGATGAAAATTTGAATGCTTTCCCATTTTAATCGGGGACAAAAAAGGAATGTCTACACTTACTACTTGTATTCATTACTGAAAATTTGTGAATGTGCAGTGAAGTGAGAAAGAAGAAATACAAGCACAAATACTTGGGAAAAAAAGTAAAATTTTATTTTTTCTATCAGAGTAATTATCTCTATAGAGAATATTAAGGAATCCACAGAAAAAGATACCATAACTACTGATGAATTAAGGTTGTGTTATATAGTGTTAATATGTAAATTCAAATACATTTCTATAAATAGGCTTGAATGGCTAGAAATGGAAATTTAAAAGCCCTACTAACAATAGTGTCAAAACATACAAATTACTAAGCCAAACATTTAAGCATATGTGTGTAAATTTGGCTCACCAAAAACTATAAAACTAAAGAGGACCTAAACAAATGGAGAACTATATCATTTTCATCTATCAGAAGATTCAATATATTAACATATCGGTTGTCTCCTAACTAATTATTATGGAAATCCAGGCAATAATCAGAAGTAATCAATAACAAATGCAAATTATAATATAATCTTAAATTTACGGTATTAACAAAATTTTAAATTATGTCTTTAATGCAATACAATTTATATAAATTTAAAACAAATGTATATTCACACAAAAATATTTTTTTCAAACACATGTATGACCAAAAAGATTGTATGATACTGTGGGCTGGATCAGCAGACATCAAACTATCAAACTATATCCATGAAACAAATGACTAAAAAGTTTTTTTTTTTTTAAGTTTTATTGGAACACAGCTATGCTCATCCATTTCTGTATTATCTATGTCTGTCTCCCTTTACCCTGAAAGGACAGGTTTAGGGCAGATGGTGTAGTCACAACAAAAACTGTAAGGCCTGCAAAGCTGAACATGTTTACTGTCTGGCCTTTCACACAAAGAGTTTGCCAATCCCTTGGCTAGACTACTGTGATATTTTGAAAAGACTTCAAAATATTGTGGCTCAAAACAAGACCATTTTTTTTTTTGGTTAGTTTATGTGTTTTCATTTTACTATATAGGTGGATAGGCAGCGCAGGGCCAAAAAAATCATTGCTGTTGCAGCCACCAAAATTTCTGGTTCTTAGGTTTGGTTATCTTGTGTAGACTAAGTTGCCTTTATTATCACGATGGAAGCTGGCTGACCACTACATAGTAAAACTCACGGGGAAGACAGAAAGAGAGGAAACAAAGGGTCAGCATGCTTCTTTTAAGTAAATGATGTGAAAGTAGCATGCATTTCTTCCACTCCTATTTCATTGGCAAGAACTTAGTCATACAGCCATATCTACCTACAAAAAAGGCTGGTAAGTACAGACCATCTTAAACCTTGAGGAGCAGCACTGCCTTGTTAATTAGTTAATAAGAAAAAAGAAGTGAGCAAACAGATAAGGGTGAAAGTTACCTGTCACTACTACAAACGTATTCAATACTTTTGTTTATTTGCCCAAAGAAAGGGAAGAGAAGTAGAAATGAATGTTGAAAAGGAGAAATAATAAAATGAGACCTGAAAAACTGGGAAATTCTCAGCCCAGCTATGTAATTGAGACTCAAGAATGTGTTGACACGAGTTGCACCTGATTATCAGGATGCCAGATACCTAGCCTCCCATGTCCAACATGGTTTAGTGAAGGTCAGGGAACTAGTATGATATGAAAACCTCCTTCAGTGTGGCAAATGGAGACTTTCTTTTGGGATATTTCCTCATTCATGAGCGGTTGTATGCCTCTACAGAGGAACTTTGAAAAAACTGGTAAGCTTTTAACTCTCTGTGTGAGCATGCTGTGTTGTCTCCTATTCAAGTAATTATCTTTGTAACTTTCCATTTCTTTTACCATTAAAGGAACATTACTTCCTTAACTACATCGGTTTTAGTGCCTAGCATAGTACCATTCTGTTGTGACAACCAAACAAATACTAAATTAAAGAAAAAGCTTTCTTAGAAACAATTAACATAGTTTATCAATCCTGAGGAAGTTTAAGGAAAAAAGAAGCAGCAAAAAGATACCTTTTTAGGATTGACCAAGGTGATGTAACTGCATATGTGGAAGAAATAAAAGGAGTTCTAAAAAACATTATAATAGGAAAAAAAGTAGTTTCTGGGATACTACTTAAAAATTAAATGGACGGGGGAGCCTGGGTGGCTCAATCTGTTAAGCATCTGACTCTTGATTTAAGTCCAGATCATGATCTCAGGGTTTGTGAGATCGAGCCCCACATTGGGCTCTGTGCTCACATCGTAGACCCTGCTTGGGATCGTCTCTCTCTGCCCCTACCCCACATTCTCTGTCTCTCCCTCTCTCTCTGTCTGTCTCATGAGTGCACACTCTCTCTCAAAATAAATAAACTTTTTAAAAAAAGGAGAAAAAATAAGTGAACAAAAGGAAAGAATGGGTAATTCACACAAGAGCAAAATCAAAATACTATTATTATATAGTGCTTGCCCTGATTACTATTCAGAGAAAAGCAAACCACAGCAACAATTCATATATCTTTCAGATTAGAAAATCCTAAAACAATAAAAAATAAAAAAACAAAATTAGTACAATCCAATGCTAGTAAAGTTATGGTAAACATTAATTACTAGTGAGGGTGCAACAATATCCATTATATTGTAAAATATACATATGTTTTGACTATGAATTAAACTTTTGAAAAACTACCCAACTGAAACAAAAATACAGGTATATCAGGATATTTTAAAATACTGTTACAGTACCATCTATAGAGACAAAAACCGGAAATAACTATTTGTTCAGAACAAATGGATTAAATTTTGATTTGCACGTATTAATGTAAATGCAGCTACTAAAGATATTCAAATTTATATTTCTCTATTAGAGCAATTAGGACCAGTTTTTGTCAACACAAGCTAAAAACCTGACCCTTAAATAAATAGAATTGTACATTTTTCCATTTAGGTTCATATGGAAAATGGTGTGAAATTATTTCACTAATTCAACTAGCATATACTCCTTTTTTAATTAGAAACAAAAGGAAAAATTAATAACTGGTAATCATAATAGGAAGAAATTAGAATTGAAGATGGCTAGGCAGGAGGTAAAGAGGTCATAGAGTTGTTTGTTAGATATGTTCTTATTGAAGTCACCTATAACCTCAATGCTAACTCCAATGGTCCATTTACATTTCTCATCATACTTGACCTATAAGCAGCATCATTATCACTCCCTTTTTGGTAGACTTTACTGAGCTTCAGACATCACATGAAATTTTCTCTTACCTCATCGGTTATTCCTTCTCAGTCTGCTTTGGTAGTTTCTTCTCTTGTTCTTAATATTCTAATATGGAATAGTCTAATATGTAATTCAATCCATGACCATCGACTATTTTTTATCTATACTCATCCATGTTTTGACTGCATCTACGCTTGGATCTTTATATGCCATCATGTGTATTCATTGCTAAGTTTATATCCATATCCCTGATCTTTCCTGTGATGTCCAGACATACATCCAGCTAGCTGAATCTCCACCTCACCTTTTAATGGAACCTCAACTGCAAACTACAACTTTAATTCTCACACCTCCATCCCCCAAATTGTTTTTTCCTGCAGCCTCTCCCATCTCATAAATCGTAACTCTATCCTTCCAGTTTCTTAATACATGACCTTGGAACCCTACTTCACCTATCAGGAACTTCCAAGAAATCCTATTGGTTTCATCACCAAATACATCCAGAGTTTGACCAGTTTACATAGCTTCTACTTATATTACCCTGGTGGAACCAATATAATCTCATAATTTAAGTAAGGAATAGATTGTTCCCCAGTCCGGCCCCTGATTCCCTGCAACCACATCCACAGTATACCTCCTCCGCCACGACTGACTCAGGCAGTTTTATCTCCAGAGTCCTTGTACTCTTGCTTCCCTTTTAATCCCCTGCCTGCATCGGATCACCTGCATGACCCCATCAAGCCAGACGTCTCCAGGCACCAGCTCTGAGATCAGCAAGGACTAAAAGGAGAAGAAGGAAGTTGTAGACGAGGTGGAGAATGAAAAGGATGCTCCTGCTGATGGGAACACTAATGAGGCAAATGGGGGGCAGTAGGCTGATGATGAGGAATATGAAGAGGAGGAGAGGAAGGCGACGCGAGGAAGAGGATGAAGATGAGGCTAAGGAGGCTGAGGCAGCTACTGGCAAGTGGACGGCTGAAGATGATGAGGATGACAATATCCACAACAAGAAGCAGAAAAGCAACACAGATGACTAGACATCAAAAAAGGAAAAGTCAAACTTGAGAAAAAGACCATCGCGACCTATTCACCCTCTACTTCCCACCTCAGAATCCAAACGTGGTCACCATGGACGGTCTCACCCACCCATCCTGGGCAGCGCCACCCTCAGATGTCACACACAACCACGACGTGAATTTGCAACACGGGAGAAAAAAAAGAACCAAAACATCCAAGGCCTTGTTCTTTTTTTCCTTAAAAACACTTTAAAAAGGAAAATTTGTGTTTTTTTATTTACATTTTATATTTTTTCTATATTGTTAGGGGTCAGTCATTTTTAATGATCTTGGATGACCAAATCATCCTTCAGAAGGTTCCCTGTCCTATCTCTGACTTTACTTGTGGTGTGATCATGTTTATTGTGATCTTAAAGGAGGAAAATAACCTTGTTCTAAAAAGCAAAAGCAATAAAACAATCTTCTTCTGAGAATTCCAGTAATTTTTTTGTATATGTTTTTAGTTGTACTATAAGTAGTTACTTTCTATGAGATGGCTAAAAAGACCAAAGATAAAAAGTTTATTTTTTCCCTTTTTTTCTCTATGAAGTTGCTGCTTGTTTATTTATTCATTGGCCCGTTTGATGTATGTGTGAAACAATGTTGTTGAACAGTAAACCAGAATTTTATTTTGCTGAAAATGAAAACAAGGAATAACCTGATTATTTGTCTCCATGGGTCTATCCTTGCCACTTCCACAATCTAGTATTAACAGAGAAACGAAAGTAATCTGTTATGGACTGAATGTTTGTGATTTCCACACTCCCTTTACTTGTTGAAGCCCTAATCTCCAATGTGATGATATTTGGAGATGGAGCCATTGGGAGGCCATTAGGTTTATATAAGGTCATGAAGGTAGAGGCCCCATGAGGGAATTAGTGTCCTTATAAGAAGAGGAAGAGACACCAGAGCTTTCTCTTTCTGCCATTTGGGTATATAGCAAGAAGGTAGTTGCTTATATGCTGGGAAGCAGGTTCTCAACAGAAATTCAATCTACTGACACTTTGATGTTAGATTTCCCATGCTCCAGAAATGTGAGGAATAAGTATTTAAGATACCAGTCTTTGTTGTTTTGTTCCAGCAACCCAAAACTGACAGAATCCTTCAAAAATGTAAGTTCATGTTACCCCTCTGCTAAAAACTACAATGGCTGGCCATTTCCTCACAGTAGAATCCAAAGTCCTTAAAATGTCTTCTAAGTCTTTAGGTGACTAGGCTCACATTACTTCCACCTTCATCTTCTACTTCTCTTTCCTTGGCCCTAAACACTGCAGCCATACTGACATCTAAGAACTTCCTTAAACATATCAAGCCAATGCTCACTTTCAGAACTGTGCCCCACCTCTCCTTTGTGCCTAGATGTTCTTGTCCCAAATAGCTATTTGGCCAACTGACAAACCTACTTCAGGTATCTGCTCAAATTGTATCTTAATGAACCCTACCTTCCCACATCATTTAGTACTACATTGTTCCATCTGTTTTATCACCAGAATGTGTAAATCCACTTGCCTTGCTCTACTTAAACTTTTTTCCATAGAATTTATCATCTCCTAACATATTTGTAATATTGTTATTTATTAAACTTACTTTTGATGGTTTCTCTCTTATTAGCTAGAATATAAGCTCTACCAGGGCAGAGATCTTTGGTTCATTCTCCATATACTCCAAGCATGTGGAACTTACTCTGCCTGGCACATAGTAAATACTCAGTAAATGTTGGATAGATGAGTGGGTGAGTGGATGGCTGTAAAGTAATGGATAAATTTAACAAATTTAAGTGCTGAATACTCCAAAACGTGTATAGATTCAAGCCATTTATTAAGTGTGAACTTTATGAAATGAAAATATGAATAGATAAAATGGAAAAACTACTAGTCTTGTTGTTTAAGGAATTACAAGGAACAGAAAGTATTTCTCAGAATAGGTCTTGAGTATTGTTTGCAGTCAATGCCAGAAAGAAGCACCTTGGCAAAATTTTGCTTGGATCCAAAAATGTAAATTTACCACACATTTACACTGCATCTTATGTCTGCGTTGCTAGACAATATTTCTCTCTAGTTCCTTGAAAAGGTATAAAATTACAAAAGATGGGTTGGAGTAAAACACATTTATAAAATCAAAACCCCATGTTCCTAACAATGCATATCTCTCCATTTTTCTATGCTTTGGTATGAAAAAGGAAAAGCAAATGGTGAACTTGGCTTTAGAATAAGATAATAGAACTTTATTAATTTTACATTCCTTTTATGTTAGAAGTTTTTGCTCTTCATATGAAGAACTACCTTTGGTTTCTCAAAAATATAGGATCCTACAGTGACAGCTGGCATGTTGTTTCCTTAGCATTTAATGAACTATAGATACAATATAATAAAATTTTGGTTTGTATTTGCCAAAAGCTTACATTTGGTTCTTGGTTGACTTGTGCTACTTATTTAACACTTACCTTACTGATAAACCAGAGTGTAGAGAAAGGAGTGCGAATCATGTGAAGACATCATTCCCAACTGATGATACAGCTGAGGATGCATATGGAACATGTAGGGGACTCTGGAACAGATGCAGCCCTGGGAACAATTTTCCCCCTCGGAGACTAGTTATGAGCCACACGTAACACTGTTTTAAGTATTCTATTAGATATTCTGATATTCTATCTGATATTCTATCAGAAATGGGCTCATTTATACCTCTTCAAAGATTTTATGGCAATAAATATTTAGTAGAGCCTGTGTGTCCATGTATGCGTGTTTTCAGCACATGTGGTTTATCCTATTTTGAGTGATTGTGAACATCCACACAATAAGGTTATTAAAAAATGGAAGTGCTAGTGTGCTTGCTGTAGCAAACAGTCCATCTAGTTATTCAGTATCTGCATTTTAAGGCTGATTTGTTTCTCTCATTTAATATATGATCTCATTTTCTTCTCATAACAAATGTTTGAGCTGGGTATTTTGTCTCTGTTTTAATCAAAAAGTTAAAATCTATACTGTTAAATGCAAATTTCGGCATTTTCTGGATATGAGAAAATATTCCTCTAGAATTCAACATCTTTGCCACATTTGTCATTGATGGATACCTTACCATGTTCTCTACAGAGGTAGTTCTATGTGTCTGTCAGTACCTTCAAACCTCCTAACATGCTCAGTACCTCCGTTTGGAATCTGACTGAATATGCTTATGAGAGGTGTAGGGAGGTAGAGAGCCAAGATGACAAATATATTCCTGGATTTGAATGATGTCATCACTTTCCTTGAAGGAAAGAATATTACATACATGGGCAACTGGTTCACAGATTACTTTGCTCCATAGATTAATCCAATCAGCCTAATGCCAGAACCTCAATGAATAAATAATCAATCATGAATCTCCTATAGGCAAGAATGAAGAAGCATGTGGCTGAAGAAAACCAAGTGAAGTGGAGAGTGGTACAATAAAGGTGAACATAAAGTAGAGGAAATTGGGGCATAGAGGCTTTACGCAACAACATCAGTATTTATTTCCTTCTCAGTGCAGTGAGAAACCAAGCAGTAACTTAATTCAGATTTTTACTTATTGAATACATTGGCAGGGATTACTGGAAAATTTGAGACAAATTGTGAGCAGAAACCTAAATGCAGAGATTTAAATTCTTTCCCTATGCTAAAAACTTGAATTTATTCTCAATGGCCAATCTCAGGAATTATAGTTCCTAAACTTATTTGAAAAGTTTCACAGTAACAAGTAATAATACTTACAACTAACGATTTTACCCTTGCATTTAATTATCCCTACAAACATCTACTTTGGACTTTAAAATATAAAGTGAGTTACAAATCTGGTTTTTATCTGAACAGGCTTATTAGGCTTGTATATTCATAATATATAATCAGTCATTGTGTCTGAAGGGGGATGGAAAATATATAGAAGAACCAGGCATTTCTTATATATTGGTTAAGGTGAAAAGCAAATGGTTTAAAGCATATTCACTAAATTTCTTATCTGTTAAGATTTTTCCATTAGGCTTTGTTTAAAAATTGAAGTATAATTAGCATACAATATAAAGGTAGCTTCAGGTGTAAAACATTGATTCAACAATTCTATATATTACTCAGTGCTCATTAGTTAGTGAGAAGTGTAGTCACCATATAACTACAATGTTATTACATCAATCACCATGTTCCCTGTGCTGTAATTTTCATCTTTGTGACTTACTTATTTCATAACTATAAGTTTGTTCCTCGTAACTATCTTTATTTTACTCTTCTCCCACCCACCTTTGGCAACCACATTTGTTTTCTGTATTTAAGAGTCTGGTTTTTTGGTTTCTTTTTTTTTTTTTTTCTTCATTTGTTTTGTTTTGGTTCTACATATAAGTGAAATCATATGGTATTTGTCTTTCACTGATTTATTTAACTTTGCATAATACCTTCTAGGTCCATAGATGTCACAAATGTCAAGATCTCCTCTTTCTTTATGGCTAATACATACAGGCACATATTACCACTTCTTTATCCATTCATCTGTTGATTGGTACTTGGGTTGCTTCAATATTTTGGCTATTGTAAATAATGCTGCTATAAACATAGAAATACATAATATTTTCAAATTAGTGTTTTTATTTTCTCTGGGTAAATCTCTAGTAGTTGGGATTACTGGATCAAATAATATTTATATTTTTAATATGTTGAGGAGCCTTCACTGTTTTCCACAACGGCCGTACCAATGTACCTTCCCACCTACAATACATGATGGTTCCCTTTTCTCCACACCCTTACCAATATTTTTATTTCTTGTCTTTTTGATTTGACAGGTTTCTGACAGGTTTAATGTGATATTGTGATTATGATTTACATTTTCCTAATGGTTAGTGATGTTGAACATCTTCTCATGTGTCTGTTGGCCATCTGTATGTCTTCTTTGGAAAAATGTCTATTCATATCCTCTGCCCGTTTTTTAGCTGTGTGTGTGTGTATGTGTGTGTGTGTGTGTGTGTGTGTGTGTGTTTTGTGTTGAGTGCAGAGGTTCTGTATATATTTTGGATATTAACCCCTTGTCAGATATATCATTTGCAAATATCTTCTGATCAGTAGGTTTCCTTTTCTTTATATTGATGGTTTCCTTTTCTTTGCAAAACCTTTTTATTTTGGTATAGTGCGAATAGTTAACTCCAAATAGCCAAATTGATCTTAAGAAAGAAGAATAAAGCTGGAGATATCACAATCCTAGATTTTAAGATATACTACAAAACTGTAGTAATCAAAACAGTATGGTACTGGCACAAAAGTAGACATATGGATTGACAGAACAGAATAGAGGGCCCAGAACGAAATCCAAGCTTATGTGGTCAGTTAATCTACAATAAAGGGGGCACCTGGGTAGCTCAGTCACTTAAGCATCTGACTTTGGCTTAGGTCATGATCTCCAGGTTCATGAGTCCAAGCCCCACTGACAGTGCAGTGCCTGCTTGGGATTCTTAACCTCCGCTTCTGTCTACCCCTCCCCTACTCATGTACTCTCTATCTCAAAACAAATTTTTAAATATTTAAAAAAACTCTATGACAAAGGAAGCAAGAATATACAATGGAGAAAGATGGTCTTCTCAATAATTAATGCTGGGAAAAGTGGACAGCTACATGAAAAAGAATGAAAGTACACAACTTTCTTATGCTATACATAAAAATAAACTTAAAATTAAAGACTTATGTATAAGATCTGAACCTATAAAATTCCTAGAAGACAAAATAGGCAGTAATCTCTTTGACATCAGCCTTTGCAGTGTTTTTCTAAAGGGATTTTTTTTTAATTTTGCTTTAACATTTATTCATTTTTGAGAGACAAGACAGAGCATGAGTGGGGAAAAGGCAGAGAGAGAGGGAGACACAGAATCCAAAGTAAGCTCTAGGCTCTGAGCTGTCAGCACAGAGGCCGATGTGGGGCTCACACTCACAAGCTGTGAGATCATGACCTGAGCTGAAGTCGGATGCTTAACTGACTGAGCCACCCAGGTGCCCTGCAATATTTTTCTAGAACTGTCTCCCAGGCTAGGGAAATAAGTTATTTTTCCCTGTTTTTTCTTCTGTTTTTCTGAAATTATCTTTATTTTGCCTTCATTTCTCATATAATCTTGACTGATACATAATTTATATACCAAAAAATTCATCCTTCCAAGGTATATGATTAAATGTTTATTTAGTATATTTAAAAAATAGTACAATCACAGCCACCGTCTAATTCCAAAAACATTTTCATAACCCTCTCTCCATTAGCAGTCATTCCCCATTCCCAATTCCCCAGACTATGGTACCCACTAATCTATTTTCTGCTACTATGGATTTATATATTCTGGACAATTCATGTAAAAGGAATCCTATAATATATACTCTTTTGTATCTAGAATCTTTCACTGAGTGTAATGTTTTCAATGACTGTCTGTGATACAACATGTGTCAGTACATCATTCCCTTTAGTGGGTGCACAATGTTGTATAGTTACATATACCACATTTGTTTACCCATTTGTCAGTTGATGGACATTAGGGTCTATCACTGTGTTTTTGTTTTTGTTTTTTGTTTGTTTTTTAGGTTTTTTTTGTATGGTTGGCACAAAATGTTACATTAGTTTCAGGTTTGACAAATTTATACATTGCACTATGTGCAGCACAAATGTAGCTACCATCCATCCCATTACATAGCTATTAAAATATCACTGACTGTATTCCTTATGCTGTGCCTTTTATTCGTGCCTTTTGTTCTCATGACTTATTCATTCTATAACTGGAAACCTATATCTCCCACTCCCCTTCACCCATTTTTCTCAACTTCCCACCCCTTTTCCTCTGGCAACGATCAGTTCTCTATATTTATAGGTATGATTCTGCTTTATGTTTATTCACTTGTTTTTTCTTTCAGATTCTATTCATAAGAGGAATCATACGGTATTTTTCTTTCCAGGCTGATTTATTTCACTTAGAATAAGATCCTCTGGGTTCATCTATGTTGTCACAAAATGACAAGATTTCATCTTTTCTTATGGCTTATGTATGTATGTATATACATATATATATTATATATATATGGATTGTAAATAGTGTATATTCCATATATATATTCCATATATATATTCCATATATATATTCCATATATATTCCATATATATATTCCATATATATATAAATTATATATAATAAATATATGTAATTATAATATTATAATTATATATAATAAATTTATATTTATAAATTACATATATATAAATTATATATTCCATATATATTCCATATATATATTCCATATATATATAAATTATATATAATAAATATATGTAATTATAATATTATAATTATATATAATAAATTTATATTTATAAATTACATATATATAAATTATATATATGGAATATATATATGGAATATATATATGGAATATATATATGGAATATATATATGGAATATATATATGGAATATATATATATATGGAATATATATATGGAATATATATATATATGGAATATATATATATGGAATATATATATGGAATATATATATATATGGTGTATATGTATGGAATGTATATGTATGGAATGTATGTATGGAATATATGTGTGTATGGAATATATATATATGGAAAATATATATATGGAATATATATATTCCATATATATATATATATATATTCCATATATATATATATATGGAATATATATATATGGAATATATATATATGGTGTATATGTATGGAATGTATATGTATGGAATGTATATGTATGGAATGTATGTATGGAATATATGTGTGTATGGAATATATATATATATATATACACACACACACATTCCATATATATGGAACACCC
The DNA here is from genome assembly GCF_018350155.1 of Leopardus geoffroyi. Lineage (NCBI taxonomy): Eukaryota > Metazoa > Chordata > Mammalia > Carnivora > Felidae > Leopardus > Leopardus geoffroyi. The sequence continues at coordinate 129,378,215 of NC_059327.1, forward strand.
ACACATACCACATTTTTTATCCATTCATCCACTGGTGGGCACTTGTGTTGCTTCTCTATTTTGGCTACTGTAAATAATGTTGCTGTGAACATAGGAATGTATATATCTTTTCAAATTAGCGCTTTTTTTTTTTCCTTTGGGTAAATCCCTAGTGGTGGGATTACTGGATCATATGGTGTTTTTTATTTTTTTTTTTTCAATTTTTTTTTAACGTTTATTTATTTTTGAGACAGGGAGAGACAGAGCATGAACGGGGGAGGGGCAGAGAGAGAGGGAGACACAGAATCTGAAACAGGCTCCAGGCTCTGAGCTGTCAGCACAGAGCCCGACGCGGGGCTCGAACTCAGGGACCGCGAGATCATGGCCTGAGCCGAAGTCGGACACTTAACCAACTGAGCCACCCAGGCACCCCTGGTGTTTTTTATTTTTAATTTTTTTGAGGAAACTCCATACTGTTTTCCACAGTGGTGGTACCAATTTACATTCCCACAGTGAATGAAGGTTCCCTTTTCTCCACATCCTTATCAATACTTTTTATTTATTATCTTCTTTGATTCTAGCCATTGTAATAGGTGCAAGGTCCTCATTGTTGATTTGATTTGCGTTTTCTTGATTAGTGATGTTGCCTCTTTTTATGTACCTGTTGGCCTTGTGAATGTTTTCTTTGGGAAAATGTCCATTCAGATCTTCTGTCTACTTCTTTTTTTTTTTTTTTTAATTTTTTTTTTTTCAACGTTTATTTATTTTTGGGACAGAGAGAGAGACAGAGCATGAACGGGGGAGGGGCAGAGAGAGAGGGAGACACAGAACCGGAAACAGGCTCCAGGCTCTAGGCCATCAGCCCAGAGCCTGACGCGGGGCTCGAACTGCCGGACCGCGAGATCGTGACCTGGCTGAAGTCGGACGCTTAACTGACTGCGCCACCCAGGCGCCCCTGTCTACTTCTTAATCAAGGTTTTTTTAAAAATTTTTTTTTGGTGTTGAGTTATATAACTTCTTTATATATTTTGGATAGTAACCTCTTATTGGATATATGATGTGCAAATGTCTTCTCCCAACAGTAGGTTGTCTTTTTGTTTTGTTGAAGGTTTTTTGGGGGGACGGGGTGTTGTTTGCTTTGTTTTTGCTATGTAGAGCTTTTTTTTTTAATGAGTCCCAACATTTTATTTTTACTTTTATTTCCTTTGCCTCAGGAGACCTATCTAGAAAAATGTGGCTAGGGGCACCTGGGTGGCTTAGTCGGTTGAGCGTCCGACTTCGGGTCAGGTCATGATCTCGTGGTTCGTGGGTTTGAGCCCCGCGTTGGGCTCTGTGCTGACAGCATGGAGCATGGAGCTTGCCTTGAATTCTGTGTCTCCTTCCCTCTCTGCTCCTCCCCTGCTCATGCTCTGTCTCTCTCTCTCCTTCAAAAAAATAAATAAAAAAACATTAAAAAATTAAAAAAAAAATGTGACTATGGCTGATGTCAGAGAAATTATGGTCTATGTTCTCTTCTAAGATTTTTATGGTCTCACATCTCACATTTATGTCTTTAATCCATCTTGAGTTTATTTTCATGTATGGTGTTAGGTAGTGGTCCAGTTTCATTCCTTTACATGTGGCTGTCCAGTTTTCCAAGCACCATTTATTGAAGAGACTATAATTTCCCCCACTGTATATTCTTGCCTCCTTTGTCACATTAATTGACCATATAAATGTGGGTTTATTTAATTCCTCTTCATTCTCTTCCATTGATCTATGTGTATACTTTTCTGCCAGTACCATATTGTTTTGATTATGAGTTTTATAGTATATCTTGAAATCTGGGATTGTGATATCTCTAGCTTTGTTCCTCTTTGTCAGGAGTTCTTTGGCTATTTGGAGTTCTCCATGGTTCCATACAATTTTTAATATCATTTGTTTTAGTTTTGTGTAAACAATGTTGCTGATATTTTGATAGAGATTGCTTTGAGTAATATTAATTCTTTTAACCCATGAGGGTGGAATATTTTTTTTGTTTGTGTCATCATCAGTATCTTTTACCAGTGTTCTATACTTTCCAGAGTATGGGTTTTATCTCCTTGGTTAAGTTTATTATTAGGCATTTTATTCTTTTTGGTGCAAATTTGAATGCTTTTGTAAAATTCTTCTTTCTGCTACTTTCTTCCTAGTGTGTAGGAATGTTACCAATTTCTGGGTATTAATTTTTTTCCTACAACTTAATTCATTTATTGCTTATAATAGTTTTTTGGTGGATTTACAATTTTCTATGTATAGTATCATTTTATCTGCAAATAGTTACAGTGTAACTTCTTCTTTACCAATATGGATGCCTCTTATTTCTTTTTCTTGTCTTCTTGCCATGCCTAGAAATTCCAGTACTATGGAGAATAAAAGTGGTGTGAATGGACTTCCTTGTTTTGTTCCCAATCTGGGAAAAGCTCTCAGTTTTTCCCCATTAAGGATGATGTTAGGTGTGGGTTTTCATACACAGACTTTATTATATTGAGGTATGTTCCCTCTAAACCTACTTTGTTCAGTGTTTATCATGAATGAACTTTGAATCTGTCAAATGCTTTCTCTGCTTCTAAGGAGATGATCATTAAATTTATCCTTTGTTTCATTAATGTGTTTTATGATATCAATTAATTTGTAAATATTATACCACCCTTTCATTTTTGGAATAAATCCTACATAATCCTGATGAATGATCTCTTTTGTTTTGGGTGAATGATCTTTTAAATGTTTTTTGTATGTGGTTTGCCAACATTTTGTTGAGGATTTTTATATCTGTTTTCATCAGGGATATTGTCCTGTGGTTTTCTTGTTTTGTGGTGTCTTTGTCTGGTTTTGTGTCAGGATAATGTTGGTCTCTTAGAAACTATTTGGAAATTTTCCTTCACCTTCTACTTTTATTGCAATAGTTTGAAGATAGTACGTATTAATAGTTTGAAGATAGTACGTATTACCTCTTCCTTAAATGTTTTGTAGAATTCACTTGTGAATCCTTCTAGTCCTGGACTTTAATTTTTTGGTAGTTTTTGATAATCATTTCAATTTTGTTACTTATAATTGATTTTGTCACATTTTCTATTTTTTCCTGGTTCAGTTTTGGAAGACTGTATGTTTCTAGGAATTTATCCATTTCTTCTAGGCTATCCAACTTGTTGGCTTATAATTTTTCATAATATTCTCTTATTCGTTGTAGTGTCAGATATTCTCTTGTTTCTGACTTAATTTTTTAAGATCTTTTTTCCTCATAAGTCTGGCTAAAGATGTGTCAATTTTGTTTATCTTTTCAAAAACCAGCTCTTGGTTTCATTATTTTTTTCTATTTTTTTTTAGTCTCTAGTGATTTGTTTCTGCTCACACTTGTATTATTTCCTTTCTTCTACTCACTTTGGGCTTTGACTTTTTCCAGTTCCTTTAGGTATAAGGTTAAATTGTTTGAGATTTTTTTGTTCCTTGAGGTAGGCATGCACTGCTATATACACCCTTCTTACAACTGCTTTCACTGTGTCCCAAAGATTTTGGATCATTTTGTTTTCTTCATTTCCATATGTATTTATGTATTTTTTATTTCTTTGATTGTTTAATTGACCCATTGGTTGTTTAGTATCATGTTATTTAGTCTCCATGTGTTTGCACATTTTCCCGTTTTTTCTTGTGATTTATTTCTAGTTTCATTATGATTGGAAAAGATGCATGGTATGATTTCAATCTTCTTAAATACACTGAGGCTTGTTTAGCAGTTTATAATGTGATCTATCCTGGACAATGTTCCATGTGCACTTAAAAAGAATTTGGGGGTGCCTGGGTGGCGCAGTCGGTTGAGCATCCAACTTCAGCCAGGTCACGATCTCGTGGTCCGGGAGTTCAAGCCCCGCGTCGGGCTCTGGGCTGATGGCTCAGGGCCTGGAGCCTGTTTCCCATTCTGTGTCTCCCTCTCTCTCTGCCCCTCCCCCGTTCATGCTCTGTCTCTCTCTGTCCCAAAAATAAATAAAATAAACGTTGAAAAAAAAATTAAAAAAAAAAAAAAAGAATATGTATTCTGCTGTTTTAGGATGGAATGTTCTGTATATATCTGTTATGTCCATTGGTCTAATGTGTCATTCAATGGCATTGTTTCCTTATTGATTTTCTGCCTGGATGATCTATCCATTGATGTAAAGTGTTAAAGTCCCCTACTGTTATTGTATTGCCATCAATTTCTCTCCTTTTGTCTGTTAATATTTTCTTTATGTACTTAGGTGCTCCAGTGTTGGGTGCACAGATGTTTATAATTGTTATATCCCTTTATAGGAGCAATCCCTTTATTGTTACATAATCCCCTTCTTTGTCTCTTGTTAAAGTCTTTGTTTTAAAGTATATTTTGTCTGATACAAATATTGCTACTTTGGCTTTGTTTTTGCTTCCATTTGGATGGTGAATGTTTTTCATGTCACTTTCAGTCTATATGTGTCTTTAGATGTGAGGTGAGCCTCTTTAGATAGCATATGGATCAGTCTTGTTTTCTTTTCATTCATTTTGCCACCCTATGTCATTTGATTGGACCATTTAGGCTATTTACATTAAAAATAATTATTGACAGGTATGTACTTATTGCCATTTTTAATTTGTTTTCTTTTTTTTTTTTGTACTTCTTTATTCCTTTTCTATTCTTTGTGATTTTTGAGTTACTATAGTGTTATGTTTGGCTTCCTTTCTCTTTTATATTATATGTATGTATCATAGGTTTTGGATTTGTGGTTACCATGAGGTCCATATATGACATCTTAAGTAAATATCAGTTGATATGAATTTGGTTATGCAAGTTCAAATACATTCTGGAAATGAAAAGAAAAAAAACGCCTTGTTTCTCTTTTTTCTTCCCATCTCTTTTTCCTTTCTTACTTTCTGTTTTACCTTTTATGTACATGTTGTCATGTATTACATCTTTCTACTTATAATTTTCTTATGTCTAATTATGGCCATTTCTTTCCCACTTAAAGACAACTTGTTAACATTTCTTGTAAGACTGGCTTAGTGATGATAAACACCTTATCTTTTGTTTGAGAAATTCTTAAAAAAAATTTTTTTTTGATATTTATTTTTGAAGGAGAGAGAGACAGAGCATGAGTGGGAGGGGCAGAGAGAGAGGGAGACACAGAATCGGAAGCAGGCTCCAGGCTCTGAGCTGTCAGCAAAGAGCCCAATACGGGGCTCGAACTGATAAACTATGACATCATGACCTGAGTCGAAGTTGGAGGCTTAACCAACTGAGCCACCCAGGCACCCCTGAGAAATTTTTTTATCTCTCCTTCAAATCTGAATGATAATATTGCTGGGTGGAGTATTTCTTGTTTCTGTTTTTTTTTTCCTTTTCAGCACTTTGAATATATCATGCTACTTCCTTCTGGCCTTCAAGGTTTCTGCTGAAAAATCAGCTGATAGTCTTATAGGTTTTCCCTTGTAGGTAACTTTTTGTTTCTTGCTGCCTTTTTTTTAAATTAAGGTTTATTCTTTTTTGGAAAAAAAATTAATGTATATTTACTTTTGAGAAAGAGTGAGAGACAGAGAGTGAGTGGAGGAAGGGCAGAAAGAGATGGAGACAGAATTCAAAGCAGGATCCAGGCTTCAAGCTGTCAGCACAGAGCCTGACTGGGGGGCTCAAACTCACAAACCGAGATCATGACCTGAGCTGAAGTCGGATGCTCAACCTACTGAGCCAATCAGCATCCCGAATATTTATTCATTTTTCAGAGAGAGAGAGAGAGAGAGAGAGACAGAAAGAGAGAGAGCATGCACACTAGTGGGGAAGGGGCAGAAAGAGAGGGAGACACAGAAATCAAAGCAGACTCCATTTTTACTTCATTTTTTATATGGCATGAGGTTTTTGTTTTTATACACCTTATATTATCTATTGAGATCTTCATTTTCTTCTTCAGTAATATCATGGAGAGTCTTTGTTTCTGATCCAGTGGTAGAAACTGTTACTGACTTACTGTTTGTGCCTGTCTCCCTCCTCCAATTCAAATGTTGAAGTTTTAACCTTCAGTGTTGTTTTATTTGGAAATTGAGCTTCTAAAAAGTAATTAAGAATAAATGAAGTCATAAGGGTAGGGCACTGTTCCAAAAGGATTAGTATTCTTAAAAGAGGAACATTAGCAAGTTCATTCTTTCTACAAGTGCATTGGCTAAAGGCCATAGGAGGACATAATGAGAAAGTAGCTTTCTGTAAGCCAGGGAGACTGCCTTTTCCAAAAAACAAAATCAACCTGAACATTTACCTTAAACTTGTAGCCTTCAAAATGCCAGAAAATAAATTTCTGTTACTAAGCCATCCAGACTCTGGTATTTTGTTACAACAGGCTAAGGAGACTAATACAGAAGCATTGGACTGTGTGGGGGCCTGGGTGGCTCAGTCGGTTAAGCATCCGACTTCAGCTCAGGTCATGATCTCACAATTCAGGAGTTTCAGCCTCGCATAGGACTCTCTGCTGACAGCTCAGAGCCTGCACCCTGTTTCAGATTCTGTCTCTCTCTCTCTGCCCCTTTCCTGTTCGTGCTCTGTCTCTCTCTCTCTCAAAAATAAATAAACATTAAAAAAAATAAAAAAGAAACATTGCACTGTGTTACTGGCAACATACCTGGTCCTGTTCATTTAGCTGATTCTTAGTCAAGTTACAAGTCTTCTCCTTGTGAACTCAAGCCTTGAAAATGAAAAATAATGATTTCCTCAGAAAATAACTGACCCTGCTTTTTTGAAATTACTGCATTAGACTTCCTGCACCAAACCACAAATCTGGAACTGCTGATGTTTCATAAGCTTTGAAGTTAGAAAAGTCTCTGAAATTTTTCTAAATAAATTTTATAACTTCACCCATAAGAGGTAATCCTTGGGACAAGCCACCTAAGTAGTGAAAGTTACACATGACTTGGTAGCACAAACACATATCTAGACTAGAATTCCAGGCTTTCCTATAATATACTATTTTGACTTTCAATAATGAGGGTCCTCCATTACTATAAGCTGAGTAGGACATAGTCTATATCATTTGTTCTTGGCAGTATTTATTGTGAAGTTTCCTCATCCCCACCTTTATATTTTTTTCATGGCTATCATCTTAATTTCTGTTCTTGTTGTTCCACATTAGGATAACTGACCTGCTCACTGATCTCTCTGTCTGTTCTATATTCCCTACAATATGCAATTATACACACCTATATTCTTAAAGCTTAACATCCATTAGGTTAGTTAATTACTTAGAAACATTCAGAGTTTTCCAGTGTTTACAAGATTTGAAAATTCCTTAACCTGAGTTTATAGGCCCTCCATAACTTTATCTTAACCTTGCCACATCAACATTGGTTTCCTTATCCTTTATTCCATTATGTAACTCTATCTCCATTACTCAGGGAATCTCAACCAAGGGTGATTATCTTCACATACAGGGATATTTAGCAACATCTGGAGACAGTTTTTGTTGTCGCTACAGGGAATGAAGTGTGTTACTGACACCTACAGGGATGCAACTAAACATTCTATAATGTACAAGATAGCTGCCCATAATAAGAAAATACCCAGTCCCAAATATTAATAGTGCCACGGCTGAGAAACTTACAGCCTAAGTCTTAGTATGCTTTCTTCTTTCAGGGCTGCTTTCTTATTTTCTTTATATCTTACCTATTCTTCAAGGTTCGCACAAATTCTTTAAGAGGTTGTCTTTGAAAACATCAGTTTTTTGAGATCATACTATCTTGTATATCCTCTAAACACACCTTTTATTTTTTTGTTGTTGGATCATTTGGCACTGATCACATGTAAAACTCACACTTTTATGTATGATTTGTATCTTCAAAATATATGCCACTTTCAGCAGTCATAGATTTTAAAAAGTCTTTATTTTGGGTATTCTGTAATTTCATCCTACCAAGAAATGAAAGTATGAATTTCTGACATATGTCTGAAAATCAGATTTATTCTCATACTGTTTAGCGATGAAATGAAGTAATTTAAACTACTAATTGAAGTTAAAAAATAAAAGTAATGCCTCCCAGTTAATATATATATGACAGTTGGCTTTTATTTCATATTTTGTTATAATGTAGATTATTTCTATTTATGGTTTATGAGGAAAGTATATTCTGATTCTTTCATGAGTTTTACTTTGATTTGAATGTATTAACTTTATGGGTTGAGAATAACTCAACTATTTTATACATAATTCTTAGTTTGTAGGCAGGAAGAATATTTTTCACCATTTTTTAATGAATACAAAGAGTCTATTTTCAAACTATACCTGCTTCTAGTCCTGCTGTAAAAGTTATTCTTGCAATATTTAAAATTAGCTGCAGTTCTGGCTGGCAATTTTATCCTAAAGAATGTTCTTCTGTCTTTTCTCCTTCTTTAAAGTGTTTGATTCTGACAAAGAAAGGCTTAGAAAAAGGAAAGTGTATAATGATGGCATTTTTCATTTGTATTGTAAAGGGAGGGTGACTCTTCGTGCAAATCTATTCAGTAAAAATTTACATGATGGAAAATGAGGAATAAACTACTGCTTTTCTGCATCATGAAATCCATGTACTGTTTTATGCAGCTGTAAAATAGATGACTGCTTCACATAATGCACATGGATGCCAAGCAAATCTAAATAGTACCTACTTGCTCCCAAGTGCGAGGCAGCCCGATCGAGTAGGCATTGGAAGAGGAAACTGAACTCATCTATTGGGTTTTGTTTTATACTACATCTGGCCTGTATGCTCTAGAGGAATTTTATCCCAGGCATGGAAAGGTACCTGCATTGTATCCTTGATAATTAAGAGGCACACTGATTTTTATTAAAACTATTTCTTCTCTCAATTCAAAGAAAAACTGAGTATTTCAAAGCCTAAGCAAAGTCTTTATACTTCTTTAATTAGCTTCAGGAGATATGTCTATATCTCTGAAATAGGAAATTACTGCCAAATTATACTATTTGGAAATAGATATAATGCAAATTTTTCTCCCCCAAATCATAATCAGATGTATGTAAGTACATTTGGCTTGTTTGTTAAAGCACAAGGATTTTCTCACCTGTGCATAGATCATTTTGTATCTCATTGGCATTTGAAAGATTTCAGGTGCTATTTTCTATACTTCATATTAAGAGTGCCTGAGTAAATGGAGGAGAACATCATTGCATGACCCAGAAAACCTAGACATCTTAGCCTTTTAGCTTATATTATCAAGATAAAACCTAAATTACAAAGTATTCTCACTGACATCCTTGATACTCTAGAGTACAGACTGTGAAAACCTGTAGTATGTCATGTCTTGACTTTCCCAGTGCCCTTCTCAAGTTCCATCACAGTTGGTGGAGTCAGGCCCACACAGACCTCATTAATCAAAGGAAAAATGCAATCCTGAAGTTTAAAGCTTTTCACTACTTAGTACTTCCGGACTAATCTTAATTCCTGTAATCCTTCTACTTATTTCTCTGAGAGTTAATATACATGATTATTTTACCTATTACAATTTTTTTTTAGTATTCATCACCATGCATATTTACCATATTTCTTGTAGTGAAAATAAACTTTTAGCAACTTTCAAATAGACAAGATCATTAGCTACAGTCACCATGCTGCACATTAGTTACATCCCCAGGAATTATGTATCTCACAACTGGAAGTTTGTACTTTTTGACCACCTTCAGCCATTTTGCCCACCTCCTGATCCCACTTCTGGAAACTACTAATCTCTTCTTTGTATCTATGAGCTTTTTTTTTTTCTTGATAAGATTCCACATATAAGTGATCATGTGTATTTTTCTCTGACTTATTTCAGTTAGCACAATGATCTCAAGTTCTATCTATGTTGATACAAATGACCAGATTTTTTTTTATTTTAATGGCTAAATAGTACTTCAGTGTGTGTGTGTGTGTGTGTGTGTGATGTTTCCTGTACACATTCATCCATCTATGGTCATGTTCCCTGTTTGCAGATGTTGACTATTGTAATTATTGCTGGAGTGAACGTAGGTGTGGGTATATCTTTTAGGATTATGTTTTTTGTTTCCTTCAGATGAACATCCGGAAGTGAATTTCTGAATTGTGTTCTAGTTCCATTTTTAATTTTTTGAGGAATCTCCATGCTGTTTTCCAAAGGGTCTGTACCATGTTACATCCCCACCGATGGTGTACAGGTTCCGTTTTCTTCACATTCCTGGCAATGCTTGTTATTTCTTGTCTTTTCAGTAAGAACCATTGTGACAGGTACAAGCTGACAGCTCTTTGTGATGTTGATTGTCATTTCCCTGCTGACTACAGATTTCAGCACCTTCCAGGGCTTCATTGTTTGGCTATTGAGTTCTACGTGGATATATACAGGCCACTTTTCAGATCACAATTTGTAATATTTTCTCCCTTTCAATAGGTTGTCTTTTCATTTTTATTGATGGTTTCTTTTGATGTGCAGGGCATTTTAGTTTGATGTAGTCCAACTTGTTTACTTTTACATTTATTTCCTTTACTTTTGTTGTCATGCCCCCCCCCCCAAAAAAAAAATCATGGCAAAGAACGATGTCAGGATGTATTCCACCTACATTTTCTTTTAGCAGTTTTATCGTTTCAGGTTTTATGTTTCCATCCTTAACGCATTTTGAAGTGACTTTTGGGTGTGGTTGAAGATAAGGGCCCAGGTTCTTTTTTTTCTTTTTTTTTTTTTTTTGCACGTGGCTGTTAGTTCTCCCAGCATCATTTATTGAAGAGACCATCCTTTCCCCATTGTGTGTCCTTGGCTCCTTTGTTGTAAAATCATTAATTATATGCACGTGGGCTCATTTCTGTTCTCTCCATTCTGTTCTGTTGATCCTTGCATTTTTTTTTCTTTCCAAGTTTTGAAGTTTTTACTTTATAAATCTCTAGCAATCACAGAATGTGAACAGAAATTTCCACTTTGAGTTTTTCGAATAGATCAATCATATACATGATGATTTTCATTATCAAGAAGTATTAAGAAATCTCATGTGATGTTTCAAGGCCAGTCTTCTCTACCGGAGACAAATTATTCCATTACTTAGGGTAATAATTCTTTTTTTTTATTTTTTATTTTTTAAAATTTATTTCCAAATTAGTTCGCATATAGTGCAACAATGATTTCAGGAGTAGATTCCTTAATGCCCCTTACCCATTTAGCCCATCCCCCCTCCCACAACCCCTCCAGTAACCCTCAGTTTGTTCTTCATATTTATGAGTCTCTTCTGTTTTGTCCCCTTCCCTGTTTTTATATTATTTTTATTTCCCTTCCCTTATGTTCATCTGTTTTGTCTCTTAAAGTCCTCATATGAGTGAAGTCATATGATTTTTGTCTTTCTCTGACTAATTTCACTTAGCATAATACCCTCCAGTTCCATCCACGTAGTTGCAAATGGCAAGATTTCATTCTTTTTGATTGCCGAATAATACTCCATTGTATATCTATACCATATCTTCTTTATCCATTCATCCATCAATGGACATTTGGGCTCTTTCCATACTTTGGCTATTGCTGATAGTGCTGCCATAAACATGAGGGTGCATATGTCCCTTCGAAACAGCACACCTGTATCCTGTGGATAAATGCCTAGTAGTGCAATTGCTGGGTCGTAGAGTAGTTATGTTTTTAGTTTTTTGGGGAACCTCCATAGTGTTTTCCAGAGTGGCTACATCAGTTTGCATTCCCACCTATTCCAAAATTTTATTTAAAAAGCATATGAATAAGTATTTACAACTTTTATTTTATTTAAATATCATTGTAATATTGTTCTCCACTCAGGTATCGGTGTGTATAAGTGCCCATTTTTTGGATTTGTTTCAAAATTTTATTTGTTTCTGCTGACACAGCCTGACCTAAACACCTTACAAACATTTTCTTACTTAAACCTAATACTGTCTCCATTTTACAGAGTGTACTGAAACAGGAAAAGGCTGTTTCTGCCTAAGCTAATAAGTGATAGAATCAGAATTCAAACCACACAATTTGATTTGACTTTGTGAAGAAGAAGACAATCCTTTCTAAATGTATTGCATGTTAAAATATTGCATTGCTTTTAAATAAGGCAACAACTCATACACTTCAAAGAATGTTTCTTTGGAAAAGATCTGAGTTATTTGAAGATCTTAGAAGGTTTTTTTTATTTGCTTAAAGTGTTACATGCAAATCACCAGTTCAAATAAATGAAAATAATAAAAATAATTTAATATGTTGACATATTTTGATGACTGGTACTAGAGGAAAAAGATATAAATATCATACTACTAATTATTAAAGTATTTCATTGTGAATAAGTAAGGCTGTTTAAGTACTATGGAGGTACTGGGAAAATCATTGGTTTCCTAATAAGAGAAGCTATTACAGTGCAAACATTTAACCTATAAACTATATAGAAATAACTTTTTTTTTGCATTTAGTAATTAAGTTAATGAAGTATCTCACTATTGAGGAATAGATTTTTAAAATATTTTTTTAAAAAACAGCATCTGTTCATTCTATCTCAAACATATAAGCCATTTGTTCAACCTGAAACAACTTACATTCTCCTCAACATCAAAATTCTATCTCTTTGGGGCTCCTAGGTGCCTCAGTGGGTTAAAAGTGTCTGACTTCAAATCAGGTCATGATCTCACTGGTAATGAGTTTGAGCCCTTCCTCAGGCTCTCTGCTGTCAGCACAGAGCCCACTTGGGGATACTCTGTCTCTGTCTCTCTGTCTGACCCTTCTCAGCTTGCACTCTCTCAAAAATAAATATTTTTAAAAAACTCTATCTCTTTAATTTTTGAATTTCTGATTCCTATTTTTTCTTCTAATATGTATCCCTGGATTAATACTACCAAGCTATAATCAAAATAAATACAAACCTTAGCACTCATATAATGCAAAGAGATTCTGCTGAAGTTGTCAAATGTTATATAACATATTCTATGATCTATCTTTTTAAACAAACTCTAAGTCCTTTTAAAACATGAACCCAGAGTCCTATTTCCTTGAAAAATTAACTCAAGACCTGATATAGCACTTTATATAGAGCAATTACGCATTGAAGAAAAAAAGGTAGCATCCAGATGATGAGCTAGAAAATGGGGAAACCCTCTTCATGTCCTTAATGCTTCCTGTTTCCATTCTCTCATCCATTAAAGCCACTAAAATTCCTAAGTGAAATGTGATATTCTTTCCTACCTAGGTATTAATCTTGCATCCTTTAAAATAGAGCTGGAAACTTACATTATCAAAAATGTTCCCATTAAACTAAACTCAAGCTCAAAATATCTCATGCATACTATCTTTTAACAGTGTGATCATTAAAATTCATTTACTGTAAGTTGATGTTAATTTTAAGACCCTCCCAATTTTAGAGAAATTAGAATGTCAAAGTGGTATGTCTTAAAAATGAAGAAAACAATTAACTGTGTTTCTGAGCATTACTACCCCATATATTGCACGTGTGTATATATATATATATATATATATATATATATATATATATATATGTGTGTGTGTGTGTGTGTGTGTGTGTGTGTGTGTATACATTCTCTATATACGTGTATACATATATCTCAGATACGTATGTACCTAGCTGTATATTATCCATCAGGTCATGTGTACTATCAATTAATACTACAAATAAATTTCAAGATGTCTATGTGTTTTTTAATTAATTTCAATTTAAAAGTAAATCCATTTAACAGTAAATTAATTTTCCAACACATGAAAAAACAGTAGAAATACAAATTGTTTTATGTGCAATCTAAAAATAAGGATTTCTCCTCTCAGAAACCTACCTGTAAAAATTGTAACAACTATTATTATTCTTGAGAAACGAAGTTTAATCAATAAATATACTTCCATGTCATAATGAGTTAGTATCGTACTTTTCCAATTAATTGTTCCTGGCTATAAAAGAAATACTTCAATAAATTACAGGCAAATACATTTTAGTTTCTGAAATCCATGTGTTATTTCAACACAAGGCATGATACTTTATCTACTTCATGCAGTTGGATAATATGGCTCAGCATTATGGAAATACATTGGTTGAGAAAACAAATTTTCTTTGTGTGAAAAATGTTGTCCTTAGTATGTGGGAAATGTATACAGTACTACCAGAGAATCTTCCTTAAATTGACTGAAGTTTTTGCTTGAATGCCAACTTTTTAAAAACCCAGTCTTGTTTTAAGTGATTATAAGTCTATTTCATAACTGAACAAAAAGTGAAGAGAATTCCCTTTTTACCCTTCATCCTCTTCCCAATTTCCCCAATTATTAATATCTTGGTTTGGTGTGGTACATTTGTTATAAGTGATGAGTCCATATTTATATATTATTATTAACGAAAGTCCATGGTTTATGTTGGGGCTCACTCCTTGTGCTGTGCATTCTGTGGAATTTTGGCAAATACATAATGAGATGGATCTACCACTACAGAACCGTACAGAATAGTTTCATTGCCCTAAAAATCCCGTGCTGCACCTGTTGATTCCTCTTTCCTCCTAGACCACTAAACTTTTTACTGTTGCCATAGTTTTGCCTTTTCCAGAATGTCATATCATTGGAATCAGTGTGTAGTCTTTTCAGGTTGGCTGCTTTCATTTAGCAAAATATATGTAAGTTTGCTTTATGTTTGTGTGAATGTGTGTGTGTGTGTGTGTGTGTGTGTGTGTGTGACTTAATAACTCCCTTCTTTTATCACTGAATAATGTTCCATTGTATGAATATACCATACTTTCATTATCCATTCACTTATTGAAAGACATTTTGTTTGCTTCCAAGTTTTGGCCATTATGAATGAAGCTGCTATAAACATTCATGTGCAGGTTTTCTTTTCAACTTACTTGTATAAATGCCAAGGAACCTAATGGTCGGGTCATTTGGTAAGAGTATGTTTAGTTTTGTAAGAAACTGACAAACTGTCTTCCAAAGTGGCTCTACCATTTTGCGTTCTTACCAACCAGGAATAAGAGTTCCTGTTGCTCTACATCGACAGCAGCATATGATATTGCCAGTGTTTTGGATTTTTGCCATTCTCACAGGGGAATAGTGATATCTCATTTCAGTTTGCAACTCTCTAATGACCTGTGATGTTGAGTGTCTTTTCACGTGCTTACTTGCCATCTGTATATGTGTTGGTAAGGTCTCTGTGTCTTTTGCCCATTTTTTTTTAACTGGGTAATTTGCTTTGTTTTGTTTGAATTATAAGAATTCTTTGTATTTTAGAATCAGTCCTTTAGTATGTGTTTCCAGATTTCCTCCATGTCTCTGGCTTGTCATTTCATTTTCTTAAGCAACTATTACTTGTAATACTAATATTTTAATATTTCTTATAGCACTTGCAGAATTATTTTTTTAACACTCAATTTATTTTACAACTAAGTTTAGAACCATTCATTTTATTCACTTGAGAACATTATATTAGATTTTCCCTAAATTAACAGTGACTTAAGAGATCCTGGGCTTTAGGTAAATGAATTTTTAACATTAAAGTCCTGGCAATTATAATAGTTGGACACCTGGTGACCTGTAAAAATGAAAGTGAATAATAATCTAATCAGGTTGCCATTGCAGACAGTTTATGGTCTTTATTTTTTATACTGGTTACAGAATACACTAATTAGCTCCTATGGCAGAAAGGAACTTTAACTCTGGAGCATGACAGCCTTAATTGTGGTTTTGTTATTGCTGTTCGGTATTTTTTTTGTTGTTGCTCGTTGCGTGTTTTGTTTTAAAGAAGAAAGACTGTGGCAACTTTAATCATTAACTCTGCTTCAGTCTTTACAACATGCACTTCAGAGGCTTTCAGGTTGTAACTTAAGTACAATAAGTAGCAAATGAGCCTTATAACACATGAGAACAAGAGTTGATTCAACCAATATACAGAAGGCATGACAAACTTGGGAGTAAAGTTCAATACCTTGCCTGCCAAGATTATGACCCCTGTTTAGAAGGACTCTGAACTCCATGCTTATGAGTAACTAACTGTGGGCTCAGGCTACATATTCCCCAAGGGTATTTTCTTTCTCGCACAGTGTTTTAAATGTTACTGAATGTATTAAAACATTTTTTTAAAATCATTAGTTTTATGTTAAAATCAACCCTTCCAGAATCGCTTATGGTCATCATTCATGGCAAAGGTCTGTGGCAAGAATAATAATAGCCATTCTCTTCTGACAGGCTTGCTTGCAATTTGTCACTGAAACTCCATTCCCAGCCCATTCTTTCACTCATTTTGTTACCTCCAGGCAACTGTAGGTACTGGATTTTGCCAACCCTGTTCTTTATACCACATTTTATAAATGGCCTTTTGAATTTTATAAATAATAAAAATATTTTTAAATTCGAAATTTGGCCTTGAGGTATTTTTCTAGAAAGTAATTTTTTTATCATTTTTTTGAAATTTATTGTCATATTGGTTTCCATAACACCCAGTGCTCATCCCAAAATGTGCCCTCCTCACTACCCATCACCCACCCTTCCCTCCCTCCCACCCCCCATCAGCCCTCAGTTCTCAGTTTTTAAGAGTCTCTTAGGCTTTGGCTCTCTCCCACTCTAACCTCTTCTTTTTTTTTTTCCTTCCCCTCCCCCATGGGTTTCTGTTAAGTTTCTCAGGATCCACATAAGAGTGAAACCATATGGTATCTGTCTTTCTCTGTATGGCTTATTTCACTTAGCATCACACTCTCCAGTTCCATCCATGTTGCTACGAAAGGCCATATTTCATTCTTTCTCATTGCCACGTAGTACTCCATTGTGTATATAAATCCACAATTTTTTTTATCCATACATCAGTTGATGGACATTTAGGCTCTTTCCATAATTTGGCTATTGTTGAGAGTACTGCTATAAACATTGGGTACAAGTGCTCCTATGCATCAGCACTTCTGTATCCCTTGGGTAAATTCCTAGCAGTGCTATTGCTGGGTCATAGGTAGATCTATTTTTAATTTTCTGAGGAACCTCCACAGTGCTTTCCAGAGTGGCTGCACCAATTTGCATTCCCACCAACAGTGCAAGAGGGTTCCCGTTTCTCCACATCCTCTCCAGCATCTATAGTCTCCTGATTTGTTCATTTTGGCCACTCTGACTGGCGTGAGGTGATATCTGAGTGTGGTTTTGATTTGTATTTCCCTGATGAGGAGTGACATTGAGCATCTTCTCATGTGCCTGTTGGCCATCCGGATGTCTTCTTTAGAGAAGTGTCTATTCATGTTTTCTGCCCATTTCTTCACTGGGTTATTTGTTTTTCGGGTGTGGAGTTTGGTGAGCTCTTTATAGATTTTGGATACTAGCCCTTTGTCCGATATGTCATTTGCAAATATCTTTTCCCATTCCGTTGGTTGCCTTTTAGTTTTGTTGGTTGTTTCCTTTGCTGTGCACAAGCTTTTTATCTTCATGAAGTCCCAGTAGTTCATTTTTGCTTTTAATTCCCTTGCCTTTGGGGATGTATCAAGTAAGAAATTGCTACGGCTGAGGTCAGAGAGGTCTTTTCCTGCTCTCCTCTAGGGTTTTGATGGTGTCCTGTCTCACATTCAGGTCCTTTATCCATTTTGAGTTTATTTTTGTGAATGGTGTGAGAAAGTGGTCTAGTTTCAACCTTCTGCATGTTGCTGTCCAGTTCTCCCAGCACCATTTGTTAAAGAGACTGTCTTCTTTCCATTGGATGTTCTTTCCTGCTTTGTCAAAGATGAGTTGGCCATATGTTTGTGGGTCTAGTTCTGGGGTTTCTATTCTATTCCATTGGTCTATGTGTCTGTTTTTGTGCCAATACCATGCTGTCTTGATGATGACAGCTTTGTAGTAGAGGCTAAAGTCTGGGATTGTGATGCCTCCTGCTTTGGTCTTCTTCTTCAAAATTACTTTGGCTATTCGGGGCCTTTTGTGTTTCCATATGAATTTTAGGATTGCTTGTTCTAGTTTCGAGAAGAATGCTGGTGCAATTTTGATTGGGATTGCATTGAATGTGTAGATAGCTTTGGGTAGTATTGACATTTTGACAATATTCTTCCAATCCATGAGCATGGAAAGTTTTTCCATTTCTTTATATCTTCTTCAATTTCCTTCATAAGCTTTCTATAGTTTTCAGCATACAGATCTTTTACATCTCTGGTTAGATTTATTCGTAGGTATTTTATGCTTCTTGGTGCAATTGTGAATGGGATCAGTTTCTTTATTTGTCTTTCTGTTGCTCTAGAAAGTAATTAATATGTATCAAAGACAGCCTGACTTTTTGATGACTGAATAACAGTATCTACATATGGAAATCCTACACTCTCAGATGCAAT
Source organism: Leopardus geoffroyi (assembly GCF_018350155.1). Classification (NCBI taxonomy): domain Eukaryota; kingdom Metazoa; phylum Chordata; class Mammalia; order Carnivora; family Felidae; genus Leopardus; species Leopardus geoffroyi. The sequence goes on from NC_059327.1 coordinate 129,396,464, forward strand.
GTCAAATAAATACATATAATCTTATCAGCTATGCATATATTTTAGTGGGAGAGGGAAGATTTTTGAAAAGAAAGTAACTTCATAAAAAATTATGTTCATTTAGTAGTTTATATATAGTTTAGAATTTACAGAATGAAAATCTACATAATTATTCAATATCTGTTTATTGAAAACTTATTATAACTCAAGCACTGTTCATGGGGCTGGAATAAAGAAATGTAAAGATGCTAAAAATTATCTTTTTTGTAAAGCTGTGGTGACCTTTGTAATTTTCTTAGGAACTTCTATCTCTGATTTTTTAAATGTAAAATATTAGTTGAGATTGCCATCCTAAACCTTAGGGGAATTCTCTTTATTGGGGCATTTTTTCCCTCAAACTGCATTTTTCTGTATGCGTTTATTACCTAGCAACCAAACCATAAAAAAACTAATGTTAGATCTTAGATTGATAGGGTTTTTTGCTAGCTGTAGTATAAAATATTTTTTCGATGAAATCCATAGAAATTTCCTCCACAACAACAAAGGATTTAAGAATTATTGTACCAGCTTGCTCACTTCAGGAAAGCACATTTCAGCTTTCAGGGATTTCTGATTGATATTCTTTGAAGTGCTGAAAATACCATGCTAGTAAATGATACCCTACAGACTAAAATCATCTTTTCAGTTGTAGAACTATAGGCCAACGTAGTATAAACCTTCCTGTGACAGACTGACTACATCCCACTTGGCATCAAATGACAGCATCATTTCAGATCATGGTGGAAGCCTCAACAAATGCAGACAGTGAGAGACACTTACCTTGGGCAATGCTCTCCATTTGGCTTTCCTTACATATGTGTATAATCTGTGGAACCCTTTTATTTCAAAGAATGGATACCACTCTAAAATCTGTTATTATAAACTCAAAGTTAACATCAAAATTGAGAGGCAATGTGTTCAGTAGTCAAGACCTTGTGCTCTGAAGCCAGACTGGCCAAATTTGAATCATGACTTTACATCCTAGCTGTGTGACCTTTGATGGGTTGCTATGTAAACATTCTGTACCTCAGTATCTGCATTGGTAAAATGGGGATAATAGTAACATCTATTTCATACGGTTGCTCTGAGATTAAAATGAAAGTACTCAGGTAAAGCACAGTAGAGCAGAGTCAATAATCAACAGATAGTAGAATTATTACTGTGAAGTTTATTTAACGTTCTGAAGAGTCAAAAACCTGAATGGCACCTTGGGCATGCTTGGTAACATGTGCGTTTAATGTATAACGACTTCCTGTACCATGTCCAAGAGTGGTCCTTTGAAAACCTTTTTGATGTTTTCAAATCTCCAGCTCTACCTGTGATGCTCCTGAGTTAACCATCTGGTCTACTATATTGAAATGATCGAGACTCTCTAAAGGGAAATCTTTCAGTGCCCTCTTTTCCATTTATAAATGCCTCTGGGACTTGTGTTCCTACACTCACTGTGCTTTGTATTTAGGAAGAACACTCCCCTTTCTTATCAAAACTAACCACTCTGCTGTGTTCTTAATTTTATTTTCTCTTCCCTCTGAGTTCAAGTTTTCTGTTAGCAATTAGATAGTCTATGATTGTCCCCCGACTCCCTTCTCTTATCCAGAGTGACTGAATTTCCAGTATTCCAGGGACAATCCTACTTGTGTAGCTATTGTGAATCAAATAGCATGGCTATTGTTTAGTATGTCCTTTTAATAGTGTCCCAATTCAGACAGTAAGTTTGAGTCTCCTTACTCTAGGCTACAAACACACCTATACCTTACTTTGGTCTCCAAATAATTAAATTTGAAGATTTTTTTATTTTTTAACACTAAACCCTCATCTCCCTGTTGTAATCCCTCCTTCTATCCTTCTCAGTCTTTTAACTAACTTCTATTTCTCCTTTCATCCCTAAATGTAGACATTATCAAACGTGAGACATAACTTTCTTTCATTTCCTTTTCCTCTCTTTTTCATTTTATTCTTCTCAACATATCAACTGTACTTTCTCTGCCTGGAAATCTCCATTATATTTTTATATTTCCAAACACTCTTCTGAGTCACAGTCCTGCATTCTTTCTTCTTTGCAAATCTTCTGCTGTATATCATGCCTACTTTTACTTTTCAAGTCCAAATAAGGCTTTGTGTGTGTGTGTGTTTTATTTTCTAATGAAGAATAATCAGATAGGCTGCTACCTGGTCTCTGATGTCTTCTTTTTTGAATTCACTTTTATGTTATTGCCAGAATCATTTCTCTGAAACTCAGATTGCATAGAAAGCAAACATTTCCAAAAACTTATCCTGAAATTCAAGGCCCTTAAAAATATGGCCTAAACCAATTTTCAAACTTCATTGTGGATTCACATCTAGTAGGACTCAGTTTTATTCTGTAGTATTTGAATACAGGGATTCTGTTGTTGAAACATAAATGTGTTTTGGGAAGTGGCGAACCAACTAGGAGAAGTGTTTTATAGATGCTTAAAATAAAACATTTTGGAATTTTGAGAATTTTGGATCTAGGGGATGGTTGAAATCAGGGAGTCTGAACAATTAAAACCCAACAGGGTTGGGACACTGGGAATTTACAAGTTGTAAATGGAGTGTAGATGTACAATTTACAAGTTGTAGATGGAGTCTTTTTGTAATGTTGAACATTGTGAACATGCCGAAGTGTGCACGGGTGTTTCTGACTGACCTGTTAGGAACAGTCTTGCCAGAGAAGTTAATCATATCTCTTGATATTTCTGTATGATTTGACATAATGAATGCTTTCTCATTTCCTCAGTTGACTTTCAAGGTACCATACAATTCTCACTTTTCTCTTAACTTACTTTCATTGTTAGTGTTTCCTCTCATAGAATTCAGTCCAGATTCTCTGTCCTTTTCCCAAATTGCCACTCCAGATAATCCCATCAAGTCTCATGGTTTAAGTGGAAGCCACATGACAAGGGCTCCAAGTTTAACAATGATAGCCCTGATTTCTGTCCTGAGATCCAGAGTAATAGTCAACCGATAGTCAATTACCTTCTCAACATTTCCACTTGGATATCTAATAAGGTTTTCAAAATTTACAGATGTAAAAAAAGTCTTATGCTTCATTTGCCAAATTAGTAAACAAAAAATGTGGTGTTTCCATTTAGTAAGTCTTGCCACCTTTACTGGTTTTTATAGATTAAAATCTATGATTTGTTCTTGATTTCCCTTTCCCATAACTCCACATCCTATCCAGACTAAAGATTCCTGAAAGAGCTACTTCAAAATACAAATCAAATACCAAATACTGCTATTAGTATAAATATAAGCCATCATTCCCTTGTGAGGAGTACTGTTCCTCACTCACACTCATCCCCTACAGTCTATTCCTTACATACCAGCTGCAGTATTTTTTTTTAAATAAAAGTAAGATTATATCCTTTCCTGTTCAAAGACTTGAAAGACTTCTCTACTCAATTAGATTAAAATCCAGTCTCTTTACTGTGCTTTTCATTAATCTTGCCCCATGACCTTTTTAATTTCTCTCCCATAGCCTCCCCCCAAATCATTTTGCTTCTCCCACACTGGTGTTATTGTCGCTCTTATTTGTTTATTTACTTGTTATTTTTCTTTCAATAAAATGTATTTTCTATGTGGAATTTTATTGGTTTTAGTCCAAAAACTATCAACAGTACTGACAACCAATGCCTGGCACAGAATAGAAACCTAATAAACACCATTTGAACAAATATTAAATGACATTGGGCAGTAGAGTTTCTTTTACATGTATCTTGGCATTATCACAAAATCTGTGTTCTACAAAGGGCTGTGTCTTACTTGGAATCTCAAAAAATGCTTGTTAGAAATTTGAGTTGAGCCACCATTTATAATTATTGTTGAACCTAGGATTTAGAAGAAGACATAAATGATTAACAACTCATACATTGCTAGAATTATTTTTTTACAACATCTTCTAAGCCCATGTTTGAATATTTTCATTCTTGGGACCCAGTTTTCCAAAGAAGTCTTCACTACTAGGAAGTTATTTTGTATTTTTAGTTACTTATCAGTTATACATTCATACATACATAACTATCTAGGCTCTGTATCCCAATAATTTCAACATAGTGGTCTTAATTTATTTTACAAATGCTTCTCTAGTTACAGGCAATCCATTATATTTCTGTATTTTGGTTAAGAGAGCTTCTTCTTTAAAAAAAAACAAAACAATTTTCCATATTTCCTGTAAGGCACAAAATGGTTAGTTAAAGCTGTTTTATCACAGGGTACTTGACATTTTTACTCAGGTACACTTGATGTGGCCCCCAAAATAACCCACACCATCAGAATCCAGGCATTTTTTTTTTTTTTGGTGTATTACATGTCTCTCTTTTTAAGTAATAATGTGCAGAACAGACATCCTACATCATCCCTGAGCGCATACTCTCCTCATCCTTACTCTTAAACTATACTGCCTTTGTCATCCCATCTCTAGGGCTCATTGTGCTTCCAACCTACCCTGGGGATAGAAGTTAGAATGAGAGTGTGTCTTGCACATGCTATTTGGTTGTAAAAGTTAATAGCTTTTGAATTTTGACATATGAAAAAAATCCTCTGTGTCAAAATAGCTATAATTGGCCCTTCCAAGCCATCCTTCTCTATTCCTGGCAATGAACAAAATATGCAGCTATATTAACATAACATGAAAGGCCCTTCAGCATCTCATCCAAACCTTCGTTCTGTTTTTTTCTTCTAAAAACTGTCACTCCATGCCCTAGCTACATATACTACTCCCTTTGATTTCCTAAAACTTTGCATGCACTTTTGATACCTATTTACCTCCTGCTTTTGGTTTACATGGCAAGTTTCAGCTCAAGGAGGAATCCTTCTGGAGAGGCTTTCTCAACTCCCAAGAAAGTTGATTTTTCTTTACCCTGCTCAATGATTATGTTTTGTATATACATTCACTATGGCACACTTCTAACTGTGTTGTGATCCTTGATATTTATGTCTGTCATTCTTCTAGTATGTACGGTATGCTAAGACCTATGTCCATAGTGAGCTAGAGATTTTACAACATTGAAAATATGCAGCTGTGAATTACATTGTAATGCACTTATTAGAAATTAACATCCAAGATGGGTCTCCAGTTCTGGGCTGACAGCAAATAACAAAGGATAGGTAGATCTACATCCACAGTCGTTTAGAGGTCAAAGCTCTTCTGGGCCAACTTTGGTATAAATCACTACAATATTTATTTAATTAAGATTTATTTAATATTTAATATTTATTTAATTAAGATATTAAGATTTTCTCCCACTTTATTATTTTCCTAATTATTTTATTCTCTCCTTAAAATAAGTGGAAGAGTAGATAACTAAATATAGAGTCCTACTAGATTCAGTGTGAAATAGTAGGAAGGCAAGTTTTTCACTTGAGTCAAAAGATGGTTTTTTCATTCTTTCTTTTACACACTTAATCTCTAAGCACTTTCATGTATTGTGTTGTGTCAGAAGACAAAACCACTGACCTCCTGGAAATCTTATTTAAATAAAATCACAGCTATTGAGATTTATGACTCATAATCACCAACCCACTGCTATAAGTAGTTTTAGAAATGCTCCAGAATCCTAGAATCTTCATTATTTGACAGAAATTGGTTACCTCATTAATTAACCTGTTTTGTTTTGTTTTTTCTTTTCTTCTTGAGCATATATCTAAACTCTATTTCCCAGACTCTCTTACAAGTAGACATGAATATAGACTAAATTCTAGATGATGAAATATGAGATGTTAATTTATACAAGTTACAAAACTGATTCATGAAAATCTCTTGCATTGGGCACTCCATAGTCTCCTTTTCTGCCAGGTTGATTCAGGGAAGCACAGTGACACTGGGACATTGCAAGCCAAAATGTTGTAGATGATAAAGCCATTATGTGAAAAGAGCCTAGGTCTCAGTATCAGCCATTGGAAGAAAGGCATCCACTCTTAGGGGCTTTTTTCTTTGACCTGAGCAAGAAATAAACCACTAAGATATTGAAGTTTACCTGTTAATGTAGTATCTTACCAATAAACTATGCTTACTCCTGCTTCTTCCATATGGAATACCATCAAAATCTCAAAACTTAAGAGCATTGAATATTTAACATCAGGGCAAGAGAAAAGTGATGTTGGAGAAATAACTCATTCCTTTTCTGCAGCTAGATTGAATGGAATGGAATAGAAGGATCATGATAGCTAATATGAGGAAGTAAAACTGGGTAAGTCCCTGTGGTCTGTTATATGAAACAAAAAGAAAAGATGAAGATACAGATTTGGAGCCAGAGAAAGGGCATTTCTTAAAAAAGGAAAGTACCATATAAACTTTCTTGCATTTCTAGAATTAAAGCTCTTTGGGAGAAGGGAGTTTGAGGTAGGCTTCCATTTATTATGTATATCCCAGGGCTTCAAATACTGCCTGCCACAAAGTAGACAGACACTCCATAAAAATCTGTTATGTGAATGAGTGAATTTCTAATACTTAAAGTCGCTCAGCCTAATCATGATAATGTCCTGATTGAACATAAACACATTCTAATATGACAATTGATTACAGAACTGTCATCATAATTGTCTAATAGGTTCTCTCATTTTCCGTGAATATCTGTAAGCATTTACAATTCTGTTAATGTAACTAATCATCAAGAATTCCTAAGGGTGACACCAAGTCCAGTATCTGTTCCTCATTTCAACTGTTGAAGCAATCATTTTAGACTTTTTTTTATAAGACTAGAGGATGGAGGAACACATTTTCCAGTTAACTGACAGTGACAAAGGGGAGAGTGAGCCTAGGAAATCATCCCAAAAAAGAGGACAGCAAGGAATACCCTTTATATGTGTAACACGATCCATGCAAAGAACACAATTATACTGTTACATCTCCAGTGCTTGTCACTCAGGCAGGGGTCCATGGAACCCCAGAGTTCTTTAAGATGTCAGTAAAAGTTCAAGAGCTAGTGATGAGAAAAAACAAATACATGTTTTGTCTGTATGTTTGTTTGTTAGCATCATATATTGTGTGATTCTAGCATTTTCAGTGATTACAGTGACTGATTCCCAGTAACAATTTCTTCAGAGTATTTTTTTAGTCCTCTGGGAAGTGGGCAGTAGAACCATGATCATTGACTCAGTTTATTCTAGGATTTTGATGTAATATAGATTTAATGATAGGTATAATAGAGAGTTGAGCACTGTATAGTTGACCCTTGAACAATTCCAGGGTTAGGAGTCCCAATCTCTCTGAGCAGGTGAGAATCCATGTATAAATTTTGACCTACCTCAAAACTTAATAGCCTACTGTTGACCAGAAGCCTTACCAATAACAGTTGATTAATATATATTTTGTATATTATATGTATTACATACTGTAATCATACAGTTCCCTAGAGAAAAGAAAATGTTATTATGAAATAATCAGAAAGTGAGGATGCATTGATGCTAATATACTGTATTTATCAAGAAGAATTCACATATAAGTGGACCTGCATACTTCAAACCTGTGTTGGTCAAGAGCCCACACTGTATCATACAAAGGAGACCGTGTAGGTTGGTAGTATCATGTTCTCTCTTGTAAATTACCTTCCCAATCTCCTTTTATACAAACAAGTTCCCTCAGTATAGAAAAGAATTAAGAGGAAAAGTTCATTCTAAAACTCGAACTTTTATGTGCTTCTAGTCATTTGCCCTGTTCTACTTTACTGTAAAGTTTACAGTAAGTGAATTGCATTGCTCAGAATTGAATCATTTTGTCAAGGTTTTATATTTTTGTGATCTCATTTTTGGTTATTCTTATTATATCTATATTATTCTGTTTTGCCTTATATTTCATTAGTATTTGTATTAAAAAATGTGTTTAGGAGCACCTGGGGGTCGCAGTCAGTTGAGCATCAGACTTCAGCTCAGGTCACGATTTCGTGGTGCACAAGTTCAGACCCTGCATCAGGCATTGTGCTGACATCTCAGAGCCTGGAGACTGCTTCAGGTTCTGTGTCTCTCTCTCTCTGCCCCTCTCTCCTCTCAAAAATAAATAACCATTTGGGGAACCTGTGTGGCTCAGTCAGTTAAGAATCTGACTTGATATCAGCTCAGATCATCTCATGGTTCATGAGTTCAAGTCCTGCATCAGACTCTGAGCTGATAGCATGGAGCCTGCTTCGGGTTCTCTGTCTCCCCCTCTCTCTGCCTCTCTCTCTCTCTCTCTCTTTCTCAAAAATAAATAAATAAACATCAGATAATAAACAAACATTAAAAATGTGTTTGTCCCAATGAGACAATTTTTGGAAATATGTTGTAACATAGGAAAAATAGAATTCCAAATTTGTCCCAGGGGTAGATCCAATAAGTTTAATTGTGGATGATTGCACAACCATATGAATATACTAACATCCACTGAATTGAGTACTTTTAAGGGTGAAACTTATGGCATGTGACTTATATCTCAGTAAAGTTCTTATCTAAAATAAATAATGATGAATTATAATCTTCTGATTTATTTCACTACACTACTGCTACAAGGGACACACACACACAAAAATGTCATGTTTATAATAAGAGCTGCTTATGGATGGTTACTGCATGGGCTGGGGTGTGCTAATTCAGATTGTCCTATTTCACAGTATGCTGTATGTGGGAAACAACTTACAAATACAGAAATGACTCCAGGAAAATTGAAACAACACTTAACTGCAGGACACTGGAATTTGACCCTTAAAAGTGCTTATTTCTTAATAATCTGTTATAGTATCAAACACAGTAAAGCTCCTATTTTAAAAAATTCAGTGAAAAGCACCAAACACAAGTTATTTACCAGTAAATCTTATTTCCCAGAAAAGTAAAAGCTAAGAGTTGATAAGACTAATAATGTCATCATACAAAATTATAGTGAGTAAACTGTTTAGGATGAGTATGAAAAATTCTCAAACAGTGTGATAGGTCAACATTTTATGACACATTACATGATGCCTGCACATAATCAAAGATAATTTGGGTAATAGCTGAAAAACAACAGCTTCTCTATCCAGGTTGATGAGTCAACATTTTTCATCAATAAATGCCATATCATGTGTTACCCAATGTATTGTTACTATTTGTAACAAAGTCCTCTTTTAAATCTTTTATTATGATATACATAGGTATAGTTCTAAAAATATTTTTCTACTTAGTGTTCTTTGAAATTCCTGAATCTGAAGTATATTGTCTGTCATTAGTTTCAGAAAATTCTCATCTGTAACATTTCAAATTATTTCTTCTCCATTCTCTCCTTTCCTTTTTCTTTTAGTATCCCAATTATACATGTATATATTTCATCTTTTGAAAATTTCCCATAGATCTTGGTGGTGTTTTTTCCCCCCATTCTGTTCTTCCTGTTTGCATTTCAGGTGGGAAGTTTCTGTTGACTTATTGTGAAGCTCTCTGATTGTCTACTTGACTATTCAAGTCTACTGATGAGCACATCAAAGGCATTCTTTATTTCTGTAACAATGTTTTTATTTTTTCCTGGTTTTATTGAGACCCAATTAACATCCTTCATGTAAGGTGTAAAGCATAATGGTTTGACTTAAATAAATTGTGAAAACTCTTATAACAATAAGTTTAGTTAACATCCTTCATTTTCTATAGATACAATATAAGAAGAAAAAAAATTTTGTAAAGAAAAGTTTTAGGATTCTCTCTCTTAACTCTCATATAATACAGCAGTTTTAACTATAGTCACCTCTGTACATTACAGCCTCTGTGCTTACTTACCTCAAAACTGTAAGTTTGTATCTTATACCACCTTTCTCAGGTTCCCCCTTTCCCTAGCCCTCACTTTTGGTAAACACAATCTGATTTCCTTCTATAAATTTGTTTCTTTCTTTCTTTCTTTCTTTCTTTCTTTCTTTCTTTCTTTCTTTCTTTTTCTTTCTCTAGATTTAACTTAGAAGTGAGATCCTACAGTATTTTTCTCTGACTTATTTCTATTTGTCTGATTTATTTCACTTAGCATAATGCCCTCAAAGTCTGTGTTGTCACAAGTGGCAGGATTTTCTCACTTTTGTGAATAATATTCAATTGTGTGTGTGTATGTATGCATGTGCACATACATATACACACATACTGCAGCTTTATTATCCATTCATTCATTGATGGATACTTAGGTTATTCTCATTTCTTGGTTACTGTATATTGCTGCTAAGGACATGGGAGCGCAGATATCTTTTTGAGTTGGTATTTTCATTTCATTAGATATATTTCCAGAAGTATAATTGCTGGATCATATGATAGGTTTATTTTTAAGTATTTCAGAGTCTTCCATGCTGTTTTACGTACTGGCTATACCAGTTTACAATCCTATCAACAATGCATTAGTGTTCCCTTTCCTCCATATCTTTGGTAGCAATGTTACTATTTTTCTTTTTGCTGGTGGCATTCTAACCCATGTGAGGTGATAGTTCATTGTGTTTTGATTTGCATTTCTCTAATGATTTAGTAATTTTGAGTGTCTTTTCATGTAGCTGTTGGCTTTCATATATCTTCTTTGGCAAAATGTCTATTCAGATTTTTTGCCCATTTTTTATTTGGAATTTTTTTTAATGTTTATTTATTTTGAGAGAGCGCAAGCTGGGGAGGGACAGAGAGAGAGAAGGCAGAGGATCCAAAGCAGGATCTCGCTGATAGCCTGGCAGCAGCAAGCCCCATGTCCGGCTTGAACTCATGAGCTGTAAGATCATGATGTGAGCCAAAGATGGACACTCAACCGACTGAGCCACCCAGGTGTCCCTGAAATATTTTTTTTTCTATTGAGTTGTATGAGCTCTATATATTTTGGATATTAACCCTTTATCAGATATATGGATTGTAAATATTTTTTTTCTCATTCCATGAGTTATCTTTTAGCTTTGCTGATTGTTTATTTTGCTGTGCAGACTTTATAGTTTGAAATAGTCTCACTTGTTCTGTTTTTGATTTTGTTACTTGTGCCTTGGGTGTCATATTGAAAAAAATCATTGTCAATACCCATGTCAAGGAATTTTTCCTATGTTTTTTTCCCCACAAGTATCATTATTCCAGGTCTTACATATAAGGCTTTAGTCCACTTTGAGTTAATTGTTATGAGTAGTATAAGATACAGGTCCAGTATGATTCCTTACATGTTGAATATTTAATTTTCTCAGCACCATTTATTAAAGAGACTGTCTTCTCTCCATTGAGTATTCTTGGCTTTATTGTCAAATATTAGTTGACTATATGTACTTGGGTTAAATTCAGGGCTTTGATTCTGTTCCACTGATATGTTTCCTGCTTTTATGCCAGTTTTGATGACCATGGTTTTATTGTAAAGTTTGAAATCAGAAAGTGTGATGCCTCCCACTTTGTTCTTCTTTCTTAGGATTTCTTTGACCATTCACGGTCTTTTGTGGTTCCATACAATTTCTAGGAGTGTTTTTTTCTCCTTCTTGAAAAGATTGCCATTGGAATCTTGAAAGGAATTGGACTGAAATCCATAGGTTTTTGGTAGTATGGATATATTAACAACATATATTTTTCCAATCCATGAACACAAAATATAATCCCATTTATTTGTATCTTCTTCTATTTCTTTCATTAATGTCTTGTAGTTTTCAGAGTAGAGAACTTTCACTTGCTTGGTTAAGTTCATTCTAAAGTATTTTATTGTTTTTGATGCTATTATAAATGGAATATTTATTTATTTTTCAGATAATCTGTTAATGTATAGAAACACTACCAATATTTGTATGTCAATTTTACCTGCAACTTTACTGAATTTATTCATTAGATCGAAGAAATTTTTGGTGGAGTCTTCAGGGATTTTTATGTATAAAACAATTTCATCTACAAGTAGATAAAATATCAATACTTCCTCTCCAATCATAATGTCTTCTACCCGCTGCCCTCCCCTCTGCTCGCACTGGCTTGCTCTGGCAAAGATGTCCAGTACGGTTTTGAATAAGAGTGGTGAAAATGGACATCCTTGTTTTATTCCTGATCTTAAAAGACAAACTCAAACTTCCAGCATAGACTATGATATTACCTGTGGGCTTATCATATACCACTTTATTATGTCAAGGTCATCCTTGTATATGTAATTTTTTGAGTGTTTTTATCCTGAAAAGATGCTGAATTTTATCAAATGCTTTTTTTGTGACTATTGCAATGGTTATGAGATTTTTTGAATTGTATTAGTATGATATATCACATTGATTTGTATATGTCGAACCATCCCTTCTATCCCAGGGATATATCCAACTTGATCAGCGTGAATGATTTTTTTTTTTTAATGTGCTGCTAAATTTGGTTTGCTTGTATTTCATTCAGATTGTTTGCATCTATACTTATCAGGAATATTGGTTTTATTTCCTGGTAGTGACATTTTCTAGTTAGGGGATCAGGGTGATGTTGGTCTCCCAAAATGAATTTTAAAATATCCTCCATTTTCAGTTTTTTGGAAGAGTTTAAGAAGGATTGGTATTAGTTATTGTTTAATGTTTGGTGAAATTCACCATGAAGTTATCTGGCCCTGTGTTCCTCTTAATTGGGAGATATTTTAACTATTCCATTTCCTTATGGTAATTGGTTGTTGTATTTTTTCCTGATTTAGTCTTTGTAGTTTGTGTATTTCAAAAATTTTAAAATTTTGTCTAGCTTGCCCACTTTGTTGGCATATTATTGTTCATAGTACCTGTTATGATCCTTTATATTTCTGTGCTGTCAGTTGTAATATCTTTTCTTTTTCATTTATAATTTTGTTGATATGGGTTATCTCTTTTTCCCTTTGTTTAGTCTAGCAGGAGTCATTTCGATTTGGTTTATCTTTTCAAAAATGCAACTTTTAGTTTGATTAATTTTTTCTATTTTTTTTTTCCTGTTCTCTATCTCATTTATTTCTACTCTAACCATTACTGTTGTCTGCTTTTTCTAACTTTGGGCTCAGTTATTCTTCTCAGTTCCTTCAGGTGTAGAGTTAGTTTGTTCATTTGGCATCTTTTTTTTTTTTTTTAAGCTTATTTACTTACTTTGAGAGAGAGAAAGAGAGAGGAAGGGAGAGGATGAATGGGGGAGGGGCAGAAAGAGGGAGAGAGAGAGAATCCATGAGATCACAGCCTGAACTAAAGTCAAGAGTGGGATGGTCAACCAACTGACCCACTCAGGCACCCCAGCATCTTTATTCTTAATATAGGTGTTTATTGTTATGAACTTCCTTCTTAGAACTGCTTTTGCAGGATCTCATAGGTTTTGATATGCAGTATCTCCATTTTTATTTGTCTAAAGAAATTTGTTATTTCCCCTCTAATTTATTCTTTAATCCATTGATTTGATTTCCATGTATTCATGAATTTCCCAGTTTTTTTCTTGTTTTTGATGACTAGTTTCATACCACTGTTGTTAGAGAAAATACTTAGTCTGATTTTAATCTTCAATTTGCTAAGATTGTTTTGTGGCCTAATACATGGTCTGACCTAGAAAATATTCTATATACACTTAAAAAGAATGTGAATTCTGTATTTGTCAAATACAATGTTCTGCATATGTCTGTTGGATCCATTTGGGTTGTAGTGTTGTTCAAATCTGGTTCCCCTATTGATTCTTTTTTTTTTTTTAATATATGAAATTTATTGTCAAATTGGTTTCCGTACAACACCCAGTGCTCATCCCAAAAGGTGCCCTCCTCAATACCCATCACCCACCCTCTCCTCCCTCCCACACCCCATCAACCCTCAGTTTGTTCTCAGTTTTTAAGAGTCTCTTATGCTTTGGCTCTCTCCCACTCTAACCTTTTTTTTTTTTTTTTTTTTTCCTTCCTCTCCCCCATGGGTTTCTGTTAGGTTTCTCAGGATCCACATAAGAGTGAAACCATATGGTATCTGTCTTTCTCTGTATGGCTTATTTCACTTAGCATCACACTCTCCAATTCCATCCACGTTGCTACGAAAGGCCATATTTCATTTTTTCTCAATGCCACGTAGTATTCCATTGTGTATATAAACCACGATTTCTTTATCCATTCATCAGTTGATGGACATTTAGGCTCTTTCCATAATTTGGCTATTGTTAAGAGTGCTGCTATGAACATTGGGGTACAAGTGCTCCTATGCATCAGTACTCCTGTATCCCTTGGATAAATTCCTAGCAGTGCTATTGCTGGGTCATAGGGTAGGTCTATTTTTAATTTTCTGAGGAACCTCCACAGTGCTTTCCAGAGTGGCTGCACCAATTTGCATTCCCACCAACAGTGCAAGAGGGTTCCCGTTTCTCCACATCCTCTCCAGCATCTATAGTCTCCTGATTTGCTCATTTTGGCCACTCTGACTGGCGTGAGGTGATATCTGAGTGTGGTTTTGATTTGTATTTCCCTGATGAGGACCGACGTTGAGCATCTTTTCATGTGCCTTTTGGCCATCCGGATGTCTTCTTTAGAGAAGTGTCTATCCATGTTTTCTGCCCATTTCTTCACTGGGTTATTTGTTTTTCGGGTGTGGAGTTTGGTGAGCTCTTTATAGATTTTGGATACTAGCCCTTTGTCTGATATGTCATTTGCAAATATCTTTTCCTACTCCGTCGGTTGCCTTTTAGTTTTGTTGGTTGTTTCCTTTGCTGTGCAGAAGCTTTTTATCTTCATAAGGTCCCAGTAATTCACTTTTGCTTTTAATTCCCTTGCCTTTGGGGATGTGTCGAGTAAGAGATTGCTACGGCTGAGGTCAGAGAGGTCTTTTCCTGCTTTCTCCTCTAAGGTTTTGTTGGTTTCCTGTCTCACATTCAGGTCCTTTATCCATTTTGAGTTTATTTTTGTGAATGGTGTGAGAAAGTGGTCTAGTTTCAACCTTCTGCATGTTGCTGTCCAGTTCTCCCAGCACCGTTTGTTAAAGAGACTCTCTTTTTTCCATTGGATATTCTTTCCTGCTTTGTCAAAGATGAGTTGGCCATACGTTAGTGGGTCTAGTTCTGGGGTTTCTATTCTATTCCATTGGTCTATGTGTCTGTTTTTGTGCCAATACCATGCTGTCTTGATGATGACAGCTTTGTAGTAGAGGCTAAAGTCTGGGATTGTGATGCCTCCTGCTTTGGTCTTCTTCTTCAAAATTACTTTGAAGGCCTTTTGTGGGGCCTTTTGTGGTTCCATATGAATTTTAGGATTGCTTGTTCTAGCTTGGAGAAGAATGCTGGTGCAATTTTGATTGGGATTGCACTGAATGTGTAGATAGCTTTGGGTAGTATTGACATTTTGACAATATTTATTCTTCCAATCCATGAGCAGGGAATGTCTTTCCATTTCTTTAAATCTTCTTCAATTACCTTCATAAGCTTTCTATAGTTTTCAGCATACAGATCTTTTACATCTTTGGTTAGATTTATTCCTAGGTATTTTATGCTTCTTGGTGCAATTGTGAATGGGATCAGTTTGTTTATTTGTCTTTCTGTTGCTTCATTGTTAGTGTATAAGAATGTAAATGATTTCTGTACATTGATTTTGTATCCTGCAACTTTGCTGAATTCATGTATCAGTTCTAGCAGACTTTTGGTGGAGTCTATTGGATTTTCCATGTATAATATCATGTCATCTTCAAAAAGTGAAAGCTTGACTTCATCTTTGCCAATTTGGATGCCTTTGATTTCCTTTTGTTGTCTGATTGCTGATGCTAGAACTTCCAGCACGATGTTAAACAACAGCGGTGAGAGTGGGCATCCCTGTCGTGTTCCTGATCTCAGGGAAAAAGCTCTCAGTTTTTCCCCATTGAGGATGATGTTAGCTGTGGGCTTCTCATAAATGGCTTTTATGATCTTTAAGTATGTTCCTTCTATCCCGACTTTCTCAAGGGTTTTTATTAAGAAAGGGTGCTGGATTTTGTCAAAGGCCTTTTCTGCATCGATTGACAGGATCATATGGTTCTTCTCTTTTTTTTTTTTTTTGTTAATGTGATGTATCACGTTGATTGATTTGCGAATGTTGAACCAGCCCTGCATCCCAGGAATGAATCCCACTTGATCATGGTGAATAATTCTTTTTATATGCCATTGAATTCGATTTGCTAGTATCTTATTGAGAATTTTTGCATCCATATTCATCAGGGATATTGGCCTGTAGTTCTCTTTTTTTACTGGGTCTCTGGTTTAGGAATCAAAGTAATACTGGCTTCATAGAATGAGTCTGGAAGTTTTCCTTCCCTTTCTATTTCTTGGAATAGCTTGAGAAGGATAGGTATTATCTCTGCTTTGAACGTCTGGTAGAACTCCCCTGGGAAGCCATCTGGTCCTGGACTCTTATTTGTTGGGAGATTTTTGATAACCGATTCAATTTCTTCACTGGTTATGGGTCTGTTCAAGCTTTCTATTTCCTCCTGATTGAGTTTTGGAAGCGTGTGGGTGTTTAGGAATTTGTCCATTTCTTCCAGGTTGTCCAGTTTGTTGGCATATAATTTTTCATAGTATTCCCTGATAATTGCTTGTATCTCTGAGGGTTTGGTTGTAATAATTCCATTTTCATTCATGATTTTCTCTATTTGGGTCATCTCCCTTTTCTTTTTGAGAAGCCTGGCTAGAGGTTTATCAATGTTATTTATTTTTTCAAAAAACCAACTCTTGGTTTCATTGATCTGCTCTACAGTTTTTTTAGATTCTATATTGTTTATTTCTGCTCTGATCTTTATTATTTCTCTTCTTCTGCTGGGTTTAGGCTGCCTTTGCTGTTCTGCTTCTATTTCCTTTAGGTGTGCCGTTAGATTTTGTATTTGGGATTTTTCTTGTGTCTTGAGATAGGCCTGGATTGCAATGTATTTTCCTCTCAGGACTGCCTTCGCTGCGTCCCAAAGCATTTGGATTGTTGTATTTCCATTTTAGTTTGTTTCCATATATTTTTTAATTTCTTCTCTAATTGCCTGGTTGACCCACTCATTCGTTAGTAGGGTGTTCTTTAACCTCCATGCTTTTGGAGGTTTTCCAGACTTTTTTCTGTGGTTGATTTCAAGCTTCATAGCATTGTGGTCTGAAAGTATGCATGGTATAATTTCAATTCTTGTAAACTTATGAAGGGCTGTTTTGTGACCCAGTATATGATCTATCTTGGAGAATGTTCCATGTGCACTCGAGAAGAAAGTATATTCCGTTGCTTTGGGATGCAGAGTTCTGAATATATCTGTCAAGTCCATCTGATCCAATGTCTCATTCAGGGCCCTTGTTTCTTTATTGGCCGTGTGTCTAGGTGATCTATCCATTTCTGTAATTGGAGGACAAAGGGAGGGAGAGCTGCTGAGCCCCCAGATGACAGAGCTCAGTTTGGTGGGGAACAAAGGCGCTCGCCAGCGCCATCTCCCCCACCCATCCCCCAGCCAAAATCCCAAAGGGAACCAGTTCCTGCCAGGGAACTTGCTCGCTCCGTGCAAACACCCAACTCTGTGCTTCTGCGGAGCCAAACCTCCGGCACCGGATCTGACTCCCTCCTGCTGCCACAGGGCCCCTCCTGAAGTGGATCACCTAAGGAAAAGCGAGCTAATCCTGCCCCTCCTGCCCCCGTGCACCTTGCCTATCCACCCCAGCTAATACACCAGATCCCCAGCATCACAAGCCTGGCAGTGTGCAAGTAGCCCAGACGGGCCACGCCACCCCACAGTGAATCCCGCCCCTAGGAGAGGGGAAGAGAAGGCACACACCAGTCTGACTGTGGCCCCAGCGGTGGGCTGGGGTCAGACATCAGGTCGGACTGCAGCCCCGCCCACCAACTCCAGTTATACACCACAGCACAGGGGAAGTGCCCTGCAGGTCCTCACCATTCCAGGGACTATCCAAAATGACCAAGTGGAAGAATTCCCCTCAGAAGAATCTCCAGGAAATAACAACAGCTAATAAGCTGATCAAAAAGGATTTAAATAATATAACAGAAAGTGAATTTAGAATAATAGTCATAAAATTAATCGCTGGGTTTGAAAACAGTATAGAGGACAGCAGAGAATCTCTTGCTACAGAGATCAAGGGACTAAGGAACAGTCACGAGGAGCTGAAAAACGCTTTAAACGAAATGCAAAACAAAATGGAAACCACCACGGCTCGGATTGAAGAGGCAGAGGAGAAAATAGGTGAACTAGAAGATAAAGTTATGGAAAAAGAGGAAGCTGAGAAAAAGAGAGATAAAAAAATCCAGGAGTATGAGGGGAAAATTAGAGAACTAAGTGATACACTAAAAAGAAATAATATACGCATAATTGGTATCCCAGAGGAGGAAGAGAGAGGGAAAGGTGCTGAAGGGGTACTTGAAGAAATA
The DNA here is from genome assembly GCF_018350155.1 of Leopardus geoffroyi. Lineage (NCBI taxonomy): Eukaryota > Metazoa > Chordata > Mammalia > Carnivora > Felidae > Leopardus > Leopardus geoffroyi. Next base: position 129,414,720 of record NC_059327.1, read on the forward strand.
ATAGCTGAGAACTTCCCTGAACTGGGGAAGGAAAAAGGCATTGAAATCCAAGAGGCACAGAGAACGCCCTTCAGACGTAACTTGAATCGATCTTCTGCACGACATATCATAGTGAAACTGGCAAAATACAAGGATAAAGAGAAAATTCTGAAAGCAGCAAGGGATAAACGTGCCCTCACATATAAAGAGAGACCTATAAGACTCGTGACTGATCTCTCTTTTGAAACTTGGCAGGCCAGAAAGAATTGGCACGAGATTTTCAGTGTGCTAGACAGAAAAAATATGCAGCCGAGAATCCTTTATCCAGCAAGTCTGTCATTTAGAATAGAAGGAGAGATAAAGGTCTTCCCAAACAAACAAAAACTGAAGGAATTCGTCACCACTAAACCAGCCCTACAAGAGATCCTAAGGGGGATCCTGTGAGACAAAGTAAAAGAGACATCACTACAAGCATAAAACATACAGACATCACAATGACTCTAAACCCATATCTTTCTATAATAACACTGAATGTAAATGGATTAAATGCGCCAACCAAAAGACATAGGGTATCAGAATGGATAAAAAAACAAGACCCATCTATTTGCTGTCTACAAGAGACTCATTTTAGACCTGAGGACACCTTTAGATTGAGAGTGAGGGGATGGAGAACTATTTATCATGCCACTGGAAGTCAAAAGAAAGCTGGAGTAGCCATACTTATATCAGACAAACTAGACTTTAAATTAAAGGCTGTAACAAGAGATGAAGAAGGACATTATATAATAGTCACAGGGTCTATCCATCAGGAAGAGCTAACAATTATAAATGTCTATGCGCCGAATACCGGAGCCCCCAAATATATAAAACAATTACTCATAAACATAAGCAACCTTATTGAGAAGAATGTGGTAATTGCAGGGGACTTTAACATACCCTATTGATTCTGTCTGGATGACTTCCATTGTTGAGAGTGGGGCATTGAAGTCCCCAACTATTATTATATTGATGTTTATTTCTCCTTTTAACTGTTGGTTTTGCTTTATATATTTAGAAGCTTTGACATTGGGTTCATGTGTATTTACAGTTGTTATATCTTTATGTATTGACCCCTTAATCATTATATAATCACATTCTTTGTCTCTTTTTATCATTTTTAGTTTAAAATCTATTTTGTCTGATACAAATATAGTTACACCTGTTGGGTTTTCTTATTTGTTTTTTGTTCCCCTTTGTTTGAAATCTTTCCATCCATTCATTCTCCATGTGTGCCTTTAAGGCTACGATGAGTTTCTGGTAGACAGCATATTATGGGATCTTTAAAAAAAAAAAGAAAATCCATTCAACCATTCTCTCTTTTGAACTGAGAAGTTAATCTATTTATCTTGAAAGTATTATTGACAATGAGGATGTTTTATTGTCATTTGTTTTTCTGGTTGTTTTGTAGTTTCACTGTTCCTTGGTACTTATCTTGTCATCTTTTTTTGTGTGTTTTGATGTTTGTTGGTATCAGTATGTTTGACTTTTTTTGATCATGTTGTTTTGTGTAATTACAAGGCTTTCCCTCCTGGTTACCATGTGGATTACATAAAATATCTTAAGCTATACTACCCTATATTAAACTGATAACAACTTAAATTTAATATAATTTCTAAGCCTTACAGTTTTACCTCTACCCCTCATATTTTAGGTTACTGATACAATCATTTAAATAATTTTGTATTGCATAACAAATAAGATTTTTGTAGTCATGGTTATTTTTACTAATTTTGTTTTTTTTAACTTTTAAGCTAGAGGTGTACATGAATTATGTATAAACATTATCTTTTCTTAAATTTTTATTTAATTCTTTTTTTTTTTTAATTTACATCCAAGTTAGTTAGCATATAGTGCAACAATAATTTCAGGAGTAGATTCCTTAATGCCCCTTACCCATTGTGCCCATCCCCCGCTACCACAATCCCTCCAGTAACCCTCTGTTTGTTCTCCATATTTATGAGTCTCTAATGCTTTATCCCCCTCCCTGTTTTTATATTAGTTTTGCTTCCCTTCTCTTATGTTCATCTGTTTTGTATCTTGAAGTCCTCATATGAATGAAATCATATGATATTTGTCTTTCTCTGGCTAATTTCGCTTAGCATAATACCCTCTAGTTCCATCCACATAGTTGCAAATGGCAAGATTTCATTCTTTTTGATTCCATTTATATATATACCACATCTTCTTTATCCATTCATCCATCGATGGACATTTGGGCTCTTTCCATACTTTGGCTATTGTTGATAGTGCTGCTATAAACATGTGGGTGCATGTGTCCCTTTGAAACAGCATACCTGTATCCCTTGGATAATTACCTCCTAGTACCATTGCTAGGTCATAGGATAGTTCTATTTTTAATTTTTTGAGGAAACTCCATACTGTTTTCCAGAGTGGCTGCACCAGTGTGCATTCCTACCAGCAAATGTACCAACATTATCTTATTACAGAATATATTTTTAACTATGCATTTACCATTACTAGTGAATTTTAAACTGCCTTATGGTTTTATGATTTAATTAGTGTTCTTTTATATTTAGTCAAAAAACTTTGGCATTTATTGTAAGGTAAGTCTACTGGCAATGAATTCTCTAAGCTTTTGTTTGTTCAGAGAAATCTTTACTCCTTCTTTCTTTCTGAAGGACATCTTCTGTAGGTATAATATTCTTGGTTGACCATTTCCCCCCTCCAATATTTTGAATATGTCATCCTATTCTCTTCTGTTCCAAAAAGTTTCTGTTGAGAAATACCCCAGTGGCCTTATGCAGGTTCCTTTTTCTGTAACTACTCAATATTATTTTGCTCACTTTAAAATTCTTTCTATTTGACATTTGACACTTGAATTTTAATGTGTCTTGCTGTAGCCCTATTTGGGTTTCATCTATTTTGGGTCTTTTTGACTATCTGTATTTGGACAATTCTTTTACTTCTCTCCTCGTGTTTCAAAAGCTTTCAACCATTGTGGGTTTAAATATACTTTCTGTCCCTTTCTATTCTCCTTCTGAAATTCTGATAACGTGAATATTTGCTTTAATTGTGTCAAAAATTCTTCTTTTTATTTCCCTGAGTGGATAATTTCAATTGTCCTATCTTCTGGGTAGCATGAGCAAATCTGCTTTGGGGGTTCCCTAATGAATTTTTCAATATAGTTATTATATTTTTTGGTTATAGGATTTCTTTCTTTTTTTTCTTAAGGTTTCTATTTGTCAATTTTCTCATTTGTGATGCATTGTCTTCCTAATTTCATTTAGTTGCCGGTATTTCTTCTTGTTATTCACAACTTGTTAAAAGCAGATTATTCTGAATCCATTTTTTAAATCTTTTTTTACTAAATACATTTGACATTTAATATTGTATAAGTTTAAGATGTATGGAATTTTACTTTGAGAAATTTATATGTTGTAGCATTGCTGTTGTGATATTTTATCACATTTCATAATTATAGTATAATATTGTTGTCTTTATTCATTGCACTGTGCATTAGACCTCTCTGGCTTATTTAATACTTATTACAAGTTTATACCCTTAAACACCATCAATCTTACCCCCTTCATCTGCTGGTAGCCAACATACTCTCTTTTTTGTGTGTTTTTTTTTAAGGCTTGACTTTTTTAAGACCCACATATCAGTGTTATAATACAGTACTAGTCTTTTTCTTTCTGACTTATTTTGCTTGGCATAGTGTGCTCAAGGTCCATTTATGTTGCCACAAATAGCAGAATATCGTCCATTCTCATGGCTGAAGAATATTTCATTGTGTATATGTACCAAATCTTTTTAATCTATCCATCCACTGATGGGAATTTGGGTTGTTTCCATATCTTGGCTAATGTGAACAATGTGGCAATAAACATAGAAGTACATATATATCATTCAAATCCTGATTTTACTTCCTTTGGGTATATACCCAGAAGTGGAATTGCTGGATTGTATGATAGATCTACTTGTAATTTTTTGAGGAAATTCCATATTGTTTTCAATAGTGATTGGACTAATTCATATTCCTGCCAAAGTGTACATAATTTCCCCTTTCACTACCTCCTTGCCAGCACCTGTTGTTTCTTGTCTTCTTGATGATAGCCATGATGTTGAGCATCTTCATGTTCTCACTGACCATTTTGACTTCCTCTTTCGAAAAATGTGTATTTAGTTATTCTGCCATTTTAAATCAGAGTTTTACTTTTTGTTATTGTATGATTTCTTTATTGTGGATATCAATCCTTTATTTGACAGATTATTAGCAAAAAACTTTCCCCTATGCTGTAGGTTGTCTTTTCATTTTGTTCATTGTTTCTCTGCTTACAGAAGCTTTATGTTTGATGTGGTCCCATTTGTTGATTTTTTGCTTTCATTTTTTGTGCTTTTGATGTCATGCCTGAAAAATTATTGTCAACATCAATTTAAATGAGCAAATAGGAACATTTTTGCTTTTTTTCTTTCTGATAAGGAGCACTTTTATTTCTTTATCTTGACTAATTCTTCTAGCGAGGACTCCCAGTACTGTATTGAATAGGAGTGTTGTGAGTAGGCACCCTTGTCTTTTTCCTTTTCTTAGAGAAAACACTTTCAATTTCTCTCCATTGACTATAATGTTAGCTGTTTGTCCTGTCATATATGGCCTTTCTTATTTTGAGGTATATTTCTTTTATACCCAACATTTTAAGGTTTTTATCATGAAATAATGCTGTATTTTGTCAGATACTTTTTTCTGTGTCTATTAGATGATCATGTGATTTATATTTTTAATTTTGTTGATATGCTATATTATATTATTGATTTGAGTATGCAGAACCATCCTTGCATCCTAGGGATAAATCCCACTTGGTTATGGTATATAATCTTTTTAATGTGTTCTTGAATTTTAATTTTTTTAATGTTTGTTTATTTTTGAAGGAGAGAGAGAGCATGAGCGGGGTTGGGGGGATAGAGAGAGGAAAACACAGAATCCAAAGTGGGCTCCAGGCTCTGAGCTGTTAGCACAGAGCCTGACTTGGGGCTTGAACCCACAAGCCATGAGTCATGACCTGAGCTGAAGTCAGATGCTTCACTGACTGAGCCACCCAGGCATCCCTGTTCTTGAATTTTAATGTGTTCTTGAATATTGAAAAATTTTACATCTATATTTATCAATGATACTGGTCTATAGTTTTCTTTCTTGTGATGTGCTTATTTGGTTGATATCAAGGTAATGCTGAGTTTGTAGAATGAGTTTAGAAGTATTCCATGCTTCTTGATATTTTGGAAGAGTGTGAGGAGAATTGGTGTTAATTCCTTTTTAAATGTTAAGTAGAATTCTCCAGTGAAGCATTCTAGTCCTGGAGTGTTCTGTGTTGTGATTATTTTTTTATATTATTATGGATTCAATTTCTTGTTATTCATCTGTTATTCACCATTGTTTTCTATTTCTCCTTGATTCAGTTTTGATAGGTTGTGTATTTCTAGAAATGTATCTATTTCTTCAAGAGTTATGTAATTTGTTTCAATATAATCATTCATAGTAGTCTCGTGTTATTATCATATGTAACATCTCCACTTTCGTTTCTAATTGTATTTGATTCTTCTTCCTCCCCACCCCTGCTTTTTTATAGTCTAGTTAAAGGTTTTCAAATTTTTAAAATCTTTTCAGAGAACCAATTTTTAGTTTTATTCTTTTTATTGTTTTTTTATAGTCTCTATTTCATTTATTTTCACTCTGATCTTTAATATTTTCCTACTTTTACTAACCTGGGACTTCATTGCTCTTTTTTTTTTTTTTTAGTTCCTTCAGGTGTACTCAGGTTGTTTAGAATCTAATTTCTAATGTGCATTTACTGCTATAAAAGTTCCTCTCAGAACTGCCTTTTATGCATCCCATAATATTTGATACATTATATTTTCATTTGTTTCAAGATAACCTTTTATTTTCTTGTTGATTTTTTCTTTGACCTTTTGGTTGTTTTAGAAGTGTCTTGGCTAGTTTAGTTTCAACATATCTGTTCTCACTTTCCTCTTGTTGATTTCATATGGTTTCATACCATTGTCAGAAAAGATTGTATGATTTCAGTTTTCTTAAATTTGCAAAAATTTATTTGTGTCCTATTATATGATCTGTCCTTAAGAATGTTCTGTGTTTACTTGAGAAGAATGTGTATTCTCTTTCTGTAAGATGGAATGTTCTGGATATGTTTATTAAGTGCGTTTGTTCTGAAGTGTGGTTCAATTCCAATGTTTTCATGTTAACTTTCTGTCTGGATAATCTATCCATTTCTAATAGGGTGGTATTGAAGTCCACTGAGATTATTTGATTGTTGTCTAATTCTTCCTTAAGATCTGCTTGTTTAATATATATTGCTTGCTTAATATATTTTAGTTCTTGTGTGTTGATAGAGTATATATTTATGATTTTTATATCTTCTTGAATTATTGGCTACTGTATTCATTATACAATGACTTTCTGTTGTTATACTTTTTGGCTTGAAGTGTAGCTTGTCTGATATAAGTATGGCTATACTTGCTATATTTTGGCTTCCATCTACTTGAAATATTCCATTCTCCCATATTAAGCCTGTGTGTGTCTTTAGAGCTCTTTAATCCATCCAGCCACTCTGCACCTTTTGACTAGTGAGTTCAGTTCATTTACATTTGGGGTGATTACTGATAAGGAGAATTTACTCCTGCCATCTTATTCTTGATTTCTGGTTATTTTGTCTTTTCATTGTTTCTTTTTCTTCCTACCCTCCTTCCCATCTACCTTTATAAGCTGGTAGATTTCATGGTGATTTCCTCAGTCTCTTTTTTTATGTTTTCTGTCTCTCTTCTATATATTTTCTTTGTGATTATTATGGGATGTACATAAAACACCTCCTATATTAGATAGTACTTTTTCAAAAATATACATAAATAAACAAAAATAAAATTTAAAAAATAGTATTTTTTCAGCTGATAGTAATTTACCTTTGTCTATAAAGGATCCATTTTTTACTATATTTCTTTTATTTTTTGATGTCATAAATGACATCTTTTTATGCTTTGATTTTGTTATCAATTTGTAGTAGCTATAGTTATTTTTAATGCTCTTTTTCTTTAATCTTTATGCTATAGTTAAGAGTTTAAGAAGCACCTGGGAGGCTCAATTGGTTAAATGTCCAGCTTTGGCTCATGTCATGATCTCACAATTCATGGATTTGAGCCCTACATTGGGCTCCACATTGACAGTGTGGAGTCTGCTTGGGATTCTCTCTCCCATCCTCTCTCTCTGCCCCTCCCCCACTTTCTCTCTCTCTCTCTCTCTCTCTGTCTCTCTCTCTCTCAAAATAAATAAACTTTAAAACAAAAATATAATATGCTGTTCTAAAAAAAAAGAATTATGGAATTCTAATTGATTATCAACTTAATCAGAGTCTTCTATATTTTTGCCCTTTTATTTTAGCCTGAAGAGCTCCTTTCAATGTTCTGGTAAAGCAACTCAAGTAGAGGTGAACTTCCTTAGCCTTCGTTTGTCTGAGAAAACATTTATTTCTCCTTTAGATCTGAAGGATAACTGATGGATAGAGTATTCTTGGCTGGTAATATTTAATCTTTCAATACTCTGAATATGTCATTCCACTGTCTCCTGGCCTGTAGAATTTCTGCTGAGAAATCTGCCAATGGCCTGTTGTAGACGACTGTCTTTTTCCCCCATATTGCCCTTAAAATTATTTCTGTATTATTGACTTTTGATAATTAAAATTTTTTTTTTCAACGTTTATTTATTTTTGGGACAGAGAGAGACAGAGCATGAACGGGGGAGGGGCAGAGAGAGAGGGAGACACAGAATCGGAAACAGGCTCCAGGCTCTGAGCCATCAGCCCAGAGCCTGACGCGGGGCTCTAACTCATGGACCGCGAGATCGTGACCTGGCTGAAGTCGGACGCTTAACCGACTGCGCCACCCAGGCGCCCCTTGATAATTTTAATATAATGTTTTAACACAGAAAGTCTTGTTGGTCATGAGATATTAAGATGTTCTATTAGCTTCATCGACTTCTATATTCAATTTCTTCCCCAGGTTTGAGAAGTTCTCAACTATTATTACTTTAAATATGCTCTCTGCTCCCTTCTTCCTCTCTTCTTTTATACCCATGAATCTTGTGTTGGCTCTTCTAAAAGAATCAGATAATTATAATAGCATTTCTTTGCTTTAAAAATCTTAATTTTCTCTCCCTTTCCTCCTGAAATGTTTCTGTATTCCTGTCCTCAAGTTTACTTATTCTCTCTTCCATCTGATCTGCTCTATTCCCAATGCTTTGTAATGCAATCTCCGTCTTATTTTTTTTTAGTTCTCCAGCTCTAGCAATTCTGTTTGGTTCTTTTTTTAGAATTTCAATATCTTTGCTGAAGTACTCCTTCTGCTTGTCAGTTTGATTTCTGAGATCATGTATTGCCTTTCTGAGTTTTCTTGTAGCTCATTGTATTTCTTTGCACCAGCTATTTTGAATTATTTATTACAGTGCAATATTTTGTGTCTCTGGATTTACTTATTTTTTAATTTTTTTTTTCAACGTTTATTTATTTTTGGGACAGAGAGAGACAGAGCATGAACGGGGGAGGGGCAGAGAGAGAGGGAGACACAGAATCGGAAACAGGCTCCAGGCTCTGAGCCATCAGCCCAGAGCCTGACGTGGGGCTCGAACTCACGGACCAGGAGATCGTGACCTGGCTGAAGTCGGATGCTTAACCGACTGCGCCACCCAGGCGCCCCTGGATTTACTTATTAGAAAACTGTCAATTTCTTGTGATACCATACTATCATGACTTTGCATAGGGTTTGATTAAAAGTGCCTCTGCTAATGCATTAGAAATAGTGAACATATTTCTTATTTAGGTAAGGCTTTGTTTACTTTGATTCTAACAGTTCTACATGTTGCTAATTAGGAGCCTTCCTTTGTTATTCCATAAGATGGTGATATAGCATAAGTTTTTTCATTTCTCTTCCAAGAACTGGCTAGCCACTAAGGTTGTGAATGTGCATAAAAAACAGAGCAGAGAAAAGGATGGTGGCAGAGTAGGGGGAGGTGTGTGCTGAGCCCTTGAGGATTTGGGTGTGTCCACAGCCATGTAGGGGATACTCAAGTTAGGAGTCCCAGATGTCTGTGGGTGGTCTGATTGCCAGAATCCTGGGTCAGAAAGCAGGAAACCTATTCCTTCAGTTCTCTTTATCTTCTTCCCTTTTCTTTTACTCCCCCATGCTACACTGCTCCCCAATCACTACAGTGTCTCCTTAGAGCAATGGTCCTTCCAGCAGCATCCCATGCAACTGAGTAAAGCCCCAGTGCACCACTTTCTCCCTCAACTTCTTCTGCCAGAAAGGCTGTGCTGGCCCACTGCTGCCACTGCCACTGCCTCTGTCACCACTCCCCTGGTGCTGCTTCCTCTGAAGTCCAATATACCCACTTTTAGGTGCATAGATGAGTGGATCTCTCAGGTAGCCTGCTGTGCTGTGCAGAAGTGCTTTATTTTTATTTATTTATTTATTTATTTATTTATTTTTTATTTTTTGCTATGGATGTCTGGTTTATTGTAAATTGAAAGGGAAAGAAAAAATGACTCACAAAAACATGCTGATGTCTATTCTGACCTTTGTTTTTTGTCTGGCAGATCTCCATTTCCTGAAGATCAGTTATTAAAACTTCATTAGTTTCCTTTGGTGGTATCATATTTATCTGATTTTTCATGATCCTTAATTCATTACATTGATATATGGGCATTTGAGTAAGTTGTCTCCTCTTTCAGACTTTGCAGGTTCCCTTTGGCAGAAACAGTTCACCTATCAGCTCAGTTTGTATTTCTGGATACACCTGCTGGTAATAAATGCCCTTGGGTATGTAGTTCCTGCTATTAGGGTCTATTTTGGGTTGAGTCAAGTGTTAAATCTCTGAAGTCAGGATTGGGGGTAAGCCACCAGTTGAGAATAGCTGGATGGGACTGTTGGCTTGGTTCCCTGCCCAAGTGAAACTGTAGGATTGGGCTTCACAGTTGCTTGGATTCTCTAGTTAAGCTTACTAGACAGTCTGAATGGGGTTTCTGTAACCCTGCTTAAATTATCTATCTATTCTTGAATTATCTCCTTTTCTTATTAGCTCCCTCAAGATATTAATCATAGTTTAAATTGACTGACGATTCAAAAATCAGTGTTATAACTGAGTCTCTTATGCTTTTTTATTTCTTCACACTGTTTTTCTTGCCTTTTAGCATGACTTCTAATTTTTGGTTGAGAGCTAAATTTTAAGGACTGAATGTTTGTGCTCTTCCCCATTCATATGATGAGAGTCTAACTCCCAGTGTGATGGTCTTAGGAAGGGGGGAGTCTGTGGGAGGGGATTAGGTCACGAGAGTAGAGCTCCCATGAATGGGATTTGTGCCCTTATAAAGGGCTCTCTTGCTCTCTCCTCCGTGTGAGAATAGCAGAAGTCAGCCATCTGCAAACAGGAAGATGGTTCTCACCAGAACTCAATCATGCTGGCACCATGATCTCACACTTCCAGCTTCCGGAGCTGTGAGAAATAAGTTTCTGCTTTTTTTTAAAAAAATTTTTTTTCAACGTTTATTCATTTTTGGGACAGAGAGAGACAGAGCATGAACGGGGGAGGGGCAGAGAGAGAGGGAGACACAGAATCGGAAACAGGCTCCAGGCTCTGAGCCATCAGCCCAGAGCCTGATGCGGGGCTCGAACTCACGGACCGCGAGATCATGACCTGGCTGAAGTCGGAGGCCTAACCGACTGCACCACCCAGGCGCCCCAGTTTCTGCTTTTGATTAAGCCCTTGTATTATGGTGTTTTGTTATAGCAGCTCAAACTGACTGAAACATCAAGCATGATTTATTGGGTAATTAGAATTGAGACAGTGTTCGGTTTTATGTTAATATAGCTAATATTTCCTGTATCTAGTTTTTCTATAGCTGTAAGTACCACAGCCTTAAAATTCCTTTAGTGTCCTTGTTTTTGTCTCATGTTTGACTTTGGCTTCTGTAACTACTTCTCTCCTGAGAGTCTACATCTTGCAGCTGTAATATACTGTTCTATTGGAACCCTATTGGTACGTAGCAAATTGTGGGAGAGGAGGAGCCTTCTATAATTTTATGATGCAATCTTAGTCCTTTGTGCCCGGGTTGTGAACTTTATATGAATTTCTTAGCTTCTTCCCATCCCTTAAGTAAGACAGAAAAGCTGCAGGGGACTGAAGTGGAAGAGATTTATACCTTCCCACAGATGGTATAAATTTCTAGTAGTCTTTTCCCTGGAGAGTGGGCTTTTGTTAGGGAAAATGCTCTGGTCATATTTCTCAGTGATTCTTCTTCTCCCCACCCAGAAATCCAGGTAGATAATTCTTGGATCTTCACCCCAAAAACTTGGTAGATTTTCTGAAGGTGAAATCCATGACAGTGTGAGGTCTGCCCAAAGGCTATCATCCTATTAGTTTCTTACATAATGTTGATCTACACTCAAACTCCAGCAATTAATTAAAATTGCCATTTAAATGTCCTATCAGTTTATCTCTCCAGTGATGTCTTCCCTGGGTAAACTGATTTTTGGCTATGACTCTAGATTCACTATTTATATATGTCAGGGTTGCTGTTTGCCTTGCAGCCTAGTTTTCTTGCCCTGGGTCCATAAAAACCATTATCAATTCATTTAGCTTTCCTTGTGGTATAGATTGGAATAGGTAATTTCTAAGATTCTTAAAAGTTGGAGTTGAAACAGTTAGTCTGCCAAGTCTATTTTAAGAAAGTTTTCTTTAATTCTTAGTTATTTTTTTAATCATAAATATGAGCTAATCATTACCAAGGGCTTTTTATCAATTGAAATAATTATGTATTTTTTCTTTTAATGCTCCTTATGATGAATTACCTTAATTTTTCTGATTTTGAAAATGTTGGCATTTTTGTTATTAACCCTACATGATTATGATAAATTTTGCTTAATGATGGTTCAGTTGTCTAATATTTAGAATTATTTCTTCTATGTTCATTAGAAAATTGATCTATGATATTCATTTTTCTTTTTGTTCATAAGCAAAATGGGTTTATATTATCTTTGTTGGAAACAGGTTTATTATAGTTTTATAAACTGTACTTGTTATCTTTGGATTTTTACAAATTTATGTAATAATTATATAACTTGGGCATGAACTTCTCCTTGCAAATGTGGTAAAAATTTGCATTTTTTAGTACTAAGTTGTAAGGTAATTGTAAGTGAATTGGTCCTGTGACTATAGCCCTAACCCCTCTCTCCTTTCACTCCTGTGAACCACATCTTAAGCAAATGTATTAGGAAATCACTTAATTACTTCCAGGAGTTAGCTTGAGAGTACAATGAAAAGCTTACACATTTATTTCTAGTGGTTATATTCCAAAGATAGAAAGAAATCCAGTGCCTGGTAAGCAGCTTTGCACGATTTGCCAAAGCCATATGATTTTCTAACTGCCTAAGAATCCATGTAGGTTTTGTAGGACAATTACAGTAGACAAAATGAATTAGAAGGATTTTAAATGATGTATGTGAGTTATCATGGTAGGTTTTTTCACAAATATTCTCATTTATTTTTATTTCACATATATTCTTTATATTATTTGTAGTAATTTTTAAATATTTATTTTTGAGAGAGAGAGACAGAGGGAAAGGGGCAGAGAGAGAGAGAGAGAGAGAGGGAGACACAGAATCCAAAGCAATCTCCAGACTCTGAGCCGTCAGCATGGAGCCCCGCACAGGGCTCAGGCTCATGAGCCATGAGATCATGACCTGAGCCAAAGTCAGACGCTCAATCTACTGAGCGCCCCAGGTGTCCCTAGTCTTTAAAAAAAATTCTGGGGACACTTGGGTGGCTCAGTCAGTTAAGAATCTAACTTTGGCTCAGGTCATGATCTTGTGGTCCAGTCCATGGGTTCGAGCCCCACGTCAGTCTCTGTGCAACAGCTCGGAGCCTGGAGCCTGCTTCAAATTCTGTATCCCTCTCTCTCTATCCCTCCCCCATTCACGCTCTGTTTCTCTCTCTCAAAAATAAACACTAAAAAAATTAATTTTTTTGTAGTATGAATCGTCAGCCATATTGTCACATGTGAAAAATTATGATATACAGAATTCAATAATTTTGCCAACTCTATATAACCAGTAAGTTATGTAGCCAAGATTTGGAGTTATTTCTCAGTCATTTCAAAGTCTTTACTCAATGCCATTTTTTCCATGCTGCACATGTAAACTAGTACTGGAATAGCTTATAATGATCCTATTTCCCTATCTCAAACCCCTTTTTCAAATATAAGATGACTGCTTCAATTATTTAGAAACCCTTCTTAATAACTCTGGAAGAAATCATTTTTCTCTTTTCTCTGTGTGTATAGAACAGCACTGTCAGAGCATCTATCTGAGCCTCTTATTGGCCATGTGACTTGGGACAAATTCCTAATACTTAGTGGTCTCAAAGGTAAAAGAGGAATAATAATATAAATATCTACAATAAGCTTATTGTGATGATTAAATTTTAAAAACCCCTGTAACATATTTAGTATGGGGCTTGCATTTATAGAACACCACTCAGTAATTGTTAGGCATTACTGAAATTAATAATCATTTCAGGCCACCAGACAGGGTTCCTAGCCACCCTTTTTATGTGACTAAATGAACATTTATCTAAATTCCTTGAGTATGGGAAAATTATCATTTTGTCTTTACATCTTAACTGCAGAGCACACAATTTGGCAGATGGTAGGGGATCGACATAGAGGTGGCTTGCATATGCATGAACAAAGCTGCTTATGCACGTAATGTAATAAAGTTAACAGAACGGTTTTATCCAGGAATATTAAAATTGTCCTGAATTTAAAAAAAAGGTGTTTAAGTGTAAATAATTCTTCTGAATGAACACAACCCTATTTATTTTAAATCTTACATTTAAACTATTCAAAGCATATAAGAGGTCTTTTGACATCAGAACTTTCAGTGGAAAATTGAGACTCTATTATTACTAATATAAGCTTTAAGGCTTTCATGCACACATTGAGAGAAAGCTTAATAGGAGGTAATTTTTGAGACTGCTGTATCATTAAGCAATTATTGGAGACAAATAATTGGAACATCTTGACTCTTTATAATAAACAGACTTCAGCCATTTGTGTCTACTCCTATTTTCTACATGTTATACTTCTCAAATGTTAAACATGTGCATTTTTCTGCCATCTCTGTTACCAAAACTGGAAAGGGGCAGTGGTTTCTTTTCATCATAATATATTACTATTGAAAGTCAATACATTTTTTAAATTTCAGCAAGAATTCCAAGGAATTTTTGTTTTTTTTTTTAATTTTTTTAAATGTTTTTATTTATTTTTGAGACAGAGAGAGACAGAGAATGAGCAACAGAGGGGCAGAGAGAGAGAGGGAGATACAGAATCCAAAGCAGGCTCCAGGCTCTGAGCTGTCAGCACAGAGCCCGATGCCGGGCTCAAACTCACGGACTGTGAGATCATGACCTGAGCTGAAGTCAGACGCTTAACCAACTGAACCACCCAGGCACCCCTGAATTTTGTTTTTAATAATGAAGTAGCACAGCACAGGAAGCATGTGTGTGGGAGGGGGTGTTAAATATAGTAAAAAAAAAAAAAATAGTTCTGTGAAAGCTTGAAAGATTTTTTTTTTTGATGCAGCAAACTCACCATGCTAATACACAATCTCATCTTCAGCAAGATAAACATTGAGTAAAATTTGATATAGTAGCCTAAGAACCAGACACTAAAGATAAAATGTCCTGTTTTGAAAAATATTTTTACAAATCCATGAATTTCAGAGTGTTTGTATAATTTCATCTTTTATCAAAACAATGTTTGGATCATGGGATCATAAAAAAAAATCAGTGAAGAATCTGAAAATTCCAGAGATTATAGAATTTCTGGTGATATTTTGCTAGAGATTTCTCTCAAAGAGAGAAGTTGTGGGTTCTTTTTTGTCTTTTTGTTTGTTTGTTTGTTTAATTCTCATCCTCTCCACCATCACCACCATCATCATCAATGCTCTTGGGTTCATAGGTTTTGACAGAGGCAGGCAGTACAAGGAATTCTCACCTAGGAGAAGCAACCCTTCAATATATTGTAAGAAGTCTTTAAATTTGTAGTTTTTACCAACATGGACATTTGGGCAGATTAGCAATATTTTCTTCAAAAAAAATATTCTAATGTAGGAATTTAAAAAACAGTGATTATGGTTTGTAAGAAGGTTACAGTTTTATCGCTTTTACTCATGTTAAGTGTTATTTGGGCTTAAAAGCTATCAGGATACCTTTTGAATTTTCTGTTCTGTTGGTGGAAGGATAAAACTCTTAGCCTCTGACCTAGTATATCCATTAGAGACTCCTTAAAATCAGCCATTTATTTGAAACATGACACCAGTGCAAATTTTCAGGATGTGGTTACATTTCACTGCTCACCAGAATTCGAGACTGGATTTATATGTATACTCTTTTTTCTATCCATCACTCCTGATAGAAAATATAAAATGTAGGGTGCAAACTGTGGTATAAGAGCCAAGGATACTTTATTTTTTATTTTTTTTAATATTTTATTGTTTTAAGTCTTTACTTATTTTGAAGGAGAGAGAGAGAGCATGAACAGGGGAGGGGCAGAGAGAGAGGGAGAGACAGAATCCTAAGCAGGCTTATCACAGAGCCCAATGTCGGGCTCAATCTCACAAACTGGGAGATCATGACCTGAGCTGAAATCAAGAGTTGGACGTTTAACTGACTGAGCCATCCAGGCACCTCTAAGAATATTTTAAATGTGGTTTCTATTTAAAAATTAACCTTTATTTAAATATTTCCTTTGTCATGTAGAAGAACTCATGAAGCAAAAAACAAAACTCAAACCCTAGCACCCTGGCAGTAAAGCACAGCATGTAAACGTATCTTCTAATATCATTTTGTTTTTGGTTTTGTTTTGGTCATGTGACTACCAGTGTGCTATAAATAATGCTTGTAAATAAATCAATACTCTCCTATTGTGAAATTCTGGATGGGTACTTACAAATAAAACTAAAGCACCATTACACTTAGCTAAATTATTAACTGAAGTTAACTTTCTTTATAAAGGCTGGTTCTAATTGTCACACTCATCTTCTGAAATGTAGTTTGATTTTTAAATCTTAAGCCATGATATTCACTTGTGTCACTTCCATACATTTTATGCTGTGATACCTGTTCTACTGATAATATCTCTATGAATGGCAAAGCATTAGTTTTATTAGAAAGATAATAACCATGAAATGGAGGAGATGTATAAGAGCCATTTAAAATAAGATTAAAAATGAGAATATTTGAAAGAATGTATAAGGAATAAGCACTCTACACATAAAAATCCCATTTAAAAAATGTTTAAATGATTATTTTTCAATTGCAGTTTTAAAGAGAAATAGCTGTATAATTCATCCACAAGAAAGTGCTGATTGATCATAACCATAACGAAAAGGTTTGTAATGATTACCAACAGAATGTAGAAGTAGAGTTTATAAGGTCTCATAAAGTCTTCAAAATAACTTCTAAAATTTAATGCCTTCAGTAATTTAATAAAAAGTAATAATCAATATAGTGCGTCTTGACATCTTTAATAGAAAATAGAGTGCAGAATCAAAGAAAAACCCTTCCTGTGGTCAGGAAAATGGATTGAGTCTTAAACCATAAGGTCATATTACACATAGATGATAAAATATATCTAGTTGTTTCATTTCAGCTTTTTGAAATCACATTATATAAAAGCATAAAACAGAGGAGCACCAGTTACTCTGAAGTGGTGAGGCTGCAGAGAACACCTGATAAGTTTAACTATATAATCTTAGGGTAAGCTTTCAAGGCATCGCCACAGAATCTTTAATGCATGTTCTTTCCTATTGGCTGGTATGGATGCCAAATGGATCCATACTCGTGCACTGTTTCAAATGATCTGAATCATCCATCTTCCAGCCATTTTAGAAATGTGAGTGTGAGTGTGTGTGTGTGTGTGTGTGTGTGTGAGTGAGAGAGAGAGAGAGAGAGAGACAGAATTTAGAAGATTTTGAATTTTTTTGTCTTGTTAAAAAACACAGAATTGATAAACAAAACAAAGTTTTGCAAATCATAAAGTCAAAACATAGTAAGATATATTTTGAGTTGTGACCAGTTGTAAAAAATGGAGAGGAGTATAAGCAGAATGAAAAGATTCCACATAGACATGGAAATGAAATGATAGCATCACAATGGTCCCTGGAATAGTGCATATTATTACTGTATATGAGAAACTAAGAAAAGCTCAGTGGCAAAGAAAGTGTAAATTGAAATCATGTCAATTGGCTGATGAAATAAGTGGCCGATTTGCCTCATCCCAGTCAACACAGCTTTCAAGAATCTAGAAATCACATTGCTTTATGCATAGTGTGAACACATGTGTAAACCAATCTATCACCAAGACAGATTCAGAACAAATTAATGTTATGATGAAAGTAGTCAGGTACCACACAACATACTTGTTGTTTTAAATTTTATTTTGCACAGGAATTATGCATATTTTTCTAATCACCATGCTTAAGTGCATCAATTTTTTCTCTGAATAGTAGTCAAATGGTGAAATTTCCATTAATCACATTCTCTTATTGGGAAATCAAGAGCCACAAAAGAAATTATACTATGGCATTCAATATTACTAAAAATTATAATTTCCAGAGTAATTTGCTATTTATTATTTTACTAAATTTTTAGAGAATAGAAAATATGGTTATGTTGTTAAACTCAGGCCCATGTACATTAGAATACATTTTTTCCCTCTAAATATAGGGTCTAGTTAATATTCAAAATCTTTTGGATTCTTGAAAACAAGATTTTGGAAGAGATGATTAATGATAGATTATATTTTATTCAGAAATTTAGGTATATATGATTAATTATAAAATGTATTTTTATTTAAAAATTCAGGAAGAATAAATTTGCATTTCCCATTTTATTTCAACTCCTTCCAAATATTTAAGAAACTTTTAATCAGCTGTAATTTTTGTCCCTATGTGGAAATATCCAGACTAATTTGTAAAGATCTCGTTATTTAGATGTTTATAAAGAACACAAAAGTATTGAATTCAATGATATCTGTATCAATGTCCTCCGAAAATTATGGAAAGAAATAAGATAATCTGAAAACTACATTATTTTTCATCTACTGTATGTTTTGCTTATGTTAGATACTTCATTGGCCCTCTATTTTCAAAAATATACAAGGTAAAATTATGTCAGTATTTTTTCCAATTGCCTTCAAGAAAAGAAATTTAGGATGTTAGATTTTCTAGGAGGTAAACTTTAAATACAGTAAGTGCTTTCCTCTCAGGATTCTATATTTATTGATTTAAACATCAATAGCTGTTATAAAAATGCTTCCAAATGAGTAGCTTTTTTTTTTTTTTTTTGCTAAAATAGATCATTGCTCAGATTTTCTTCTCTAGCAATATGAATAGAATTTTAAGACTAAAGGAGATTGAGGGTTTATTTGCTTGAATCACTCTGCTTCCTGGGGAGGGAGTCTGCTCTAGAGCTAAGCATAGTATAAATGGAAAGATCAAGGGTTATGGAATCCAGTAAAACATGCATGCTGTATGTACTGGGGAAATTACCTACCTTTTTTGATCTCATCTATGACATGGGTAAAACAATAGCAACCTCGCTAGGTTGTTGTAAAC
This sequence comes from Leopardus geoffroyi, assembly GCF_018350155.1. Taxonomy (NCBI): domain Eukaryota; kingdom Metazoa; phylum Chordata; class Mammalia; order Carnivora; family Felidae; genus Leopardus; species Leopardus geoffroyi. Next base: position 129,433,425 of record NC_059327.1, read on the forward strand.
TGAAAATTAATGCTATGGAATGGGTTTTTTTTGTATCCCCCAAAGCCATATTTTGAAACCTTAACCGCAATGTGATGGTATTGGAAGGAAAATAATTAGGTTTAGATGATGGTGGAGCCATGCGATGGGATTAGTGACCTTAAAAGAGGAGGGCATAGCAAGAACGACACAGTTGTCTGCAAGGCAGTAACTGAAACTGCTAGCAGTTTGATGTTAGACTTGCCAGCTTCCAGAACTATGGGAAATGTCTGTTGTTTTAGCTACCCAGTCTATAGTCTTTTGTTATATAACCTGAGCTTACAAAACAATGAGGTAATGTTTGGAAAGGATGGTAAGATGTAGAAGCTCCTTTTCTTGAATTTTATGTTCAGGAAGAAAAAGTATGTTTGGTAGATTAAACTGGTAACGTTAAAGGGACTGAACTGAAACTTCCCTAGAAAGAACCATGATATTCCACATTCTACATCATTTATTCAGGTCGGAAAACCCACTCTGTATTAGGAATTTTTAGTTGTGTCACAATTTTGTGGGAAATGCTTCAGGTCTTAAAATAGGGTATCCTGCCTTCATACTTTTCCATATGTAACCAACTGGAAGGTGTATCTTTGAGTTTTGTTTTCAGCCTATTCTACGCGGAACTGCAGCTGGGTTCTGAGCAAGATCAAATTTATTGTAAATAGATTATCGATATGCTTGTGGTTCTGACTGTTGGTGAAAGAACTTGGCACAGCTTAAGATTTGAAAAATAAAAAATTTGGTGATGATGTATGTTAGAGGAGCAGGCTTCTTTGGTTGGGTGATAGTTGGCTGTTTGCTCTTCTGCCATATTGTATTTTAGCTTTGTGTAAGACCAAACAGCTTATATTTTCTATGATCCCTGCCATGTGTGGAGATATAGCCTAGAGTTGGCATGACAAAGTTAGCTCATGGAAAATGAACAAGATACAAAAAAAGTTTAAATTCCAGGAGGTATAAATTTCCAAAGAATACCTAACGAACGATTACCTGTTTCTTATACTAAACACACAAGAAAACAAACAAAAATATAAAAGACCTGTTGATAATGCCTAGAGTCAACTCCCAGAATGCAATTAAACTCTTGGTATAAATGAATTGGTACTGCATTTAAACAGATGTATCACCCAGGGAAAAGCCTCCACCTTGAGGGATGTGATTTAGTCACATGGATGGCAATTACAGACAGCACTTTTAGATATTCCTCTTTCTATTTCTACTTTGAATCACATGAAGTTGTAAGGGCTGCTTTGAAGTGCTTCCTAGTTCTCTAGATATGCAAAATGTACAATTCTGAAAGTGAAAATGTGGGACAAAATTGAGATTATTAGATTATAATTAAAAGATTATACTCGGTATTACAAGTTACTATAATGGGTTAATATTTTTTGATAATGGGTAAGGTGATGATGAATGTGGAGAAATACTACTTGCCATTCAATAAATTGCTGTTACTGTTCCATCACCAGGTAAGTTAGTAAGAAAGTTCTTGGGAGGACCATTGGAATGCAGTTATTTATCTTGGGGATGTAGTCCTTCAATACATGATAATTTAAAACTATCAACCTCGGGTGGGGGGGGGGAGGTAGTGTCTCTATTAAACACACATAAGTAAGAAATTTTAAAGGTGAAATTTCCCTTGAATTCAATGAATTCTTTCGAATTCAGTAACACTCAGGAAGTAATGACAACAGGCTAGGATTAAACCTTGGAAAACATAGATTACAAACCCAGCATAATCATGAAAATTTGTAAGTGTTTTAAATTAGGTAGTATGGACATGTCTACAGATGTTTAATGTTGACTAGAGGCTTGCTATTTTATTTATAAGTCAATCCTTAAGTGACAAAAACAAGTTGAATAATGTGTGGCTCTAGGTTCTTACCCTGAGCATATTGATACTGGTGGATTCATACCTTTAGCATTGCAGCTACAGATTTATGGTGTCATTTGCACAAAGACTACGGTGCTCCAAAGAAGCAAAAATAGTTGGAGAGATAATCCACAATTTTGCTATGACTCTGTTAGCATATAAAATTATTCAAAAAAAAATCACTGAGTTCATAGAAAGAGTTGCCTGTTTCAACAATTACAAAAATGGGAACAGTTTATTTCAGGTGGAAACAGCTTTTCCTCAAGGAAGATCTCTTCTTAACTGTCCTTTGAAACACATTCTAAATTCAGAAGAGACAATTTGCAGCAGAAGTTTTACAGGATTGCTTAGGCTTAGCTACACACACACATGCACAGAAGAAAGAGGAAGGGAAAGAAAAGACAACTGCTTCCATCAGAAAAACAAGCACTTTTTCCCCCTGGTGTCATGTCTTTGGATATGTACCGCCTTGGAGAAATGTATAAATCATTTTTATACATGGAACTGCCTTAGAAAACTAGAGATTTTAGTACAAAGAAATCAGTTTGCTGAAAGAATGCCCACACGCCATTGTTACGAGTTACTATATATACACAAGAGGAACTTACAAAGGACCCCTGTTTTACAGTTACTGATGTACATTAGCACAGTGGGCTTATACCTTCTCCAGGCCTGAGTTACACTTAGTATTACAAATAATATTATAACAATGCAGAAAATACTGATACAAAACAGCTTTAAGATGATATTTCCAAAAAATACCCCTCCTTTTAAAATTGAACTGTTGAATCCAGGTTTTCTTTTTGAATGTTTCAGCTTTAAAAAAGATTTTTTCAAGAAAATACTAGTGTTTAAAACATCTCTTAAAATGTCTATTAAATGACAGATTTTCTTAAATAGACTATTTTTTACAAAGCATAATTCAAAAGTCTATCTTTCAAGAAAACAAAACTATAAACTCCAAAAGTCCAAATCAAAAACATTATTTGTGATACATAGTTCTTCCATATCCCGGGAAAAAATCCTTGATTATTTTATCGTGCTAATTTATTTACAGACTTCAAATACTCTAGCAACGCACGAACATTCAGGAGAAATGAAGCTGAGTCCCACAATTAATAATAATAATTTTTATCATTTCTTAAATATTGCCCAGCCCTGAATGTATATCTGCTTGAATATTAAGCATCTGAAGTATTGGGGGAGTTTTAGATAGCAGTCTCATTAAGCCGAGCAAATTTCTGTGTGTATTGTTTTCTTGGCAGAATTACAAACACACAAAGAAACAAAACGTTTGGCAAACATTTGACTTGATGCACATGTACCTTCCTTTGGAAAATCATAATTAAAAGTATAACATTTCCACTAGACTCTTTACTCTTACCAATTCAAATCAAAGTGTAAAAAATTATCAAAGTTTAATCATTAAAGCTGGGGGAAATGTAGTGGCTTTTCCCCAAAGTATTGAGCTCAAACCCATTTTTGTATTAAGAGATGCATTTCATACACAGCTTCGATTTAAGCAGATTAGTCAGATGCCATGCTAAAACTGCTATCTTAATTTCCCTTTATTCATTTCATTTGTACATGCTGATGGATTCTATCTTCCAAAGAATGCAAGGGAAACAGATCATGCAGTACGTATGACAACGTCAATTTGCATGGACTATGCCTAATGTGGATAAACTTACTAGCTTTTATCTTTGTACAAGAAAATTGCAGCCCTGATTCTTACTGTTTTAAATCTATTTATTTAATTTATTTATACTTATTTATTTCTATAGCTGCATACAGCTCTGTGATTAATGAAACATAAAGGAATTGTTTAGATTTATTGATCTATCTCATGTGCACTTAAGTATAAAACATATCAGGCCTCGTTTGTTAAAGAAAAGTGTTTCCCGTCAAATGAGTTTTAAATATTTCTGTTAGAGATTTATTTCTAAGATCAAATTGCCAATGTTGACATATATTTTACTTTTTCTTCTAAATCTAGATGACTGAATTGTCAGAATAGTGTATACTGGGCTACCAAGAAACTGACTTTCTGTTCCTCAACTCATCATGTAGAGTCATTGATATACAATGGGCAAAACTGGACATACATAAAAATAAGTGAAAATGTTAAAAAATACAAAGAAAGTGAAATAAAATGGTTTTCTTAGAATGTTCCATCCTTCATATTTTAAAAAATACACTGATACTGCCATGACAGTGACTCAAAGAGTACATCATGTCACGCTTTATGCATCATTTGACAAAATTCAGTCAACTTTACCACCTCACTGTGTTATATCATACTATTTCAACATCTATAGCAAAATGGGAAGCAAAAATTTTTCAAAGATCAGAGCTGTCATTCTCTATTTGGATAGCAATTACTCAGTCTGAAATCCTTTGTGAACCAGTATGAACTAAACATTTAGAGGATAAAAGAAATAGCCATTTCCCCCTTAATAGTATGGCAAGATAAGCTCGAATGTATGTAATAGAGAGACAAATATGTCTCTAGGTTACATGCAAGCAAGCTTCATTCTTGAAATAAATACACATCAAATATAAGACTTTAAAATCCCTCTTTTCTTCTCCTTCTATTAACTATGTAATTTAAAATTCTTTACAGTTCCTTTACCTATTTATTCCTCACGTCTATTTTCACAGTAACACCATTAAGTGAACAGAGTGCTATTGATATTACCTTCTGAAACGTCAATGCAGATAAGTGACTGATAAAGATAAATTATGGACTATATAAACCAACAAGATGGTCCCATTTATTATATATATATGTATATATATGTGTGTGTGTATATATATATATACATATATATATACACACACACATATATATATATGTCTTCAATGCTATTAAACCTAATTCAATTAACATGCCTGAACCTTCATTCTAAAAAAAAAAAAGTGCACAATTCTTTGTTTATAACTAAAAATAAAAAAGTAGTAAGAATGTGACAATTTAAATGTGAGCTATGCACGAGAAACACTAACCATCCTTACCCTACCCAGAGACGGGAACAGGGTGATTTAATTACCCATCCTGCTGGCCTAGAGTTTGTAGCTCCGTGGTGTGTAAATTGTGATGGAGGAAAACATTCTTCCTGCTGTACATGTGTAAAGAGATTGGCCCTCTGGGTGGTTGTCCAAACCTTCCTGTGAATGTTGAATGCTGTCGGGCCACAACAGCTGGGTCCTTTGGTTTCTCTGAGAAGGCAGAGGGCCCTTCGGTCTTAGCTGTTGGCTTCAGAGAGTTTTGCCCTCCAGTGGCCCGTAAATTCTGGGTGACCTCTGATGTGAGGGTTTCATAAGTTCCTCTTGAGTGTTTGATAACTTCCACTAGTTCCTTGTCCTTCAAAAAATTACTTAAACATAGACTTGATAGTTGACAGGTCTTACTTTTGTAGGGGCTTGTCTGGTCAGCTGCTGTGTATCTAAAACGGTCCTCGGTGGGAGTATGCATTGCTTTTCTGTCCCTTGTGCTGAGACTTTGGCTCACAATTCGATTTCGATATGTAGCCTAAAGACACAGAAAGGAAAAGATGTCTTTAAAAAATACATTCATAGCATACATTGAATACAGAGTGGTATTTTCACATGTGTGTACAAAACTCTAAATTTTCAACAAGACTTAATACATATATATATATATATACACACACACACATATATATGTACACATATATATATACATATGTATACATATGTATATATATACATATACACATATACATATACACATATACATATACACATATATACATATGTATATATATATATGTGTATATATATATTTCATGAGATTAAATTTCCCAGTGCAGTACTGCTACAAATTGTGGTTAAATGGATAATTTACTATAAAAGACATTTTTTAAAATAGTTTTTTTTTTTTTTGGAGTTTAGTTTTACAACAAAATTGAAAGGAAAGTACAGAGATTTCTCTTATACCCCCTGCTCCACACAATCATAATCTCCCCCATTATCAACATCAGTCACCAGAATGGTACATTTTTTTTTCACCAATGATAAAACTACAGTGACACATAATTAATACAAGTCCATAGTTTACCTTAGGGTTCACTCTATCAGCTGCACATTCTATAGGTTTGAACAAATTTATAATGACACTTACCTATTAAAATATCATACAGACTACTTTCACCGCCTAAAAATCCTATGTGCTCTGCCTAATAATCTCTTACTTCTCCCCTGAACCCTGGGAACCACTGATCTTTTTATTGTCTCCATAGCTTTGCCTTTTCCACTATGCTGTATAGTTGCAATTATACAGTATGTATGTAGTCTTTTCAGGTTGGCTTATTTCACTTAGCAACATGTATCTAAATTTCCCTCATGTCTTTTCATGGCTTGATAGCTTATTTCTTTTTAGTGTTGAACTAAAAGGCCTTTTGAAATTTGTTTAATTTCCTAAATTTGAATTCTATAGTTTTATCTGAGGATTCAGATTACTTTACTAAGTAATACACACTCCTAAATGAGGCTAATCATTTTTGTTGAATGTAAAATATTTAAGTATATCCTAAGAGAGTTTTAGAACTACCAGTATCATGATTTGTATCAGCAAGGTGGTAACCTAGAAAATTAAGGAACCAAAAACGAAGTCACTACAATGACCTAAGGAGAACAACAGAACACTTAGAAAAAATTTCAGCAGGGGTTTAACTTAGACTTTTGGTTGTACTTTGTTAATCAGAAAAAATCTGGCCAATGAGTATATACTATCTTCTTTCTCGCAAGAACTTTGTATTATAATGATAGAAACAAGGCATAGGGGCTCCTGGGTGGCTCAGTCAGTAAGCTTTTGACTCTTGGTCTCAGCTCAGGTCACGATCTTGCTGTTTGTGGATTCAAGACCCGCATGGGGCTCTGCCTTGGCAACGCAGAGCCTGCTCTCCCTCTGTCTCTGCCCCTTCCCCACTTGTGATGCCTCTATCTCTCTCAAAATAAACAAACTTAAAAAAATAAAGAAACAAGGCATAGCTCATTGAATCATGGTACAGAGGAAGCAAAGATTATAAGCTGGCACCAGAAATCCTTTTGAAGAGAGCCCTGGCTTGGTTTAGAAACATAAGCCGAGATAGAAATGGACGAGCTGGTTTACAGCTTCAGAGGCAAAAAGTGATAGATGTATTGTATTATATAGAAGGAGGAAAGAGAAGAGTGTAGAGTAATGCAGTAGAATGGTACACAAGGTGCTGAGGAAGCCAATGAAAATGTCTTCATATTTGCCATCTAGATGGTGTTATTTTAAATACTTATCGTTTCATTGATCCCTAGAAAACCATTTCTCCAAAAGTGATCTCTGTATTGAGTCCCAATTTGCTTATCCAGCTGTCATCACTTTGATTAATTAAATATATTTGACATGAAACCAAATCAAACTTGATTCTGAAACCTATTCTTCCCCAAATGCCCTCATTCTCAATAAATGGTGCCACTATCAAGCCAACACCTGAAAATTACCTTTGCTTTCTCTTTTCCTCATGTCCCTTTAAATCAAGTTCTTGCTGATTTGCTGCAAAAATCCAACCTCAAGTCATCCACTTTTCTTACATACACCCTATCTTCCTAACTCAATTCTCTGGCACATATTAAGCATTTAAGAAATGCTGAATAAAGTTTATCTGCTTGAGATAATACTTAGTGAGTATATATTACATTCCAAGCATTATTCCAGTACTCTTACATATTTAATTGTCACAAGAGTCTTTTGAGGTAGCTTTTATTATCCCTATTAAAGGCATACCTTGGAGATGCTGCAGGTTTAATTCCAGACCACTGCAATAAAGCTAATATCACAATAAACAAGTCAAATGATTTTTTTTAGTTCCCAGTGCATACAAAATAATGGTACACAATAGTCTATTAAGTATGTAATAGCATTCTGTCTAAAAAAACAATGTATATATATTCACTGAAAATATTTTATTGCTAAAAAATTCTAACGGTCTTCTAAGCTTTCAGGGAGTGTATTTTTTTTGTTTGTTTGTTTTTTTGCTGGTGGAGAGTCTTGCTCTGACATTGCTGGCTGCTGACTTAGGGTGGTTGTTGCTCAAGGTTGGAGTGACCAGCCACTTCTTAAAATAAGACAATGAAGTTTGTTGCACTGATAGACTCTTCGTTTCACAAATTATTTCTCCATACCATATCATGTTGTTTCATAGCATTTTACTCACAGAACTTGTTTCAAAATTGGAGTCAATTCTCTAAAATCCTGCTGCTGCTTTGTCAACTAAGTTTATGTAATATTCTATATCCTATGCTGTCATTATAACAGTTTCATAGCATCTTCACCAGAAGTAGTTTCTATCTCAAGAAACTGCTTTCTTTGCTCATCCATAAGAAGCAACTCTTCATACATTAAAGTTTTATCATGCGATTTCAGCAATTCAGTCACATTCAGTCTCCAATTCTGATTCTAGCTCTCTTGCTATTTCCACCACATCTGCACTTACTTCCTTCACTCAAGTCTTGAAGCCCTCAGTCATCCATGAGGGTTGGAATCAACTTCTTGAAAACTCCTGTTAATGTTGACTTTTTACCTCTTCCCATGAACCATGAATATTCTTAAAGACTTTTGGAATGGTGAATCCTTTCCATAAGGTTTTCAATGGATATGCCAAGATCCATCAGAGGAATCACTATTTATAGCAGCAGCTATAGCTTTACAAGATGTATTTCTTAAATAATGAGACTTGAAAGTTGAAATGACTCCTTGATCCATGGGCTGCAAAATGGATGTTGTGTTAGCAGGTAGAAAAACATCAATCCCATTGTTGCATATCTCCAACAGAGCTCTTGAATGACCGGTTGCATTGTCAATGGTTATTTCAAAAGGAATCTTTTTTTTTTTTTTTTCTGACTCTAGGTCTCAACAGTGGGCTTAAAATATTCACTAAGCCATGCTGTAGACAGATGTACTATCATCCAAGCTTTGTTGTTCCACTTAGAGAGCACAGGCAGACTATATTTCATATAAGTTTTAAAGTTCCTAGGATTTTCAGAATGGTAACAGAGCACTGACTTCAACTTGAAGTCACCAGCTGCATTAGCCCCTAACAAGAGAGTCAGCCTGTCCTTTGAAGGTTTGAAGCCAGGGATCGACTTCTCCTCGCTAGCACTGAAAATCCTAGATGGCATCTTCTTTCAATAGAAGACTGTTTGACTACATTGAAACTCTGTCGTTTGGTATAGCTACCTTCACTCATTATCTGAGCTAGATCTTCTAGATAACTTGCTAGAACTTCTAAGTCAGCACTTGCTGCCTCACCTTGCACTTTGGTATTATAGAAATTGTTTCTTTCCTTAAACCTCATGAACCAGACTCTTGTAATTTCATACTTTTCTTCTTCAGCTTCCTTACCTCTCAGCCTTCACAGAATTGAAGAAAGTTGGGGCCTTGCTGGGGATTAGGCTGTGGCTTAAGGGAATGTTGTAGCTGGCTTGATCTTCATCTCAGACCACTAAAGCTTTCTCCATATAAGCAATAAGTTTATTTCACTTTTTTTTAATCATTCATGTGGTTACTGGTGTAGCACTTTTATTTATTATTATTTTTTATTTTAGAGCATGCAGAGTGGGGGAAGAGGGGCAGAGGGAGAGAGAGAATTTTAAGCAGCCTCCACGTTCAGGACCAGCTGGACACAGACCTCAGGATCATGACCTGAGCAGAAATCAAGAGTTGGGCACTAAACCGACTGAGCCACCCAGGTGCATTTAATTTCCCTCAAGAAGTTTTCCTTTACAGTCACAATTCGGCTGTTTGGCAAGAGACTGTGCAGTCAGGCTCTCTTGGCTTTCCATGTGTCCTCTTCACTAAGCTTAGTCATTTCTAGATTTTGATATAAGTTGAGAGATGTGCAACTCTTTCTTTACCTTGGCCACTTGGAGGCCACTGTAGTGTTACTAATTGTCATAATTTCAATACTGTTGTGTCCCAGGGAATAGGGAGGCTCAAGGACAGGGGGAGAGAGTTGAGGGAGTGGCTGGTTGGCAAAACAGAACACACACAACATTTATCATTTCCCATCTTATATAAGTGCAGTTTGTGGCATCCTAAAAATACAACACTAATCAGAGAGGACTAGGACAAATATAAAAACAATGACTATTTTAAAATATTGCAAGATTACAAAAATGTGACACAGAGACAGAAAGTGAGCAAATGATGTTGGAAGAATGGTGCTCATGGAATGGCTCGTGCAGCACAAAGCTTCAATTGGTAAAAACTGTGAAGTGCAATGAAACAAGGTATGGATGTATATTGACTGGAAAATGGAAGTACAGTGAGTTTGTATCCCTGCAGATAGTGTGGGATAGACAGTCTGCTTGATTTAACACCAGTTACTGGCCTCCCAGTATCCCCACATATTTCTAAAATGTATCACAACTTACTAAAATTTGCTAAAATACATACAGAACAATACTGTAACTTAATTAAACTCATGCTTGAAGATTATCATTAATGAGATGAATCTCCCCAATTTTCCATAAAACTAGAGCATGTTAGGGAATATCTTCAGGCTGTCCTTATACTCCGTGATTTCAAATTGAGATATTTTGCTAAACATTCCTTTTCTCTTTCTTTCTTTTTAAATACTGTCTTCAGGGGCGCCTGGGTTGCTCAGTTGGTTAAGTGTCTGACTTCAGCTCAGGTCACGATCTCACAGTTGGTGAGTTTGTGCCCTGTGTCAGGCTCTGTGCTGACAACTCAGAGCCTGGAGCCTGCTTCGATTCTTTGTCTCCCCCTCTCTCTCTCTGCCCCTCCCCCACTCATGCTCTCTCTCTCTCTCTCTCTCTCTCTCAAAAATAAACATTTAAAAAATACTTCTTCAGGTTTGTAGTAAACTGTGATTTTAACTTTCTTACCTTTATTTTTTTCTTTCATTTCAGTATAGTTAATATACAAGGTTATATTAGTTGCAGATGTACAATACAATGATTCAGCGGTGCCTCAGTGGTGCAGTTAAGTGTCTACCTCTTGATCTTAGCTCAGGTCATGATCTTGTGGCTCCTGAGTTTGAGTCCTGCAATCAAGAGGCTGCTTGGGATTCTGTCTCTCCTTCACCCTACCTTCCCCCCACTTGTGCGTGTATGCACTCTCTCTCTCGTCTCTCTCTCATTCTGTCACTCAAAAATAAACATCAAAAAATACAATAATTCAACGTTCCATATATTACTCAGTGCTAACCAAGATATGTATACTCTTAATCCGCTTCACCTATTTCACCCATCTCCCCACATATCTCCCCTTAGGTAACCCACTGTTAGTACCCTGTAGCTAAAAGTCTGCATTTTTTTTTCTTTCTTTTTTCCTTTGCTTTCTTTCTTTTTTTTTTTTTTTTAACGTTTATTTATTTTTGAGACAGAGAGAGACACAGCATGAACAGGGGAGGGGCAGAGAGAGAGGGAGACACAGAATCTGAAACAGGCTCCAGGCTCTGAACTGTCAGCACAGAGCCCGACGCGGGGCTCGAACTCACAGACTGTGAGATCATGACCTGAGCAGATATCAGACGCTTAACCAACCAAGCCACCTAGGCGCCCCTCCTTTGCTTTCTTTCTTAAAATCCACATATAAATGAAATCATATGGAATTTTTCTTCCTCTGATTAGCTTATTGTGCTTAGCATTAAACTCTCTAGATCCATCTATGCTGTTGTAAATGGCAGGATTTCATTCCCTTTAACGACTGGATAATACTCTAGATCTATACCACATCTTCTTTATTTATCTATGGATTGATACTTGGGTTGCTTCCATAATTAGGCTATCATAAATAATGCAATAAACATAGGAGTGCATTTATCTCTTTAAATTAGTGTTTTCAGTAAATTAGTATTTCAGTAAATACCCAGTAGTGCAATTACTGGATCATAGGGTAGTTCTTTTTTTTTTTTTTTTTTTTTTTTTTTTTTTGAGGACCCTCCATACTGTCTTCCAAAGTGGCTGTACCAGTCTGCATTCCCAAAAACAGTGCAAGATAGTTCCTTTCTCTTCACATCCTTGCCAACACCTGTTGTTTCTTGTGTTTTTAATTTTAGTTATGCTGACAAGTATAAGGTGATATCTTGTAGTTTTGATTTGCATTTCCCTGATGTTGAGAAATGTTGAGCATCTTTTCATGTGTTTGTTGGCCATTTGTATGTCTTCTTTAGAGAAATGTCTGTCATGTCTTCTGGATTATTTTTTTTATTTTTTGGATTCTTTATTTTTTTATTTGGATTATTTTGGGGGGATTATTTAATTTTAGGGGTGTTGTAGAAGGCTTGCAGAAGTTCTTTATATATTTTGGATACTAATCCTTTGTTGGATCTATCCTATTCACTAGGTTGCCTTTTAGTTTTGTTTGTTGTTTCCTTCTGCTGTTCAGAATCTTTTTAATTTTATGTAGTTCCTATAGTTTTTTTTTGCTTTTGTTTCCTTTGCCTCAGAAGACCTATCCAGAAAGAAGCTGTTACAATAGATATCCAGAGGAATTACTGCGTCTAATCTCTTTTAGGATTTTTATGGTTTCAGGTCTCACATTTAGGTCTTCAATCCATTTTGAGCTTATTTTTGTGTATGGCATTAGATAGTGGTCCAGTTTCATTCCTTTGCATGTAGCTGTCTGGTTTTCACACCACCATTTGTTGAAGAGTGCCTTTTATACACTGCATATGCCTACTTCCCATGTTGAAGATTAATTGACCATACAATGATCTGTGAATTTCAGGGCTTTCAATTCTGTTCTATTGATCTATGTGTGTTGTGGCAGTACCATACTGTTTTGATTACTACAGCTTTGTGGTATAACTTGACATCTAGAATTGTGATACCTCCAGTTTTGTTTTTCTTTTTGAAAATTGCTTTGGATATTTGGTTCTTTTGTGGTTCATTCAAATTTTAGAGTGGTTTGTTCTACTTCTGTGAAAAATACTATTTGTGTTTTCATAGGGATTGCATTAAATCTATGGATTGCTTTGGGTAGTATATATTATTAGACATTTTAACAATACTTGTTCTTCCAGTCTGTAAGCACAGAATATCTTTCCATTTGTGCCATCCTCAATTTCTTTCATTGATGTTTTATACTTCTCAGAGTATAGGTATTCACCTCCTTGGTTAAGTTTATTTCTATATATTTTATTATTTTTTTGCTGCAATTGTAAATGGGATTGTTTTCTTAATTTCTCTTTCTGCTGCTTCATTATTACTGTATAGAAATGCAACAGATTTCTGTACAATGATTTTGTGTCATGTGAACTCAGTGAATTCACTTATCAGTTCTAGTTGTTTTTGGTGTGATCTTCTCAGGTTTTGTATATAGAGTATCATATGATCAGCAAATAGTGTAAGTTTTACCTCTCTCTTACCAATTTGGACACCTTTTATTTCTTTTTGTTGTCTGATTGCTAAATCTAGGACTTCTAGTACTATGTTGCATAAAAGTAGTGAGAGTGAACATTCTTGTCTTGTTCATGATCTCAGAAGAAAAGTTCTCAGTTTGTCCCCATTGAGTTTAATGTTAGCTGTGGGTTTTTCATACATGGCCTTTATTATGTTGAGATATGTTCCTGTAAACCTACTTTGGTGAGGGTTTTTACCATGAATGGATGTTGTACTTTGTCAAATGCTTTTTCTCCATCTACTGAAATGATCATATTTTTTTCACTGATGTGATGTATACATTGATGGATTTGCAAATATGGAACCACTCTATATCCCAATAAAAAATTCCACTTGATCATGGTGAATGATTTTTTTAAATATATTGTTGGATTCAGTTTGAAAATATTTTGTTGAGTATTTTTGCATTTATGTCCATGAGAGATATTTGCCTGTAGTTCTCTGTTTTTTGTGTGGTATTTATCTGGTTTTGGTATCAGTGTAATGCTGGCCTCATGTAATGAATTCAGATATTTTGCTCTCTCTTCTGCTTTTTGGGGGCAAAAAAATGAGAAGACTAGGTGTCAATATTTGGAAGAATTGGCCTGTGAAGATACCTGCTCCTGGATTTTTGTTTGTTGGAAGTTTTTTGATTACTGATTCAATTTCATTGCTGGTAATCAGTCTGCTCAAAGTTTCTATTTCTTACTGCTTCAGTTTTGGTATGTTGTATGTTTCTAAGAATTTATCCAATTTGTTAGTATATAATTTAATAATATTCTCTTATAATCCTTTGTATCTCTGTGCTATTGGTTGTTATTTCTGCTCTTGCATTTCTGATTTTGTTTGAGTGTTCTCTCTCTATTTTTAATGAGTCTGGCTAGAAGTTTATCAGTTTTATTCTTTTCAAAGAAACATCTGGCTTAATCAGTTTGTTCTATTGGGTTGTTTCTTTCTTTCTTTCTTTCTCTTGTTTTCTTTCTCTTTTTTTCTTTCGTATTTTTTTTTTTTTTGTTTAGTTTCTATATCATTTATTTCTTCTCTAATCTTTGTTTCCTCCCTTCTGCTGGTTTAGGGGTTTCTTGTTGTTTTGTAGCTTATTTAGGTGTAAGGTTAGTTCATTTATTTGAGGTATTTCATGCTTCTTGAGGTAGCCTTGTATCGCTATAAACTCTTTTTAGAACAAATTTTGTTGTATCCCAAAGATTTTGGAGCATTGTGTTTTCATTTTCATTTGTCTCCATGTATTGTCTTTTAATTTCCCCTTTGATTTCTTGGTTGACAGACTCATTGTTTAGTAGCATGTTACTTAATATCCATGTGTTTGTGCTCTTTCCAAATTAGTTTCTTGTGGTTGATATCAAGTTTCATATAGCCTTGTGGTAAAAAAACAAACAAACAAATAAAAAACATGGTGTGACTTTAATCTTTTGAATCTTGAATCTGTTGAGACTTGTTTCATGGCCTACTATGTGATCTATTCTGGAGAATGTCCCATGAGTGCTTGACAAGTATGTTTTTTTTTTTTTTTTTTTTTTTAATTTTTTTTTAATTTTTTTCAACATTTATTTATTTTTGGGACAGAGAGAGACAGAGCATGAACGGGGGAGGGGCAGAGAGAGAGGGAGACACAGAATCGGAAACAGGCTCCAGGCTCTGAGCCATCAGCCCAGAGCCTGACGCGGGGCTCGAACCCACGGACCGCGAGATCGTGACCTGGCTGAAGTCGGACGCTTAACCGACTGCGCCACCCAGGCGCCCCTTGACAAGTATGTTTATTGTGCTATTTTTTTATGGAATGTTCTGAATATATCTGTTAAGTCCATCTGACCCACTGTGTCATTCAAAGCCACTGCCTTATTGGTTTTCTGTTTGGATGATCTGATTGATGTAAGTAGGGTGTTAAATTCTCCCACTATTATTATATTAGTATCAATTAGTTTCTTCACGTTTGTTATTACTATTTTATGCATTTGGATGTTTTCATGTTAGGGGCATAAATATTTACCATTGTTATACCTTCTTACTGTGTTTTCCCATTTATGGATATATAGTGTCCTTCTTTAAATCTTGTGACAATGTTTGTTTTAAAGTCTATTTGTGTGAAATAAATATTGCTACCCTTGCTTTCTTTTGACATGCATTTGCATGTTAAACATTTCTTCATTCCCTCACTTTCAATCTGCATGTGTCTTTAGGTCTGTCTCTTCTGGGCAGCATATAAGTGGTTTTTTGTTTGTTTGTTTTTTTAATCCATTCTGTCACCCTGTGTCTTTTCATTGGAGCATTAATTATTGATAGGTATGCTTGTCTTGCCATACTTCTACTTGTTTTGTGGGGTTTTTTTTTTTTGTAGTTTTCATTTGTTTCTTCTCTTGCTCTCTTCTCTCACCATCAGTTGGCCTTCTTTAGTGATATACTTGGATTCCTTTCTCTTTGTTTTTTGCATATCTATTATTAGTTTTTGATTTGTGGTTACCATTAGGTTTGTATATAACATCTTCTGCATATAGCTGTTTATAATAAGTTTATGATCACTTAAGTTTGAGCCCATTCTTTACTCCTCTCCCCACCACATTTTAGGTATATGTTGTTATACTTTACATCATTTTATTTTTGGTTCCTTTTTTAGCTCCAATGTTACTTTGTATATTTGAGACTTCTCTTGCTTCTTGAGGTAAGCCGGTCTTGCTATATACCTCCCTCTTACGACTGCCTTTGCTGAATCCCAAAGGTTCTAGAGTGTCATGTTTTCATTTTCATTTGCTTTCATGTATTTTTTTTAAATTTCTCTTTAATTTCCCAGAAAAACCAATTAATTCTTTAGTAGGGTGTTAACCTCCATATATTTGTGGTTTTCCCAAATTTTTTCTTGTGGTTGGCTTCAAATTTCATAGTGTTGTGGTATGAAAATATGCATGATATGATCTCAAATTTTTGTACTTGTGGATGCCTGATTTGTGACCCAGTATGTGATGAATTCCGGAGAATGTTCCATGTGCACATGAGAAGAATGTGCATTCTGCTGCTTTAGGATGAAATATTCTGAATATATCTGTTAAATCCATCTGGTCTAGGTATCACTCAAAGCAATTGTTTACTTGTTGATTTTTCTGCTTAAACAATCTATCCATTGCTATAAGTAGGGTTTTAAAATCCCCTACTATTATAGTATAATTATTGATGATTTTCTTTATATTCATAGTTGTCCTCAATTAGGCAAGTGGTTTGGAGCTTTATACTCTTGCATCAACTAGTTATTGGACATTGGCAGCCTCTGGGAAAGGGGTGTAACCTTTTCTATTCTCTTTTATTCTCTTTTTTTCTTTTCTTTTCTTTTCTTTTTCTTTTTCTTTTCTTTCCTCTCTTCTTATTTGAGGGAAAAGTCCCCAAGAGGAACTTATTTTTTAAGTGCTATTATCTGCCAACATTAGATCTTAAAGAAATGAACATATATTCAATTCTCTTCCAATTCTACATTTAGAATATAAAATTTTACATGTTTTGGAACATGTTTAGACAAACATAGGAAAGATACTCTTGAATCAAAATACAAAAATATACTTTGGCACATATATATTTGTATATTGTTACCCTGGCACAGATGGAAATAATTTCCTAAACATGCTGCTAATTGATGTTAATTCCTTCTGAAGCTCTTTGGGATCACATCCGCCAAAGAGAATTTTCAGTACATATGCCTAGCCACATCTTTCTCAAAACTAGAATTAAATTAAATTATACTCACATAATTGTTAGTTTTTAGATGTTTTAGTTATCAAATAACTATTTTATTATCTATTCTTAAACTTCCTAGAAGATTAATGGATGGCAAATTTAATGATTAATCAGTCAAATGTGAACATTATAATACAGTGAGTTTTATTTCCCTATAATTTTTTTCTCTAATTTCTTCACTGGAGCCATATACTCTGCATTTTATTGAATTTAAGGTGATGGATTTTAAAACACATTATTTTATATACTATTAAGAAAAGTAAAACAAAAAAAATTAAAACAAAACACATGATGCTAATTAAAAACAAATGAAAACCATGTTAACTTCCTTATTACAACTGGTGTGACCTATCAACCCGTCACACCAGCCTCTTATTGTATTTTCTTTTGTCTTCAGTTCCTTTTCTTAGGTTTGATAGATAGTCCTTTTGCATTTATCTCAATGATACAGCTTTGTTAGATATGATGATATTCTTTTTTACATTTCATAAAGCATTTTGTTTCTGAAGAGAGTATGGAATTGAAGGCATGGTATACCTTTCCATTTGTTTGTGTTGTCTTCACTTTCTTTCATTAATGTCTTCTAGTTTTCAGAGTATAGTTCCCCCCCCCCCCATTGGTTAAGTTTATTCCTAAGTATTTGTTATTTTTGGTGTAATTGGAAATGAGTTGTTTTCTTAATTTATTTCTGCTACTTTGTTATTAGTGTATAGAATTGCAACAGATATCTGTATATTAATTTTGTATCCTGCAACTTTACTGAATTCACTTATCAGTTTTTTAGTTTTTTGGTGGAGTCTTTAGGGTTTTCTATATATAGTATCATGTTTTCTGCAAATAGAAATGGTTTTACTGTTTCTTTATCAATTTGGATGCCTTTAATTTCTTTTTCTTGTCTGATTGCTGCAGTGAAGAATTCCAGTACTATGTTGAATAAAAACAGTGAAAGTGGACATCCTTGTATTGTTCTTGAACTTAGGGGAAAAGCTTTCAGTTTTTCAACATTGAGTTTGATGTTAGTTGTGGGTTTTTCATATATGGCTGTTATTATGTTAAGGTATGGCCCCTCTAAACTTATTGTTGAGAGTTGTCATGAATAGATGTTGTACTTTATAAAATGCTTTTTCTTCATCTAATGCAATGATCATAGGGTTTTATCATTCTTCGTATTATTATGATGTATCTCATTGACTTGAGAATATTGAACCACCACTGCATACCTAGAATAAATCCCACTTGATCATAAGTGATTTTTTAATACATTGTTAAATTTGGTTTGCTAATACTTTGCTGAGGATTTTTTTGTCTGTGTTCATTAGAAATACTGGCCTGTAAATTACTTTTTTGTAGTTTCTCTGTGTCTTTTTTTTTCAACCTTTATTTATTTTTGGGACAGAGAGAGACAGAGCATGAACGGGGGAGGGTCAGAGAGAGAGAGGGAGACACAGAATCGGAAACAGGCTCCAGTCTCTGAGCCATCAGCCCAGAGCCTGACGCGGGGCTCGAACCCACGGACCACGAGATCGTGACCTGGCTGAAATCGGACGCTCAACCGACTGCGCCACCCAGGCGCCCCTCTCTGTGTCTTTGGTTCTGGTATCAGGGTAATTCTGGCCTCATACAATGAAATTGTAAGTTTTTCATCCTCATTTTGGAAAATATTTTTTGGAATAGTTTGAGAAGAATACGCATTAACTCTTCCTTAAATGTTTGGTAGAATTCACCTGTGAATGCATCTGGTCTTGGGACTTTTGTTTGTCAGTAATTTTTTGCTTAGTGGTTTAATTTCATAAATTAGTAATTGGTCTGTTCAAGTGATCTATTTCTTCCTAATTTAGTTTTAGAAGATTGTGCATTTCTATGAATTTATTCCTTCTAGGTTGTCCAATTTGTTGGCATATAATTTTTCATAATATTCTGTTATAATGCTTTATATTTTGAATCCTCTCCCTTTTTTCCTTGAGAAATCTGGCTAAAGGTTATCAGTTTTATCTTTCCTGAGAACCAGCTCCTGGCTTCATTAATCTTTTCTATTGTATTTGTAGTCTCAGTTTCATTTATTTCTGCACTAACCTTTATTATTTCTTTCTTTCTACTAGCCTTGGGCTTTGTTTGTTCTTCTTTTCTAGCTCCTTTGGGTGTAAATTTAGGTTGTTTGAGATTTTTCTTGTTTCTTGAGGTAGGCATATATCACTATAAAATTACCTCTTAGAACTGCTTTTGCTGTATTCCAAAGATTTTGAACCACTTTGTTTTCATTTTCATTTGTTTCCATGTATTTTTTTTATTTCCTCTTTGATTTTTTGGTTGATGTTTTTCATTGCTAAATACCATATGGTTTCCCTTTTGTTTTTGTGTTCCTTTTCAGAATTTTTCTTGTAATTGATTTCCAGTTTCATACTAAAGTCAGAAAAAAATCTTGATATGATTTGATATGATTTTGCTCTTATTAATTAAGACTTGTTTTGTGGCCTAACATGGGAAACATTTCTGAAGAATATTGTATGTGATCTTGGAAATAATGTGTTCTGCTGTTTTGGATTCTGTATATATCTGTTAGGTCCGTCTTGTCTGATATGTTGCTCAAAGCCACTGTTTTCTTATTGGTTTTCTGTCTGAATGATCTATACATTGATGTAAGTGGATGATGGTATTACTGTCCATTTCTCCCTTTATGACTAGAGTATTTGCTTTAGGTATTTAAGTGATTCTATGTGTGGTGCATACATATTTACTATTATTATATCCTCTTTGTGGATTGATCCCTTTATCATTATCAGTGCCCTTGTTTCCTGATACTGACTTGGGGTTTTGTTTGTTTTAGAGAGAGAGTGTACCTGTGAGCAGGGGAGAGGGGCAGAAGGGGATATATTTCTATCTCTATCTCCATCATCTCTATCTACCTATCTATCATCTGTCTGTCTATCTATCTGAGAGAGAGAGAGAGAGAGAGAGAGAGAGAGAGAGAGAGAAAATCTGAAGCAGACTCCATGCTTAGCACAGAACCTGATGAGGGGCTCAATCCCATAACCCTGGGATCGTGACCTGAGCTGAAATCAAGAGGTGGACACTCAACTGACTGAGCCACCAGGTGCCACTCTACAGACTTTGTTTTAAAGTCTATTTTATCTAAGTATTGCTACCTGATTTTTTCCCCTTCATTCCCATTTGCAAGATATGTTTTTCTTCCTTTGATCTTTTGATTTTCAGTGTGTATGTGTCCTCAGATCTGAGATGAATCTCTTGTAGGCAGCATATGTATAGGTCTTGGTTTTTATCCATTCAGTCACCCTATGTCCTTTACTAGGAACATCTAGTCCATTTACATTTAAAGGAGTTACTGATTGTATGCATGGTTTCGTTTTTTCCTTGACTTTCTGTTTACAAAATAATTTGTTATAATACCAAATCATAGTAAAAGTTTTTTGAAAATATTCTTAAATGGTAATGCAACATATGTAGCATCAACATTGCATATAACTCAGCTGAGGAGAGGATGATATGAAAGTATGATAAAATCCACACATGTAAAACAATTTAAACTATGTTAACACTGCAATCTGATTGAAAGCATTGGTTGTAAGATTCATCTTGATTGTGTCCTTACTGATGCCAAAGTGATATACAGAAATCCTGCCAACGTGCATAGCTCAATTTTTGCTAAGATGATCTGATGATAGAATTAATAGGGGAGCGATATTTCAATTACTGATTAATGACAGACATAATTTCTTTCTGAAATTTTTCTCTTTTTTGTAAACTATTGTAATTGCTAAAAATGGTATCAGGCAACAATTTTTATGCTTCTATAATAGTTTCTTTTATGGGATATAATTATTTTGTTTGATTTTAAAATACATTTTTTGAAAATGTTATCCACTTCACAAAAAACAGTATTGTTTTACAACACAATTGTTACTAAAAAAATAGAAATACTTAAAACAATTCTCAAAAGCTAGCTAAAAAAAATTGGCATTACATTAGAATAATTGCTAATGTTACATAGTGTTTTAACAATATTTTTAATATTATTGCTGAAAACAGCATTATTTGAATTCAAAAAAGAAGAAATAAGTATGAAATTATGTTAAAATTAGCTAGTATTATTGGTCAGAGTTCCTATAGAGGGAGAGGCTAAATATTAACTCCTGGATAATTCATACTGTGAAATATGTCTCCTGAATAAGTTCATGGTTTCCTACTAATGAGCCCTCGAGATCAAGTAAGTAAGGTATGCAATGCAGAATCCAGTACGTTTTATTTAAGAATAGACACTTTGACCCTTACACATTACCACACCGAAGCCAACTAAAATAGAAGTGTCATAAGTGCAGGGATTTTGCCTGTCTTATTCAATGCTGAATTCACTGCTCCTAACAATATCTGATATTTACTAGTAACTGCTTAATATTTATACAGTATAAAGAAGAATATACTACCATGGGTCCTTTCCTACTGACATAGCTTATCTAATATGTAATGTTCTTTCCCTTAATATTTACCTTTCATTGGTAAGTTGATTGCTTTTGTCTATGTAGATTGATTTATTACCTGGATTTTTAACCACCGTACATTGGACATGTATATTTTGCTATCTTTCTTGAAAGCAGTGGGAAATGACTCTTCCCAAGGAAAATGTCAACTTTTCAGGGATGTTTTTTGTAGCCTCAAGTGCCCATATCTTGTACCTTCCCCAATAAGTAAACAAAACATACTATGTAACTACAACATAAAACTGGAAGAAACAAAACTTTCATAACCACCAAAGCAATATGACATTATATTTCTAGCATTAGATATCAAAGCAACTGAAAAAAATCTCTGTAAGTGCATGTTGTCAATACTGTAGAAAATTAACTGGAAGGGAGTTATTGTAAAGTAGCAGTTCTAAATCTCTTTTTTTCCTTATTTGTTAACATGACAAATAGAGACACATTTCTTTGGCCAAAACCAGAGCTATGAAAATTCTCACATTAAAATATTAACTCATCTCCCTTATCTTTTATTTATGCAAAAATTTGTATTTAGAAATGCAAAGAAAGCACAGAATCTTTTCTAATTTATAAAAGGAATAAATTTTGGTGCTTTAGTAGTAACAGCAACATATTACTTAAAATATAGATTCAACAAATGACTGCGACTGATTTGACATTGGCCTGGTAACCTAAAGATTGAGTAGGTCATTTCAGTAGTGCAGAAAATAAGTGATAAAGGCACAAGCTGAGTCTGTGTAATAAATATTATATATAAATATAATAAACATAATATAAATACAATAAATGAACAGAATTAACTTTATGATACATATATTTAATTGAAAATACATCAGTATATACATCTAAAGGGCAAATAATAGAAACATTCAAAACTGCGATATCAAGAAGCCATCTCTATGAATTGGTAAATACGATTATATATATGGAAAGTGAAAGAAGGCATGTGCAAATACTACTCATTGAATAAAATATTAAAATTATAAATGTCTTAAATTTATTTCCATTTTCTTTATGTTTAAGTGTATATTAATAATTACCTAAATTATTTTATTATAATTTACTCCCAATATAATCTAGATTGCAACTGTTTTTTTTTTTTTAATTTTGCATATAGTTTTTTTTTTCCAAGGGTGAGCAAATTTCCTCCTAAAATACAAACTAGAACACTTTTCAACACCTTCAAGAAATGGTGTATACTCATTCTGTTGTGTTTTCAACTTCACCTTGATCTTTACTATTTTCTTTCTAACCAGGTAGCCCTGGAGTCTATCATTAGGGTCTCTTTCATACTCCTTCTGTAATGATCTTTTTAAACTCTCATATAGGTTAAATTAGCATTGTGACTTATTTTAGAAAATTAAATGAAAGTGTTCGGTGTGTAGCACTCTTCCCATTGAAACACACACCTTTTAAAGGAAGCTCTCTTGTCTAACTTTTAAAGGATGGGTTCTATAGTGTTTCAAACAAATCCTGTACTATCTATAGAATCTACTATTAGGCAACATAAAGATATTTTCTTATAAACCTCCACCAAACTGGCTTCTAATTTAGTTTTAATGAAGCCCACAGTTGCTTAATAATAAGTCTATGAGCCACGTTAAGAGTTGTATAAAACAATTAAAAAATAAAACCGAAGAAAAGACATTACTAGTACTAATATTCTTAGAAAAAGCTTTATCTGCCTTTATAAAATTCCAAACAAGCCTTGAATCTTGGACAAAACAAAATTAATGTGCAGCAACATCAAAAATGCAATAAGGTGTTAATGAGTGTTTCTAAGACTTATGTGTCTGATATCTAAGGATGAAAAGATATAGGCGGGAAGGGATTCTTGAATACACTAAACTCCAGAAAGCATGCATTCTATAAAATATTCAAATTTATAAAAATGACTAGAAAGCAGAAAATTCTATCTCAGACATTATTTATTATAGTAGTTCTCCCTTATCTTCAGGGAATATGTTCTAAAACTCCCAGTGGAGGGGCGCCTGGGTGGCTCAGTTGGTTAAGCAGCCGACTTCGGCTCAGGTCATGATCTCGGGGTCGGTGAGTTCGAGCCCCACGTCGGGCTCTGTGCGGACAGCTCAGAGCCTGGAGCCTGTTTCCGATTCTGTGTCTCCCTCTCTCTCTGACCCTCCCCCGTTCATGCTCTGTCTCTCTCTGTCTCAAAAATAAATAAACGTTAAAAAAAATTTAAAAAAATAAAAAATAAAATAAAACTCCCAGTAGATGCCTAAACCATAGATCATACCAAATCCTATATATAAATTAGGCACAGTAAATTTTAACAGCAGTAACTAATAAACAATCATAATTTTATACTCTAATAAAAGTTATGTTAATATGGTCTCTCTCAAAGTATCTTAGTGTACTATCCTCTGTCCTTCTTATGATGATATGAGATAATGAAATGCCTATGTAATGAGATGAAGTGAATTGAATGACATAGGATTGTGATGTACAGTCAGGCTACTATTGATCTTATGATGATCTGTCAGGAGGATTATCTGCTTTCAGACTGTGGTTTACCACAGGTAACTAAAACCAGGGTAAGGGAAATGGTGGATAAGGGGGGGCTGCTGTGTTTTTAAACCCGGTTGGAAGATTTAATACACTTCTTTCAGTAATGAGGAAATGGAAGCCCTTACACTTAAGTTCTTATGAGGATTCTGGGTTAGTGGATAGCAGAATATGAATTAGAGTTCAAGCATTAAGATTTCAGAATGCAAGCTCTAAGCCAGAGTTTTCCCCACTTCAGCACTATTATATTTGGGATTATATAATCTCTTATTGTTGGGGGCTGCCCTGTACATCACACGACACTTAGCAGCATCACTTGCCTCAACCCACAGATGTTAGTAACACCTGCATTCAGCTATAACAACCAAACATGTTTTCAGGTATTTTCCAATGTCTTCTGGAGCGCAAAGCTACCCCCAGTTGAGAATCACTGGCCTATGCATATTCCGTCCTTAAATCAGACAGATAAAAGTGACCAATGTTTTTCTCAAAAAAGAAAAGCCGTATATTTAAACAATTGTCCTATTTAAGAAATCATCTATAGCCATTAGGACAAAATTAAACTTTTATAATTTTTATTATATTTTACAAACACACATAATGCATAATTAAAGCGAGAGACTCTACTGGGCCCTTAGAATTACTAATTTTTTCTAAACTGTCAGCTCATTTACTAAACCAATGTTTATTGGAGATAACATTGGAAGAATTTATAACATAAAACTTGCTCAACAACAGAAATAGAAAACACAGTATGGCACAATCTATTTCTTCATTCAGGCTAACCAAGGAAGAATTAGGGTTCAAATATATTTACCTAGAAAACACTTCACTCAATGATCTAATAAACGTTTAATAAAATAACTTTTCCTCCATATATAGGGAATGAAGGAATGTTAATGAAATGTCATGAACTACTTAAAGAACAAATTCCCCTTTTGATTTTTCACCACATATTATATTGGTGTGACATAAGTCAGTAGACCTAAAATGTGCCTCTTTATCAATGACAACCATTGAAGTGTCAGTATAAACCCAAACCATATTTATTAAAAACAGTCCTTTTCCTGTTATCATTGAGGAATAGAATTTCTAGAGTATTTATAAATACCAGGACATTTCTCTACATAGGGTTTGGCACTTTGCTGCATCTGACTG
Organism: Leopardus geoffroyi; assembly: GCF_018350155.1. NCBI lineage: Eukaryota > Metazoa > Chordata > Mammalia > Carnivora > Felidae > Leopardus > Leopardus geoffroyi. Next base: position 129,458,625 of record NC_059327.1, read on the forward strand.
TATCCTTAGATGTGGAATCTGTTTTCAGTGATAAAGAAGTGTTTTGTTAAAGTTTTCAGAAACATTCTACTACAGAGAGATTGTATATGCAAGTAGCTACTGCTTTGCAAGCAGGAAGCCTTGTAATGAGTTCAAGTAATAACCAAAAGAAACATTCAAAGGTTCTCGCAGACAAGACCAATATTTTGAGATTGCACAAATTACCCAGAGGAAATTGTCTAGAGTTAAATTACCTTCCCTGGCTCAACCTCACTCCCAAATTCTTTAGGGGATAGTAAATCCTCATGGTGGGCATTTAGGATTCAACCAGGGTTAGAGGACAGGCGGAAGATAACCAAGGTGAATGTTAATAAGGTCAGCAAAAGTCAGAGTTCCCCAAAGAGAAAAGTTACCGCATCTCCTTTTCCTCATGAGGAAAGGTGAAAGCATGAAACAGTTTTCCCAAAGCCACTAGGCATCTGCTTGACTCTTCTGTTTATAACTAGAGTAAATGAACGCTGGACAAAATTAAATCCTGAGGAACAATAATGAGCTGTCTTTGAAACAAATTGGTATGTGTGTATGTGTGCATGCACACACGTGTTCCTACTGTAACCTACTCAACGTGAGCAATTCTCCTTAGTAAAAGGTGATTTAAATGAGATTTTCAGATAATTACTGCTTATAATTGCAATAGGGTATATGTTTAGGAACTCAATTCAGAAGAAACCTAAGAAAGTATAATTCTGTACAATTGATATTCCAGAAAGTACTATTTCTAAATGAAAACGATGTGAGGGTTTAAGCTAAATTTATATGCCTAAGGCAAATAAGTAGAAAACTTTTATGTGCTTGTGCAAGTATGCACAATAATGGACAATTGTTGGGGTTTACTACAGCAACAACATGAAGTTTCTTGTCTATGCACCCAGATGCCCAATATCTAGCATATATTAGATGGTGCAATATTCCTTGAATAAAAGTACTCAAAAATAATAAAATTATTTGTGTTAATAATTGAAAGCCTTTGTAGCCAATTTCTGTAGTTTTATTAGTAGATAGAATATTTCTCTATATATAGTATTTCTATATATATTTCTCTATATTTATATAACTAGTATATATATATATTAGAAATATAACATATAATTACATAATATATATTATCTATATATAATTACTTATATATATGTAATTGACTAAGAATATAGCCTATAGTTTATTCCTCATGTTTTCTTATATTAACATGATTAAATAATGTAAGCTTTAAATTTCCTGCTTAAGTGTTCTATCTTATGAGTAATTTTACCATATAAGCTCTGCTAGAAGACTCCTAAAAGTAAGATATTGTTTACCTAATCTATATGATAATATGAGAAAGGAAGTAAAATAAAAATACAGAAGTTTTACACTGTTCATTTGTTTTATATCAATATAATGTAAAGCAAATCACTTTTAGGAATGTTTGTCTTGGGGCACCTGAGTGGCTCAGTTGGTTAAGCGTCCCAGTTTGGCTCAGGTCATGATCTCAGTTTGTGGGTTCAAGCCCCACTTGGGGCTCCATGTTGACAGCTCAGAGCCTGCTTCAGATTCTGTGTCTCACTCCCTCTCTCTGCCCCTCCCCCACTAGCTCTCTGTGTCTGTCTCTTAAAAATAAATAAACATTAAAAAAAATTTTTTAATGTTTGACTCACTGAATAAAGACAATACATAATTAAATCCATGGTATAATTTGGGGAGATATTAAAAATAAATATATTTATAGCATCTTCTCTGTTGTATACTTTAAATGTTATAAATTTTTTTCATAATATCCTTGTAAATGTGCATAAAAATTGGTTTGAAATGCGTCAACTTCCATTTACAAATAGAAAACTAAAGTTCTTGGGGCGCCTGGGTGGCTTGGTTGGTTAAGCGTCCGACTTCAGCTCAGGTCATGATCTCATGGTCCGTGAGTTCCAGCCCCCGAGTCGGGCTCTGTGCTGACCGCTCAGAGCCTGGAGCCTGTTTCAGATTCTGTGTCTCCCTCTCTCTCTGACCCTCCCCTGTTCATGCTCTCTCTCTGTCTCAAAAATAAATAAATGTTAAAAAAAATTTAGAAAACTAAAGCTCTTAATAATAATGGCTTACTCAATACAACTCAGATAGTATATAAAATCTTTGAATCCCAAGTCTTACATATTATGCTCTTTATAAATCAAAAAATTAAATAAATACCCTTCCTCAATTGTTTTGTTGATAGTTTATCTCCCCTTTGTGTCAATTCCTTTAAGTTTATTAAATACCCCTGGTTCTGAATTTAATTTTATTTTACAAAATAGACCTAGGGTCCATGTACAAATTTCTTTCACATGACTTGATGTATAACATTATAAATTGTTAGTCATCTAAATCTTTGTATGAATCAGGTTATCAGATTATTCCTGAAGAAAAGGGTTTGAAGGAATCATGGGAAGTGCAGGCATCCAGAAGATATAGATAAATATGTAAGTATAAAGAAGAATAATTTTGAAGAAAAGGGAAGGAGGACATAGACAAAAAGGAGACCTCACTTCCTGCCCCTACCCCCAAAGAGAATAACTGTCAAAGTAATTAATGTGAAAGAACTATTGCCCTAGGGATACCAGATCATTTGAGTGTCTCCCTGGATTCACTTATCCATTTTTCACAATATTCTTTCACTATTTGATCTTAAATATTTTGGTTCATGTGTGCCCAGATTAAAAATATATATATTTAGGATGTACTTCAAAAGAGATTTTTAGGTTGCTAGCCACTTGGATTAGCTGTGGCTGTATTTTCCTTCAGTAAAATGCACAATTTAAAATTCAGGGACATACTGGTCCGTAATAAGTAACAAAACACATTTTATGCTTAATGGTTTGGTGACATAATACTATCTAAAGGTTATTCATAGAATTTACATCAAAAGAATGTTACAAACATGTATGGAAGTACAAAGTATTCAGGATGATTTCGGAGCTGTAATAAAGTACTATTCATTTTTCTCTACCATGTGATTTTCTGAAATACTTTCATATAGTATAAATAAAAAATAAGACACAGCAGGGAATAAATTCTGGTATGGAAAGTTATGGTCAGGATATCATTACCTACAAGTTAGAGGCAATTTTTAGAAGAAGCATGAAATTTAAAAAATTACATTCTTTTATCATGTAAAAAGTTGAATCTTGGAGATATGAGATTTATTTAATGACAGCAATTTTTTAAATAACCAACATTTTTTTTTGTATTTAGGATGTTTATGGGTGTTAGAAACACTTACTACCAAAAAAAGGGACCATTCCAGAGTGTAAAAAGGAGTTCTAATGATATTTTTTTTCTTTTGAAAAGCTGTTTTATCAAAGCAAATCATTTTCTTTAGACACTCAGACTAGCCTCAAAAAGTTTGCTAACAAAGAGAAAACAGATGGACCACCAGCTTTAAAGTTAGTCATGCTTAAAAAGAAATAAAATTGACTTTTAAATAGAAAAAAATCAACAAAGCATAAAGTGTAATGAAACAAAACCTATAAATTGCTAAGATCCAAAAATATTGTTAGTTATATTTATTCATGTAATTTTTATTATTTTATTTCAAATATAACTTCTTGCCTACTGAAAATATGAATATTTTCATTTTGATTTTTACTTGGTAATAAATAATTCAAGATTCAGTAGAGACTGTAAAGTTGATTTGATACGGAAAGCATGGCTAAGGTTTATATGGGACTTACTTGCTTGCCTGAGATTATAAAGATTGCTCATGGCAGTCAACAACAATTCCAGATTTCTCAGATTTCATTGTTTAATGTTTCCGTACAAAACCCATCAACTTTCATTTTAATGCATAGGTACAAGATATTCATTTGATGTAAAACAAAGTCAAAAGGATTTCTATTGGAATAGTTAATTATATGTTCCAGCTATTATGCTATATTTCAGCAATACTCATGAACTGAGGATATGTAGATAAAGTTGTATGTATTAAGTTTGAGGCATAAAAAGGAAGGCATTTTGTCCTGAGTTGAGAAATAAAGGTCAAATGGTAAGCATGTAATGATGGAGATTACATATGTATGCACTGACATTTGCAAGGTGTGTTCTGTATAATAGGCTATAGTAAAAAAAGGACATGGTAACGGGATGTGGGTTTAAAGTAGATCTACCTGTATTCTTCAGATGAAATTGTCTAGAAGTAGAAGCAATAAGTCTTTACTGGCTATGGATGTCTCATGCATTTCAATAGAGGCTCATGTTGAAAGGATCAGGTGTTAGAATTGTAAGGTTGAAGTGAGTCCAGGCCATACTGATGGCGGTTTTTGCTCTAACATCGGGAGATTGGCAGTTTTACTTCTTCCTTACCAATGAGGGTGCCTTTTATTTCTTTTTTGTTGTCTGATTGCTATGAGTAGGACTTGCAGTTCTATGTTGAATAAAAGTGGTGAGAGTGGGCATCCCTTCTAGGAAACTCTTTATCTCACCTTCTATTCTGAATGATAGCCTTCCTGCATAAAATATTCTTGGCTGAAGATTTGTTCCTTTTAACACTCTTAATGTTTCATGGCATTCCCTTCTGGCCTACAAAGTTTCTGCTGAAAAATAGTTTTATGAAATTTCCCTTGTATGTAACTGTCTTCTTTTCTCTTGCTGCTCTAAATTCTTTTTCTTTGTCACTACTTTTTGCCAGTTTAATTACTATGTATTTTGGTGCAGCCCTCCTTGTGTTGATTTTGTTGGGGTCTCTCTGTCCTTCCTGGATCTGGATATATGTTTCCTTCCCCAGATTAGAGAAGTTTTCAGCTATTATCTCTGAATATTTTTTGCCCCCTTTTCTTACTCTCCTGGGATCCCTATAAGGTGATTTTTATTACACTTGATGGAGTCACTGAGTTCTCTAAGTCTATTTTCATTTTGCATAATTTTTTCTCTCATCTGCTCAGCCTGAGTACTTACCATTAATCTGTCCTCCAGGTCACTGATTCCTCTGCTTTCTCTAGACTGCTATTTATTCCATCTAGTATGTATGTATGTATGCATATATGTATATATTTATTTAATGTTTATTTACTTATTTTGAGAGTGAGCATGAGCAGGGGAGAGGCAGAGAGAGGGAAAGAGAGAATCCCCCAAATGCTCCACACTGTCAGTGCAGAGTCCAATGTGGTGCTTGATCCCACAAAACATGAGACCATGACCTCACCCCAAATCAAGAGTTGCAGGCTTAACCAACTGAGCCACCAGGCATCCCCATATAGTATATTTTTAATTTCATCTATTTTGTTCTTCATCTTTGTTTTTTATTAAGAGTCTCACTGATGTCCTCCACTTTTTACTCAAGCACAGCGAATAGGTTTATGATCATTACTTTAAATTCTTTATCAGGCATATTACTTATTACTGTTTTGCTTAGATCTCATGCTGTGGTTTTGTCCTGTCCTTTGATTTGGGAAATAGTCCTCTGTATCCTCATTTTGTCTAACTCTGTGTGTCTGTTTCCCTGTGTTAGGAAACTCAGCTTCATCTCCTGATTTTAAACGTGTGTGCTCGTCTACTACTTTCAAAAAGGTGGCTGGTCCTCTTACACATGAGATGCACTGCTGATGCAGAGCCATCTGGGTCTACTTGACAAACCATGTGCAGATTGGGGTACAGTGTGCTGGGTATTTTTCCAACTAAATGTTTGGGTGGCCATGGTCTGGTCCAGATTCATTCCACTCTCCCTAGGAGATCACATCCATTCCTGTGACTGTACATACCATCTTAATGTCAATAACCCTTAAACTTCTACTTAAATCTAAATTTATTAAGAGTTTTGTTTTTAATGTCTACCTTCATGAGTGTAGGTCAACCATGTTATTTCCCAACTGAATTCATCATAATTTTATCATTATAGTTTTCAACTATTCTTGACAATTTCAATAATATTTGTTGAACAAATGAATGAAGACCACTCAGAAAACTTGGAATTGTTCTTGAAACTTTTCCCTTTCCCACTCCATACCATTCAATCCATCACTATTTCTGGTGATTGTATTATCATTCTGCTCACTTCTTTCCATCTACATCCCTCTAGTGTAGAGGGTGAGGCACCATTACTGTCTTCCAGGATTATTGCATCCCTCTCCTGTATGTTAACACACATACCAGAAAATAGTTATAGAAATCTGTTTTAAAATGCAAGTCTAGGGGCGCCTGGGTGGCTCAGTTGGTTAAGCGTCCGACTTCAGCTCAGGTCACGATCTCACGGTCCGTGAGTTCGAGCCCCGCGTCAGGCTCTGGGCTGATGGCTCAGAGCCTGGAGCCTGCTTCCGATTCTGTGTCTCTCTCTCTCTGCCCCTCCCCCGTTTATGCTCTGTCTCTATCTGTCTCAAAAATAAATAAAACTTTAAAAAAATTTTAAAAAAATGCAAGTCTAATCATGCCATTGATCTCATTGTTTTCCTTAAATATCTGCCTACTGAATTTCAACAAGATAGAAATGTTAATAGTGTACATGACCCAGAATAATCTATCCATACCTACCTCTCTAATTTCTTCCTGGGACAAATTTCTCCTCAATCCTTGAGTTTCTAGCAAAATTGTTCACCTTTGAATTACTTAAATATGGAAATCTCTCCTTCACATCATTTAGGTTCATTATCTTGTACTTTCTGCTTGGAATGGTCTGTCTTTAATTTTTGCCTTACAATTATAAATCAGTCCCCAAAACATTCTTAAAAACATTCACACACCCTGCAGTTTAAACCATGTGATGATAATTCACTCAGCTAGCTCTGTCAATATAACATGAGACTCTTAAAACAAGTTATAATATTTCATAATTATAATAAAGACACACCCCATAATTTTTCTTTATAGCAGTTGTCCTAATTGGTGTATACACAAATATTTTGTGCACTTAACACCTGTCACTCTTTAGACTGTAAGTTCTGTGGGAGAAAATATTAGGCAAAGCATTCATATATATTTTACCAGTATCTAGGCTTGTTTCTGATACAAAGAAAGTGTTTGATAGACATTTATTGAAGATAACTGGGAAATTAAAGCATTGGGTGAAATGTGGAAAAGAGAAAATGATTAAAGAGATATATATAATCTCAACCAAATCCTCCAGAATAAATGTTTTTTGAATACTATAAATCAGGAAGACATCCTGGTATTAGGGATAAAGAGTAGGTATATAAGATCTATTTTGGGAACTTTTGGTATTATGGTTTCTTGCTAAGAGGGGACGGGATGTTCACAGAATAATGGTGCAATAGAATATTACATATATAAATTGTTTATGTTGTGTCTTTACCTGCTAAATTAAGGAGTTTAGAATTGTAAATCAAATGAAGATCTATTGGAAGTTTCTGTAGAGGTAAAGGACATGAAAATGTAGTATTTTAAGAAAGTTAATTGGATAATTAAAAATTAATCAGTCCAAGGTAAAAGTGTCTCAAATAAGGCAACCAAGAATGCATATACTGAGGAGGAGTCAAGACAGCAAAACAGCATGGAAGATTTTTTCTGCCATGTGTCCATGAAATACAGCCAGATCAACACTACACCATCCTGCATACCTAGAAAACTGATTTGAGGATTAACACAACAATCTGCACAACCTGAACCACAGATTCAGCAGATACATGATGCAGAGAGGTGAACTGTGGGGAGAGAGAAGCCACAGAGAGCAGAGAGCTGTTTTTACTTGAGAGAGAGGATGGATATGAGGGAGAGTATGGGAAAAGCAACCCCCACCCCCCAAAGCAGCTGGAGAGAAAGTGGAAAAGTGGAAACAGCTGCAGGGACTGAGCTAAAAAGGGAGAAAGGAGAGGGCTTAAATTCCATTAAGACTCTATAAACAGGGGGGACACAGAGTCTGAAACTTGACAGCTTGATACCTGGCAATGCTCTGGTGAAAAGGGCAAATCCCCAGGAGCAGAGTGAAGTCCGGAGGTCTTTGGGCCATAAGGGGAGAGGAAAATCCCCTGCTGGAAGACACCTGGTGGAGGCTGTATGTGCCCCACTCCCAAAGAAGGCAAAGATCTAAGTGGACCCGGGAGAACAACGACATTTGCTGGTGCCGGTACAAGGTCGTTGGGGGTGAAGACTGGTGCCAGATGTGTCATGTGATTTTCCTTAATCTTTGAAATGCTGCTGCTACACAATCACATGAACTTTCTCTGGAGTGGGCTGGCACCCAGCCAAAGTCTCTGGGCACTGGCAGCAGTGCAGTCCTGTGAGCATTCCTGGGTGCGGCTGGCACCCAGCCATTGCTTGGTGAGACCTTTCTGCACAGGGGCAGAATGGATTGAAGCCACAGTTCCTCAGAAATAAGGAGTCAGGAAACACAGCTGCATTTGAGATAAAACTCAGGAGGGAGATACTGCCTGGGTCTTGGTCACGAACAGTGTAAAAACAGGGAGTGGACAGAAGCTGAAGACAAAGGATGGATGTGCAATTTTTGACTGGGGAGAAGAGAGTTCTGATACTAGAGACTGGGTAGCTAGGTGACACCATTTTCACCCCTCACACGCATACACACCTACAAGTGCCACAACAATCCACCCCATTAAGGTAAGCAGCGCCATCTGGTGGAGAAAGGAGCCATTACACTAAGTCCTGCCCAACTGGGCCAACCTCCCTCTTCTGGAACACATATCTCTCTGCCTGCTTAGTTTATGGACTATAAAGCACTTCATAGTTTGACTTCTAAGGGAAAACCAAATAATTTCAATCATATTTCAGTCTGTTCAATGGTCCATCTATTTTTTATTCTCTTTTTTGTTTCTTTTTCTTGAATACAGAAAATTTTTTTTCAATTTTTATTAAAATATTTTTAATTTTTTCTCTAGTATACTTTTTACTTCCATATAATTTTTTTCAAATTCTATTGCATTGTATTCATTTTTACAAATTTTCAAACAATTTCCTTTTTTTTCTTCTTTCCCTTTTTTCCCTGTAACCTGTCAAGCCCCTTTCAACACCCAGACCAAAACACACCTAGGGTCTAGCATCATTTATTTGATTTGGGTGTGTGTATGTGTTTAATTTTTTAATTTTAATTTTTTATCTCATTAATTCCTTTTCTCCCTTCAAAATGACAAAAAGAAGGAATTCACCCCAAAAGAGTGAGCAGGAAGAAATGACAGCCAGGGACTTAACCAACACAGATAGAAGCAAGGTGTCTGAACCAGAATTGAGAATCGCAATAATAAGAATACTAGCTGGAGTCAAAAATAGATTAGAATCATTTTTGCAGAGCTAAAACAAGTAAAAGCTAGTCAGAATGAAGTAAAAAAATGCTATAACTGAGCTGCAATCTCACTGGATGCCACATCAGCAAGGATGGATGAGGTGGAGCAGAGAATCAGTGATCTAGAACAAACTTATGGAGAAAGATGAAGCAGAAAAAAAGAGGGAGACTAAGGCAAAAAAGCACAATTTGAGAATTAGAGAAATCAGTGACTCATAAAGAAGGAACAACATCAGAATCATAGGGGTCCCAGAAGATGAAGAGATAAAGGGGTAGAATGGTTATGTAAGCAAGTCATAGTGGAAAACTTTCCTAACCTAGGGAAAGACACATCAAAACTCAGGAAGCACAGAGGACTCCCACTAGATTCAACAAAAACCGGCCATCAACAAGGCATATCATAGTCCAATTCACAATATACTCAGGCAAGGAAAGAATCATGAAAGCACAAAGGGAAAAAAAACCCTTAACTACAAGGGAAGACAGATTGGGTTTGCAGCAGACCTATCCACAGAAACATGGCAGGCCAGAAAGGAGTGGCAGGACAAATTCAATGTGCTGAATTGGAAAATAGGTAGCCAAGAATTCTTTATCCAGCGAGGCTATCATTCAAAATACAAGGAGAGATTAAAAGTTTCCCAGACAAACAAAAATTAAAGGAATTCATGACCACTAAACCAGCCCTGCAAGAAACATTAAGGGGGACTCTCTGAGGGGAGAAAAGATGAAAAAACAAATACATAATAAATAAAGATAAAAAGCAACAAACTAGAAAGGACCAGAAAACACCACCAGAAACTCCAAATCTACAAGCAACATAATGGCAATACATTCATATCTTTCAATACTCACTCTAAACATCAATGGACTCAATGCTCCAATCAAAAGACATAGCGTAACAGAATGGATAAGAAAACAAGATCCATCTATATGCTGTTTACAAGAGACCCACTTTAGACCTAAAGACACCTTCAGATTGAAAGTAAGGGGATGGAGAACCATCATGCTAATGGTCGACAAAAGAAAACCAGAGTAGCCACACTTGTATCAAACAATCTAGACTTTAAAATAAAGACTGTAACAAGAGATGAAGAAGGGCATGATATCATACTTAAGGGGTATATCCACCAAGAAGACCTAACAATTGTAAACATTTATGCTCCAAATGTGAAGGAACCCAAATATATACATCAATTAATCACAAACAAAAAGAAAATCATTGATAATAATACTATAATATTAGGGGACTTCAACATCCCACTTATAGCAATGGACAGATCATCTAATCAGAAGATCAACAAGGAAACAATGGCTTTGAATGACACACTGGACCAGATAGACTTAACAGATATATTCAGAACATTTTATCCTAAAGCAGTGGAATTCTTCTCCAGTGCACATGGAACATTCTCCAGAATAAACCACATACTGGGACACAAATAAGCCCTCAACAAGTACAAAAAGATCAAGATTATAACATTCACATTTTCAGACCACAACATTATGAAACTCAAAATCAACCACAAGAAACAATTTGGAAAGGTAACAAATACTTGGAGACTAAAGAACATCCTACTAGAGAATGAATGGGCTAACCAAGAAGTTAAAGAGGAAGTTAAAACGTAAATGGAAGCCAATGGAAATGATAACACCACAGCCCAAAACCTCTGGGATGAAGGAATTAGGTCATCAGAGGGGAGTATATAGCAATCCAGGCCTTCCTAAGGAAGGAAGAAAGGTCTCAGATACAAAACCTAACCTTATGCTTTAAGGAGCTGGAAAAAGACCAGCAAATAAAACCCCAAACCAGAAGACAGGAAATAATAAAGATTAGAGCAGAAATTAATGCTATTGAAACCAAAAAAAACAAACAAACAAAAAAAAAAAACAAAAAAAAAAAACAGATCAATGAAACTAGAAGCCGATTCTTTGAAAGATTTAACAAAATTGATAAACCACTAGTCACTTTAATCAAAAAGAAAAAGTAAAAGACCCAAAGAAATCAAGAATGAAAGAGGAGAAATCACAACCAACACAACAGAAATAAAAACAATAATAAGAGAATATTATGAGCAATTATATGCCAATAAAATGGGCAATCTGGAAGAAATGGACAAATTCCTAGAAACAAATAAACTACCAAAACTGAAACAGGAAGAAATAGAAAATTTGAACAGACCCATAAGCAGTAAGGAAATCAAATTAGTAATCAATCAAAAATCTGCCAAAAAGAGTCCAGGGCCAAATGGCTTTCCAGAGGAATTCTACCAAACATTTAAGGAAAAGTTAACACCTATTTTCTTGAAGCTGTTCCAAAAAATAGAAATGGAAGGAAAATTTCCAACTTTTGCTATGAAGCCAGCATTACTTTGATTCCAAAACCAGACTGAGACCCCACTAAAAAGGAGAACTATAGACCAATTTCCCTTATGAACATGAACGCAAAAATCCTCAACAAGATATCAGCCAACCGAATCCAACAATACATTAAAAAAATTATTCACAACCAAGTGGGATTTATACCTGGGATGCAGGGCTGGTTTAATATCCACAAAACAACATGATTCATCACATCAATAAAAGAAAGGACGAGAACCATATGACCTTCTCAATAGATGCAGAGAAAGCATTTGACAAAACACAGTATCCTTTCTTGATAAAAACCATCAAGAAAGTAGGGATAGAAGTATCATACCTTGAGTTCATAAAAGACATATATGAAAGACTCAATTCTATTATCATCCTCAATGGGGAAAAACTGAGAGCTTTCCCGTTAAGTTCAGGGACAAGACAGGGATGTCCAATCTCATCACTGTTATTCAACATAGTATTGGAAGTCTCAGTCTCAGCCATCTGACAACACAAAGAAATAAAAGGCATTCAAATTGGCCGGGATGAGGTCAAACTTTCATTCTTCACAGATGACAGATTACTCTATATGGAAAACCCAAAAGACTCCACCAGAAAACTTCTAGAATGGATTTATGAATTTGGCAAAGTTGTAGGCAAAGATATAAAATCAATGCACAGAAATTGGTTGCATTCATATACACTAACAATGAAGCAACAGAAAGAGAAGTCAAGGAAACTATCCCATTTATAATTGCACCAAAACCATAAAATACCTAGGAATAAATCTAACCAAAGAGCTAAAAAATCTATACACTGAAAACTATAGAAAGCTTATGAAAGAAATTGAAGAAGACACCAAAAAATGGAAAAAATATTCCATGCTCCTGGATAGGAAGAACAAATATTGTTAAAATGTCAATGCTACCCAAAGTAATCTAGGTATTCAATGAAATCCCTATCAAAATAACACCAGCATTCTTCATAGAGCTAGAACAAATAATCCTAAAATTTGTATGGAACCAGAAAAAAACCAAATAGCCAAAGCAATCCTGAAAAAGAAAACCAAAGCAGGCGGCATCACAATCCCGGACTTCAAGCTATACTACAAAGCTGTAATCATCAAGACAGTATGGTACTGGCACAAGAACAAACACTCAGATCAATGGAATAGAATAGAGAACCCAGAAATGGACCCACAAACGTATGGCCAACTAATCTTGACAAAGCAGGAAAGAATATCCAATGAAATAAAGACAGTCTCTTCAGCAAGTGGTTCTGGGAAAACTGGGCAGCAACATGCAAAAGAATGAACCTAGACCACCTTCTTACACCATACACAAAAATAAACTCAAATGGATGAAAGACCTAAATGTAAGACAGGAAGCCATCAAAATCCTCGAGGAGAAAGCAAGCAAATACCTCTTTGTCCTTGGCCTCAGCAACTTCTTACTCAACACATCTCCAGAGGCAAGGGAAACAAAAGCAAAAATGAACCACTGGGACCTCATCAAAATAAAAAGCTTCAGCATAGTGAAGGCAACAATTAGCAAAACTAAAACGCAAAATGGGAGAAGATATTTGCAACGACATATCAGATAAAGGGTTAGTATCCTAACTCTATAAAGAACTTATCAAACTCAACACCCAAAAAACAAATAATACAGGGGAGAAATGGGCAAAAGACATGAATAGACACTTCTCCAAAGAAGACATCCAGATGGCCAACCTACACATGAAAAAATGTTCCACATAACTCATCATCAGGGAAATACCTGATCAAAATCACAATGAGATATCACCTCACACCTGTCAGAATGGCTAACATTAACAACTTGGGCAACAACAGATGTTGGTTTCGATGTGGAGAAAGAGGATCCCTTTTGCACTGCTAGTGGGAATGCAAACTGGTGCAGTCACTGGAAAACAGTATGGAGGTTCCTCAAAAAATTAAAAATAGAACTATCCTATGACCCAGGAATTGCACTACTAGGTATTTATCTAATGGATACAGGTATGCTGTTTCAAAGGGGCACATGCACCCCAATGTTTACAGCAGCACTATCAACAATAGCCAAAGTATGCAAAGAGCCCAAATGTCAATCGATGGATGAATGGATAAAGAAGATGTGGTGTGTGTGTGTGTGTGTGTGTGTACATATATATATATATATATATATAATTGTGTGTGTGTGTATATGTGTGTGTATATATATATATATATATATATATGCATACATACATACAATGGCGTATTACTCAGCAATCAAAAAGAAAGAAATCTTGCCATTTGCAACTACATGGATGGAACTAGACGGTATTATGCTAAGCGAAATTAGTCAGAAAGACAAATATCATTTGACTTCACTCACATGAGGACTTTAAGACATAAAACACATGAACACAAAGGAAGGGAAGCAAAAACAATATAAAAGCAGAGAGGGGGGGAAATCATAAAAGACTCTTAAATATGGAGAACAAACAGGGTTACTAGAGGGGTTGTGGGAGGGGGGATGGGCTAAATGGGTAAGGGGCATTAAGGAATCTACTCCTGAAGTCATTGTTGCACTATATGCTAACTAACTTGGATGTAAATAGGAAAAAAAAAAAAAAAACAATGCATATACTTACCAGGAATCAAAGAAGGCATGTATCACAAACAGTGGTTATAGTTAAAGTTATTCATCCTGGGAAGATGGCGGCATAGGAGGACGCTGGGCTCACCGCGCATCCTGCTGATCACTTAGATTCCACCTACACTGCCTAAATAACCCAGAAAACCACCAGAAGACTAGCAGAATGGAGTCTCCGGAGCCAAGCGCAGATGAGAGGCCCACTGAAGAGGGTAGGAAGGGCAGAGAGGCAGTGTGAGCTCCACGGACTGGTGGGAGGGAGCCAGGGAGGAGGAGCAGCCAGCCGGCCAAGCAGAGCCCCCAAGTCTGGCTTGCAAAAGTGGAGGGGCCAGACGTAGTGTGTTCAGACAGCAAGCGGGACTTAACATCTGGAAGGTTATAAGTTAACAGCTCTACTCGGAGACCAGGAAGGCTGGAGGACAACGGGAGGGAGAGTTGCTGAGCCCCGGGACGACAGAGTTCAGTTTGGCGGGAAACAACGGTGCTTGCCAGCGCCATCTCCCTCACCCATCCCCCAGCCAAAATCCCAAAGGGAATCAGTTCCTGCCAGGGAACTTGCTTGCACCGAGCAAACACCCAACACTGTGATTCTGCGGATCCATCACTCCGGCGGGTCTGACTCCCTCCCAGTGCCGCAGGGCCCCTCCCGAAGCGGATCTCCAAAGGAAAAGCAAGCTGAGCCTGCCCCTCCCGCCCCTGTGCACCTTGCCCATCCATCTCAGCTAATACGCCAGATCCCCAGCACCACAAGCCTGGCAGTGTGCAAGTAGCCCCGACGGGTCATACCACCCCACAGTGAATCCCGCCCCTAGGAGAGGGGAAGAGAAGGCACACACCAGTCTGACTGTGGCCCCAGCAGTGGGCTGGGGGCAGACATCAGGTCTGACTGCAGCCCCGCCCACCAATGCAAGTTATTCAAGACAGCACAGGGGAAGTGCCCCGCAGTCCCACACCACTCCAGGACTATCCAAAATGACGAAATGGAAGAGTTCCCCTCAGAAAAACGTCCAGGAAATAACAACAACTAACGAACTGATCAAAAATGATTTAAACAATATAACAGAAAGTGAATTTAGAATAATAGTCACAAAATTAATCTTGGGCTTGAAAACAGTATAAAGGACAGCAGAGAATCTCTTGCTACAGAGATCAAGGGACTAAGGAACAGCCAGGAGGAGCTAAAAAATGCTATCAATGAGTTGCAAAATAAAATGGAGACAACTACGGCTCAGGTTGAAGAGGCAGAGGAGAGAATAGTTGACTAGAAGATAAAATTATGGAAAAAGAAGAAGCTGAGAAAAAGAGATAAAAAAATCCAGGAGTATGAGGGGAAAATTAGAGAACTAAGTGATGCACTAAAGAGAAATAATATACGCATAATTGGTATTCCAGAGGAGGAAGAGAGAGGGAAAGGTGCTGAAGGTGTACTTGAAGAAATAATAGCTGAGAACTTCCTGGATCTAAGGAAGGAAAAAGGCACTGAAATCCAAGAGGCACAGAGAACTCCCTTCAGACGTAACTTGAATCGATCTTCTGCATGACATATCATAATGAAACTGGCAAAATACAAGGATAAAGAGAAAATTATGAAAGCAGCTAGAGATAAACATGCTCTAACATAAAGGGAGACCTATAAGAATCATGACCGATCTCTCTACTGAAACTTGGCAGGCCAGAAAGGAATGGCAGGAGATCTTCAATGTGATGAACAGAAAAATATGCAGCCGAGAATCCTTTATCCAGCAAGTCTGTCATTCAGAATAGAAGGAGAGATAAAGGTCTTCCCAAACAAACAAAAACTGAAGGAATTCGTCACCACTAAACCAGCCCTACAAGAGATCCTAAGGGGGATCCTGTGAGACAAAGTATGAGAGACATCACTACAAGCATGAAACCTACGGACATCACAATGACTCTAAACCCATATCTTTTTATAATAACACTGAATGTAAATGGACTAAATGCACCAACCAAAAGACATAGGGTATCAGAATGGATAAAAAAACAAGACCCATCTATTTGCTGTCTACAAGAGACTCATTTTAGACCTGAGGACACCTTCAGATTGAGAGTGAGGGGATGGAGAACTATTTATCATGCCACTGGAAGTCAAAAGAAAGCTTGAGTAGCCATACTTATATAAGACAAACTAGACTTTAAATTAAAGGCTGTAACAAGAGATAAAGAAGGGCATTATATAATAATCACAGGGTCTATCCATCAGGAAGAGCTAACAATTATAAATGTCTATGTGCCGAATACAGGAGCCCCCAAATGTATAAAACAATTACTCACAAACATAAGCAACCTTATTGATAAGAATGTGGTAATTGCACGGGACTTTAACACTCCACTTACATAAATGGATGATCATCTAGACACATGGTCAATAAAGAAACAAGGGCCCTGAATGATACATTGGATCAGATGGACTTGACAGATATATTTAGAACTCTGCATCCCAAAGCAACAGAATATACTTTCTTCTTGAGTGCACATGGAACATTCTCCAAGATAGATCACATACTGGGTCACAAAACAGCCCTTCATAAGTATACAAGAATTGAGATCATACCATGCATACTTTCAGACCACAATGCTATGAAGCTTGAAATCAACCACAGGAAAAAGTCTGGAAAACCTCCAAAAGCATGGAGGTTAAAGAACACCCTACTAAACAATGAATGGGTCAACCAGGCAATTAGAGAAGAAATTTAAAAATATATGGAAACAAGTGAAAATGAAAATACAACAATCCAAACGCTTTGGGATGCAGCGAAGGCAGTCCTGAGAGGAAAATACGTTGCAATCCAGGCCTATCTCAAGAAACAAGAAAAATCCCAAATACAAAATCTAACAACACACCTAAAGGAAATAGAAGCAGAACAGCAAAGACAGCCTAAATCCAGCAGAAGAGAAATAATAAAGATCGGAGCAAAAATAAGCAATATAGAATCTAAAAAAAACTGTAGAGCAGATCAACGAAACCAAGAGTTGGTGTTTTGAAAAAATAAACAAAATTGATAAACCTCTAGCCAGGCTTCTCAAAAAGAAAAGGGAGATGACCCAAATAGATAAAATCATGAATGAAAATGGAATTATTACAACCAAACCCTCAGAGATACAAGCAATTATCAGGGAATACTATGAAAATTATATGCCAACAAACTGGACAACCTGGAAGAAATGGACAAATTCCTAAACACCCACACGCTTCCAAAACTCAATCAGGAGGAAATAGAAAGCTTTAACAGACCCATAACCAGTGAAGAAATTGAATCAGTCATCAAAAATCTCCCAACAAATAAGAGTCCAGGACCAGATGGCTTCCCAGGGGAGTTCTACCAGAGATAATACCTATCCTTCTCAAGCTATTCCAAAAAATAGAAAGGGAAGGAAAACTTCCAGACTCATTCCATGAAGCCAGTATTACTTTGATTCCTAAACCAGACAGAGACCCAGTAAAAAAAGAGAACTACAGGTCAATATCCCTGATGAATATGGATGCAAAAATTCTCAATAAGATACTAGCAAATCAAATTCAACAGCATATAAAAAGAATTATTGACCTTGATCAAGTGGGATTCATTCCTGGGATGCAGGCTGGTTTGACATTCGCAAATCAATCAATGTGATACATCACACAAATAAAAGAAAAGAGAAGAACCATATGATCCTGTCAATCGATGCAGAAAAGGCCTTTGACAAAATTCAGCACCCTTTCTTAATAAAAACCCTCGAGAAAGTCGGGATAGAACGAACATACTTAAACATCATAAAAGCCATTTATGAAAAGCCCACAGCTAACA
This sequence comes from Leopardus geoffroyi, assembly GCF_018350155.1. Classification (NCBI taxonomy): domain Eukaryota; kingdom Metazoa; phylum Chordata; class Mammalia; order Carnivora; family Felidae; genus Leopardus; species Leopardus geoffroyi. Next base: position 129,476,639 of record NC_059327.1, read on the forward strand.
TCATCCTCAATGGGGAAAAACTGAGAGCTTTTTCCCTGAGATCAGGAACATGACAGGGATGTCCACTCTCACCGCTGTTGTTTAATATAGTGTTGGAAGTTCTAGTATCAGCAATCAGACAACAAAAGGAAATCAAAGGCATCAAAATTGTCAAAGATGAAGTCAAGCTTTCACTTTTTGCAGATTACATGATATTATACATGGACAATCCGATAGACTCCATCAGAAGTCTGCTAGAACTGATACATGAATTTAGCAAAGTTGCAGGATACAAAATCAATGTACAGAAATCAGTTTGCATTCTTATACACTAATAATGAAGCAACAGAAAGACAAATAAAGAAACTGATCCCATTCACAATTGTACCAAGAAGCATAAAATACCTAGGAATAAATCTAACCAAAGATGTAAAAGATCTGTATGCTGAAAACTATAGAAAGCTTATGAAGGAAATTGAAGAAGATATAAAGAAATGGAAAGACATTCCCTGCTCATGGATTGGAAGAATAAATATTGTCAAAATGTCAATACTACCCAAAGCTATCTACACATTCAGTGCAATCCCAATCAAAATTGCACCAGCATTCTTCTCGAAACTAGAACAAGCAATCCTAAACTTCATATGGAACCACAAAAGTCCCCGAATAGCCAAAGTAATTTTGAAGAAGAAGACCAAAGCAGGAGGCATCACAATCCCAGACTTTAGCCTCTACTACAAAGCTGTCATCATCAAGACAGCATGGTATTGGCACAAAAACAGACACATAGACCAATGAAATAGAACAGAAACCCCCCAGAACTAGACCTACAAACGTATGGCCAACTCATCTTTCACAAAGCAGGAAAGAACATCCAATGGAAAAAAGGCAGTCTCTTTAACAAATGGTGCTGGGAGAACTGGACAGCAACATGCAGAAGATTGAAACTAGACCACTTTCTCACACCATTCACAGAAATAAACTCAAAATGGATAAAGGACCTGAATGTGAGACAGGACACCATCAAAACCCTAGAGGAGAAAGCAGGAAAAGACCTCTCTGACCTCAGCCGTAGCAATTTATTACTTGACACATCCCCAAAGGCAAGGGAATTAAAAGCAAAAATGAACTACTGGGACCTCATGAAGATAAAAAGCTTCTGCACAGCAAAGGAAACAACCAACAAAACTAAAAGGCAACCAACGGAATGGGAAAAGATATTTGCAAACGACATATCGGACAAAGGGCTAGTATCCAAAATCTATAAAGAGCTCACCAAACTCCACACCCGAAAAACAAATAACCCAGTGAAGAAATGGGCAGAAAACATGAATAGACACTTCTCTAAAGAAGACATCCGGATGGCCAACAGGCACATGAAAAGATGCTCAATGTCGCTCCTCATCAGGGAAATACCAATCAAAACCACACTCAGGTATCACCTCACGCCAGAGTGGCCAAAATGAACAAATCAGGAGACTATAGATGCTGGAGAGGATGTGGAGAAACGGGAACCCTCTTGCACTGTTGGTGGGAATGCAAATTGGTGCAGCCACTCTGGAAAACAGTGTGGAGGTTCCTCAAAAAATTAAAAATATACCTACCCTATGACCCAGCAATAGCACTGCTAGGAATTTACCTAAGGGATACAGGAGTACTGATGCACGGGGACACTTGTACCCCAATGTTTATAGAAGAACTCTCAACAATAGCCAAATTATGGAAAGAGCCTAAATGTCCATCACCTGATGAATGGATAAAGAAATTGTGGTTTATATACACAATGGAGTACTACATGGCAATGAGAAGGAATGAAATATGGCCCTTTGTAGCAACGTGGATGGAACTGGAGAGTGTTATGCTAAGTGAAATAAGCCATACAGAGAAAGACAGATACCGTATGTTTTCACTCTTATGTGGATCCTGAGAAACTTAACAGAAACCCATGGGGGAGGGGAAGGAAAAAAAAAGAGGTTATAGTGGAAGAGAGCCAAAGCATAAGAGACTCTTAAAAACTGAGAACAAATTGAGTGTTGATGGGGGGTGGGAGGGAGGGGAGGGTGGGTGATGGGTATTGAGGAGGGCACGTTTTGGGATGAGCACTGGGTGTTGTATGGAACCAATTTGACAATAAACTTCATATATTGAAAAAAAAAAGTTATTTATAACCAGAAATTCAAAGGTCTCCCATAATAGGCGAGAATAACATTTAAAGCTCCAAAAAAACCTGCAAAAGCTGAAACAAGACTTGTAACTAACTTGATTGGTATTTATACACAAAGTTAAAGGACAGATGAAGGAATATAAATGGACACAAATTTCAATTCTACATGGCAAAAAGGAGTTATACATGTTGAATTTATAACCTACATATTTTAGGACCAAAGGTCATATTTTATTTGCAAAATTCATGTAAAAACCTAACTATTGCTGATTTTCTCCTGTAATATGAAAAATAACAAAACACTTTGAAGTAAATATTGTGTGTTTATAATTTTCTATACGATATTTATATCTTGGAAAGTTTATTGACAGAAAAGTAATGTACTGTGAAGCATTAGGGTGTTTTTGACTGGGTTGTGTTGCTCACGGGCTTGTCAATATGAAATAAACTCCTTCAAAAAATATTTATACTAACTTAGGGTAAGTTTCCTGTACCCATCTAGGTGAGTCTGACATGATGCCTGAGATAGTGTTCAAAGAACCTTAAATTTTTTTTTCTCTTGAAATTTTTTTTTCCTTGAAAACTGAGAATCAACTGACTGGGCATTGACATGAGTGGTAGAGAATTACATCTTAAGCCCCTCAAATGGAATTCTATAAATGAAAGGGAATCATGGGAATTGTGATTATGGCATTTGGTGTATATTTCCTGAGTTTGTATTTATTGAGTGGAGAGTAGATAAGGTCATTAGCTTTCCCGGTATTGCTGTTTTGCAGTGATTTCATTTTGCTACACAATAGCTCAGACAATTTAAAAATATTATGGCACTGGGGGGTCTGGGTGGCTCAGTCGGTTAAGCGTCCAACTTCGTCTCAAGTCATGATCTCATGGTTCATGAGTTTGAGCCCTGCGTCAGGCTCTGAGCTGTTAGCTCTGGAGCCTGCTCCAGAGTCTGTGTCCCCTTCTCTCTCTGTTCCTCTCCCACTCGTACTCTGTCTCTCTCTCTCAAAAAAAAAAGATTAAAAAAAAATTAAATGTTATGGCACTGATAACAAACATGCTGTGAACATTCCATGAATAAACTAAGTTCTGCAGCATTCTAGTATCCAGAATGTTGCAAAACATTCTACTTAGATTCTTTCTCTTCCTCTCATCTGTCCGAGGTCATGTTGTTTCAGAGTTCATACCTGAGAACTGAAGATCTGCATGAATTTGCGGCATTCCTTCTGCATCTTTGTTTCACAAGAGATAACTGGTCAATCACAATAATACATTTTTGAAAGTATAGTTCTTATACAGAAACCCATATAATTTTTGTACTACTTAGTTTCACCCAGAAGAAGTCAAGAAATTGTGAAATAGCAAAACCCCTATACTTAAAATAAGGCATTTAAGAGCAAATAATTGGAATTATCTCAGTAGTCATTGTTGGCTCTTTTCTTTTCAAAAGCCAAAGGATTCTATGCAAAATCTCATTGTGTTCTCACATAAAGTAGACTGACAGATGTCCCAAATAACTTCAGCACAGAAATAATACTATAGAATATATTAATAGACATGATGTGATTAAACAGTAAGTTCTACTTATCCAAAAAATTAGTGCCAATAGGGAAAATGTTCAAAGGTATTTTTCATGGTGTCCATATTTTAACTCAAGTATGCCCGATTTTAAGTCCAATAACATAATGTGTTGATCTACCCAAAAGTGGAAGAAAACATCTCTTCCATGAAGGGAGCTCAGATATAATTCATGCAGAACCACAGGGAAGTAAATACAGTTTATACAGCTGGACAAAATTGTTCACATATAGAAATAGTTCCATTCAAAGGCAGTGAAACCACTTCTAGATAACACATTATTAGGATCAAGCATTTGTATAGCGTTTTGAAGGAAACAAATCGTATTTTCGTATTAAGATGTATTTAAAGTTATATAAAATAGGTATTTATGATGATAAAGTAGAATAAGAATAAAATAAAAGTAGGATAATATCAGACATAGGGTAAAGAAGATGAAACACATTAACAAAAAAAGTCTGCAGAATGCAAATAATGCAAAAAGAAAAGAAATCCCAGTGTAAAAGCTATAATTGCCTGTAAACATTTCCAAGTTCCTCAGTAAGATCAGAAATTTATTAGTGATTACAACCATACTTTTTGGTCATGGCTTCTATATGTAGTTTAGGCTTAAGTTAACTCTACTATGTTATATGGTATGGAAGAAGTCACTCTCAAGCATTCATTTTTCTGTCTTTATGAAGCCCAAAGTCGTTTGTTCTGATTTTTTGTGCATAAAAATTACCTTGTGACAAGTTAAAATAATTGTTTGTGGGACACATGCAGCATAGATGCAGTTGTTCTGAGGTTGGCTCAGAATTCTTCAATTATAACATGCATTGCATTTTACATGATTCTGAGACAAGTGATCTTTGTAGTATACTTTGAAAGATTTCCCTAAGGTAAATAATTCCAGTAGTTGTTATATATATAATGACCACTAGCTATTATAGTTAAAGCTTGGATTCTTAAATTAGGGAAGTAGCATTGTCATAGAACACAACCATAAATAAAACTACATACTGCATATTGTAAAACAAAACAAAACAAAACAAAACAAAAAAACAAAAAAAAACCACAAGTCCTTGAGTTTTATATCGTTAAAAATTAGTGCAGTGGTAAGTTCCAAAATGCAGGTAGCTAAAGTAAGAGGTGAATAGCTGTACGAGACTCTCCTTCAAGTATGATTTCATCCAGGAAAACAAATTAGTCAGGTATAAACCCTATATTATACGGACTCTTCAGGAATTGTTCATAGAGGCTTAGAAATGCAGAATCTCAACAATTCATTCAAGATCGGAATGCCTATAGTGGTACCAGAGATCTAGTAATATTTCTCCTTTCCCGTATAGACAGAGGTTCCTGCACAAACATCTTTTTGCCTCCATGTTATAATATTTTCTGAAAAGAACAAGACTACCAATTACTGCTATGTAATAATAAAATGACACTAACATGTCTACTGAAAAAATAACATAGTAGAGAGGAATCCCAAATATTTTGAGACTTATTCCCAAATTAGATGTCATTCACGGCAAAACTTATTTTACTCTAGGTGCATGCACATTAGAACTTTTATTTCTCTCTATATAAGGATCATATCAGGGAAGAAATAATGCAAAATCTCATTGTGTTCAGTTGAGTCAGATAAAACAAATTTTTGATTGGTAAGTCAGTAGTTCTCAGTTGTCAGTAGGACAATTTTGCCTTTCAAGGGGCATATCATATGTTCACAATATGTGTATGGGAGCGCAACTATTAGTGTGTGTCAAGTAGAGGTCAGTCCCTCACAAAAAAGAACTATCTAAATTATCAATAGTTCCAGGGTTGAGAAGACTTGCCATAAATTAAAACTGCAATTCTCTCTAATATTTTCTTGAAATTACTCAAGAACTCAAGAAACATGCTCCTGCCTCTGTCAGTTTATATAACTGCTGATCTAATTTACAAATTGAGGTTAAATCATTTCTTTGGTATACTCCATTCCTAACCATGTCAACTGCTCATCTCACAGCCCCTTAGTTTGGTACCTATCAGCTTCCAGCATAGACAATGATCCAACAAAGGATATCATTTAGGTAGAGTAAGTAATTGCTCTTTATTTCACTGTGTTAAGAAGTACTTTTGTTTATCGATTTTGGGCTGCACCTGAAGCATCACTACAGTTTTTTTCCCAACAACCTGAATCTGCTCCTATCGATCAACTAATGCCCTTCGGCAAAATTTTTGCTACACCTTTGCTACGCCAAATATACAGAAAAAGGAAACCGTGCATAGAAAGTAAAACACTGCTATGGGAAACAGCCAGCGACCATTGCTTGCTTATCTCATATCACCAGAGATCACACTGATTGAAAAGAAACGAATTAGAAGGACTTGATGTTGTTCTAAGTTTCTTTTTGTTCTGTATTTATTAATTAACTGCAATATAATTAATTAGGTGGGTAGGTGTGTTTAACAGCTCTCCATTCACTTTCACACAGTTATCTAGGAGGTCTGTCAGTGAAGTCTTTACCTGTGGAAAGTTTCTCTTTGTCTAACAAAAAAATTATGTGGTAAAGCATGCTAATTAAGAATCTTTCTCTGACGTCTATAGTACCTACACTGTATCCTATCTTAATCACTTAAAGGGTGCATGATATTGCTATATTCTTTAACATCTTTGAACTTTGCTTTTCTTGTTTGTAAAATGGGAATGCATGGTTGTCATAAAAGGATGATGGTGTGATTGAAGAAATATGTGTACAAACAAAAAATTAAAGCATCTATAATGACAAGGATGATAAGGATATGAAGCTCAATTGTCAAAGAGACAATGTTCAAAGTGAGAAACAATAGAGTCTACCAGAGGTACAGCCTTCCCCATCTCCAAGGCCCTTGGATGAGGCACTAGAATCTTGGCTTAGCCATCGTCATATGAATGCTCTTATGTTTCTTTACTTCATTGTTATTGAAGATTCAGGCTCTGTGCCTGCCTATTCACCAAGAACAAATAATTGATGCAAGACACTTGAGACTAATTATGGATTTTTACAATAAGACTATCTAAATTACAGGTCAATTCTGTCATCTATAACATCTCTTGCCACACTCAGCAGACTTTCCATAGGTTCATCTCCACAAACATAAAGGGGTAAAATGAAATATCTTACTCTTAGAGGAGATTACAGAATCAAACGAGAGGTTATATGTAATGTCCTTAGCAAAATGCTTGGCACAAAGCAAATATTAGGAGGATGGTTACTGTATATATCAGCAGAGTAAAGAGGAACATGATGTTTACGACAATAAGGATATTTGATATTTCATCGCAATACAATTTTCATAGATAGGTTACCTAACTAATAAAGTACTTTTTAAGTTTTTTTTTGAGAGAGTGAGAGTGCACATGAGTGGCAGCGTGGCAGAGAGAGAGGGAGAGAATCCAAAGCAGGTTCCATGCTGTCACTGTAGTGCCTAATGTGGGGCTCAAGCCCATGAATGGTGAGAGGATGACCTGAACCAATATTAAGAATCAGACACTTAACCAACTGAGCCAACCAGAAACCCCACTAATAATTACTATGTCAAAAATATAAATGATTACATATATATGATTATAAAGGAAACCATTGTATTTTTCTTCACCTTGGTCTTCAGGAACTCACAGTAAATCACTGCTGTCCTCAAGCTGTTACCTGTCTTCCTGTATTTTTCTATTATTCCTAATGTGCAAATATATCCAGAAAATTTGGTCAAAGTTATTACTTCTATCTTTCATCACTATGTCAATATGAAGCTTGGAACTCATCACACTATTCTCTCTGAAGCTGAGGGAAAGTGTCATTTCTCTATTAAAATGAAAATTGTTAAGAACTTTTTTCCTCCCCTTTATTATGTGTTAAGATTCAATTTATATTGTGTTGTAATTTACAATGGAAAAGTAAAAACAGCTTTTTAAAAGTTTATTCATTTATTTTTTGAAAGATATAAAGAGTACACACACCTGCACAAGCAGGGGAGGGGGGAGGCGGAGAGAGAGGGAGGGAGGGAGGGAGAATCCCATGCAGACTCCACACTATCAGCACAGAGCCTAATGCAGGGCTCAAACTCACAAACCATGAGATCATGACCTGAGCTGAAATCAAGAGTCAAACACTACTGATTGAACCACCCAGGCATCCCCAAAGAAACAGCTTTTGAAATTCATTTTTTCATGACCATGATATTCACTTCTCATAGTTAAGCCCAACATGGTACATTTCTTCACCTGTTGCACTTGTGCCATTCATGATTGAAGAAAAGGTATTTCAGCTGCTTTACTATTTAGCAAAACTATTGAGAGTTTAGGAAAATGGAGATTGTTTGTTTCACTTTTCTTAATGGATTTATTAGCCCTTTTGCCCAGCATGGTTTACTAATCCCTTCTTTTTATAAACTAATCTGGTCTACTTTAACAGATTCTTTGTGAAACCATTTTCCATGGAAATAGGCCTCTTTTTTTTCAGTTAACGTTTATTTGTAATGTCGCAGTTAAATTTTGCCTTTTGCTTATGTTTTCATGCTATAGTTACCATTTTATATCATGAGCTACCTAAGGGACAGGATCATTTTATATATTTATATGTAAATATATAAATAAATATATATGTGTGTATATATATGTATATAAGTGCGTATGTATATGTGTGTATGTATGTGTGTGTGTGTGATATATATATATTTTCCAGACTACTAGAGAGGAATACATCCTCTACGTACTCAGAAGAAAAGATCACAAAAGAACACTGTAATGAAGAAAATGTGTATCAAGATGGGTAACCAGGCTGCAGGAAACATTTTAGATACATGTTTATAGCCCAGATTTTAAATGAGCATTTAATGATTTGTCTAATGTATATTACTCAAATTGTATAAATAGATACAGATATGGATGGATAGGTATACATACATATTTTATCACCAATGGTTATACATATGTATATAATTCATAAGCATTCAAGCATATAACAAAATAGACACACTTATCTTCATCTTATCTTCATGTTTTGATTAACCTACATAATTACTGCCAGCTGCAGAATTATCAATTTTGTTAATACAGTAAGAGGGTGGGATAGAGGTGTAGGAATCGTGTTTTGCAGAGAATGTAAAGAAATAATAAATACTCCAAAAGTGGAAAATGATATTCTAGAATAAACGCATTTTAACTATCAGGATACAGCGTTCCTCATAAAACAAAAACTATAATATGACTGAATTGACTGATGAAAAAATTTCGTTTATCTGACAACCTAAGAAGCAGTCCAGTCATCTATTTCCTGATACCAGTGTTTTTCAAACTTCTGTGGCATCTAAGAATCACCTAGGATACTAGTTAAAATGAAATACTTTCACCTTCAAAAAATTTAAATCATTAAGTCCACTGTATTGGGACCTAGATTCCACATTTTTAACAGTTCCCAAAACTCTGATGTATTTGTTAAATATTTTTTGAGTATTTATTATACTTAATAGTTTTTTTTTTTCAAAAATCATCTTGAAAATAACAACATGTGTCAAGAACTATGAAGGATTTGAGATTTTACTCTGCTGACATGTTGGCCTGCCATGGTTTCATGGTGCTGGCAGAAGACATCTGAGTCCAGGATCAAGCCCCAGGAACTTGATTACTCCTGAAACAGCAGAGCAGCATGAGATTTTTTTGCATATTAGTTCCCTATGCTCCCATGTTTGCCAGGGGGTAACGCAGAGCATTCCAGGTGAGTGCTGCACACAGAATTGATTTGCATCGTAGTTGAGAAAGCTTAATCTTTTAAAGGGGGTTTATCAAATCTGTTCAACTTTCAGCTGTTACTATCAGTGACATTTTAAACATTAATGCATAATAATATTCAATAGTTTTTGTTTTGTTTTGTTTTATTTTGTTTTTAAATTAGAACCATCCAGGGGTGCCTGGGTGGTTCAGCTGGTTCAGCAGTGGACTTTTGATCTCTGCTCAGGTCATGATCTCACCGTTTGTGACTTTAATCCCTGCATCAGGCTCTGCGCTGATAGTGTGGAGTCTGCATGGGATTCTCTTTCTCTCCCTCTCTCTCTGCTCCTCCCCTGTTTGCATGCTCTCTCTCTCTCAAAGTAAACTTTTTAAAAAATTAAACCATTCACAATTTCTAACACAGAATTTCACCTTAGACAAATGCATGTGTCTACCAAAAGGGTAAAATGAATGCATATAGTAAAAGATAAAATACTAATCATTGCTTAATTCATTTAAAATTTTATTTTTATGGCATAGTGATTGGGAACAATATATTCCTAAAGTGGAAGGCAGCAAAATTTCCTGACTGAATTGCTTGGGGATTCTTTCAGCATTTTGAATGAAATGCAGTATTCAGATATTCTTAAGGATCACTTAAAGAAATGTTAGATCAGAATACATTCCAGATGCATGCTCTAGGACCCTTAGAAGGTTCTTAAACATGGCTAGATACAGTATATTTTTTGATGTTTAATTCAATTTGATAATCTCAATCTATATTATTCATTGGAATTAATTTTATTCTTCCTGATAATCAAATATAGTATGCTAGAATGTGACTTTTGAAGCATTTTTTTTCTTTGCCTAATTGACAGTTATTGAACACAGAGAAAGTCTCTTTGAACAGTAATTTTAGTGTGATTTAGACTTCTTGGCAGTTTTTCTAGTATCTCCTAGATCCTTTCTCTCCTTTTATTGGGTATTCTCAAATTATATATATATATATATATATATATATATATATATATATATATATACACACACACAATTTATATAATTATATATATAATTCAATTTATATATATATAATCTCTGTCTATATATATATAATATATATAATACATTTAAATAATCTTTCTCTGTGGCCCCCAAGATTTAACTTGTAACTTAGCAGAAACACAGTAACTAGAGCCTTGCCACTGAGATAGTGATAAGCTGACTGAACCTAGAGCTAACTCATACAACCAAATATGCAAGTGTTTAGTCTTGGTAGATAATTATATATTCTAAAAGGTATGAAGGCCTGGGGTAAATATTAGATGTCTATAGATCATTTACATCTCTTAAAGTGTGTTAAGGAAGGTATCCAATAAAGTTGGCTGGTAGATTCCACTCCAAACAGGAAAATTGCGTTTTCTTACTACACTTATTTATATTGAGATTGACGTGAATTTAAGCAATTTAATAAGCTTATTTTTTAAACCTCATTTCTGTTTTACAACTTGCTCTACTCCTAAAGTTCTTTATGTAGAGTGTGTTAAACTCAATTTGATAACCTTATTTCCTGAAAATTCATCTGGGCAAACATTTTCTTTTTGAAATAGCCAAATAAAAATTACAATGCCATTTCTAATAAGTATTTGCCATTTCAAAGTCATTTTATTGTTAACTATCACTGTAAGCACAATATAAAAAAAATCCTGCATGGAACATCCTGCCATGAAAATGGGTTCAGTAAATAGTGCACACTCTCACACAATTTCTTTGTAATCTGCAGCATAGAGATTCTACACTGGTCTAGGATTCAAGGGTCTGGAATAACGGTTATTTTAGCTATACTTCACTCCAGAGCAAAAGGTCACTGCTCTACTCCTGCATTTCTTGCTTTATCAACTAGATGGCAACATCATCTTCTCAGTTGCAAAAGTCACACTACTGAGAGTTACTAACTTCTCATTCCATATCCAAAACGTATTCAATTATATAAACATTCTTACACTTTGCGTCTCCTTGGCCTCTTCCTCTGCTCAGACCATGATTACTGATAACTACAAATGATTAAGGACTAACTTCTTTCTGACTCATCCTTACCCCCTTGTCCTCTCCATTATCCACACTGCAACCTAAGTGATTTTTGGAAAATAATTGTCATCATGCCATTCCTTTGGATGTCATTCCAATGGCTCCCATTGATCGCAGATTAAAGTTCAAACTTCTTAAATGGTTTCAGTGCCCTTCAACATCTTTCTGGCTTCTCTGTCATTTCTACTATCTTTACATTCTATATTATAATCATGCTGATATCTTTTTATTTCCCAGACCACAGAATATTCTATTATCTTTGTTTCCATTGCTAGTGAATTTTGGTCCCTCCTCATTTGGTTAACTTCTACTTATCCTTCAAGTTTCAGTATAAACATCAGTTCTTCAAAGAAGCCTTCCCTATAACCACAAATCCTGGTTATAAGTGTCCACCTAAGTGCTTTCCTGGCAGCCCATAAATAAATGAAACAGTCATCTCACTATATTATAATTTTCTGCCTACTCTTTATATCCAAGCAGGTCACAGAAACCACTAGAAGAGTAACTATGCTTATCCTGTGTAGTTATATTCTTACTGCCTACCTCATGTCTGATTCAGAGTAGACACTCTGTCAACATTTAATGAGCAAAATACATTGGTGTGCTATGTCAGGAATGTTATAGTAAAGGTATTGTATAGGTATAAAAATAGATAATTTAGGAAATTTTGACAAGGAAGTTATCCTTAAAATTTGAATATAAAAAGAGTGATGATAATACAAGGTGACTGTTTTTATACACTAAAGTTGGCAAAATACACCAAGAAGGAGGTCAATAGTGCAGGTCTTTATACATATCACCATTTATGCATATCGCCATTGGCAGGCGTTTGGGTTACATTAACTGTTGTGAGCATAGAATCACAGGCGCTCAGTATTTGGGCACTTATTTAAAAAGGAGTGGTCTACTTGATTTATGATATTAGAATTATTTAAAATGACAAAGTTTTTTCTAACACCAGAGTTTTGAGGAAAAATATTAAAAATGAAAACAGAGTAATGTTTGATAAGTACAATATTCTACAACATTCTAAGGACTGAAAGACCAACCGCAAAGATAACTAAGGCAAAGAAGGTAAGCAATTATGTTTGAAAATACAGTATAAGGAGAATTAACAAAAACTATAATTGGGGTGCCTGGGTGGCTCAGTCGGTTAAGCAACGGACTTCGGCTCAGGTCGTGATCTCGCGGTCCGTGAGTTCGAGCCCCGCGTCGGGCTCTGTGCTGAGAGCTCAGAGCCTGGAGCCTGTTTCAGATTCTGTGTCTCCCTCTCTCTGACCCTCCCCCGTTCATGCTGTCTCTCTCTGTCTCAAAAATAAACATTAAAATTTTTTTTAAAAACGAAAACTATAATAATGTAAGTCATGAAATACAAAGGGCAGGCAATATTGCTTTCAACAGGTTCAAGAAGTGAGATGTGAATAATGTCATGGATGTATTACAGGAGGACTTGGTGGTGACCAAAATTGGAGGGAATAGAGAATGGAATGAGGATTTCCGTAAGGTTTACAGCATTGTTATCAAAGGCTTGAATCAACAAGGGAGTGCAAGGCCTATCTGGGGAAGATAAAGTATCCACATGTACAGTTTTTATTGAATTGGAAAGACAGGGGTAAGGTAAAGGAAGGCTCTTGATAAGATTAGAAAGGAGGACATGAACGCCATATTCATAAGAACTTTAGTCAGTAGGTAATAAGGATCCATTTAAGGTTTTTAACCAGTATCACCATTCTTTAGGAATAAACAAAACAGGGTAAATTGTTTAGTCTGACTCTATCTCGACATTTTCATTAAGCTCTATGAATTTTGTAGAAAGTGTCAGTCCCATATAATTTGATGCTACCCCTCCTGAAATAAAGAGGGAAATTAAAATTTGAATAGTACAATGAAAATATGCCACTATTGAAATGCTAATTTAGATGCAGTTTTTGCTGAAGTGAATTTTTGATTGGGGGATATGTAGATTTCAGGAACAAGAGATTTTACTTCTTAGTTGAGAAATATATTCAAGAGCATAACTGTTATATCTTTAGTGAATCATTTCTGTTGTTTAGTTTTCTCATTCTCCTTATGCCATTGTCACATAAAAATCAGCAATTGTTCTTTAACTACATGTATGAAATGAAAAGGGAGAAGAAAATATCTAATTCTTCAATGCTTTTATTTTTTTGACTACTAATCAGTCCATGATCTCAATGAAACTATGTAAAATAGCTTTGTCGTGCTAAGAGCATCTTTGGAATCTGGGTAAATTTATGGTAAAATAATATTCAATCCATTTTCTTAGGCTGAGTAGTTTCCAGTTTTCTACTTGTGCAAAGCAGCTGAAGAGAAAATAAAGGACATAAAGGACAGAGCATATAAACTGATTACACTGCAAAGTATAATTGAAAACATGTGCACTGCAATGTTTGAGTAAATGGCAGGCATATAATTGTCAGTTCTTCCTTCTTTAAAGTAGGCATATGGATAACAGGAAATAAGTTTGAAATAATCTTTATGTGGAAGCAAAATTACTTCCTCTTTAGTATTCAGTTCTTAGCAGAATACTTAACATGTTCTGTATTTGAATATAAAGAATCTTTTGGAAGCACAGTAATGATTTGTGGATTGGATTAAACTCAGCACATTTTCAATCCTCAAACTATACATATTGCACAATAAAATACATTATTTAATTGAAAATATGCTCTAGATCAGCACTTTTATTTTCTAAAAACATTGCATCACTTTCAAGTCTATAAATTAGATTTTAAAAGGCTTGTGAACACAGTATAGATAGCTACTAAATGTCATAGACATCATGAAACTCTCTCCTTGTTACTTTATAATAAATAGTGCTCTGAAAATCCTTATTATATACAATTTTAATTATATTTTACTTTAAGAGTCAGGACCAAAATTTTTCCTCCAAAACATTTTTGGGGGTTAGGCATTCTTACATACTGTGAATATACCTATACATTTTATTTTGTGATTTTATAACATGCTTTCAAATGTATTATATAAACATGGGTAATTGTATTATTACATGGGTAATTTATCAGGTCGATATTTAAAAAAAACTATTAAAAGTAATTCTTTTATGTAAAATAAGATCTTTTGGTTTATTGAAACCTGTCATTCCAAGAACTATTGATGGATTTGGGACTCCTACTAGGAGATAAGAAACTATGTAATTTATGTATACTAGCTCAGGTCAAATGTGTTACCATTTATTAATAGGCAATGTAGCATAATAGAAATAGCATACACTTGGCATTAGGCACCCTTGGATTAAAAATTTGACTGTAGATTATTTTCTACTATATAACTTTGGATAAGTTACTTAAAGCACACAAGATTCTATTTTCATACCAATTAGGGCTATTCGTCATTTCTTAAAGTGTCATAGAGCTTAAATAACCTATATAAAGGGCATTCAATAGCACCTATAATCAAGATGTTTACTACCAGTATTAGCTTTATACATAGGCAAAACTATGACCTAATTTCTATTATCAAGAAATCTATGCACTGCTCAGGTGTTTGAAATGTAATTGAATAGCAGAGAAGAGAGTCTCACAAATGAAAAAGAAACACCTGCTTGCATCAATGATAAGCAAACCCTTATAATTGCAGGGAACTGTATATTTTTTGTGTGTGCTATAGAAAGAGAGCAGCATATGTTCTGTCCCCATACTTAGTATGTCAGGATAGTGCTGAACCCTGTTCTCCAGAGACCTCTAAGTCAAACCTTTCCACATGACTCTATCTATATGAAAGGCAGTGCAATTAACTGAGAGTTCCAGTTACTATATTCGTGCTTCTGGGCAAATAGTTAATATCCTATCCAAGAAGGATAAATGTGATGCAAGACGCATGCACCCTTAACATTAACTAGGTCTTTTCTAGCCTAGTTTAGGCCTAGAATTCTAGAAATGAGGACCTTCAATAGGGCCTGTCCTGCCTCCAGGTGCTTAGAATTTAAATTTGGCACTCTTTTACAGGCCAACAGCTGCTCTCTTTGCAAGAGGTGGAGCACAGAAAAAAAAAAGATAAACATTTATGCTATATAGGGCACAAAGAACAGCTTGAAGTAGAATGCTCTGAAAACAATGATGGTTAATACAGACTACAGGGGGAAAAATGTTATATAAGTTACACTTTAAGAATTTCTAAGGGCAGCATTACAATAATCCAATTTAAAAGACAGAAAAGAATTCCAAATTGTGCAAAATGCTGTATTTCAGAGAAAATGTCTCAAGAAAATAATAGTATCTTAACTTTTCAGTGTCTTAAAAATTCTAAAGGCAAGAGTTGAACCCAAAATTTTGAATTTCAGTGGCACAAACAGTTTCAAAAAGGTGGAGTAAGTAACATTAACCCTACTTTCTAGGTAAGTGTATATATATATATATATATATATATATATATATATATATATATATACACAAACACACACACACATACACACATACACACATATGAGATCTGGTATATCAAATCCTGAATAAACAGTAAAACTATACTAATGATGTCAGATAAAAATAGATGTACAACTATAATACTAGACATAAATAAATATGGCCCAAAAAACACATTTTACTAAATATACAGTTAACTTATACTCATGGTACACCCCATGGAAGAAAGCTCTGTAAGAGTTATATGTTCATAAGACTGCTCCTTTTGAGAATTTTAGAAGTTGATGTGTACAGATATAACAAGCTCAAAAAAATATTAACAGCAGAAATAATAACTTTTATCCTGTGACCAGAATTTAAAACCCATTTCTTATTCATTGTTTTAGAAAAAAAAATATTTATTGAGCTCCTACTGAATTTCAGGCACCATTCTAGACCTTGCTGATGTACCTATGATTAAGAACAAACTGCTCCTCATAGAGTTGACATACTATGCAACAGGAAAAAGAATATTTTATAAGTAAATACATCCTGTACATTCAAAGGCTATGAAGAAAATAAAGGAGGTGGATAATGACTAAATGAAGGGATAAAAGCTAATTTAGTTGAGTAGTCAGAGATCCTCTCAAAGGAAGAAATTTTTGACTTGAAACCTAAATTATGAGTAGAGGCAGCCATATGAAGATCTAAGGAGAGAGAGCCCCAGAAAAAGCAAGTAATGACCTCAGAACCACATATAATACCAGTGTTTCTGAAGAGGAGGGAGTGAAGGAATACTGTACAGAACAAGGTTACAAAAGTAGTCAGAAGATACTCTTCTAGTGTCATAACAAGGATTGTTTTCCATTTTGATTATGTTAACGTACAAGACAATTTTAAGCAGAAGAATCATAGGATGAGAGACAACACTTTGAAAAAAGTGCTTTTGGCTCCAGCATAGAAAAGTGGAAAGTGGATCTACTGGGTTAAAGCGAGAGGAAAGGACTAGTAAATTATTACTGTAGGCCAGGAGAGAGATGACTGAATCTTGGAGGCCCTAAAACATTTTTATTTAAGTGTAATTCAATTCACTTTGAGGAGTGAATTTATATATATATATTTATTTATATATTTATATATTTATATATTTATATATTTATATATAATTTATATATAAATCAAATATATAATTTGTTTTCATGTTTTGAATAACTAGTTTTCCAGTATCAACTATTTGTATAGGCCATAGAAAATTAATTACTAGTACTAAGCCTGTAATGCATCATAGTTAGAATAGCCTCGATGTTATAATTTTTACTTCTAAAGATCAATATGTTGCTGCCTCCATAAGGTATCATGTGAAGTAATCTGAGCATAATAATAAAAGCATTTGAGAAATGTACAAAAGTGGGCTTCACAGGAAAAGTGGGCTAGATGTGAGTAACTGAATAATTTGCTTCATTTATTTTGTGGGCCTAACATTTGTGTATTCAATAAATACACAGCAATGGCCAGTCACTGACTAGCACTGTGTTGGGCATTAAACACATGACAGGGAACATAAATGACCTGCTTCTGGACTTTATAAAGCTTTTGATCTAGTCAGCCAGATATAAGGGGCAAATGGTCCTTCAGTTGGGAGTAGTTTTTGATTGGTTTATTGGTTTTCAGAGAATAGTGATATTCAGATATGTTCCTATATTGATGGAATAAAGCATTTATTCAAAATTATTAATTAGCTTATACGCTTCAAACCCAGTATCAATGCCAGATAACTTTCATAGGGACAAATTACCTTCTGTAACTTGCTTCTGTATAGCTTTTCAGTTTGGTATATTCCCATGGGTTTGTTTTTGCTTTGTGGCTTTTGGTATGATGTCCAAGATCATTGAAAATGAATGTAATGAAGCTTCCCACCCCCCCCTGTGTTTTCTTCTAGGAGTTTTACAGTTTCAGGTCTTATGTTTAAGTCATTAATCAGTTTTGAAATGATTTCCGTGGGGGCACCTGGGTGGCTCAGTCAGTTAAGCATCTCACTTCAGCTCAGGTCATGATCTCGAGGTCTATGGTTTCAAACCCCGTGTGGGGCTGTGTGCTGATGGCTCAGAGCCTAGAGCCTGCTTCAGATCCTGTGTCTCCCTCTCCTTCTGCTCCTCCCCATTCATGCTCTGTCTCTGTGTCTCTCAAAAATAAACATTAAAAAAACATTTTGAAATGATTTCTGTGTATAGTGTAAAATAAAGGTCCAATTATATTGTTTTGCAGGTAGATTCTAGTTTTCTCAACACCATTTGTTGAAGAGACCATCCTTTCCAAATTATGCACTCTCTTACTCTCCTCAAATTATCACTTTGTTAATGCATTAGTCTCCTGACATTGATACACATTTTTATGACTGTTATTTTGAATTCTTGGTCAGGTAAGTCATTTAATTCCACTTCAATAAGGTCACTTTCTGCAGATTTTTTGTGTTCTGTTGTTGGGAACACTGTTACTTGATTCTTTATTTTCCTTAACTCTCTGTGTTGAAGTCTACACGTTAGACCGTGTAGGAATCTCTCCCAGTCTTCACCTCCTGGCCATATATAGGAGAAGACCCTCACCAATCATCCCTGGCAGATATTTTGGTGGTCTTTACTATTTCCCTCCCCAGGAAGCAGCAGGAAGCTGTGGTTTTTGTCCCCTCACTCTGTGTTGGCACAGGAGGGAGAGCCATTGGCATCTATGAGCTCAAACCACTTTCTCTCTCATGGAGCTAGGCTATTCCCAACCCATCAGAGCTCCAAAACTGGTAAAACAGATGCTAGTTTTTTGGACATCTATGGAGAAGTTGAGGTGCTATAACCAGGGATCAACTCGTTCGCTCTCCAGAGTTGAGAAACTAGGGTTTTTCATTTGTCTGTCGTGCTAGGAGAAGGATCTATGGCATAACTAACCCAAGCCACCATCTTTATTCTTTCTTAGGATGCTAGACTCTGTGGATTCCATCAGCATCCAAGTCAAGCAAGTCAGAAGCAGGCCCCCTGGAGAGCCCTCTTGGAAAAGTTGGGCAGCTGGACATACAAACCATCTCCT
The DNA here is from genome assembly GCF_018350155.1 of Leopardus geoffroyi. Lineage (NCBI taxonomy): Eukaryota > Metazoa > Chordata > Mammalia > Carnivora > Felidae > Leopardus > Leopardus geoffroyi. The sequence continues at coordinate 129,495,618 of NC_059327.1, forward strand.
TAGTTAACCTGCAAGAAGCTAGAGGCTAGGGAGTTTCTTCCTGATTTTATGCTCTGAGCCAGGATTAGATATTCTGCCTAGATGGTATCCTGAATTTCCCTACTGGCTTCAGTGAGTCTAGTTACATACTTGCCTGGGTGTTGGAGCCTTTCAATTAGTAGTTTTTAAATTTCTGATGAGGGGAATTTGTGTGTGAAATGTTGCTAAATTGGTGTGTTTGTGGGAGGAAGGGGAGCCCAGGAAATCTTAATCTGACATCTTGCTGAGATCACTCCCTCTTACTGCTTTTTAAAATGACTGGAATAATTCCTAAAAATAACATGAAAGCTATTAGTACTCTTTTTTTTTAATTTATGGTGTTTTGGAAGATAATATATTCTTTGCATAAGACAACTTGTAAAACCAAGGACCAGAAAATAAAATCCCCATGATTTGACAGAAGCAACTAATGGATTGTACATAGGGAAACTGAAAGCTCCTGAAAATAGCCACAGAACTCGGGGATGTGAGGTAACCTTGAACATTTTTTAGTGTCACACCCTCAATATTTTTTGTGGCATAACTCAGAGGTAGGAAAGAATTTCTGGTTGTAATTTCTTCTCCCTACATCATTCTAAAATTTGTAAGCAAAATGTAACAGAAACACATTTATTTATTTGCCATTTAGTATAGCCAGTAGGAATAAAGAATACTGTTTATAGAAATGTTGAAACTATGACTTACATGTAGTTAAGCATCCAGCTCTTGATTTTGGCTCAGGTCATGATCTCACAGTTGTGGGATGGAGTCCCACATTGGGCTCTGTGCTGAGTGTGGAGCCTGCTTGGGATTCTCTCCCTACCTCTTTCTCTGCCCCTCCCCTACTTGTGCTGTCTCTCAGAATAAACATTAAAAAAAAAAAAAAAAAAAAAAAAAAACAACCCTCACATATACACTAGTGATAAGATGTGGGAATGGCCCTTTAACAAATGGCTGTGATTTTGCTGTTTTGACATATTCATGAGAAAAGAACATTGTAATCACTTTATACAATTCTTACTCCAAAGAAACCATGAGCTTTCCTTAAAGTACCTTTTAATATAATGCATTTATATGAATTATGTACATTATTAATGCCACTGTCTGTGCATTTTTCTCTTTTAAAAATAAATGGAAGTTGGTGCAATATTTTAAAAATATTCTCAAATTAAAAGTAGGAAAGCTAGTGCATCCTATAACTCCCCCAAGATCATGAAGTCAGCAGAATTGCTTTTGATATAGCATATTTTATTAAGTGATTATTAATGTATAATCTTGTTAGGTATTTTTGAACATCTGCTTTTTTTTCTTCTAATAAAAAAAGATTCTAGTATAACTCTAATTGCCTATGAATAGTTGGAGAATCTTTGCTGTGCTCTATAAATTTACTGATAATATTTCTTCTAAAGAAACAGTGGATCCATTAGTTTTGGATAGATCACATGCTTTAACAGAAAGTTTACAGATAATTTGGATAATACTCACTTTTAAGTAGAAGTAATTTAAAACTAAATGTTTACCTTTCTTTCAATGAACTGCCCAAATTAAATCAAAATCAGATTTAGAGTCACTAATTTCATTTCTCCTCAAAATATTAAGTTAAAATGACTGCAAATACCATGTTTGCCTTGATGAACTGTATGTTTGCTATGTGCAGAATCACAGTTAATTATTAATTCATTTACCTTTTTTGCCAACATTATTTTAGTTGTAGATATTTGAAATCCATACCCCCCACAGTCCCAAAATTATATTAGTTGAATCTCTATTTTGTGCCTACAATAGGTTAATTGAAAGTTTGGTCATTTTACTGCAATGTCACAGTGTAAAATTGTTTATCCATCTCAGTTTTAAATCCCTTCACCTGTGTAATATACAGCCCTAGGGATGCAGTAAGAATTAATGAGTTTGAAAAGTACATTGACCTTTCTGATGAAACATGCTCTCTAAGTACAAAATGTTATTATACTGTGCTCCAAATAAGATACATTGCAAAAGTAAAAAGTATAAATAAATATAAAAGTAGATCAGATTAAGTCAGATTGACAGCATAGACACATTATATATAGAATCCTATGGGGCGCCTGGGTGGCTCAGGTCATGATCTCGTGGTCCATGAGTTCGAGCCCAGCGTTGGGCTCTGTGCTGACAGCTCAGAGCCTGGAGCCTGCTTCAGATTCTGCGTCTCCCTCTCTCTGACCCTACCCCGTTCATGCTCTGTCTCAAAAATAAATAAACGTTTGAAAAAAAAATTAAAAAAAAAAAAAGATACCCTTGTCTCTAGTAAGGTTTTTTTTTTTTTTTGGTCCCAAATAGCTTTCCTTTGTTTAGTTTTGTTTCTGTATCTAATGTATGAAGTTAGGTCATTTCTTTAAAAAAAATTATAGGGGCGCCTGGGTGGCGCAGTCGGTTGAGCGTCCGACTTCAGCCAGGTCACGATCTCGCGGTCCGTGAGTTCGAGCCCCGCGTCAGGCTCTGGGCTGATGGCTCAGAGCCTGGAGCCTGTTTCCGATTCTGTGTCTCCCTCTCTCTCTGTCCCTCCCCCGTTCATGCTCTGTCTCTCTCTGTCCCAAAAATAAAATAAACATTGAAAAAAAAAATTAAAAAAAAAAATTATAATATATATATACAAACACACACACACACACACACACACACACACACACACACACACACACCCTGGGGGTACATGGGTGGCTCAGTCAGTTAAGCAACTGACTTCAGCTCAGGTCATGATCTTGTGGTTCAAGGGTTCAAGCCTCACGTCGGGCTCTGTGCTGACAGCTTAGAGCCTGGATCTGCTTAGGATTCTGTGTCTCCATCTCTCTCTGCCCCTCCCCCATCCATGCTCTCTCTCAAAAATAAACATTAAAAAAAATTAAATATATATATATATACACACACACACACACACACACACCATTAGTATTTTACAGCTGTGTTATATATCCTTATTATATTCTTCTCTTGTTAGTAAATGATACTTTAGTTAGTACAAGTATAAACTTTTTAATAATAGGTTATGTGCCAGGTATTGAGCTAAATATTTGTCATGGTTTATTTTATTCAATTCATTCAACTTATAAGACAAACTGTACAGTAACTTGACATGGTTGAACAGTGATATTACTTTTTTGAACTCATGACCAGCAAAGAAAAATGTGGTGTGGAGAAGCTGGATTTGGCAACATGAATGCAGCATAATTTAAAATAATGATGGATTTGAAGGCAACCAGAGCATCTACATGACTGTTCACCTCCTCTGCTCAAATGCTATTTCCTGTGAACAGATTTCTTTTTATATATTTTCCGAGAATACTCAATACAGTAATACTAGAAAAGAATCTACACTAAATAAAGGTGTGAGCATTTTAGATATTGGAAAGAGATAGTCCTCTCCATAAATTGGTTAATTAGTGATCTGGTTTTATATATCATTTCACTGAATGATAAATTAATGTTATATATATGAGCTTGGATCATTTCTCCGTATACTTTCTAAGTCTGCTTTATGGACCTTCAAACTTATAGGTTGGTAATAGACCCTAAGAAACTGTCTTTACCTCACATTTTAATATTTGTGGAACTTTAATAACAAATCACAGATTCATGGAATTGTCAAATGCAGTAATTCTCAACCTCTTCTATCTAAAAACTTAATAAGAGTGACATTTTTAGGTAGAGAGGGATGGGTAACAACACAAAAACTGCCTATCACACAAATAAAATTTCTTTGAAATCTCTTGTTTAAAAAAATCGTGATTTGTATTCTATTTTATATGTGATGTATAATTTAATTTCTCCTAAATTTAAAAAAAATGATACTTCAGGATGACTCACTACATATATGTTTTATAACTTCAGAAGCATCATGAAGAATATAATTGATCTCTCTGAAAAAAGGAATATTTCAGCTTGAGAAACATACCCTTAGTGAAACAGATAATAGGAAGGCTCACTATAAAATACATTTCAGGGGTGCCTGGGTGGCTCAGTTGATTAAGCGACCAACTCTTGGTTTTGGCTCAGGTCATTATCTCACTGTTCATAGGATTGAGCCCCCTGTTGGGATTCTCTTGGGATTCTCTTTCTCCTTCTCTTCCCCTCTCTCTCTTTCAAAAAAATAAAATAATAAAATAAAATAAAAATAATAAATAGACTTTTGTTAGCAAGTAAAAGAAAATTGAGAAAAAAATTCAAATTGGTTTCCATTTATAATAAAACTACAATGAATTATTGCACATACATTAAAAGATATGAGTCAGAGTCAGTAAAAATATTAAAGTATTTCCTATATTAGATTCAATATCACAAAATTAAAAATGCAAATCATAGTTATCCCTTAAAAAACATGGGGGTTAGGGGTACTGACTCCCACAAAGTCAAAAATTCATGTGTAAATGACTTCCCCAAAACTTTACTAACAGCTTACTGTTGACCAGCAGTTTTACTGATAAAATAAACAGTTAACACATATTTTGTAGGTTATATGTATTAGGTACTATAATTACAACAAAGTAAGCTAAAGAAGAGAAAATGTTATTAAGAAAACCATCAGAGGGGCGCCTGGGTGGCGCAGTCGGTTAAGCGTCCGGCTTCAGCCAGGTCATGATCTCGCGGTCCGTGAGTTCGAGCCCCGCATCAGGCTCTGGGCTGATGGCTCAGAGCCTGGAGCCTGTTTCCGATTCTGTGTCTCCCTCTCTCTCTGCCCCTCCCCCGTTCATGCTCTGTCTCTCTCTGTCCCAAAAATAAATAAACGTTGAAAAAAAAATTAAAAAAAAAAAAAAAAAAAAAAAAAAGAAAACCATCAGAAAGAGAAAATACACTTATGGAAATGTACTATATTTATCAACAAAAATTCATGTATAAATGGAACTGCACAGTTCAAACCTCTATTTTTCAAGGGTCAACTGTGTAACATTAGGAATTTACAATGTGATTACTTGCCTTACTTTGATTTATGTATTTTAACCAATTGAAGGGACAGTACCTTTGCAATTTAAAAAGGGTCTAATACCAAGATGCCTACCACAAGAATTCTATTCTTACTTTTTGTGATGTGACCTTTGACCAGTTATTTTAATTTCATTAATACTGCATTTTTCTTTCTTTCTTTCTTTCTTTCTTTCTTTCTTTCTTTCTTTCTTTCCTTCCTTCCTTCCTTCCTTCCTTCCTTCTTTCTTTCTTTCTTTCTTTCTTTCTTTCTTTTTCTTTCTTTCTTTCTTTCTTTCTTTCTTTCTTTCTTTCTTTCTTTCTTTCTTTCTTTCTTTCTTTCTTTCTTTCTTTCTTTCTTTTTTAAGTATTTCTTTATTTTGAAAGAGAGGGAGAGAGATAGGGAAAGACAGAATCCAAGCAGGCTCCCTGCTGTCAATGCAGAGCCCAAAGTGGGGCTCTCAGTATCATGAATGGCGAGATCATGACCTGAACTAAAATCAAGATTTGGACACTTATCTGATGGAACCACCTAGGCAACCCAAGGCTTCATTTTTCTATCAGTAAATGGACTTAATAAATGAGATAAACCATGGAAAATTCTGAGCATAGTATCTGATCTACAGTGCTAAATTAATATTATCTTAATTATATATAATTATGTATACTAACAGTTAAGAAATATGCAATTTTTCGAACCGCATTCAAATTACTTTGTATTTTACAGGTAACTTTTATTGTGTTTATTTAAGGAATAATTATATGGTGTTTACTTAAGCTGTCTGAATATTCCAATGCTACTCACAAAGTTTTAGTATATATTTAGACAACATTTTTCGTAAAGCTTCTAGAAATGATGGAGCCTCGAGGAAAACTGAAAATTCATCCTCTGAGAGATTTTATATTCATGTTACAAAAGTGAAAGCAGAACCATTTCTATAGTATAGTCCACACACATAACCTTGTTTGTTTGTTTGTTTTTAATATGCCAAGCTGATTCCATGGTAGAACTTTTAGTTGTTGTTTACAGTGTCTTGAATGCTTTACTCATCGATCTTCCAGTTTCAAATGCTGGTTCATTTTTGTCATATAGGTATCAGTATAAATGTACTTCCTAATAGATACTGACTCTGAACAATGATCAACTACTCTCTTATTCTCTAATCACCCCAAATTATCACTCTATATAATGATCTTGTTAATTACTTGATTAGTTGATTATCTACTTTCACTCATAAGAATATGAGCTCCTTCAACATAGAGGTAGTATGCTTCTTGTTCTTTCATACATGAAAATATCTTTTGAATTAAATAATTCAACCTAGATGAAATGGACCAATTCCTTGAAAGATACAATCTGCCAAAACACACACAAAAAGAAATAAGCTATCTGAATAAGCCTATATATTACAGAAATTTAATCAATAATGAATAACATTCCAAAAGACAGCATCAGACTGATAAGTTCAGTGATGAATTCTACTAAACATTAAAGAAGAAATTATACCAATTCTCTACATATCTTTCAGCATATGTAAGCAGTAGGACTACTTCCTAACTCATTCTATGAGGCCAACATTACCCTAAATCAAAATGAGACAATGACATTACAGGGGGAAAAAAAACCACTATACACCAGTATCTCACAAATATAGATGCAAAAATTCTCAATTATTAACAAATCAAATCCAACGATATATAAAAAGAATACTACACCAAGACCAAATGGGATTATCCCACATGTGCAAGGCTGGTTTAACATTTGAAAATCAATTAGTGTAATCCAACATATCAACAGACTAAAGAAAAAAAAAATTTCAGGAACGCATCAATAGATCCAGAAAAAAACATTTGATAAACTCCCAACCCATTAATGATAAAAACTCTCAGCATACTGGGAATAGAGCAGGACATCCTCAATTTGATTTTTGAAATCTATATTAAAAAAAACATAGCTAGGGGCGCCTGGGTGGCTCAGTCAGTTAAGCGTCCGACTTCGGCTCAGGTCATGATCTCACTGTCCATGAGTTCAAGCCCCACATCAGGCTCTGTGCTGACAGCTCAGAGCCTGGAGTCTGCTTCAGATACTGTGTGTCTCTCTCTCTCTGACCCTCCCCCGTTCATGCTCTGTCTCTCTCTGTCTCAAAAATAAATAAACATTAAAAAAAATTAAAAAAAAAACTATAGCTAACATCATACTTGTGAGAAATGGAGAGGTTTCCTACAAGATAAAGAACAAAATAAAGATGTCTTCTCCCACCAATTGTTTTCAGCAGTGTACTGGAAGACCTAGCTAATGCAATAAGACATGCAAAGATTTTTTTTAAGTGTACAGATTGTGAAGAAATAAAACTTACTCATGTCATCCTGTTTATAGACGACGTGATTATATAGAATATTAAAAAAAAAATTCAACAACTCCCTCCCCAAGAACTAATAGGAAATTAAAACAAGCTTGCAAGATGCAAGGTGAATGTACAAAATCTACTCACTTTCCTATATGCTGGCAATTAATGTGTAGAATTTGAAATTAAAAATGCATTATCATTTACATTAGCACTTCTAAAAATGAAACAGGTACAAATCTGATAAAACATGTATAAGATCCAAGAATAAAATAAAAACTTTGATAAATATAAGGAAAGCTAAATAAAGGGGCAGATGTTCATGGTTTGGAAGACTCAATATTGTCAAGATGTCAGTTCTTACCAACTTGAGCTACAGATTGAATACAATCCCAGTCAATAAATATCCCAGCATCTCATTTTATGGATATCAATAAGGTGACAATGTTTACATGGAGAGGCAAAACCCTAGAATATCTGACTCAATATTGAAGTAAAGAACAAAGCCAGAGGACTGACACTCCCCAAATTCAAGACTTACTATAGAGCTACATTAATCAAAAGAATATACAGCTAGATTTAATGGAACAGACTGGACAGCCCAGAAATAAACCTACTAAATATGATCAACTGATTTTGAAAAAGTAGCAAAGACAATATAATGGAGCAAAATGGTCTTTTCAACAAATGGTGTCAGAACAACTGACATATAAACTCAGTAAGATCTTATACCTTTCAAAAATTAACTCAAAATGGATCATAGATCTAAATATAAAATGAAAATCGATAAAATTACTAGAAAACAAGAATAGTTAGATGACCTTAAGTATAGCAACGACTTTTTAGAATCAACACCAACAGCACATTCCATAAAAGAAACAATAAGCTTAACTCCATTAAAATTAAAAACTTCTCTATTAAAATCAATGCTAAGGAAATGAGAAGACAAGCCACAGACTAGGAGTATATATTGCAAAAGACACATCTGAAAAGGGATGTTGTCCAAAATATAAAAAAAAAAAAAACACCTTCTTAAAACTCAACAATAAGAAATCAGACAGCTGTATTATAAAATGGCCAAAGACCTTAATAGATACCTCACTAAAAAAGATATACAGGGGAGCCTGGGTGGCGCAGTCGGTTAAGCGCCGACTTCAGCCAGGTCACGATCTCGCGGTCCGGGAGTTCGAGCCCCGCATCGGGCTCTGGGCTGATGGCTCAGAGCCTGGAGCCTGTTTCTGATTCTGTGTCTCCCTCTCTCTCTGCCCCTCCCCCGTTCATGCTCTGTCTCTCTCTGTCCCAAAAATAAATATAAATGTTAAAAAAAAAAAAAAGATATACAGATGACAAGTGGCAAGTAAACATATGAAAAGATGTTCAACATGTCATTACAGGATTGCAAATTAAAACAATGAGATATCATTGCACACCTACTAGAATGGCAAAAATCCAAAACACTGTTGATGAAGCTTTGGAGCAGTAGGAACTCTCATTCATTGATGGAGGAAATGCAAAATTATATAGCCACTTTGGAAAATACTTTGGCAGGTTTTTGCAAAACTAAACAATCTCACTGTACAATCCAGCAATCACACTCCTTGTTATTTACCTAAATGAATTAAAACCATAAAAGCATCCATGTGCAAGTTTTTGTGTGGATATAAAAGCTTTTTTCATAAATGCCAAAACTTATAAGAAACCAAAATGTCCTTCGGTAGGTAAGTGGATAAACTGTGATACATCCAGATATTAGAACATTATTCAGCACTGAAACCAAATGAGCTATCAAGGTGTGTACGATCATAATCTCTAATATTAGGATGGCTACTTTGGTAAGATGAAGGAAATGTAGTTAGAAGGTGATGCAGAGGTAGATGAGAGAAATGTGACAGATGATAGATAGATAGATAGATAGATAGATGACAGATAACAGAGATAACAGTGCTTAAGAGTGATTTATAAAGTTCAGTAAATATTTATCTGAGACAAAAAGAGCCAGATCTCAGGTACTATTAATCAATTCTGTCACAATTTCCTGATGAATTTGATTCATCCTTGTATATTTATGTGGTAATCCAGTAATTCACTAGCAATGCCATGGATACTCAAATTAAGCATTTATTGAGCCTTACATTATATAGGATATTTGAAATAAAATTTATGACCAATCCAGTCACAGACCAGCACTTTCAAAATCTCTTTTTAAGATAAAAGAATATATAACAGAATAATTACTCGAATATTGAAGAGGCAGTAATTTTGGAATATTTGATAGTAGAAATAAACCAGTAAAGGATACAAGTATAAGGTGCTTAAAAGAAAAAATAACATCATCATGATGGAGAAAGGTTCTGAAAAATATTTCAGAAAAATCTTTGTTGGATAATAAGCTATTTGGGAAACACAAACTATTTTGAAACACAAGTTTAAAAAAAAAACTCAATATATAAGGAAAAGCATAAGCACCCAAATGCAGAATTCTGGATGTCATTCAAATAAAAACATGAACAAGATGAAGAGCTTCAACTAGAGATATAGAGGGTAAAATATCAAAGAAAACAATAACGGGAACAATTGAATTCATTCTGGAAAAGGCAGAAGTGAAAAAAATTAATTCTATAAACATAAACTAAACTGAAAGGATCATTAGACAGAAAATGGTGATCAGCCATCTTTTCAGCTATGCTGATGGAACAAGAGCAAATGAGCAGCTCCACTATGAAGAGTTTAGAAATAAGAAAGACTGTCATGACCGTAAAGGTTGTTTAAGCATGAGACTACATTAAGAATTAAGTGACTATTTCTAGGGAATTTGAAATAGAATAAGCTCCTGTCTTCTTGGTTCAAGTTACTATTGTTTGGAACCAAAATAGTGTACTTGTTAACTTCCTAATTCTCCATAGCAGCAGAGGAAACCAATATGGAACTAACAATTCACACAGTTCAGTACACATTTACATATACATATATATTTAAATAAAATGCATGTCTGGTAAGGAGGTGTGTGCAGTAGGGGAAGGAGGAAGAGGGAATGGAGAAATGGACCAGTCGTCTGTGTGCAGCAGGTAGAACCCTTCATGTCTGTCGCCTTGAACTTTTGTATTACTATTTTTTTGAGAGAGACAGACAGACAGACAGTGGGGCTTGATCTCACAACTGTGAGAAATCAAGAGACCCACATTTTACCAACCAACGGAGCTGCCCAGGCACTTCTGTGGTCTTGAATTTCTGATAGCATCTACTGTTTGTTCTAACCCCCAAAGACCAATAAGGACCTTCCAACCTCTTCCAGTGGTAATGGGCTTTACTGTTATTATTGTCAGTGCTGTTAGTTTAGTATTTTTCTTGAAGAAAATGTTTTACTTTTAACTGTTTAATAAGAAATGATTCCATCACTAATGTTTAAAAATGTGAAAAGCTCTAGGTGCCTGGGTAGCTCAGTGAATTGAGTGTCCGACTTCAGCTCAGGTCATGATCTTGGGTTTGTGAGTTTGGGCTCTGCCTCAGGCTCACTGCTGTCAGTGAACAGAGTCCACTTCAGATCCCCTGCCCCCCCCCATTCCCCCATTTTTGCCCATCCCTGTTCATGCTTTCTCCCTCAAAAATGAATAAAAATGAATTTTAAAAAGTATGAAAAGCTGATGACACAGTTTAAGAAAACCTTTGTTTTTCAATCATTGAAACATTAAGAAAGACATACATGTACTTTCTCTTAATGATTCTAAGCTTAAAATTAAGATTCAAGTTAATTTAATTCAGACTATGGCTGAAGTTGTTCTACTGTGTTTCTTGATCATTCCTCATACACACAAATGCCATTTACAAAGGTGGATTTCCCTCATTAGTGTAAACAACACAATTTAAACATTTACTTTATACTATTATGCTTTCTACCTGATTAAATAGTGGCTGTGCCAATTAATATGGATAATGCAAGTACTATTCAGCCTCTTTAAGAACATCTAGTTTTAAACCTAATCATAATTTATCTGGCTGTAATCTATTCAGCTAAACCTAATAGTATTGTAAATTAATCCTTATTCTCATTCTTAAATTCAAGAAGAAAAAGGCCAGAACCAGAGGACAACCTGTTTTATTTCATGGGGTAGGATCACACACTAAAATTTTGCCTATGAATTTCTTAATTTGATAGGATGAGTACAAAAAAAACCACCTGATTTATGCAGAAAATAATATTCTCACATGGGCTTACTGCTTATGGCTGAAAGATTTAGAGTTTTATGATTTATTTTTTTCCTTTGATTATATGTAGCAAAAATAAAAATTTACTTTCCACCCTTTCTATGATAGCAGATTATCAAGTAGTTAAAGGAAATTCTGAATAAAATTCTGGTGTTAGTTTTGCTAAATATACAGTACTGTAAAAGCTTCTAAAAATATAGTGAGAAGTTTTTTTTTTAAGTGTCAGCACAATCTTTAGGTTTTAAAAGTTTTATATCATTTACGTGTGTTGTATTATTATGTAATACACTGCCTCATTTCTTTTAAAAATTGTTCAAAATGCCACCCTTTTAAAAAAAAAAAACTCTAATTACAAATCAAGTCACATGAAAATTTGGCATCTACACTGGGCAACCACATTTGTGCTAAATACTTCCTTTTTTCTAATTTTATTGTCTGTTGTCAAACTGATCCAGTAAAGTACATGATACTGTAGAGTGGTTAAAAGCATGGCGAAGTCATGCTGCCTTGGTTTAAATCTCACTGACTGCACCACTTACCAGCTGTGTGGTTTTGGGAACATCATTTTCTTAATCTTTAAGAGGGAATAATAATAGTACCTATTTCATAGGTCTGCAGTAGGCTAAAATGCCTAAGCCTTTTAATGCAATGCCTGACAGCTAATAAACATGCAGTAACTATTCTTCTTAGTGCTATCCTTAGTAACATATACAGTAACCAAATGAAAGATAAATGCTTTAGAAAATTGGCAACATCACCAGGTGTGGACATAATGTAGATTTAAAAATAAAATCCCACTAGCACCATAGATTCCAATGATCAAAAATTCGATGTATTCATTGTACTTAAGATCCAGAAGGAAACAGATGGAACACTCGAATTGGTACAATTTAAGAAAGATTGTCACAGGACTCTACAATATATGGGAAAAGCACGGGACTGAAAGGGAAAGTGCAGAACTCCAGACTTATTTACAGTGGAGCCCCCCCCCTTTTTTTTTTTAATATATGAAATTTATTGTCAAATTGGTTTCCATACAACACCCAGGGCTCATCCCAAAAGGTGCCCTCCTCAATACCCATCACCCACCCTCCCCTCCCTCCCACCCCCCATGAACCCTCAGTTTGTTCTCAGTTTTTAACAGTCTCTTATGTTTTGGCTCTCTCCCATTCTAACCTCTTTTTTTTTTTTTTTTTCCTTCCCCTACCCCATGGGTTTCTGTTAAGTTTCTCAAGATTCACATAAGAGTGAAACCATATGGTATCTGTCTTTCAATGTATGGCTTATTTCACTTAGCATCACACTCTCCAGTTCCATCCACGTTGCTACAAAGGGCCATATTTCGTTCTTTCTCATTGCCATGTAGTACTCCATTGTGTATATAAACCACAATTTTTTTATCCATTCATCAGTTGATGGACATTTAGGCTCTTTCCATAATTTGGCTATTGTTGAGAGTGCTGCTATGAACATTGGGGTACAAGTGCCCCTATGCATCAGTACTCCTGTATCCCTTGGGTAAATTCCTAGCAGTACTACTGCTGGGTCATAGGGTAGGTCTATTTTTAATTTTTTGAGGAATCTCCACACTGCTTTCCAGAGCAGCTGCACCACAGTGGAGCCCCTTTAACATTCTTTGTGGAGAAGTGAGTGAGCAGTTACTGAAACCTGATGAAAAAGAGGATTTTGTTGACAGGGCTACATGACAGGAACTGAGACCTTTGGTCAAGAGAAATAGCTGGCTTGCTGAATCTCTATAGATTGGGCACCAGAAAAATAAATATTTCAAAATTGCTCTCCTTATCCCTCCAATCTCCTGTCCTTGTTCCTCTTACAGAAAATCAACTGGAAGCCAGAGAGTAAGGAAGCCCATTGATCAGTCAATACAGGTCAAAATCATAGGGCACAGAGCAGAGTGGACAAAGGTGGATATTGGATATAGAATTGCAAGCAGATGATCCAATCTTCTGTCTGTCATCTATTTATTGATCTAAAAATTTTTGGGTTTTGGGCAGATAAACACAATAAATACAAATTTAACTTCTAGAGATTATGAATGCCTGTACTATTACATGTTAAAGTATTTCAAGTTAATAAATACTGCATAGATTCAAAAGTTGCCAGCAAGTTTGCTTAGTCAAATATTAAAGTTTGTTTCATGCGTTAGTAGGCATAAATTTATCATGGAATTTTTCTTACAAGCATTTTTTTTTATCTGAAATCTTAACTATTCCCTGCTATTTGATGCCTTTATTTTTTTTTTTTAATTTATTTTGAGACAGAGACAGCATGAGTGGGGGAGGGTCAGAGAGAGAGGGAGAGAGAGAATTCCAAGCAGGCTCCATGCTGCCAGTGCAGCATGAAAACTCTGAACTCATGAAACTCTGAGATTATGACCTGAGCTGAAACGAAGAGTCAGATACATAACTGACTGAGCCACCCGGCACCCCCAAGATGACTTTAATTTCCTAAGCCCTTTACATAAAAAAAAGTGACCATCTTGAAAATTCAAATGTTCCTGGAAAATACATTTGATGCTAGTACGAATTAATAAGTCAGACTGTGAATTTAAGAAAGAACAAGAAAGTTGTTTTGTGAAGTGACAGAAGAAAAGGGAAATGTCAAAGTTGAGGATATGCTAAAGGTGGCTTAACTCATGTTTTGAGCTTAATGCAATCTCACTTACGTTATGCAGCTTACTGGCTTACATGATTCCATGTTTTGTTTATACACAGTCGTTTTCTTCTAAATTTTTTAACATTTATTCATTTTTGAGAGTGAGAGAGACAGAGCATGAGCAGGGGAGTGGCAGAGAGAGAGGGAGACACAGAATCTGAAGCGGGCTCCAGGCTCTGAACTGTCAGCACAGAGCCCAACGCGGGACTCAAACTCACGGACTGCAAGATCATGACCTGAGCTGAATTCAGACACTCAACCGACTGAGCCACCCAGGCGCCCCTATACAAAGTCTTTTTTTATGTCTGCTTATCAAGTTAATACATATGTATAACTCAAAATTCAAACCCTATTACAAGGGTCAAGAGGAGAGATGCTTATCTCCTGACCCAACTTTCCCCCTGAACATTCCCTCCCCAGGGACCAAGCACATCCTATCTTTCCACTGTTTCTCTTATACTTATTCCTATATTTCTATATAATTTTAAATTTCTATTTCTTAATTTTAAAGCCAGGAAATGTATAGGAATGAGCAGAAATTGCTTCATGAAGCCGGACACAGTGCTTATAACCAGGTATTCCTAAAAGATCTCCAACTGCTAATAATGCCATTAAGCAGAATGCAGAGGCTCCCCAGTGGAAAGAGTGGTGTTCTTGCCAATGTTTTCATCTTTCACTCTGTGAAATTTTATTCTGTCCTCCTCACCTCCTCTTCCCCAGCCTCCACCACAACCCTGGTTCTTTCAGAACATCTGACTCTTTGCCTGCCTACCAGAAAAACACCCTCAACATAGTCCTGAAAGTTGTTTTCTGTTGTTGTTAAATTAGCATAACTAGCCAAATATCATATTTTGTTAATATCATAAGTTGTTTAAAGTAATATTTAGAGCTTGCATCATAAAAAATGAATAGATAAAATTCCTACTCAACCCCTGTATGTAATAACTATATTTTTCTTGTACCAGATATAAATTAGATTTAGTCATAAGTTAACTGTTAAAGTTTATGAATTGTGAGGATTTGAATATTATCAAATAATGCTTTAAAACCCTCTAGTTGATGATATTTAAGAAATATTTACCCTTCACTTATGTTTTATATGTGACATAAAGGAAAATCATCTGCAGCAGTTTTATTGTTAAAATTTAAAGGGTAAAATTACTATAAAAGACTACTCATGAAGAAAAAGTGATTTGAGAAAATAGGTTTAATCCACATGGACATATAGGATTGCAGGGATATTCATTGTTTTTTTTTTTTTTTTGCCTTTCATTCATAATTTCACTTATTGATTGAGCACATTTTTATTGAACTTCTATGCAATGTGCAAAGCAATTTAAGATATCAAAGAAATATTTCATATATTCTATTTAGTCTTAAGGATGCTAAAATCTAGTTGGAGAGAAATGCCATTCATTTATAAGACATTAAATTATTATAGCCAAGAAATAATATAAATAGCTTAATGATATTAAAACATTAATAACAGCAAAAGCAGCAACACTTGTAGCATGTTTATATTTTCTATGTATTGATTAATTTAATCCTCATAGCAACCCCATGTGATATTACTGATATCTCCAATTTTAATCAGTAAATATAATTTCTCAAGGACATAATAAATGAAACAGTGGGTTTCATACCCATATAAGCTGACTTTAAAGGACTATATAACAGATACTGGCAGGAAGAGACAAGGGAAATAAAATTAATTTAAAAAACATTTTTTAAGTTTATTTATTTTGAGAGAGACAAAGTGCGAGCTGGGGAGGGGCAGAGCGAGGGAGAGAAAGAATCCCACAGACTCTGAGCTGCCAGCACATAGCCCAATGCAGGGATTGATTTCAGGAAACTGTGAGATCATGACCTGAGGCAAAATCAAGAGTCAGACACTTAACCAACTGAGCCACCCAGGTGCTGCAGGAAAGTAAAATTTAGATGCATCTTTAAAATTATTACAATTTAGAGAAGAAAAAGAATAAAAAGAATTTAATTAATTAGAGGAATCAATATAAGAAAAATAACAGTTCAAAATGCATATACCTGATTTAAGAGACAGTGAGTACACCTATTTGGAAAAAGTATGAATAGGCAAATAGTACTGGCTAATAAATATATATTTCATATTTAAATAGGTTTTAGAAAAGTGACTGGGTGTAGAATATCGTCGCTTTGAATGGAATATTAGCTCTCTGAATTGGTTTTAAATCCTAAAGTTAACATACAATCACTGGAGTTTTTTGAGGTAGTCATTTTTTATATGGAACAATGTCACCAGGCATAAATGATTCACATAATATCTATTTGTAATTATTTTTCCACCTTGGTTTAAGCACATTCCTTGTAGCAACTAGAGAAATAAACTATGTATCTTACTAAGAACACATATAATATTCTAATGCTACACTAAAAACAAATCATGGTATAATCGGAAACCATATGAATAAATAATTTTTATTAATTCATCTTAATTTAGTCACCTAAGAATTACTAATGGGGAAATGTAGGGATAAAGGGCTTACAGAGAAGCTTGTGATGATTTCTTCATCTTTTTCTGATATTCAAGCAGAACTCAACTGCATTAAATCAAACAAAAGGGCCTTTCAAATTCAAGTGCTCAGCAATTTATTCTAAAGTCACAGCAATTTTTATATTTGATTATTTGACTTATCTTGGCTTATACCAGTAATCACAACCAACCTTCAGCAAAATTGAGAAAGAGCCATTTGTCTTCTAAACCTATTCTCATTCACTTTTCTTGCCCTTCTTTCATCCATATTTCAACCACCTAAATCAACATCCCCACTCCATTCCCATCTCCGTCCCCATCCTTATGACAGAGGTTATTGAAGAAACAAAGTTAGATAAAAATGCAACTCTAAAGCTCTTTCCATGGTATCTGAGATTCTATAATGGTATGAAAGTTATGGCTTATTTTATACTGCAGAGATTGACACTCTAGTAAGTGTCAAATGGGAAGGAATTTGCTTAACTCATCCATATTAAAGTAGTCACATTTTAAATTCCTGTCACTAAAATTAGGAGAAAAGCTGAAATAATTCTGTAATAAATGGTCTAAAGTAATTACTATGAAAAAAAGAACTGAGATGTAATTAATTATTCAGGTCTCTGGCATGTGTTGATTAATTATATAAATAATAACGTATTACTCTGCATTTACCTAAACGTATTTGAATGCGTTTGCAGTACCTAACATATAGGATCTAATAGGTAGATGATAATATTTTGAATGAATGAATGAATGAATGAATGATGAAAATCAACACTGCAAAGATTAGCTGGGGAAAGAAGGAATTAGATAATGATCACATCTGAATTTCAATATGGTGGTTTAAACAGTGAATGCATATTTCCTTTTTTTAGTAATTTTTTAATGTTTATTTTTGAGAGAGAGAAACAGAGCACAAGTAGGAGAGGGGCAGAGAGAGAGGGACACACAGAATCTGAGGCAGGCTCCAGGCTCTGAGCTGTCAGCGCAGAGCCCCATGCAGGTCTTGAACTCACAGACCACGAAATCATGACCTGAACTGAAGTTGCAAGCTTAATTGACTGAGCCACCCAGGCGCCCCAATGCATATTTCCTACTAAAAGTCACCAAATCTTTCATATTTATCAATGATATCTCTGTGAAACACTTCCACAATGCAGTTATAAATATAATTACATTATTCCTCTTGGAAAGAGTAACTTTTAATGGAAAATATGCTAACCATAAAAATATCCACTGATTATACAGATTTTTGCTTTGCAAATTACTTTGTCATTTTTTTAACTTTATTTTCTTATTCCCAGTGTAGAAACTATCCCAGTTAGCTTAAGTGTATGTCATAATTACCTCATGATAGTACAAATGAGATAATAATCAATGAGATTTGTTCTCTTATATAGTAACTACTCAGACTATCTATAGCTAGATGAATACTTCCAAAGTATTAAAGAATCACTGAGTTATCCCTTAAATGGGATTTTTAATCTCTCTTCTAGTTTGAAATGCAACTAAAATCCTATTATTAAAGGCAGTCAGAAAATAGTTGAAACCCTCATTTTATAATTTATCACTGCAGGTAAAAACCCAAAATTCCTTGGAGCACCTGGCTGGCTCAGTTAATTAAATGTCAGACTCTTGATTTCAGCCTGTGTCATGATCTCACAGTTTGTGAGATTGAGCCCCACGTGGGGCTCTGCACTAACAGCTCAGAGCCTGTTTGGGATTCTCTCTCCCCCTCTCTTGATGCTCCTTCCCTGCTGGTGCACATGTGTGCTCTCTCAAAATAAATAAACATTTTTTAAAAAATTCAATATTCCTTTCCAGTATGAAGCTCAGTGATATTATCAGCTAATTACTCGAGCTTTCAGTTAAACTTTATAAATAACTAAAAATGTTGTTTCTTGACTTTTGTGTTGTTTCTCAACTCTTTTAAAAATGTTAGTTATATCATAGTGAGGAGAATTTCTGATTGGCTGTTACATGTTAATGATTTAAGAAACCTTAGAAATAAATAGTTTCTTAAGTATTTACTATAGCACAGTCTTTTATATCATGGGATGTGGGGTACGGTGAGAGAGATGATGGAAAAGGAAGGAAGATAAGGTATTAGGAAAAAACAGTAATGAAATGAATATTTAATGCTTTAAAGAAATTTTAGAATTAAATATATTTTCTAGTAACTTTAAGTGGAAATGGGGGGGGGGGGCGGGAAACTGAAATATTGCTTCCTCTTAAGATTTGATTAAACAATGACTGCCAAATCTTCTATACCCCTACCTTTCATCTGTGTCATTCTCTTTCAGTAAATTGTGTCCTGCTTTGTAACACCTTTCATGCTTTGCTACTGGTAATTTTAACTTATTTTCTCTGCTATATTATAAACTCTGTGAGAACACTTGCTTATTAGATGATTTTGATGTGGAGTAACCAATTGTTATGACACTTTTGACATCTCTAAGTTTAAATATTTTTCTCTTTTAATTGACTGCTTCCTTTCCAAAGCTTTAGTAAGTTTTACTAAAATATTTTGGCATTTTCTTATACTATTCTATTTTACTTAACCCCTGAACTCCAAAAACAAGTAAAATGAAGAACTCACCACACTGGAAAGTACAAGAAGCTACTTTCATATGGCTAATAAAATTTCCAACTACTACATTTCTGAAACAAGTTTGGGATATTTTAGGCATAAGGAAAATAAACATATTTTATATGGTGCTTACTATCACATAGATCTGAAGAGAGTAATTCTCTAATTATTAACTTTTAAACAATGTGTATAAATAAATAGGTTCTTTTTTTTTATTCCAGAAGAATTTCTTTGAATTTTCTATACCTCTTACCATATTAGAATTAAATTTGTCAGTATATCAAACGAATTCTTACTTATATACATTAAGTAGGAACTGCTTTAGTCAGCTTTTTAACATCTGCATGGCCTCATAAGGTATCTGATATATCCTCAATATATAGTTGTCAGATTTTTATTGAATAAATAAAGAATTTTGAACAAAAATACAATTTCTTTATAGCAGACTGCATTTCTTTGCTTTATTTTTCCCTGCATAGGTACATAGTTGTAGAAGCCAATATTCTAGAAATTAGACAAATAATTGTAATGGTTCAACATTTAACAATTACCATGTCTGGGAAGTTAATAATGTACTTTTTATAATTATTAATATTTTTAGTAATTCCATTTTTTAATATTACAATTTGGTATAAAAACTACTCAATTCAAATTATATACAAGAGATAGGTAATAGACACTGAATGACCCTAAGATTATTTGATTTTATTTTTATTGAAGAATAAGATTTAGCATGGATATAGCTTTTACTTTGACTTGCACATTATTTTGAATAAATTCATGAAAATGATTTTTAAAGTGCTATCTCTTGGTAAAATGTTAAGTTTTCATGTCATTAGTGGAAAACCAGAAACTGTCATTTCAAAGCATAAATAAATGGACAATCTACATATTTATTAAAATAAAGCCCAATAAAATGTCATTATAACAGACTGTGCAAAGTATGGAAAAGTTGAGCATATATGACAAAAGCCAAGAATACAGGCACCATCAGTGAAGCCCTAACAAGATGGACAATTGGTTTGTTATTCATTGTTACTGTTTTGTTGCTTACAATAATATAACCGATTAGGATTAACTTTTTTTTTTTTCCAACTTTTATTTATTTTTGGGACAGAGAGAGACAGAGCATGAACGGGGGAGGGGCAGAGAGAGAGGGAGACACAGAATCGGAAACAGGCTCCAGGCTCTGAGCCATCAGCCCAGAGCCCGACGCGGGGCTCGAACTCACGGACAGCGAGATCGTGACCTGGCTGAAGTCGGACGCTTAACCGACTGCGCCACCCAGGCGCCCCTAGGATTAACTTTTAATAATTATCTGGAAAATCTTAAATTATGCCTAAACTATTAGGCTAAAACTAAAAGTTACCTTATTTTCCAATAACATGCATAAATTAATTAATCATAACATTCACATGTTATATAGATGTAATCTAAATATTATAAGTTAAAGCATTAACTGATAGATATGAGCTTACATGTTTATTATTCTTTGTATATAATTTAATATATGCTTTTATTTATTTATTTTTTTAACGTTTATTTATTTTTGAGACAGAGAGAGACAGAGCATGAACAGGGGAGGGTCAGAGAGAGGGAGACACAGAATCTGAAACAAGCTTCAGGCTCTGAGCTGTCAGCACAGAGCCCGACGCGGGGCTTGAACTCACAGACCGCGAGATCATGACCTGAGCTGAAGTCGGCCGCTTAACCGACTGAGCCACCCAGGCGCCCCAATATATGCTTTTAATAAAGCAACAAACCTTTTTTTGTGAGACTCAAGGAACTTTTATTGATCATTTTCCTTCTTCATTACCATTGTGAAAAATATTGATTCAGTGATTAATTTGGATTAAGAATAATATTCAAGTATGATACCTCCATATTTTTTTTAAGGCATTTGTTTCTTCAGATGCTTTTTATTTCTGATTAATCTAAAGTATTAAGCAGACATGGAAATAGTTCATAAGAAGAAACACTCCTGGGATGTGAAATTGCTTCAGGGAGGAAATGTCGGAAAGAAAATAAATTCCCTGAGTTGGACCTCTCATGTGAATTCTAGTAAATAGCTACATCCTGTTCTGTCAATACTAATGATCAGAACATGTATCAGAGATGCAATAAAGGAGAGAACATATTAAGACAAAATCTATTGACTTTCCTTAGTGGGTCAAAAGAAATCAAAGAGAGACTTCATGCATAAGGGAAAAGAATAGTTTAGATCTCTGGCAACTACGCAATCTAATGAACACTTAGTTGTTTACCACAACAGATGGTCTCACCTACATGTAAGACAAAAGCCACTTGATTTTTCTACATTAAATAGCAACCATATTTTCTTTTGGCTTCTACATGATTCCTAAGTCATTATAACAAATAAAGACAGTATAAAATAAAATGGATAGCAGTGAGTAAATGATTTAAGCAAACCAATTAAAATATTTCTATTTAATTCAAAGCATCAAAATATGATTAAGAAAGCTACAACTGATTATTCACAATCAACATTTAACTTAAAATTCCTTCTTGACCTATGTGGTTCTTGTGGGAACCAATATTGCCATTAAAGCTACAAAAAGTAGGTGAAAACATCAAAGTAATTATTTTTTAAAAAGGACACACTTCCATAAATACCCTTTACAATTCCCTACAATTCTATAGCTTAAAGTCTACAGTAATTTTATTGTTATTTAAATGACCCACTCAGAACTTTCTTTCATAAAACTAGTCCTTTCCTTATGAAACTAGTTTAACCTGTGTATATGTCAATATAGTTAGGACTCACTGCCAAGAGAACGAGTCAAGAGAGTAATTTTATAAAAATCAGTGTTATTAGTGAGCCATTAAGAAAAAAAAATCGGTAGAAGAAGAGGAGGAGGAGGAGGAAGAAACAAGATTGGTCAGGTCAGAAGATGGCAGTGGAGTAGGTGTGACCTAGGCTTACCTCATTCCATGAGTACAACTAGATAACTATCACATCATCCTAAATACCATAGTAATTGACCCAAATATGGAAAAACAAACTTCGTAAGTAAATGTAGAAAAGAGGCCATATTAAAGAAGGTAGGAAGTGCAGAGACATAGTTTGGGAAACAAACAGATCTT
This sequence comes from Leopardus geoffroyi, assembly GCF_018350155.1. NCBI lineage: Eukaryota > Metazoa > Chordata > Mammalia > Carnivora > Felidae > Leopardus > Leopardus geoffroyi. Next base: position 129,517,996 of record NC_059327.1, read on the forward strand.
GGCTGCTGTGTTGAGGGAGAAGCAGTCACGGAGAAGGGCAAGATACAGATTAACACAAAGGGGAGCACAAAGAGAAAATAAATACCCATAGCAATTGGTTTGGAAAGCTGGAGGGGCCAAATTTCATGACTCCTGGCCACCAGTGGGGCTTAAAGCCTTGAGGTTAAAAGGTCAGTAGGCTTGGCTAGGATAGAGCCTAGGACACTGCCCTGCTTTTTGAGAAAAGACAGGCAAACAACCCTCAAACATATAGAATGGATACAGCGATCTGAAGAATGCCTGGAGCGCACATGGGGAGGTTAGTTACTCACTTGAGAGCATATCAGAGAGAGGCAGTATTCATGGAGGGATTTATCTGAGAACAAAGGAATGGAGAGACACCATTTCCATCCTTTGCCCCTTAGCATAAGAACAGGGACACCTGCTGGAATCAACTGAGTGCCAACACTCCCTATCCAATTGGCTTATACCACTCCCTCCCCCAATCATGTTGAATGAACCTTCCCAGTCTCATTTGCCTCAGTTCTGTCTGGAAGCCCCCCTCCATTAGAAGACTGGCTCAAAACCCTGCTCACACCATGTCTCCCAAGTTGGAAGTTTTGAAGAACCTTGGTTCTGGCAGTGGTGGTGACAAGTCTCATTTCAGAAGCAGACTAGAGTGTACCTAGTTAAAACACATCACATTCAGGCCAGGGACAAAACACTGCTCACAAAAGGAAAAGATGCCTCAGCAGATGACTGGCTTGAATGATAAAGCAGCCAGGAAAAAACAGCAGAGCACATAAAGCACACATTGGAGACACTCCCAGAAGTGCCAAGCCGTGTGGAACAGGGAAACTACACAGTAGGGCACTACAGGACTTATTCTTTATAGAGTCCTTACCCTCAAAAGTGGGATATATAGTTGACTTTCCTAACACAGAAACAGGCAGAGAGACTTAGACAAAATGAGAAGACAGAGAAATTTATCCCAAATAAAAGAGGAAGACAAGGCTACACCCAGAAATCTAAGCAAAACAGATATAAGTAACATACCTGATGGAGTATTCAAAGCAATGATCATGAGGATACTCACTGGACTTAAGAGTGGAAGACATGAGTAAGACCTTTAACACTGAAGTAAGGAATAATAGCAGAGATACAGGGGTCAATAAATGAAATAAGAAATACACTGGATGGAATGAAAGACAGGCTGGAAGAAGCAGAAGAATGAAATAATGACCTAGACAACAGGATAATGGAAGTAATCAAGCTGAACAAAAGAGAGAAGAAAGAAATATGCAAAATAAGAATTGACTTAGGGAACTCAGCGACTCCAACAAATATAATAACATTTGTATTATAGGAGTCCCAGAAGAGAAGGAGAGAGAAGAGGAGGAAGAAAACTTATTTGAAGAAGTAATATCTGATAACTTCCCTAATCTGGGGAAGGAAACATATATCCAGATCCAGGAGGCCCAGAAAACCCCCAACAAAATCAACAAAAGCAAATCCACCTCAAGACATACTGTAATTAAACTGGCAAAATATAGTGATAAAGAAAAAAATTTAAAGTAGCAATACAAAAGAAGACAATAACATATAAGGCAAAATCCATAAGGCTGGTAGGAGATTTTTTAGCAGAAACTTTCCAAGCTAGAAAGGAGTATCATGATTTATTAAAAGTACTGACTGGGAAAAATCATCAGCTGAGCATACTCTATACAGCAAGGCTGTCATTCAGAATAGAAGGAGGGATAAAGTTTCCAAGACAAAAACTAAAGGAGTTCATGACCACTAAATTAGCCCTGCAAGAAATATTAAAGGAGACTCTGAATGGAAAGGAGAAAGTAAAAGTGACAGTGTGAACGTAAGAAACATAAAAGCAGTAAAAATGAATATTTATGTAAAAAAATCAGTCAACAACTCACAAAATAAAAGGATATAAAATATGAAACATACACCCAAATCATGGGGAGAAGAGGAGTAAAGAATGGGTTCAAACTTAAATGACCATGAACTTAAAATAGACTGCTATATGCAGAAGAGGTTATATAGAAACCTCATGGCCACCATATATCAAAAATCATTTGCATTCTTTATGCAAAGAATAAAGAGAAAGAAATCCAAATATATCACTAAAGCAAGTCAGCAAACCACATTAGAGAGAAAAAGCCATGTAAGGATCAGAGAAATCTTTAGAAACAATAACAAAACAAATGATAAAATGACAATAAATATGTATCAATAATTACTTTAAATCTAAATGGATTAAACACTCCAATCAAAAGACATAGGGTGACAGAATGGATAAAGAATCAAGACCCATCTATATGCTGCCTACAAGAGAACCATTTTAGACCCCAAATCCTCTGCATATTAAAACTGAGGGGGTGGAGAAACATCTAACATGCAAATAAATGTCAAAAGAAAGCTTGAGTAGCAATACTTATATTGGACAAAATAGACTTTAAACCAAAGACTGTAACAATAGACAAAGCAGCACACTATATACACTAAAGGGGACAATCCAACAAGAAGATATGACAATTTTTAACTCTTTATGAACCCAACATAGGAGTACTCAAATACATAAAACAGGTAATATCAAACATAAAAGGAATGATCAATGCTTATACAATACTAGTGGGGGACTTTAACACCCCATTTATATCAATGGACAGATCATCTAAACTGAAAATAAACAAGAAAACAATGGCTTTTAATGACACACTACACCAGATGGATTTAACAGATATATATAGAACATTCCATCTTAAAACAACAGAATACAAATTTCTTTCAGGTGCACTTGGAACATTTTCCAGAATAGATCACATATTAGGCCACAAAACAGTCCCTCAACAAATACAATATTGAGGTCATACTGTGCAACTTTCCTGACCTGAACTATGAAACTAGAAGTCAACCACAGGAAATAATACAGAAAGAGCACAAATACATGGATGTTAAAGAAATGCTACTAAACAATGAATGGGTCAACCAAGAAATAAAAGGAAAAATGTTTAAAAGTATATAGAAATAAGTGAAAATGAAACACAACAGTCCCCAAAATCTTTGGGCTGCAGCAAAGGTAGTTGTAAGAGGGAAGTTTATAGCAATATAGGCTTACATCAAGAAATAAGAAAAATCTCAAATAAACAACATAACCTTACAACTAAAGGAGCTAGAAAAAGACCAACAAACAAAACCTAAATCCACAGGCACCTGAGTGGCTCAGTCAGTAACCATCTGACTCTTCATTTCGGCTCAAGTCATTATCTCACAGTTGTGAGTTTGAGCCCCACATCAGGTCCTGAATTGAGTGTGCAGTCTGCTTGGGATTCTCTCTCTCTCACTCTCTGTCAAAATAAATAAACGAACATTTAAAAAATAACCTAAATTCAGCAGAAGGAAGGAAATAATAAATATTAGAGCAGATATAAAAACTAAAAAAAAAAAATATAGAACAGATCGATGAAACCAGGAGATGGTTCTTTGAAAAACAATTACTAAAATTGATAAACCTCTAGCCAGACTTATCAAAAAGAAAAGGGAAAGCACCAAAATAAATAAAATCACAAATGATAGAGGAGAAATAACAACACCAAAGAAATAACAATTATAAGAGGATATTATGAAAAACTATATGCCAACATATTGGGCAACCTAGAAGAAATGGATAAAGTCCTCAAAACATATATATTACCAAAACTTAAATAGGAAAAATCAGAAAATGTAAACATACTGAGAGCCAGCAAAGAAATTGAATCAGTAATCAAAAAACTCCCAACAAATACATGCCTAGGACCAGATGGCTTCACAGGAGATTTCTACCAAACATTTATAGAAGAGTTAATATCTATTCTTTTAAAACTATTACAAAAGATAGAAAAGGAAGGAAAACTTCCAAATCTATGAGGCAAGAATTATCCTTATATGTAAAATGGATAAAGGCACCACAAAGAAAGGGAACTACAGGCCAATATCCCTGATGAACATAAATGCAAAAATCCTTAACAAAATGCTAGCAAACTGAATCCAACAATACATTAAAAAAAAATCCTTCACCATGATCAAGTGGGATTTATTCTTGGGTTGTAAAAGTAGTTGCATATACACAAATCAAAAGTAATACATCTTATCAATAAGAAAGAATAAGAACTATATGATCATTTCAATACATACAGAAGATTTACAAAGTAATTTACAAAGTAAATTATCCATTCTTGATAAAAACCCTCAATGAAGTAGGTTTACAGGGAACATACCTCAATATAATAAAGGCAACCTCTGAAAAGCCCACAGCGAATATCACCCTTACCAGGGAAAAACTGCGAGCTTTTCCTCTATGGTCAGGAACAAGACAGGAATGTCCACTCCTTTCACCCCTTTTATTCAACATAGCACTGAAGTCCTAGCCACGGCAATCAGACAACAAAAAGAAATAAAAGGCATCCAAATTGGTAAGAAAGAAGTAAAACTTTCACTATCTGCAGATGACATGATACTGTATATAGAAAACTCTAAAGACTCCACCAAAAATACTGCTAGAACTGATAAAGGAATTTCGTGAAGTCTCAGATCAGAGTGCAGAAACCTGTTGCATTTCTATACACCAACAATGAAACAACAGGAAGAAAAATTAAGAAAACAATCTCATTTACAATTGTGCCAGAAATAATCAGATACCTAGGAATAACCTAACCTAACCAAATCAAAGAGGTGAAAGACATGTTCTCTGAAAACTATAAAACAGTGATAAATTAAATTGAAGATGAAACAAAGAAATGGAAAGATATTCCATGCTCATGGAATGGAAGAACAAATACTAAAATGACTATACCACACAAAACAATCTACAGATTTAATATAATTCCTATCAAAATGAACAGCATTTGTCACAGAACTAGAGCAAACAATCCTAAAATTTGTATGGATCCACAAAAGACCCAAATAGCTATAGCAATCTTGAAAAAGAAAAGATAAGCTGGAGACCTCATAATTCTGGACTTCAAGTTATATTACAAAGCTATAAAATCAAACAATATGGTACTGGCACCAAAATAGACACATAGATCAATAGGACAAAAGGAAAACCCAGAAATAAACTCACAACTATATGGTTAATTAATCTTTAACAAAGCAGGAAAGATTATCCAATGGAAAAAAAAAAAAAGACATGTCTTCAACAAATGGTATTGGGAAAACTGGACAGCCACATGCAAAATAATTCACTTTCTGACAGCACACACAAAAATAAAGTCAAAATGGATTAAATACCTAAATGTGAGACCTGACACCACAAAAATGCTAGAAGAGAACATAGGCAATACATAGGCAATAACTTCTTTGACATCAGGTATAACAAATTCTTACTAGATATAACTCCTGAGGCAAGGGAAACAAAAGCAAAAACAATTGGTACTTCGTCAAAATATGCTTCTGCACAGCAAATGAAGCAATCAAGAAAACTAAAAGACAACCTACAGAATGGGAGAAAATATTTTCAAGTGACATATCTTATAAGGGTTAGTATCCAAAATCTATAAAAAAAAATTATAAAACTCAACACTCAAAAAACAAATAATCAAATTAAAAAATGGACAGAAGACATGAACAGACATTTCTCCAAGAAGACATCCACGTGGCCAACAGACACTTGAAACAATGTTCATCATCACTTACCATCAGGGAAATGCATCAAAACTACAATTAGATATCATCTCACACCTGTCAGAATAGCTAAAATCAAAAACACAAGAAACAACAAGTGTTGGCAAGGATGTGAAGAAAAAGGAACCGTTTTGCATTGTTGGTGGGAATGCAAACTGGTGCAGCCGCTCTGGAAAACAGTATGGAGGTTCCTCAAAAAGTTAAAAATAGAACTATTCTACTATTGGGAATTTATCTACTGGCTCTTTACCTAATCACACTACTGGGTATGTACATAAAGAATCCAAAAACACTAATTCAAAGGGTTAACTGCAACCCTGTGTTTATAAAATACATATGTAAAATAGCCAAACTATGGAAACAACCCACATGTCCATTGATTGATGAATGGATAAAGATGTAACAAATACACAACAGAATATTGTTCAGTCACAAAAAATGATGGAAATCTTGGCATTTGCGATGACATAGATGGAGCTAGAAAGTATAATGTTAAGTGAAATCAGTCAGAGAAAGACAAATACCATATGACTTTATTCCTATGTGGAATTTAAGAAACACAACAAACAAGCAAAGGGAAAAAGAGAGAAAAAGACACAAACAAATCAAGAAACAAACTCTTTAATTATAGGGAACTAATTGATGGTTACCAAAGGGGAAGGGTGTTTAGAGATGGGATAAGTAGGTCATAGGGATTAAGGAATGTACGTGTTGTGATGAGTAGAGGGTGATGTATGTAATTGTTGAATCATTATATTGTAATACCTGAAAAAATACAATACTGTATGCTAACTATCTGGAATTAAAATAAAAACTTCAAAAGGAAATAAAATTGTTCATATTTTAATTAATAGTAATATTTTCACTTTAGAATTAAAAAAAATAAAAAAAAAAAACCTCTCCTATTCTCATTTTGATTTGGCCCTCATAGTAAGGTCCATTAATCAAAGACCTCAGTTCTGAAATGGTTTTCCTCTGTAGACATCAGAAGTCCTGGAAATGTATAGTGATTTTTATCCAGATATTGTATTCATTCTGGGTAACTTTCTATGTATAATGTGCTTATTTACAATATATTTTATTTTACAGACACTCTCAATCCTGAGCAGAGTAGATAACACTGAGGAAAGTGCAGACATTACACAGAAGGAGATATTTAAAAATCAAAGGGCAGGAGTTTTTACATAAGAAAGGACGAACCTTTTACATCAAACATCCATTATTTCACTTCTTAAACAAAAAATACATTGTCCCTGGTATGTGCTAATTATCGTGATAGACATAGAGATATAAAATATGTATCTATATGCCATCTCTGTTATCAAACCAGTCACCTTAACCTAGCACATACACCTAAGGAAATGGGAAACAAAGAACAAATATATATTTTATGGGGCAGTGTAGTTAAGAATAAGTTCTATTAAATGTGTATCACTATGAAGACAATGGCCAACCACTGGAAATTAGAAGATTGCACACCAGAAGTCAGACTAAGAGATTTATAAAGATAAAACTTTCTATTTCACAGTTTTTTAAACATTTTTTAATGTTTTTATTTATTTTTGAGAGAGAGAGAGAGAGAGAGAGAGAGAGAGAGAGAGAGAGAGACTGAGCATGAGCAGAGGAGGGGCAGACAGAGAGGGAGACACAAAATCTGAAGCAGGCTCCAGGCTCTGAGCTGTCAGCACAAAGCCCTAAGTGGGGCTTGAACTCGTGAGCCAACAGATCATGACCTGATCTGAAGTTGGATGCTTAACCAACTGAGCCACCCAGGTACCCCTCTCCTTCACAGTTTTTAAAGGGCTACCCTGGTAATATGCTTTAATAAGCCAAAGGGTATTGAATAGTGTTGACAGTGGGAAGCATACTTAGTTTGGGGATCTTTTTCAATACGATGAATAAAACAATTCACTTGAAAGAAGAAATGCAATTTTCGAATGAAGCAGTGACTATATTCTAAAAGGATTATGGGGATACATATTGAATCTTCCTCACTCTATTTCACATATGTTAACATCCAGGATTTACACTGAAATGGGTGAATACAAAATACTAAATTTGGGAAGTATTCAAGTAGAAGCCTAGTAACTACTATAAGCATATCTATAAACATACAGTTATAAGCATACAACTAGAACTTCTAACCTACAAGTAAACAGTACATTATTTGTAAAGGTAAATGATTAAGCAAATCTATTTTCCAAGGGAGATATGTTAGATAACAATAGCAATGCTGATGTACATCTTTCCATTGCAATGTTTACCAAAGACAGCTTACGTTTATCTAATATAATTGCAATTGGCAACAAGTTAAAATAGGCATCTTCTTTTCAATTTTGCTTAACAAAGTGAAGCTGAGTTTTCACCTTCACCTAGAAAAAAAAATTACTGCAGAAATTGTCTATTTCTAGAAGAAATATCAAAACTGCCATTGATGCTTTGTACTCTATCACTTTCTTAATTATTATTGGTTGATAATTTAGTTATGAAAAAGCAAACACTTCAGGAAAAAGCATTATGGGAAAATATAACAAATATATTACATTTGTGTAATAAACTGATTCTGTACTATAAAAACAAGGATGCACGTGGGCAATACATGTCCAAACAATAACTCTAGAAGATGTCTCCTATATTAGCTCCAGACATGAATTGCCATTTGCCTTTATATTCTTATGTATGCTAATACTTTATGTACCTCATACTAAGTGTACCAAAATTAGTTTTAATCATATCCCCACATACGTATTCCAGTGCTTTAATGTCCTATCTCAGGAGAAAGTATGACCCATTTATTAAATATAGAAAACTATGTCACTGTTATGCCCCTTTTTGTCCATAATCCAAAATCATATGTTTTGGATGCTATTTCCAAAATATTCCCATTATTTTCTCCTTTCTTCTATTGTTTTCTTTCCTTTTTCTATATCATCGCTCAAGATACTTCCATTGCTTCTTTGTTACAATGGCTTTCATTGGTTTCTTTTCCTTCAAATATGATATTCTGCATTGGTACTAGGATTGTTTTGCTCAAATAAATATCATATTAACCATTTCAACCACTGTTAGAGGCATCTATTGTTAATTACAAAGATATTTTTTTTAAAGCTTAGCATATAAGACACTTTGGATTCTGACACCAATCTGTATTTCCAACCTGATCCAGAGCATACTCTCCTTGGCACATGCACACTCTACCTCCCTTTAGTAGTTGATTCATTGTTACTAAAATGTTACGCACTTCAAGACCTAGAAGACCCTATTCAAACAAGTCCATCTTTCTGAAATGCCATTTTCCTTTTTTTTACATGTATCAACCTGCCACTCATTCTATGAAGATCAGCTCACACATTACTACTGGTCCTTTTAAGTTTAATCCATTTCTTCCTTCTGCTATGCTGTTAGCATATTTTTTAAAGTTTATTTATTATTTATTTTGAGAGAGAGCTTAAGCAGGGGAGGGGCAGACAGAGAGGGAGAGAGAGTATCCTAAGCAGACTCCATGCTGTCAGCACAGAGCCTGATGAGAGGTTCAATCTCACAACTGTGAGATCATGACCTGAGCCAAAATCAAGAATCTGATGCTTAACCAACTGAGTCACCCAGGTGTCTCTATGCTCTTAGATATTTAACTCTGTTTATATACATTATTTATTTTGAAGAGATTAAGGTTGGGGTGTCTAGTCTCTGTGCTGGCCTAATGACTTTGTGTCAGGAGTTGATTTTCCTACTCTGTAAAGAAAATAGGATGTCTCCTATGCAAGAGAGTATATAATCTCAAGAGAAGGGATATCAGTATCAAAGTCCAAAGGCTGAGGCTGCATCCATACAAACAAGAAAGCACTAGGTTAAAAGGTTAGATTATATTCAGAGTTGGAGGAATTTTCAATGTAAGTAATTGATATGCTCATTCAGCCAAGAAAGTCTTCATGTTCCCTGATCAGTAGGATAAGAGCTTTGGAGACCCTGTGACTGTTTCATGTTATGAGAACACAGGTCTTTCTTATTCTTGTCAGCAAGAAAACATAACCATAGATTTTGTTTAAGACCCTGCATTTCCTTGTTATTTTTTCATACCTTTTAGTTAGTGATAGAACTCTATCTTTTTATCTATCTGATCACTTTTTTGCCAGTTTTTCTAGAAAGCTACTTGTTTCTTCTTGGGATCGGTTCAGTCTCGGTTTCTAAAAACAGCTATACAGGGTTCCTTTCCCTCATTCTCTCTTGGTATCTTCAGTCACTAGGTACAATCACTTAGTTATTAGCAGTAAATTACCACCAATGAATATCAAACTGAAAACTCTCAGATTGTTACTCACCGAAAACTGGAGAGAAAAATCTCCAAGAATTTGACAAGTGTTCATTAAATGCTTGGGGTTACCTACATCATTTTGTAACTATATCTCATTTAAGCAGAATTATATTTTTATCCTTCCAAACTCAGCCAATCTGTTTTCCTTTTATTCTGAAGAACTGAAATGTTCTCACTTATTTTAATACTTAAAAATGATTAAGCATTTATAAAAGAAAATGAATATAATGTCTAAAAATACTCCTCCAAAAAAATGCTATAACCTGTCATGAAGAAACTTCTTAAAAATACTAAAAGTTTATAAATTTGTGTCTTTCAGTGTAGTGGAAACATTTCACCATTTAAGAGTCATCCGACCAAAGTGAAACTCAAGTTACTAAATTACCAATTAGATGACAGGGAACATTATATAACGTTCAATACTTTTAATACTTTATCTGTCATTGATACGTGTGTCCTGTTTCCTCTCAGAAAAAAAATTAAATATAAACTAATATAAAGCCATTTCATAAAATACCAAAATTTTTCCAGGCTAGATTTTCTTTTATTCAGTATAGTCACTGCTTTAAATAGATGGCTTGTGTCATTCTAACCTGAGGACCATTTCACATTTAAAGCTGACCTAGAGCAGTATTTTTCAACTGATATTTTATAGTTGTAAGAACTTTTTAAAATAATTATGTAGAATTCTTATAGATAAAAGTTCAGTGAAACAAAGAAGTACTAATTAAGATACTGGAGATTAAAGAAAAAAAAAAAACAGAAGTTGAGGGGATTTTCTTTGCTAGTAGACCTGCCTTACAAGAAACACTGAAGGGAGTTTTTCATGATGAAATGAATAGATACTAAACAGTAACTTGCATCCACATGAAGAAATAAAGAGTACCAGTAGAGATAACCACATAGATAAATGCAAGACATAATAAAAATATATTTTAAAATCTTTCTTCTCACATAAAATTTAAAAGGCACTTGCAAAAAGCAATTATTATAAAACAACATTGATAGCTAACATATAAAGATATAATCTGTATGACAATAGAGCACTAAGCATGGGGGAAACAAAGTTGTATTGAAACAAAGGTCTGTATACTATGGAAATTAAGTTGATATTAATCTGAATGAGATTATTAAAAAAATTTAATGTTTTATTTTATTATTGAGAGATAGAGAGAGACAGCATGAGTGGGGGAAGAGCAGAGAGAGAGAGGGAGACACAGAATCCAAAGCAGGCTCCAGGCTCTAAGCTGTCAGCACAGAGCCCGACTCGGGGCTCGAACCCACAAACTGTGAGATCATGCCCTGAGACAAAGTCAGATGCCCAACCAACTGAGCCACCCAGGCACCCCTCAATGAGATTATTTTAAGTGAAGATATTAATGATAATCACTGGGACAACCAGTAAGAATATATCTCAAAAATATATAGTAAAAGAAACAAGGAAAATAAAATTATACACTAGAAAATATCACAAAGAAGGCAGTAATTGATTAATAGAAGAACAAAAAAGTCATAAAACTTATAGAAAAACATAGCAAAATGGCAGATATAAATCCTGTCTTATCATTAAGTACATGAAATGTAAACTGGCTTATTATGAGAAATACTATGAACAATTGTACGATAAAATGTGTCTGGTATTTTTGCCATAAGCATCTTTGCCACAGCATTTTTGCCATATAACTAATAGGCTGTAGGACAATTTTGCCATAAGAGATAAAAAAGAAAGTGGTTGACAGTTTGCTTTGAAAGCTTGGTTTCATTTCTACATTGACACAGTACTCCATTACTATAGTACGTAAATCTTATCCCTCATAATGGTCAGCGCAACGGTGGATAGTTTTGAACCCACATTCCCCACAGATCTTTGGAACATCTATCAACAGACATAAGACAATACGCCAAGAACAAAAAACAAAAGGTTTTCACAACACAATACAAAACTTGGTTACAAGTAAGAATCCAAGCCTTTGAAGACTGATACCTATCTGAATGAAGGAAGAAGTTTTAACAGAAAAAGTATAATGCCAAATAAGAGAACAAATCAAAATGCAATAAAAAAGCATAATATTAAGAATGAAAAATACTGAAAACAAGTTTTTAGGTATAATCCACAAAATAAAATCAGTGATTTGCACAGTATTGCCATGAATCTACACTATACGTTTAAATTTATTCAATAATAAAATAATTGGAGGATTTAGGAATACATCAAGTAAATAAGAAAAGTAAATGAAAATCAGATGGGCATGGTAAATGACATTTTTTTTACATTATTACTCTGGTTACCTGACTTGTGTCAGCATGACAATTTTGACTGTTAAACAGTTTTAAAATATATTCATATTTAGTCATGTTTTTCTTTAATATACATGCATAATGGCCATTGGCTAAATAATGATTACAAGAGGTGATAGGTGATAAGACGCACTGATACTGAAATAAAATTAGTGACTAAAATAAATAAAAATGATAATGGCTTTGCAATTTTTCCTTAAAGATTATTTCAGTGATGAGAATAAGATAAAATTATTGTTCAGTACTATTTAATAAAGCCATATGAAATTAAGTGACAGTATAATGAAACCTCTATAAAATTGTTTGCATGCAGGGGCGCCTGGGTGGCTCAGTCGGTTGAGCGTCTGACTTCACCTCAGGTCATGATCTCACACTCCGTGAGTTTGAGCCCCGCATTGGGCTCTGACAGTTCAGAGCCTTGAGCCTGCTTCAGATTCTGTGTCTCCCACTCTCTCTGCCTCTCCTCTGTTCATGCTCTGTCTCTGCCTCAAAAATAAATAAAAACATTAAATTTTTTTAATAAAAAAAATAAAAAAATTGTTTGCATGCAAATGCTTATTGTTTATGAATCAAATGCCATCATTACAATTAAAACACACTCAAGCATTTTTAGTGGGTAACATAAGACTATTCTTGCCCGGAAAAAGATTTGTAGCTCTTATTAGGCTTTCATTTCATTTGGCCATTTTAGGAAATTTTAGATTTGGGGGGGGAAAACAGCCAATAGATAGAAAGAGATGAGTAGGAAAACCAGTTAAAACCTGGTACATCCACATTTTAAACCACAGTTAATGAATACTCAGTCAGATACAATTCTCCTAACTCTAAAAAATATGCCCCTGTTCCTCTAAAAATAGACTACGCATCATTCTAGCCTCAATGTTTAACAGTAATCTCCCCTACAAAGTGGCATCTGCTATACTCAAATACTAAAAACATGTGTACAGTCTGTGACATGTAGCCTTGTAATCCTGCACATTTATAACCCAAAACCTCAAAGTGATTTAAATTAATTCAGTTCAGTAAGTATATAAAAAGGACTTTTATATGCAGAAGGGACAGTAATGTAAGAATCCCTTCCGAGATAAATCCAATGTACTCATTCAATTTAATGGTACATCTCATTAAACTCTCATTATATCCTGCCACTGACAAGAATTCAGGAAACTTTTGAAAATCATCATTATAATCATATATTTAGTGCTAAGAGGCTAGAGAAAATCTAATGAAGATATTTTCTTTTTAACAAATTTTAATGTAACTGTTGAGTCATTTGGATGACTGCCTTTCTCAACTTCTAGTCTAAATTTTATATTTTCCCAAAAGTTCTTTTCACATATTTTAAGGCATAGAGTCCTTAATTTTATCTTAAGAGTAAACATAACAAAAAGAAATGATGTGTGTATTTCTAACAATATCTTCTATTATTTTAACCTACTCTCAACAATAATATCGTCTTTTAAACTGGGCACATTGTAGGCTCCTGTTGCAGTATCTTTGTTTTTCAATTTCAGTCCTACAAATATTGAATTTAATACCCTTCCTAAAATGATTCTTCTAATCCTTTTCCTGCATGTTTTTATTATGTTAATCCTGATGAAACCTCCAAAGTAACTCCTAAGGGCATTTTTTTATTGTCACAATTCATTGAAACATGAAAGGGATTATAGAGCATTCATCATTCTATCATTTCAGTCATTTCAAAAGGCATTTAGGCAATGCTAATTTAAGATTAAATATCAAGAATAATATTCATTTTTTTCTACCATTTGCTTAAATTAAGTCCAACCAATTACTGTGTAGTCATTTCAAAGACTAGGCTAAATATCTTTTTAGTCATGGAAAAAATACCACCAAGTTTTTGTCAAGTCCAAACTGCCTTTTTAAAAAAAAAATTTTAATGTTTATTTATTTCAGAGACAGAGACAGACCATGAGCGGGGGAGGGGCACAGAGAGAGGGAGACAAAGAATCAGAAGCAGGCTCCAGGCTCTGAGCTGTCAGCACAGAGCCCTAAGCGAGGCTTGAATTCACAAACTGTGAGATCATGACCTGAGCAGAAGTGGTCGCTCAACCGACTGAGCCACCCAGGAGCCCCCAAACTGCCTTCTAATTAGAGAATCACTTAGTTTTATTTCTTTCAAAGTCTAAATCTTCACCAAATATATATATCCAAATATATACCTAAGAACTTATTTCAACACTTGGTGATAGATTTCCATGTTTGGTCTGAGAGCAAAATAATTCCTAGGGATACAGTTTTTTTAAGGGTAAACTTTTCACTAAAGGTTTTCAGCATTTTGTTGTTGTTCTTCTTCTTGTTGTTTATTTATTTCAGCATCTCTTATTAGAATTTTTACCTGATTTTTTTATATCATTTTAGCCATTATCTTAGATATTAGTCATATACTCTAATTTCGCATGTAATGCTTATTCTAAAATGTTATTACTGTTAAGACTTTAAAACAGATTCCAGTGTAAAAAATTATACTGTTTCACCTCATGTTTCTCTCATGTCGCACACTGTAGCTGCGTATACAGATAGATGATGGTGGTAGGGACGTCCAGTCAAGAGTAGGCTCTCTTAAGCTGGACTGTTTGGACCTGTATACTGGTTTAACTAAAGGCTGTGTGATTATTGAGTTAATTAACCTCTATGGTTTTGTTTCATCATCACTAAAAGGAGGGTATTAATGGTAGATACTTCTTAAGATTGTGAGATTAAATGAGTTAAGGGGCGCTTGGGTGGCTCAGTCAGTTAGGCGTCCGACTTCAGCTCAGGTCACGATCTCGCAGTCGGTGAGTTCGAACCCGGTGTCGGGCTCTGGGCTGATGGCTCAGAGCCTGGAGCCTGCTTCCGATTGTGTGTCTCCCTCTCTCTCTGCCCCTCCCCCGTTCATGCTCTGTCTCTCTCTGTCTCAAAAATAAATAAAACGTTTAAAAAAATAAATGAGTTAATAACCTTGCATATGGAAAATACGCAATAAATGTTATTGTTGCCATTGATATCATTAGTAAAGGCTTGGGAAAAAACTTAATGTAATTTTACTTAATTTTTTCAGTAAGATTATTACAAACTCCCTGAACCCAGCAATTTTACTTTGCTTTTATGGCAGTCACTATTTTTTAAAGCTTTATTGAGGTACAAATTATATGTCATAAAATTCACCCTTTGAGAAATACAAATCAAAACGACACTGAAATACCATCTCACACCAGTCAGAGTGGCTAAAATTAACAACTCAGGAAACTACAGATGCTGGCAAGGATGTGGAGAAGTGGGAACTCTCTTAAACTGTTGGTGGGAATGCAAACTGGTGCAGCCACTCTGGAAAACAGTATGGCGGTTCCTCAAAAATTTAATAACAGAACTACCCTACGACTCAGTAATAGCACTACTTTCCAAAGGATACAGGAGTGCTGATGCATAGAGGCACATGTACCCCAATATTTATAGCAGTGCTTTCAACAACAGCCAAATTATAGAAAGAGCATAAATGTCCATCAACTGATGAATGGGTAAAGAAGAGGTGGTTTATATATACAATGGAATACTACTTGGCAATGAGATAGAATGAAATCCTGCCATTTGCAGCAATGTGGATGGAACTGGAGGGTATTATGCTAAGTGAAATAATTCACTCAGAGAAAGGCAGATATCATATATTTTCACTCATACGTAGAATTTGAAAAACTTAACAGAAGACCAGAGAGGAAGGGAAAGGGATAAAAATAGATACAAACAGAGACGGAGGAAGGCAAACCGTAAGAGACTCTTAAATACAGAGAACAAACTGAGGGTTGATGGCAGGGAGGGGAAAATGAGTGATGGGCATTGTGGAGGGCACTTGTTGGGATAAGCACTGGGTGCTGTATGTAAGCGATGATCACAGGAATCTACCCCAAAGCCAAGAGCATACTGTACACACTGCAGGTTAGCCAATTTGACAATAAGTTGTATTTTTAAAAATTCACCCTTTGGGGCGCCTGGGTGGCGCAGTCGGTTGGGCGTCCGACTTCAGCCAGGTCACGATCTCGCGGTCCCTGAGTTCGAGCCCCACGTCAGGCTCTGGGCTGATGGCTCGGAGCCTGGAGCCTGTTTCCGATTCTGTGTCTCCCTCTCTCTCTGCCCCTCCCCCGTTCATGCTCTGTCTCTCTCTGTCCCAAAAATGAATAAACGTTGAAAAAAAAAAAAATTCACCCTTTGAAAATGTTCAATTCAATAATTTTAATAAATTTAGGTATTTTTGCACCATCACAGTGAACAATTTCAGAATTTTCCATCCCTCCAAAAAGGTTCCTTACACCTGTTTCCAGTCAATCCCAAAAATATCCCTAGTCCCAGGCAACAACTGATTTGCTTTCTGTCTTTAAAAATTTATCTTTTAAGGACATTTATATAAATACAACCATATAAAAAATAGTCTTCTGTATCTGGTTCCTTTCACTTAACATCAAGTCTTTGAGGTATATTTATGTTGTAGCATGTATCAGTAGTTTGTTCCTGTTTGTATATAAATAGTTTTCCACTACATTGGTAACACCATATTTTATTTGCATATTCATAAATTAAAGAACATGTGGATTTTTTTTTGTTTTTTGTGTTTTTTTTTTTTTTTACTATTTTGAATAATGTTGCCATGAACATTCAAGTGTATTTGCACAGATTTTTTTTACGTATGTAGAGTATGTAAATAGGAGTGAAGCTGATGAGATGTATGGCAGGTTATATTTAACTTTTTAAGAAACTGTCAAAATGTTTTTCAAAATTGTTGAGTTATGTTACCCTCCCACCAGCAATACATTCCAGTTTCTCCACATCCTCAGCATCATTTGACACTATTATTTGATTACAGTCATTCCTTTGTAATCTCTTTGTGGTTTTAATTTGTACTTCCCTGATAACTAATGATGTTTAGCATCTTTGTTTTTTTTTTAATTTTTATTTTTAATGTTTATTTATTGTTTAATATGAAATTTATTGTCAAATTGGTTTCTATACAATACCCAGTGCTCATCCCAACAGGTGCCCTCCTCAATACCCATCACCCACCCCCCATCAACCCTCAGATTGTTCTCAGTTTTTAAGAGTCTTTTACGCTCTGGCTCCCTCCCTCTCTAACATTTTTTTCCCCTTCCCCTCCCCCATGGTCTTCTGTTAAGTTTCTTGGGATCCACATAAGAGTGAAAACATATGGTATCTATCTTTCTCTGTATGACTTATTTCATTTAGCATAACAACTTTCCAATTCCATCCACGTTGCTACAAAAGGCCATATTTCATTCTTCTCATTGCCACATAGTATTCCATTGTGTATATAAACCACAATTCATTTATCCATTCATCAATTGATGGACATTTAGGCTCTTTCCATAATTTGGCTATTGTTGAAAGTGCTGCTATAAACATTGGGGTACAAGTGCCCCCGTGCATCAGTACTCCTGTATCCCTTAGGTAAATTCCTAGCAGTGCTATTGCTGGGTCATAGGGTAGATATATTTTTAATTTTTTGATGAACTTCCACACTGTTTTCCAGAGCTGCTGCACCAGTTTGAATTCCCACCAACAGTGAAAGAGGGTTCCCATTTCTCCACATCCTCTCCAGCATCTATAGTCTCCTGATTTGTTCATTTTAGCCACTCTGACTGGCGTGAGGTGATATCTGAGTGTGGTTTTGATTTGTATTTCCCTGATGAGGAGCAACATTGAGCACCTTTTCATGTGCCTGTTGGCCATCCGGATGTCTTCTTTAGAGAAGTGTCTATTCATGTTTTCTGCCCTTTTCTTCACTGGATTATTTGTTTTTCGGGTTTGGGGTTTGGTGAGTTCTTTATAAAGTCTACTAGAACTGACACAGGAATTCAGCAAAGTCACAGGATACAAAATCAATGTACAGAAATCAGTTGCATTCTTATACATTAATAATGAAGCAACAGAAAGACAAATAAAGAAACTGATCCCATTCATAATTGCACCAAGAAGCATAAAATACCTAGGAATAAACCTAACCAAAGATGTAAAAAATCTGTATGCTGAAAACTATAGAAAGCTTATGAAGGAAATTGAAGAAGATATAAAGAAATGGAAAAACATTCCGTGCTCAATGATTGGAAGAATATTATTAAAATATCAATACTACCCAAAGCAATCTACACATTCAATGCAATCCCAATCAAAATTGTACCAGCATTCTTCTCGAAGCTAGAACAAGCAATCCTAAAATTTGTATGGAACCACAAAAGACCCCGAATAGCCAAAGAAATATTGAAGAAGAAGACCAAAGCAGGAGGCATCACAATCCCAGACTTTAGCCTCCACTACAAAGCTGTAATCATCAAGACAGCATGGTATTGGCACAAAAACAGACGCACAGACCAATGGAATAGAATAGAGACTCCAGAATTAGACCCACAGAAGTATGGCCAACTAATCTTTGACAAAGCAGGAAAGAATATTCAATGGAAAAAAGACAGTCTCTTTAACAAATGGTGCTGAGAGAACTGGACAGCAACATGCAGAAGGATGAAACTAGACCACTTTCTTACACCATTCATAAAAATAAACTCAAAATGGATAAAGGACCTGAATGTGAGACAGGAAACCATCAAAACCCTAGAGGAAAAAGCAGGAAAAAAACCTTTCTGACCTCAGCCGCAACAATTTCTTATTTGACACATCTCCAAAGGCAAGGGAATTAAAAGCAAAAATGAACTACTGGGACCTCATCAAGATAAAAAGCTTCTGCACTGCAAAGGAAACAATCAACAAAACTATAAGGCAACCAACAGAATGGGAAAAGATATTAGCATCTTTGTATGTATTTATTAGTCAATCATATATATGCTTTTGTGAAATGTTTATTTATTCAGAGTTTTGTCCAACTGTAACAGTTATAATGTTGCTTTCATAAGCTGAATTAATCTATTTATAACCTTTCTTGATCTAAGAGTCTTATAAGTTATTTAAAGAAAACATTCTCATTGTTTTTGTCTTTAGTAGATTCTAATGTTTTAATAAAATATTTTGTAGTCTGGAGCCTTTGTATCCTGGCCTCCCGAAAGTTTACATAGTTCATTTTTAACCTTCGTTAACTCAGAGTAAGTTATTTCTCAAAAGATAGATAGAAACACATATTTATAGGTCAGTGCTTTACCATGTTTCAAATACATTGAAAGCATTTTCCTCACTAATACTTTCCATATACCATATATATGATTAATTTATTTCTAATATTTTCTCAAATCCCCTTTCCATAGCATATACAGATTGAGAATATGCAACTCTTATAGACTTCTGATAAACAGTGGTTTCAAGGTAAAATTTGTTTTAAAATTCAAGGACATATTGATTCAAAATATTGCAGATTATGCATGGATATCAAATTGAAAAATCCATACCATAATTATGGGTCATTACTATTTTAAAAGCATGCCATTGATGACTCTCTGTAATTTGAATATAAGTTAAGACTATATTCAGCCAATCTATTTATTCCTCCAATATTTTATTAAACCATTACAAGTCAGGCACTATTACAGCACTTGATATTCACTAAAGAACAAAATCAGATTGTTCTGTATTCATTTTACTACATCACACTGCCAGAAGCCAGCAAAACAAAGAGAAAAAAAAATTAAACAGAAAAATTATTTAAAAGTAATGAAATATATTCATATTATATTTCTGAAGGAAATAATAACCTAGTGTTTCTTCATGAGGAATAATTGCCAAGTATGAGACCTGCTTTAGGTAGAAGTCGTATTTTTGTGGTTCCGCTTCATTATCTCTAAGAGGAGCTATTAATAGGAGCTACTTCATAGGATTGCAGTGAAATCAAGGGAGTTAAAAGAACTAGCAAAGAAAACACTAAATAAACATTATTATTATTGTTGATACTGATATTATCATTACACACTAAAGAATTTTTTATTTAATTTTTTGAAACTTCACTTTAGTATGAAATCAGCATGCTCTACAGTAAGTAGTAAAAAGGTAAAAAAAAAATTTAAGTAAAAGACTTAATTTTCCTCAGGAGAAATGAAGATGGAATAAAGAAGTTGATTTAAAAAATGAAAGTTAAATATGGAAATAAAATGTTAAAATTCATTACTTATATAAAAGGAGCCTAGGGGGGATTTTTTTTAAATAAATAAATTAATAGGAGGAAAATCGGTAGATATTTTTCCAGAATTTAAGAGGAAAGATCCAATTTTAGAAGTCTAAAAAATATGAACAGTGCATTGAAGGAGACACACAAGCACACAATTACATACACACTATAATAGAAGACAAAAGTTAACCGTTAAACCTCCTAAAAAGGGAGAGTAGATTACTTCCAAAATAATAAGTTACAAATTGATAATGAGATCCCTTAACAGCAATGCTGGCTGTAAGAAATAATAATGATATATTTCAAAGTCTAAAAGAAGGCACTTTGTTTATTGATTGATTGATTGATTGATTGAAAAAGACAATTAAACCTAGGATTTTATTTTATTTTATTTTTTAATGTTTATTTTTAATTTTTGAGACAGAGAGAGTGCACAAATGGGGGATGGGCAGAGAGAGACAGAATCTGAAGCAGGCTCCAGGTTCTGAGCTGTCAGCACAGAGCCCGACATGGGGCTTGAACCCACAAACTTTGAGATCACGACCTGAGCTGAAGTCGGCTGCCTAACCCACTGAGCCCCTCAGGTGCCCCCAAAACCTAGGATTTTATATCTAGGAAAATTATCATTTATAAGATGAGATTTAAAAATAGAGATATACATAAATTAGACACTAATATATAATTTAGTTAGCAAATTTTGTTGTCTAAAATAGAAAAGATTTTAAAAATACAAAATTCTCGAAAAAGTTAACACAGTGGCAGAAGCAGAAGTATGGGTACAGAAACAGAAGAGAGGGAAAAAAGAGTACACAAAAATACAATTTTTATTTAGGGAAAGTTACATATGTTTATAAGTATAAAGATTAAATAGATAAAAGAAAATATCAGCCCTCATAGAGGCAATTTTCAAAAGAATATAAATGGATTAAACAATTCTACGAATTAGTTGAAAGAAGTGTGGAAAATCCAAAGGAAGACAGGAAATGAAAATAAATATAAAATAAAATGGAAGAAAAATTCCTAATATATCAATGACTACAATAAATGTAAACAGTTAAACCAAATATAATTAAAGATCTTCAAATTAAAAAAATAAGGATGAGCAATATGAATACAAGAAACAGGGGCACCAGTTAAGCAACTGACTCCTGATTTCGGCTCAGGTTGGGCTCTGAGCTGGGTGTACAGGTGTTGGGCCTACTTAAAATTCTCTCTCTCTCTCTCTCTCTCTCTCTCTCTCTCTCTCTCTCTCCCCCCCCCCGCCCCTCTCCCCTGTTTGTGCATTCCCTCTCTCTCTCCCTCTCTCTCTCTCAAAACAAACAAACAATCAAACAAAAAATACAAAAGAAAAAAAGCAGTTAAATCAGAAGGAGGCTAAAATCTAAAAATAAAGGAATAAGACGATGGACCAAAAAAAATCTAAGAAGCATTCTTAATATGAAACAATTTGGTATTTAATGAAAAGCAAAACAAGCAAAAAAACTAACAAAGTGTCATAAAAAATGGTGTATTATATACTGGTAAAAGTAAAATGGATCAATATAATGTTTTTTAGCATGAGACATACCTAATAATAAAGATACAGACTATATTCATATGAATATAGCAACTAACTATGAAGTTTTAAAAGCACTTAATATATTTTCATCAAAGGCCGATAGTTAAAGAAAAAAATAAAGATATAGAAAAACATTGAAAATCATAATTATTCTAAGCTAATAAATTATAATCATGAGTGTATTTAACACATTATCAGGTATTGGCTAAGTACCTACATTAATTCATTCATTTAATCCCTAGTCCAAATTTATGGAATTTGTCTTATTGTTATCTCAGTTTTTCATCTAAGAAAACCAAACAGAGTGTTTAAGCAATTTGTCCAAGGTTGCTCAGAAAGAACTGGCAAAACAGGATTGCAAAATCAGTTATTCTGAACTGCACAGTCTATGCTATTAAGCAGCACATTATATTGCAATAAACATTGCTTTATTCAAAGCAATAAAATTTTTTTTAAGCATTTATGAAACATTCATAAAATTTGACCATGGACAATGCTAAAAATAAAGCAGTAATTTTTAAAGAACTATATCACTTACTGTGGTCTTTAGTCATAATAAGTGAAATTAGGAAATAAAAAAGATTAAAAATCCTCCACATCAAGAGAATAAGACACTCGATAGACTGGGAGCAAATATTTGCAAAAGGCATATCTGACAAGAACTATTATCCAAAATATACAATGAAATCTTAAAACTTAACAAGAAAATGAACAACCCAATTAAAAAATGAGCAGAGACTTGAACTGACATCCCATCGAAGAAGACATACAGATGGAAAATAAGCATATGAAAATATGTTCAACAATATATGTCATTAGTGAAATGCTAACTAAGATGAGATACCACATGACGCTATTAGATGGTCAAAATCTAGAACACTAACAGCACTAAACGCTGACAAGAATGTTGAACAACAGGAATTCTCATCCATTTCTTATGAGAATGCAAAATTGTACGGCCACTATGGACACATGTTGGAAGTTTCTTACAAAATTAAACATATTCCTACCATATGATCCAACAGTCACACTCCATGGTATTTACCCAAATGAATTAAAAACTTACGTCCTCACAAAAACCTGCACATAGATGTTTACAGAAGATGTATTCATAATTGCCAAAAGTTGAACACAACCAAGATGTCCCTCAATAGGTGAATGGATAAACTGTGGTACATCCAGACAATGGAATGTTATTCATCACTAAAAAGAAATAAGCCACCAAGACATGAAAAGATATGGTGAAAGCTTTAATGCACATTACTAACTAGAAGAAGCCAGTTTGAAAGGGTTACATACCTTATGATTCCAACTATATGCTTGGAAAAAGCAAAACTATGCAGACAATAAAAGATCAGTGGTTGCTAGAGGGTAAGGGAGAAGGGCGGGATGAATAGGCAGAACTCAGTGAATTTTAAGTCAGTGAACCTATTCTCTATGTTACTGGAATGGTGGATATACATCATTATACATTTATCAAAACCCATAAAATTTACAGTAGGAGTAAACTAATGTTAACTATGGAGTTGGGGTGATAATGATGTTATCAGTGTAGGTTCATAGACTGTAATAATGCACACTCTGGTATGGGATGTTGATAATGGGGGAGTCTGTACATATATGTGGGAACAAGACCTATATAGGAAGTCTCTACACTTTCCTCTTAATTTTACTGTGGACCAAAAACTACTTTAAAAAATAATTAATTAAAATAAAAAAGTTCCATATATCTGGATCCTTAAAAATATATGTATAGTACACAATCTTCACGACCAAACAGCAAAAACATTGGTAATTATCAAAATTTGTGTATACAAACATCTACTCCTTTGATGAAAATTTAGACTATATAAGTTACATAATTATATAAATTAAATTAAATTGAAATAAATTTGACCCAAACATTCCAGACATGATTTTAAGCCTTAGAGAAATTCCTACACAAGTACAGAAAGGTACATAAAGTAGAACGCTGTATCTTAGCATCATTTGCAGTAACAAGAAAATGGAAGTAATCTAAGGTAGACAGAGGCATCATTAGCATAGTATATAAATTGTAGTGGATAAAGTATAATGGAATTCTCGGCCGTGTTTAGAAGCATTGAATAAATCTCCATGGATACTTTAAACATAAGAATGAGTGAAAAAATAAATTGAGTTACAGCCTTATAAATTAAGCACACACAATACCATATTTTAAATATGAAAATATGGTCATTAAAGTGCATATATGACACTCATTAGAAAAGTGCATAGAAGGAGCGGGGCCTGGGTGGCTAAGTTGGTGGTGTCCCACTCTTGAGTTTGGCTCAGATCACTATCTCATGGTTTGTGGGATGGAGCCCTACCTTGGGCTCTGAGCTGACAGAGTGGAGCCCTTGGGATTCTTTTTCTTTCCCTCTCTCTGCCCCTCCCCTGCTCTCTCTCTCTCTGTCAAAATAAAATAAATATTAAAAAAAAATAAAAGTGCATAAAAAGGAGAAGTTGGGAGTAGGAAAAACATACTTAAGAAAAGAGTGGGTGAGGACAGTATGCCATAAACTGAAAAATATCATTAGATGATCTCTCTATACCTGACATGCCCACAAAAGAGAAAGAGAAAGAGAAAATTATGATTATAAAATTCACCTACCTAAATAAATCTACCAATCAAGAATTTTTTAATCTTTCCAGAAAAAAATGAAGTATACAATTAGAGTTATCAATGATTATTATACTTATTTAAAATGGAGAAAGAGAAATTTAGATAAACATACTTTCTCAAGGTCACCCAACCAGTAATAAAAACATAAATAGAACAAAGATTATGGATAACTTCTAGAGTAATGTTCTATCACCTACATACCACTTTATCTCATTAGAGTAAATATAAGGGGGAAACTGTTAGGAAATGAAAGTATAGTTATCCTGGGGAGATAATATATAGTATAAATAATTCTCCCTTTTCTCTGTAGTGGCAAATTTCACTGAATTATTTTCTAGCTAAAGCAGCAAGGAGTAGGGGAAATATCTATATATATATTTTTTACTGATTTTCTTTAACTTTTATTTTAACTTCACAGTATGGTAGAAATGGATTTCTCATTTTGAAACCAACAAAGAATGTCATTTTGCTTTTCTCACTCTGACCTTGGGTCGATTTTCCATTTGCATATTCCATCTCAACTGCTATATTTCTTAGTATCAAGGACTGAATACAGAGCGGAACTGTGCTTCTTAATGTATCATCTGTTCACAATTGTTTTGCATAATAGCTATATGTTGCTTGGAGATGCACAGTTAATCGCAGTAATCCACACTATAAACTGTAAGGCTGGATATTTAAATTACCTCTTTCACATATGGGGGGGGGGTAGGGAATGTGGGAAAAAGGTACTTCTAAAGGTTAAAGGAAAATTCATAGTTTTTCCATAAACAATTTATTATAAAATATTAAATGTCAGTTTATTTAGTCTGACTAGTCCTTTCATTAAGAACTTTTTCCTCCCCCACTCATGCTCTTTCTCTCTTTAAAAATTAATAAACATTAAAAAGGGGGGGCACCAGGGTAGCTCAGTTGGTTAAGAATCTGACTTCAGCTCAGTTCGTCTCACTGTTCATTGGTTCGAGCCCTGCATTGGGCTCTGTACTGCCAGCTCAGAGCCTGGAGCCTGCTTCAGATTCT
Organism: Leopardus geoffroyi; assembly: GCF_018350155.1. Taxonomy (NCBI): domain Eukaryota; kingdom Metazoa; phylum Chordata; class Mammalia; order Carnivora; family Felidae; genus Leopardus; species Leopardus geoffroyi. The sequence goes on from NC_059327.1 coordinate 129,543,593, forward strand.
GTGTCTCCCTCTCTCTCTGCCCCTCCCCCACTTGCACTCTGTCTCTCAAAAATGGGTAAACGTTAAAATATTTTTTTAAAAATTAAACATTAAAAAAGAACTTTTTAAAGGTTGATGTAATAATGAGTGCTATATATCTCTTTTGTTTTAACAAAGGCAAACTGAAGAAAATCTATATTATCCTCATTTCAATTATAACGTACATGTTCTTTTATTTCTGGCTTTAAAATCTCCTAAAGGTTAGTATAAATTACTAAACATGGAACTTCCCTTTTAAAAAAATCATTCATTGCAGCCTTTCAAATCCTATTTTAAAGCCATAGTTGGTTAGTATTTAATAATCAGAAGAATCAAATTTGGCTACTTTATATGAAGTGCTAAACATAAAGGAAAAAAATCTATGCTTACAATACAGGAATTTTTAGCTTATTCAACTTCATTTGTCTATATTCAATCTTTGCCAGTCCTACATATTTATTTCTCCTCCCTAGGAATAAATTTTGACACTTTAGCTCTAACAGGATTTTTGAAATTATAAAACCAATGTTAGGAGTGCACTAAGGTTTATTGTTATTAGCACAAAGATCTAACATAGAGGCATTCTTCTAAAAACGTTATTTAATTCTTTTTTTTTTAATTTTTTTTTTCAACGTTTATTTATTTTTGGGACAGAGAGAGACAGAGCATGAACAGGGGAGGGGCAGAGAGAGAGGGAGACACAGAATCGGAAACAGGCTCTAGGCTCTGAGCCATCAGCCCAGAGCCTGATGCGGGGCTCGAACTCACGGACCGCGAGATCGTGACCTGGCTGAAGTCCGACGCTTAACCGACTGCGCCACCCAGGCGCCCCTATTCTTAAAAGCACTCCATGTGGTAAGTATACTTATTTTAATCATAACTCATAGGAGGAACTCATGCACTCAAAGAGGTTAAGAAACTTGACCAGATACAAATAATAATGGGATCTGAACTCAACAATTTAACTTCAGAGTTTGTGTTTTTAATTAGTATACTATGCTGTCACTAAGACCCTCTGTGGAAAGATCAAGTTTCATTCTAAGTATGGAATGAGGTTTTAGTCCATGAGGTTCTTAAACAAAAAAAAAAAAAATGTGTTTGTTTAACTTTATGCATTGTAATCTGCCAGACTGTGATGCAAACACAATAAATCAAGCCCTTGCCCTCAATGACCAAACAGAGCAGATCACAGAGTAATTCTCTGTTCACTTTATTTCATTTTATTTCTCTCTTAATTCCCACATCTGAGCCATGAAGACCAAGACTCAAGCATTTCATTTAGAATTGTCTTCGAAGGAAATAAAATTGTTATATGCTTCCAATTACATTGAGGTTTCTCAGGAACTCTGCTTTTTTGTGTCTAATAGGGGAGATGAGAGTCCTTTGTGAAATCTCAAAAGACCTAAGTAGCATTAGGAACAACCTAACACATTGCTTTAAAATAAAATTTTACACAAGTTTGCTTATTTACTATTAACTACGCTATGCTGTTCCAGGGTTTAAATTCTCATGCTTTTATGCAAAGCTTTATTTTGAATAAACTTTTAGTATTTTGAATTGATTTTTACACAATACTTATTGGAATGATATAAAGAAGCAAAACTGTGAGCTTCATTTGAATTTACAGTAATTTTTAATTTTTTACTGCTTTATTAAAAAAAGAGAAAATTAGAATAGACAAGTATTGATAAACTTAATATTTTACTTTAACATTTAAATTTTCACTCATTCAATACAGTCCTGACAGACAGTATGTTTGGAGAGAAAATATTTCTAAATATTTTTGCCCAGAACACACAATAACAAGATTGATAACTGAATGGTAACTAAATGGAAGACTCAACCAACTTTTTTTTTTTTTAATTTTTTTTTCCACGTTTATTTTTTATTTTTGGGACAGAGAGAGACAGAGTATGAACGGGGGAGGGGCATAGAGAGAGGGAGACACAGAATTGGAAACAGGCTCCAGGCTCTGAGCCATCAGCCCAGAGCCTGACGCGGGGCTGGAACTCACGGACCGCAAGATCGTGACCTGGCTGAAGTCGGACGCTTAACCGACTGCGCCCCCCAGGCGCCCCCTCAACCAACTTTTAAAAAAGGACCAGAAAAAGACGTATTGAGACAATTTTTACTGACTCATCATATTGATTTATAGATCATAAATAATTTGCAATATGATTGAATCTATTACACTAAGATAGAACTGATTCAGTGTACTTTACAACTTTTACTAAAAGAAATCTTAATCACTTTCATTATGACAATAATCTCTATTACAAATTACAAAAAATAAAAGGAAAGTTATAGAAGTCACTCACCAACTGCTAGTAAATGCAAATCTCTCCCATCTCCCTTAGGTTCTTATTTCTTTTTTAATGAATGACGTACTACATTTTTAAACTTCCTTTGACCTCTCCTTACCTGGTCCCAGTTAGTCATCTTTGAAATCATCCAAAAATAGCTTTTCTAACTATAATTCCTCTCATAGTGCTGTCCAGCTTTTTTTTTTATATATAATTCTCCATCAACCAAAGGATAAACCCAACTCAGTGTAGTATGGCATATAAGATATTTCATGATCTATTGTTCCTCTATAGACATTTCCATTATATTACATTCATACTTCATTAAATATATCATACAATTGTTTCAAAATGTTGCTCTGTAACTGAAGATTTACAGAACAGACCACTGCCTGCCACACCATCTTCCAGACAGCTTATTATATTTTGTTTGTTAAGGTGAACACTTTTTTTATTTTCATAGATTCATTATTTTTCAGTATATTAATGTTTCAATGGAAGTAAGTATTAATATTTTTTAAAAGCAAAAATACCAAAAGAATATTATGGTAAATTCTTTCAAATTGTTATTCTACTGACTTAAATAGATCTTAACAAAAATTATAATTTATATTATTTCCATTAAATAGATAGAAAATAGATGGTGTCAACTCAGGCTTCTCTTGCAAAGTATCATAAACTGGGTGGCTTATAACAATAGAAATTTATTTCTCACAGTTCTGAAGGCTGGGAGTGTGAGATCAAGAAGCCAGCATGGCCAGGTTCTAGTGAGAAACCTTGCCTAGGTTGCAGACTGCTGACCTATTGTCACATGCCAGAAAGAGACTGAGCCATCTCTCTGGTCTCTTTCTATAACAGCACTCATCCGTCAGAGGGCTCCACTCTCATGACCTAATAATATCCCAAAGGCCCCACCTCCAAATGCTATCACACTGTGATTACAGTTTCTACATGAATTTTGGGAGGACACAAACATTCACTCCATGGCAGAAGCAGCTTATTGAAATAGATAGATAGATAATAGATACATAGATAGAGACATGATAGATAGAATGAGACTTATGTAAAGAGCTGCTTTAGGTATTAAAAAGCCAATTTCTTAACTAAAAAATCCTTACCTAAAACTTACCTAAAACTTTTTTACTCTTAATATTTTTATAATTGTTGTAGTAATTTAGAGATGAATCAAGCAATTTATATAATTGTATTTTGAGAAAAATATTACTAAGTTAAAAACTTTCATAAATGCTTACAATTCATTTTATATAAACTTAGGAATTTATTCTCTAGGGAATGGGCAATTGAGTTTTCTTCAAATAAAATATTAAGAAAATAACTGAAAAGTATTTTATCTACAACTATATAGCTTAAATAACTCTTGAAATTAAAAAAAAAAGCTATAAAATAAATTACTTTGGGGGTGCCTGGGTGGCTCAGTTGTTTGAGTGTTCAATTCTTGACTTCAGGTCAGATCACGATCCCAGGATCGTGGGATCGAGCCCCGTTTTGGGCTCCGTGCTGAATGTGGAGTCAGCTAACATTCTCTCTCTCTCCCTCTGCCCCTCTCTCCCACTCACAGTCTCTCTAAAAATAAAAAAAATTAAAAAAAACTTAAAAAGTAACAAAATAGTAAAACAAAATAAATAGTTTCTTATACTGTTTATTTTTATACATGAAAGATTACCCAGTCTCCACAATATATAAAGACACACACTTATATGTAGTACTCCGTATCTGTCTTTCCATGGACACACACACACACACACACACACACACACACACACACACAGACATCATATACAACACTGAATCTGGAAGTTACTCTCTCAAAATGAGATATTAATTGTTTACTTGGTAGTAGTGTGGAAACAATACAGGGACATAACAAGGTCATAGAGATCTCAGAAAAAGGAAAGTTATATGTCTGTGAAAACACAGAAACAAGATATGCAGCAGACTGTAAGAATTTAGTGAAAAAATTTGTAGAGCACAGTGAAGGAAACCTTTGTGGTACAGCTGATAATGAGCCTTATCTCATTTTTAGTGTTTTTTTCTAAATAAGTTTTTTCTCCTCTTACCTTTTGAGAAAGAAGTAAAAAATTATTCTTCATAAGTAGTATCATCCCAATAAAATGAGGTCAAAGCTCAAAGAAAGGATAATAAAGGTATGGGGCACAAAATATGGTTATTAGGACCAGAAACATCAGAGAAAAAAATATCTGGACCAACACAGAGCTAATTCTCTTAGAATAATGTTTTTCACCAGTTCCTACAGTTAAGTATGTATATGTATCATCAATATAAAGAAAAAGAATATAGTTTGTATTTCATATCTATGGGCTTATTTTTTTTACTTAATAATTTCCCTTATTAGGGTTCTTGGTTTTGGCTCAGGTCATGATTTCACGGTTTCATGGGTTTGAGCCTTACATCAGGCTCTGTGCTGACAGTGAGGAACCTGCTGGGGATTCTGTCTCCCTTTCTCTCTGTCCCTCCCCAACTTGTGCTGTCTCTGTCTCTCTGCAAATAAATAAATAAACTTAAAAAAATAATTTTCCTTTCCTCATTTAATACTAAGCATGAGCTCATTCAAGTATTGCTATATGCATATAGCAGGCTTTGGCAAACTAGATCATGATTACTTTTCTAATCATAATCATGAAATTTAGGCAATAGAGGTAAAAAGTCATTTGTTTTCTTTATTGAACAATTATTATACACTAGGCAGCAATTATACACCCATTTAATCCCCCACATTTGACAGGAAATATGAGAAAACTAAAGTAAAACAAGTTAAATCAGTCAAAAACCCAAGCTAGAATGTGACATAGGTATTTGGATACCTGAGTACCTGAGCCTTAAACACTCTGAAAAAGGAAGACATCCATGTGGAATGCTGCCTAGGAGTATAATATTAAGCGAGATTATTTCCTTAAAGAAAATTAAGAAGATATTTTTAAATGATGATCTTTTCCTCTGAAAAGGAATCATTTGTGAAAAAATAAAAATCACATCATTTGCTCTCATTTGTCTCCATAAAGATTAAACTGAGAAATGATTTCTTAAAATCCAAAATGTTTTAATTTTTGAAAACATTAAGAGAACATTGATCATTTCTGGGGGGAAAAATTAACCTCCTTCATATTAGTTATGTGAATGTTTTAGCTTTGATAATTTTTTAAATGTGAGGACATATTTCCTGATTTTTCATAAGCTATGTGATATTCTATTACATATTTATCCCATGAGACTGTGTGAATAATTCTAAACATTATATTTCTAGTTACTCTTTTTTTGACAGCAGATATTGGTAATTATTTGTTATCATATGCAAAATACAGAACAGAGAATATTTTAATTCTGGACAAAAATTCCCAAATGTCTGAATTAAAGAGTTATGGAAACTTTAAACATATATTACATGACATTCATTAGGAATCATATTCAAAATTAGCAACAGAAAAAGATACTAAAATAAATTATCTCTTGATATCTAGTGAAAAATACTGTGTTTTTTGTTTTGTTTTTTTTTTGTTGTTGTTTTTTTTTTACTTTTCTGGGTTGCTTACTGCTAATATTTCATCTTTGTATATGAAACACTTTTGAGCTCCAGTGTAAATAGCCACAAAAAACTAGTGATGTATCTTGCCTTGCTAACTTAACATTTCTGAGAATTACTTCTTTAGCTCAATCCCTTTAAAAAATATATAAATATTTGTGATATTGAGAAAAGAAATTAAAAATATATGTTCATGGGTAAGGAAGCAAGTTCTGGGAATAAAATCAAATTATAAAATTTTAAAACATATTGACAGTCTCCTTAACAGGAAGTTCTATCCTTCTTAGGACAGTTTCTTAGAGCTTCTCTCAATCTGCTAACTTGGGGACTTATTTAGAGATGATTAGAAATAATAACTAGTATTAGAGATGTGTCAGAAAAGAACATCCCAAAAACAGAAGTGACAGCTAACAGACTGACAACAAATTCAGAAAGACTGCATAATTTTACTGATAATGATGTGTTCTCAAAAAATGGTGATTCTAAATCATCAAGAAGGATGAAGTGACATGTATCCTGTAATTCTTGCTTTCTTAATTGTAATCGGAAAATAGCAATGATTACATTATAGTAAGTGCTTCATTTAAAAATATGCTTTTATTTTTTTTAAGTTTATTTGACAGAGAGAGAGCACGCAAATGTGTACATGCATGGGGGTGGGGGGAGAGACGGGGGGGGACGGAGAATCCTAAGCAGGCCCTGTGTTGTTGGCTCAGAGCCTGATGTGAAGCTGGATCCCACAAGGTAAGAGATCACGACCTGAGCCGAAATCAGGAATCAGACACTTAACTGACTGAACCACCCAGGCTCCCTGGATACTTTTAAATTTTATTTTATAATAAACGCATATTAACACTTTAACTATTAAGGTTTTTCAGTATCTTGAAAAGTAAGTTACATCCCACTACGCACACTTCAATAATATAAATAAATATTCATTTAATTCATTTTTACATTTCATTATCTATGTTTGCATTTTTACTAGGTGATAAAGTAGATCAATTACTTCTCTGAAGGTGGCATAGGAATGCAATATATTTGAATACATGTCTGACATAAGTGATATATAAATATGGTTCTCTATTAATCTGAATAAAGTTACTCATAAAAAGGCTCACATCCATAAGACTTTCTATTTGTAATTATGTTTATTTCTATGGGAAACTTATCTTGCTCTCAAATTTGTAGCCTCCTTATGGGCAATATTTATGAGTTTTTCACACTGCATTCAGAGACTTTCTGTCAGTATGAGTTTGTTCCTCAAAAGATTTTAATATAAATGCAAAATAATGTCTACACTACATAAAATGAGAACTCAAGTATCTGGCATTATTCTTAAAACGCTATTCTACACATTCAATTCTACCAACACATCAGATCAACTGTTCTCTGAACTTAACATGCACTTTCTCAAATCTATAAATTTCCCTTCTCTGGAATGATCCCATAAAATAATCCATCATAAAACGGCCGAGTTCACAGATCACTACCTCTAAGAAGATTGTCCTCTATACTGTCAATCAGAAAATTGTTCAGGAAAAGTCTAAGACCAGATGGAAATTGCTCCTGAGCATCGTCATAGTGTAAATCAATAAACATCTTTAACAGCATCTTTACTGGCTTGAAAGTGGGCTACTTCTCGTATAGTGTTCTTTAGTACAGGGCATGCCATCATCTGAAAGCATAGATATACATGAAGCCAATAATTTACAATCAAATGCATTGTTTTCTGACAGGCTTCTCTGGGGATACATTGTAGAGTATATAAAGCAAAAATTGATCCTCAGATATCTGAGGTTGTCCTGGAGATGCCCTGGGAATATTGAGGACTGCCAATTTACCCATGGCTCCCAGAAAAGTTATACATTTTTGATTTTGTGAATTTAGTTCTTCGTAAGATTTTGTTTGAAGGAAGTATTCAACGCTTCATAGTTCAAAAATCCACAAGAATGGATGGGCTGGCTTTCTGCAGAGCTTTTCATAGATTTGGGGCAGTGGCAAATTCGAGATTATACTTCTAGCCAATAACACTGTTGCCAGTAACACTGGGTTTATATTCCTACATATAGTGGGTTTGGTGTAGTGTTTCCCCACTGCACTGTGAGCAATGTTCAGCTTTTCTTATCCAAGAAAACACAGTGATTTGATCACTAGAAAACAAAGTCAAATTCAGCCTTTTCTCAATTCCATGTACAAGATATACATGTACAAGAATGTACAAGATAAAGGGAATCCAAAAAAACCGTAACATTTTGAAGCTCATTTTTTTTTTTTTTTTTTTTAATTTTTTTCCCAACGTTTTTATTTATTTTTGGGACAGAGAGAGACAGAGCATGAACGGGGGAGGGGCAGAGAGAGAGGGAGACACAGAATCGGAAACAGGCTCCAGGCTCTGAGCCATCAGCCCAGAGCCTGACGAGGGGCTCGAACTCACGGACCGCGAGATCGTGACCTGGCTGAAGTCGGACGCTTAACCGACTGCGCCACCCAGGCGCCCCAGGCTCATTTTCTTTTACATCGCTTCTAATTAAGTTTCTGAAGTAATGGGAGAATTTTTGTAATGTTCTAAGAAAAATTACTGTCAAAAACAGTTCAATGGAGAGAAAATGGACCCTCAAATTGGCTCAAACCAAATTTTAAGGAGAAGAAATCCAGATGAAATGGATAAATTCAAAGTAGCTTTCCAACTACTTTAGTTAGTCTGGAGAGCAGATGGCCACTGACAAGCCACTCCACCCTTCAGGACCCTGGAAGTCAGCTCTGACTCTGGCTGAGTCAGCTAAGTATGAGGTGACACTCGTGTTCAGGGTGGGGACAGTGATAAAGGGCAATAATATGCTTAAAATAATGTCTCTACTGTTATTTGGCTATATTCATTTAAGTCAATTAGTGAACTTCTCTAAGCCACCATTTCTTCATCTGTAAAGCGGACGTAATAGTTTTTGCTTCATGGGGTTAATATGAAAAATTTTTAAATTAAGTTGAATAATGGATGCAAAACTATAAATGATAGCTATTGTTACTGTTGTTGTTTTCATTAAGTTTTGATGGGGAAACATCATCTTCCAAAAAGTCCTTTTTTGGACTTCCTTCTTGTGAAGGGGAAGTGGAGCCTGAAAAGCCACTGGAGTCACGTTCTAACTATTCCAGAGGTTCCGTAAATACTACATAGGGAAGATAGTAAGGGACTAATGAGAGTAGGTGGCTTGAGAGAAGAAACATGAGAAACAGAAAAAACTCTAATTACTTTCCATATCATTCAGAATAAAATTGGAAACATGAGTACCTACAAGACTTGGCATGAGCTGCCTCTTAAATCATCTGCTTCTTGGAGCTTACCTTCGACTCCTCTATCCCTTCAACCAACTCTGCTTTGCCCACTTAATTCATTTTCTTTCACAAAAGGATTTTCATGTTTCTGACTCAGGATATTTGTATTTAGTGTTTCTTCTGCCTTAAACATCATTGCACCATGTGCCCATACAGCTGGCTCAATCACTTTTTCCAGGACTCTTCACAAATGTCACAATCTGAAAGAGATCTTCCCTGATCACAAAAGATCACTTTCTTCTACCTCACGTCACTCTTTCCATTTTCCTTTTGTATGCTTAAAATTTACCACTCCCTAAAAAATCTTATGCTTATTTGTTTAGTTTTGTTATCTCTCTTCCCCTCACCCTCACAAGAAGTCTTATGACTTACTTTATTTCTTTGCTATATACTCAAACAGTGTTTGACTATTGGCCGTTGCTTAGAATGTGTGTTGAATTCATAGGTTAATTTCATTAATAATCATTTGGCAGTTGGATTGGCTGTTGAATATTCATATTTTGGGATCAATGAATAATTACAATTGAGTTTTAAAAATCACATGAAAACTAACTGTTATACATGGTGAAAAGAATTGAGCTGGAAATATAAATATAATGGGCACGTGTCCTTTTAACTCCTAATTTTTGGATAATTGCTGATGAGAACAAATAAACTAAAAATATTGACCAAATACCTTGATTTATTTAACTTTTGAACTATATTCTCAAAATCATGAGGGATAAGCAGCTATTAAGGTAGCAACATGAAAATATATTCATTATTTTGAAGTGATTTCTATAACAAGATTTAAAATATCACAAATACACATTTAATAAAACTCTCACTTTAATTTTTACGAATTTTATATTTTACATTTTATCACTTCACCTAAAACTAATTTTACAAGATAACATCAAAAATTTTAGATAATACAGTAAATATGTGATATTTATGTGATGTCAAATTTCTGGATATTTAAAAAAATTTATAATTTGTAAGACTATAAAAATAGTTATGTTGTTTTCATCATGATAGTCAATAGACATGAATATAAAAGTAACTATCAAGATCTAGTTATATTAAAGTAAATGAATGAATATAAATGAATATGATTTAGAAGAAGTTAAAATGATGGAAAATTTTAGAATCATATAGTATTATATCAATCAACTGTTCTCTTTGTTCTTTTGCTTATACAATCAGTATAATAGAGACTATTGGAAATATTATTCTAAATCAAATTATGCAAATCACTGGCTAATGTAAATAACTGGTAGTGTAACATCCATTCTCTACTACCTGCTCCATTATAACTTATTCTTAAAATATTTTATTTAAAAATATGCAAATAACTTCATTTTCTCTTTTACTATATAACCTGACACATTGACCTTGTTTGTATACATACACAGAATGTTTTCCACAACAAAACAGTAGTAAGGATTGTGCAAATTCGTTTCCCTTGGGATCACAGCATGCCCATGTAGACTTGTATCTATCCTCCCTGCTGCCTCTGGACTCATATTTCCCTATTTTGAGATATTTTATATAAAAATCACCAAAAAAAAGAAAGTAAAAAGAACCTCGATTCCTAATATAATAACTTTAATGTCATCTTAGTCTGCTACAGTGTAAACAAATGCCACTTTTTCTATTAAATATCTAAGGTATAAATATATTCCATATTTATTTTGTAAGAAAACCTTTTTGTTATTAAATTAATAAGGCTTCTATATTATGTGCTTCTATGCCATTAAAATATGAATTGTCCTTTTAAACAACGTATATATTGTTCATATATGAATCCTTTTCCAATAACTTTATATTTTAGTTATATGTATTTGAGCAGTTATTGAAAAGTGAATCAGGGGTTCCTGGGTGGCTCAGTTGGTTGAACACCCAACTTTGGATTTTGATCAGATCATGATCTTGTGGTTTGTGAGCTGGAGCCCTGCATTGGACTCTGTGCTGACAGCATGGAGCCTGCTTGAGATTTTCTTTCTGCCTCTTTCTCTGCCTTTCTCCTGCTCACACTGGCTCTCTCTCAAAATAAATAAGCTTAAAAAACAACAACAACAAAAGCGAAGTGAATCAGATTTTTACACTAGCTAACCTTATATAGTTAAGAACAATTACTATGGGAAAAAAGTCCAAGAGTTGAATGTGTAAATATCTGTAATGATCATGATACAGTAATCACAAATTTAAAATTATTTTTTCTCCAGTATTTTCCTAATTTGAGCAATTAAAGATTACTATATTATGGTATTAATTAAATATTTGGAATATATAGTCCTTTGCAGGCCAAAAGTTTTGTTGGTCATTATAATACTTTGAAGAAGTCTACTTTGTACAAAGACATTATTTCAAGCCATGTTATACCTATGATCTTACCAATAGGACTATGTGTCTATTATTTATTCAGAGGAAGAATCAAATTATGCCCTCTCTCCATGTATATGCCCCATAATTTACAAGTAATTTATAAGAAATAAATTTCCAGGGGTTCCTGGGTGGCTCAGTTGGTTAAATGTCAGACTTCCACTCAGGTCATGACATCACAGTTTGTGAGTTTAAGCCCCATGTTGGGCTCTGTGCTGAGAGCTCAGAGCCTGGAGCCTGCTTCAGATTCTGTATCTCCCTTTCTCTGCCCCTTCACCACTCACACTCTGTCTGTCTGTCTGCCTCTCTCTCTCCCATAAATAAAGAAATAAAGAAAAAAAGAAATTTCCATACAACTGATAATGCAAAATATCAAATATCAAAAAATTATAGAATACATTTTATTCATATTAAACAAGGTTGCACCATACACTATTAATATGTTAATGAAAAATTTTTAGATCAAATGAAAAATGGAATTCTCAATAATTATAGTTAAGTGAACTGGGGTATACACAAAATGGTCTAAAAGAATGAATTCATAGTCTGAAATTAAGAAAAAAACAAAGTGGTTTTGAGTTCTATTTTGTCATAAATCCAGTTTCCCTACCATAGTGAGAACCTTTATTTCATTATTTTCAAAATATGTATTTATATGTGTGTGTGTGTGTGCATTCAAAATGAAGTCCTTATTAGTCATTATTTTTATATTTATATACAATTTCTCAATTTTATTTCCAAATGATTTTAATTACAGAAATTTTTATTTTTAACTTCATACTTTTCATTAGAAGATAAAGATATAGGGGCATCTGTGTGGCTCAGTCAGTTAAGTGTCCGACTTTGGCTCAGGTCATGATCTCATGGTTCATGGGTTCAAGCCCCACATTGGGCTCTGTGCTGCCAGCTCAGAGCCTGAAGCCTGCTTGGGATTCTGTGTCTCCCTCTCGTTCTGCCCCTCCCCTGCTCATGCTCTATCTCTGCCTCTCAAAAATAAACATTTAAAAAAATGTAAAAAAAAAAGATAAAGATATAGTCAAAATATGAAAAGGCAGAAATAAATGCTGTATTTAAGAAAACAGAATTTCTGTTAAACTAGAAAGATGTTGCTTCAATGTATTAGTAATGATCTTCTTTAAGCATAGTATGTTACTCAGAAGAAATATTTTGACAACATAGGCAGCTTGCAAACATTAGGTAATATTTTCATTTCTGTTTGTAGGGCAAGAAGAATACAAGTGAGTTCACTACAGGTGGAGATAAAAGCCAGAAGCATCCTCAATCATTGGCTCCTGCGTCTTCACTAATACATGCTACTTATTTCCTTTTTCAAATAGACCTATATTTTTGTCAGTATAAAAACAATGAGGTTTCTCTCTTATAATTCTACAATCTTTGTGCCACAAAAGAATGGTGACATATATTATCTGAATTTCAAACATTTATTCATAGCATAAATCTGTCATGATTCTGGAACAAAATATTTTCCCCGACATTTAAGAGTCTTTTTGGAGCTTGCCAAATCATCCCTTTGTCCTCTAGTAGAGCGCTGTAATAATGTATTTGTGAAAATGATATTTAAGAAATGACAGCAAGGTTGATAAATTGGTACTGGGTTATTGTCATTTCTTATTCATTTTTTCCTGTCCAATACCAAAGAAATGTAATGGGAAATAGCTTTTTATCCATGTATCAGGAAATGAACCCAAGTCTACATTGACTTTTAGCTAAGAAATTAGGTATAGGGCTCTTGGATCATTTTGAGATGCCAAGCATGTGAATGGAATTATAAATCAGAGTGATATAAGATTGATTTTCTACAATTATATCGGTAGGTTCTAAAACCATTGAAGAAGTCCAATTATATTGAAATGGCAAAGATACTATTTTTTTTTTTTTTGCTTTTCTTTTCTTAAAAAAAAAAATTTAAAGTTTATTTATTATTGAGAGACAGAGAGAGACAGAGCATAAGCATGGGAGGGGCAAAGAGAGAGGGAGACACAGAATCAGAAGCGGGCTCCAGGCTCCAGGCTCCAGGCTCTGAGCTGTCAGCATAGAGCCCGACGCAGGGCTCGAACTCAAAAACCGTGAGATTATGACCTGAGCTGAAGTCGGACGCTCAACTGACTGAGCCACCCAGGCACACCGGCAAAGATACTATTTTAATTCTAATAGCCATAAATTTAGATTTAGACTTTTGATTAAGTAAACCAGTGGTTCACAAAAGAGTCATCTAAGGTTCTGTTAAAATACAGATAACTGGACCCCACCTCCAGTGTTCCTGATTCAGTCATTCTGGGATGGAGTCCAAAATTTGCATTTCCAATAATTTTCTAGCAATCTTAATTCTGTGGTTTTGGGGACCGTACTTAGAGATACACCAAAGTACATCATTGACAGGTGAATCCCTGGGAAGCTAAGAAGCACTTGTTTTCAAATAAAAGGCTTCATAAATTCATAAATGTTGTATTTTATAGGAAAGTAATTAGATATTGTCTATAATTTTCAGCTAACGTTTATTTAAGACATGAAAATGTAAGGATAAGTATGAAATTAAAAAAATTGTTACTTTCATTCTTCACATATCAAAGGATTCAAGACTGATTCAATGACTCATTGATTTTGTTTAGGAAAGATATATTCACTGATCCAAAGTATCGTCAGCCATTTTTCTATGCAGTGGTGACTGAGGCTGGGGAATGAGCAGTCACTTTAACAAAGTTAATCAGGAAAAGCCTTTGAGGAGTTGACATTGGACCTGGAATATGTAAAGATGTAAGTTATGAAAAGATCTAAGAATAGAGTGAGCAGCAGTTCAAGGTTCTGTAGTAAGAACAAGTTTGACTAAACTGAATACAGTGTTTTTCAGTTGGTTAAGAAATGCCATATAAAATTCAATTTGACTAAAGATTAAGATTGGTGTAGAGGTTTCAAAGAAAAATAAATTAAGAGTAGCTAGGGGAATTTCTGAATTTAATGATGTAAACATCTTCACAGACAGGAAGATTAAGACTGAACAGTATTTATTGAACAAGTATGTTGAAGTTAAAATCACAAGCACAGTGGTGAAGATTCTCAAGAGATCAGCTAGTTGCTTAGGCAGGACTGTTTGGGAGCTCATGTTATACTGCCAAACAACCCAGCTATCCGTCTACTCATTTATAACTGGGCACATTATTTCCCTAGAATTTGAACCTGGAATATACATATATAAATATATATAATACAGCCTTAAAAATGAAATATTCCCTCATTTGCAATGATATAGATGGGGCTAGATATTATAATCCTATGTGAAATTTAAGTCAGAGAAAAACAAATCCCATATGATTTCATTCATATGTGGAAATTAAGAAACACAGCAAGAACATAGGGGGAAAACAAAAGAGAAAGGCAAACCAAGCAACAGATTCTTAGACAACAAAATGATGGTTACCAGGAGAGATGGGGTGGGGGGAGGGTGATGGGTGAAATGGGGATTGTTAAATAGGTGATGGGATCAAGGAATGCACTTGTCATGATGAGCACCAGGTGTTGTATGGAATTGTTGAATCACTATATCATATACCTGAAACTAACATAACACTGTATGTTAACTAACCGGAATTAAAATAATAACTTAAAAAAAAAAAGTTAAAAAAATGGTCTATTTATATTTTGGAAATAATTTTGTACAATATTTAATTAAATGACACATTTTTCTATGACAAATACAATTGATTTACTTATATATTTAGGATTAATAATTTTTTTCCTTAGTCATATTGAGATAATTGCCATATTGTGTAAGTTTGACTATACTTGTTGATTTGATACATTTATGTATTGCAAAATGATTGCCACCATAGCATTAGCTAATACCTCCATTATGTCACATAATTACCATTGCTTTTTTGTAGTGAGAACATTTTAGATATACTCTCTTAGCAACTTTCAAGTGTATACAATACAGTATCATCAACTATAATCACCATGCTGTACATTAGATTCCCAGAACTTACTCATCTTACAACTGAAATTTTATACTCCGACCATGGGTTCCCCATTCCCCTCACATCCTGGGCCTTGGTAACCACTATTCCAGTCTCTGGTTCTAAGTTTGACTTTTTCAGATTCCACACAGAGGTGATATTATACAGTGTGTCTTTCTGTCTGATTTATTTCACTTAGCATAATGTCTTTAAGGTCCATCCATGTTGTCACAAATGGCAGGATTTCCCTCTTTCTCATGTCTAAATGATATTTCACTCTACATGTATGCCACATCTTCTTTATCCATTTGTCTGTTGACAGACACTTAGGTTGTTTCCATCTCTTGGGTATTGTGAATAATGCTGCAAAGAACATGGGAGTACAGACATTTCTTTGAGGTCCTGATTTTATTTATTTTGCATACATACCCAAAAGTGGTATTACTGGATTATATGGTAGTCAATTGTTAATTTTTCAAGCAGTTCCTTACTGTTTTCTATAGTTGTTGCACCAATTCATATTTCTACCAACAGTGCACAAAGGCTCCCTTTTCTCCACATACTTGACAACACATATTATTTCTTGTCTTTTTATGATAACCACTCTAACAGGAGTGAGGTGATATATTATGATTTTCATTTGCATTTCCTTGATGATTAGTGATGTTGAGCACCATTCCATGTACCAGTTGTCAATTTGTATGTCTTCTTTGGAAAAAATGTCATTTCAGTTTCTATGCCCATTTTTTAATTGGGTTATTTGGGGACTTTTTGCTATCGAGTTGTGTGAGGTTTTTATTATTATTATTATTATTATTATTATTATTATTATATTAACTCTTTATCAAATATATGACTGGCAAATATTTTCTCCCACTCCGCAATTTGCCTTTTCATTTCATTGATGGTTCCTTTTGCTGTGCAGAAGCTTTTTAGTTTGATGTAGTCCAACTTGTTTATTTTTGCTTTCAACGTTAAATCAAAAAAAAAAAAAACATTGCTAAGATTGATGTCAAGGAGTAAAACTGATTCTAGATAAGCAAATGATTTCACTGGCACAGATAGTGGAATTGCCCAACAGCTAAATAGAGCTGAATAGCTCTAAATTTACAATCTGCAAGGATAATCTGTCAGTGTATTTCATTTTCTAGAAGAAATTGAAGTTAGTCATTTGAGCAAGTTGGTTAAATGGAAATTGATTAAAGTATTAGTTCTAGAAGAAGCTTGAGGTATGTCAGGTTTTGTGATACAGTTTTCAGAAAGCATTGCACCATGACTTCTAGATTCCTTTTCATGATTATACATAACATCTACAAACTTGCAAACCAATAAATGTTATCTGGGTGTGTGCCACCTAATTAATTAAAATCATTGTTCCAATGGTCAAAAAAACTGGAATGTAGTTACAATTTTTCACCCTGAATCTATCATTTTATTATCTGAACTATTGATTTTCCTTCAATTTGTAAAATAAAAGAGGTGAACACGTTAGCCCTCTAGCACAAAAATATCTATATATTTATCAACCTGAAAATTTGATACATAAATACTATCCAAGTCACTGTTGTTTTGGGGCAAGTGCTTTTATTGACATTAATAACGTGAAAATTTTATCATTCTGTCTTCTGTATGTAGCCCGCCATCTCAGGATGAATATATGGAATAAATCTAGGTAAATGAGATAAGAGATCCATACTATCCATACACTTCATACTGAGTCTCATACTAATACTAAAATTAATAGCCATGGTTTTCTGAGGGCTGGGTATGTGGCAGGCATTGGGCTAGGCTCTTCAAATTTATCTTTTAATTTATCCTCACAATAACCCTAAAAAGCATGTATCACGATCTTTATAAAAATGGAAAACTAAAATTAAAAGTTCAAATGAATTGTCCAGGATCAAAGAGCTACTAATTTGTAGGACTGGCATTTTAATCTAGCTCTCTTTGACTCCCCAAAACTCTATTGTTTTCACTTTAATATATTACTTCTAACCCATGACTAAAACATCCTAGCCCGATTGAAGAACAAACCTACAGTGTCTGTCTAATGAGACCACTACTTGTTTTCTGGCCTTTTGTGATTTCTACCGCAAAGGACTTCAAGGAGAATACCGTATGAGAAATAGTGTTGACTGTGTAAGACACTAAGCTTCATGAGAATTTTAAAATACCAGATTTTTTTTTCCTCTTTGTATGCCCTACTCAGAAGCTTCCATAATAAAATTACTTTCTTAAAGCATATGGCCTTTTTAAGTTATCTTTTTCACGAGTTAAAAATGTTTATGATGAAGAATAACTTTACTCACATTCCATATGTTTGCCCATCTCAAGAAGTTCTGCAGATTTTGTCTGGAGCTGGTTGAAGCAAAGAATTATGTTTCCCCCTAATACCACATAATATAGGCATTGGCAGAACACAGGACTATAAAATATCATGAAACAGAGGAATCTGGAGTTGGTAGTAAGCACAACTTAACTGGGGATAGCAAAGATCACAGGTTGTCATTGAAGGAAACAGAATTTTAGAAAAGGCATCCATCAGTAATTTACCCATCTATTTTATTCATAGTTCTAGTTAACTATTAGTTGATATAAACTGTAGTGATGATGGATAAAGAGGAGAGAATAGTCTCCAAGAGAAATAATGTTCATGTAAACTATCTTATATTATTTTTTGTTTCCTCCTCTAGTTAAGTCATGTCACAGGTTACAACCTGCCTCTGTGGTACTGCTAAGGAAACAAGTGGTCAATAAAATCTTTAACATTCTATCAACTAGACCTGTCTCTGTCTTTATGTTATATAGGGGACCTAAAAAACTACAACATAGCCAGTTGGGTGGTTTATGCCCATGAGAGTGGGAAATAAATATAATGATGCCATGACGTCAGTTGTTATGATAGCAGATATTTTCATTCAAACACAAAATCTGTCATTTTAATTATGAAAAACAATTTTTAGTAAAAATATTATAACTTCAGATTATATTTAACATTTATAAATAGAGTTTGTAGATTTCATCTGGCACAGAGAGGCTTGTATACTTCTAATCAGTCCAAAAAAAAAAAAAAATCAGGGCGTTACTGTTGATTGATCTGGGTGGAAAAAATGTTTACCCAGAAAGCACTACAGGCTCAAGTGAGATTCTTGAGTTCCCTTTGTTCATTTTAATATCAATCCCAGCCAAGGCATTTTAGTGGCAGTTATAATTGTTTTACAACTGCCTTGGAAGCTTGTCATATTGCAGCACTTAACAGAGATGCTATCATAATAGCCTGTCTCAAGAAAGCTTCAGTGAAGCCTTAAAATTAAAGCTCACCAGTTGGCAAAGTGACAAATTGATAAGGTACAAGTGAATTGGAAATTCACCAGGTAAACAAAAGCTCCAAGTCATTTAAAAACAATGAAAAAGAGGTCACTGCCTTCACGTGTTCCAATCGCACCCGAATTGTAAAGTGAAACCTAGTAACTTCTTACTAAGGACTTAAAAAATCTTCAGATGTTTTTAGGTAACACGACAAAAACACATAGTTGTGCCAGACACACACACACACACACACACACACACACACACACACACACACACGAAAAATGATAATCTGAGTACACAGTCTTCTTAATGCCTTCAAAAGCCTCCTAAATCAGTTCAAAGGGAAAAGAATCTCACCACCAAGTACTGCCAGTTCTAGTGAGAGAATTGTTTACTGCATGAAGCAAAACAAACAGACTGTGGCGGGGGGAGCGAGGAGTCATCACAGCTCTTTAAATGGCCTATCCATATTACCTCATGACAACTGTGAGCCCAGCACCTCCAGATCCGTGTGGTGTGGCTGGGTCACCGTGAACCTGAATGATCTCACCTCTTAGGTATAGGTCTGGTTGTTTCAGCTGGCTGTGCACAGCATCCTGCAACTCATTTGGGTAGACGACATGGGTGGTATAGATGTCAGATTGGTTTTTCACAACGTAGTCATTTTTCCTAATGGTGTTATTATCTTCTAAATTTGGAGATGAGGCTATAGAGAGTTTTCTTGTGATGCTTTGCATCTTAAATTCATCCTTAATACCTCCCCTGCTTGTCACCTTTTCATGTGCTTTGAAGATGGTGCACTGGGCAGTGTTCCCAATTTATGGTAGGAGAAAAAGGGCATGGTCTTTCCTCATTTGAAAAATCTTGGCCCAGTTAGCAGCATGATTTGGATTTTAAGTAAATATTATTTAATTAGACAAATCAGTAAAATAATATTTTTACTGATGGCACTGGAAAAGTCATTTGAGCAGTATTTGTAAAAGTACCTTCTTTATTTACACATCGAACAGTTGCATTTTCAACCCGAACATCTACAAGCTAGTTTATAATTTTCCTGAGACCTAAATTTGAATCACATACATTAAGATGTGCCAGAGTGAGTTTCTAAGCTGGTAAATGAGCAAAACATATGGACTGATATTCATCTCTCAGTAGCACTTATTCTTTGCCTATATACTTGTTTTTTTGGTGGGGGGGGTACAATTACATGTTCTGATTTGAAAAGGGAAATTCACAGAGGTCCTATAAATGTCTCTTGCAAAAATCAAAGATCTACTGGCAGATGGAAAATATCAAGAACCCATAGCAAATGTATGTTAATCATTCTCCTGAGATTATATTCAACCTAAGCTTCCTTCGTACACAGTCCTTCTGGTAGCCATTACCAATCTATCAACAGGCATGAGAGATAAAATCCATTTCCCATCCCTCGTATACTATATAATATATAGTGGTGCTGGCAAGGTTTCCTTTATTTTGATGTTTTCCTCCCCTTTTTAGCCTTTTACAATCTAAATGTTATTAATAAAGTGAAAGAGGTTAATTGCATTAGAATAGAGTTAGAATATTTAGAGAAAGGGGCAATAAAATTATTCCCATCCATAAATGATTTAATACCTTCAATATTAGCATAGCAGCTTTTAAAACCTTCTTAGAAAGCTTTAATGTGAAATAAGGTACTGAATGGCTATAATCTATACAATACCTTTAAACATAAGTATCCATTATGTTACCTCAAATTTAACATTCAATTTAATATGCTCTTACTTTTTAAACTTCTTCCAGAATTGCACCCTCAGTAAAAGGCACCTGGGAGTCACTATTGACTCTCTTCCAAAGCATACAAAATTAACCTTATTACCCCTTTCAAAGTAATTTGTGGATTTTTATATTTGATAAATATCATCGATTTAATGTAGGTTGGTTACAGTTAAACTTGATCCATGTAAGTGAAATCATAGCAATGTAAGCATTTATACAGAGAGTGTTGGGTATTCCCTAGGTCAACTTAGGGAAGTTCTCCAGGCCTTGGACTACAGTGCCATGCCTCTTTTGGACTCTAAACTTTTAAGCACACCCTTTAAATTGATATGGAAAGACAAGAAAGAAAAAATAATTGCCAATTTCAAGAAAGAAACAGATGAACATACACTCATTGACAAGTTTCTAAAAGACTACTTAAACTAAGCCAGAGGTCTTCCTTAAAGAAAAATACTATGTGTATTTTTCCAAATCATAACGTTTTTAAATGCCATGCTTTATTGAAGAGGTTTTTAAAAGTACTTCTTGTCTTATTGTTACCTTATTTCATAGAGAGCATAGGGATTTCTCAGTCGAAATGTCAAATTTATAATTAGGATTCCTATGATATAAAGTTTGTCTTGCTTAAAGACATAGTACATTTTCAAAGATTTGAAATCTGTAATACACCAATTAGATAACTCTTCACTGAATGTTTCACATATAAATTAAATGTATACTACTTTTTCCTTCTGACTTTCTAATAAAATAATAAAGTATGTCAAACAGTGAACTTTAAGATTTGTAAAGCAAAAATTATAAGACTATATATATTTTGATAAAAGATTGAATTTTGCCTAATTCTCTTTAATATTAAGGGAACTATTTATTATAACAGCCTAATCATTATCACTAAAACAGGAGTCACTAATTTACATTTTAAGATATAGTAATACTTCAATACAACGTTCTATTCTTCTGATGTTTCTAGTATCTAGAACATTATTGCACCTCTCAAGTAAACTGATTTATTCCTTTTTCAGTTATAGAATTAAGTCCATCATGTAAAATGAGTCCTAATAATTTTTAAAGTTAATTCTGATGATTAACAATAACTCTAAATAGAAACTTTTAAATGTCATGAGAACATATCTATGTAACCAAAATGGAAAACAATTCATCTTCATTTCTTGGATTACTAATAAAAGTTACTACTGTGACTGCTTCCTTTTCATCAAATAACCTATCCCTATGGTCATAACCATTGTTTTATTACCTTCATATTTTCCTTTATTTTATAGACATGTTTAGCAAAATAAGATGTAAAGTTTCAGAAAATGATTTCAATATTTCACATATAAAGAATATAATGACTTGTATTTCAATAAAATGATATGAATAAAAAAGGATTTAAATTGTCTGATAAAGAAGAAACTAGGTCAGTTAAAATAATTCCCTTTCAATTTCAGGGTAAAAAATCTCATTTATTCAGGATTTTTATTACTTCAGAATTCATGACAATTAGGGCAATGACTATATTGAATTTACAGCTATATTATCGCTGAAGAAAAATTTCACTCTTTAACACAGTCAACTTTCTCATATATATATATATATATATATATATATATATATATATATATATATATTTACTTAACTTTTTGTTGGCCTCCTGCTCCCCAAAGGGTACCCTGCTTCTGCTTCCTCAAAGTCTCAAAACTTTGGTGTTGCTGGTCTCAGGCACCTAGACTTCCACAATTTTGCAGGTTGGTGGTCTTTTGTAGGATTTACATGGAGTTGCATTTGTCTAGGGTGCTGCCAAGATTGAAGTCCTCTGTGTGTACTAGCAGGCAGTGGTAGGTGGTGATCTCAGCCTCCAGTCTCGTGAACATCAGGGCCTCCAACACATGGGTGTGGTGCTACCCTTCTGCCCAGATCTGGGACAGCTCCAACTCCAGGTACAGCAGGATCCCATTGAGCTACTGCATCTTCATGGCTGAGCAGGCCTCTTGCCTCCCTCAGGTTGTTCTTCAAACTGGCCTTCAGATTCCTCACCAAATCCAGGTGAGTCTCCAAGGACTGGGCCATATATCTCCACTCCCTGAGCATCATCTCAGCTGCTATGACTACTGTGGTGCTCTCCTCAAACATCTAAGATCAGTACTTGTCCAGCTCTTCTCAGTTCTTCTAATCCAGCTCATGGTACTGGGCTTGCCTGTCTGCCATGATCCTTCTGAGGTCCTGAGATTAGGGGTATCCACCTCAATAGTGAATTCAGAGTTGGCCCATCTGGATTTTTAGACCCTTTACTTTCTCCTTGTGGTTCTTTATGAAGAGGAGATCTTCCTTGTGATCCTCAATCTTCATGCCCAACTGCAGCCAAGTGACAATGGTGTCATCAAACCTTATGGAGTCCATGGTTGTCACTATTCACAGATTGGCACATGGCCAGGTTCGTCTCATACTTGACTACAAAGTAATCAGCAGGAAAATGGGCATTGTCAATCTGTACAATGATGCAGACATTGTCCAGACACTTTGTAAAGATCTGGGCCCTCAGCCTTCAAGTAATGCTCTAACCCCTGACCTGGGTTCCTTTCTTCTACAGGTGTTCTCAGATTTTGATCTCCAGTACGTGGTTATTAGTCTTCTGGTTCCTTACCATCTCTATATAAAAGGGCAGACAGTCATTCAGGTCTTACATAGTCTCCTTCTCACCCTGGATGCACCCTATACCCACCAGACCCCCAGCCTGCAGCCATACCCCAGGACTCCCAGTGGGCCTGTAAGCTGGTGAAATAGGACACCGAGATCCATGAGCCTGACCCCCAGCATCTGTATAGATTATGACTTCACTGCTGAGAGGCTGGACCTAGTGGCTGTGTGACAGCATGGAGTTCAGGGACTGATAGTTGGAGGAGAAGGTGAAGTGAGTGGTAAAGCTCACACTGTTCTAGAAGGAAGATGAGATGCCAGGGTTCAGGCTTGAGCCACCTCCCCTATATCTTTTTATCCCTTATTATGAGTGTGATTTTGTTTTAATAAGCATCAGTAGAAACTGAAAGTATAATTTCTGATTAACCAGACTAAATAGATGATGAAAGGTTCTTAATTCATCCATAATTAATGTATTTTCACCAGTTATCTGCTTCTCCCCTGGTTTACTCCACAAATAGACTGTGGTCCTCAGGAGGAAAAAGGGATAGACTATTACTATTTATGAGGGATTAACTACATGTGTATGCAAAATATGTTTTTAAACATTTGTCCAAAAAATAGTTACCAAGAGGTATTTTCTACCTCTTTATACTGTATGATACTGTGGTAGGCTTTTGGGGGGGGGCAACAATAAATAAGATAAAATCTCTGGCTCAAAGTTACTTGCATTCTAATTGTGAATCAATCCCATAAATATGTTTACATTATCTGGTCATAAAAAGCTCCATGAAAATCCATAAAAGTGCAGCTAAGGCAAATGGGCTATGGTAGTCAGGAATCTCAAATAGGTATGGTGAAAGGACCTTGTAGGAAGGAGCTTAGCATTGCAAACCTTCTTTGTTGTTCCACTACTATTTTCATTTTCTTAATGAAGCATATATTTAGCTCATACTCTAGGATCAAACTGTATTCAAATCCCATCTGTACCACTTTCTACCTGTATAGGATCTTAGGTGTTTTAATAACTTATTTTTGTCTTTGTTTTCTCATCTGTGAAATGCAATTCAAGTGCTAGTCATCTCCCTGGGTTGTAGAGATTACTACGATACTACACATTCTAAGTAACACACTGAAATAGTTTTTAGAGCATAACAAGTGCTCAATAAGTATTAGCTTATCAACATCATTATCATTGCAGTCTGCCAAAATATTTTAATATCCCTGCAGTGTGCTGACTCTCAGTATATTGTGTTGAACCTTGAGGTTTTGGGCCATGTGCAAGGCTTGGGAAGTCAATTTACAATGTATAGATAGTGAGGTAACTCAAGAGATATTTTCCTAGCTCTGGAGATGTGTGTTTACATTTGAAGAGACTGAGACCCAGAACCTTGGAGATGTATCTAGATCATATAAAGGGGATTTACCTGCCCATTGGAGACATTTACATTCCAAAAGGTTGGAGTGAGAACTCCTTACCCTTTTCTTCCCATCTCCAAGGAAGAGAAGTTTTTGTTTTGTTGTGTTTTATTTCCCCACTTATTTTAGGGATATGTCCCAAAGGTAGCTTTTCTACATATACAGGCATCTAAAATCCATTTTCTTTCATTCCCTCACCTACCATGGAGTGTGAGTTTACTCACAAAGGAGATTTTACTAGTTATCTTCCATTATACACACAGGAATAAATATCTGGGTAAAGGGGGACAACAACAGCTATTAGTGACGAATTTCTCTAATCCAGAACATCTTAGGTGCACATTCAGGAGACAATATATAATAATGATTATTCCAAATCAACAATCATCATTATCATCATCATCATCATGGCTGAAGCTAGCTACAATCTAGGTGCTAGATATGCAAACATCTGTATCTTTTCTTCCTGGGTTTTGTTGCACATCAGTACAGTCAGGTGACTAAGATTTGACCAACGGAATGTGGGCAGAAGTGAATGCAGCCTCTAGGCCCATAAAACCTACTCAAATATTACCCTGTGTATTTTCCCTTCTGCTGGATGGCTACAGGAAATCCAATGGGATACTCTGAAATCTTAGATGTTAATCAAGCCACTAGACTGAAAAGAGCCTGGGATCCAGCAAAACTATATAAAGGAGGCCTCTAAACGGAACCCTACCAATTGTCATTATTCTTATGTGTCAGTGTGAAATAAATCCCTTGTGAGAAGCTTCTAGGATTTGCATGTGAAAGAGGGAGGTTATAGAATTTAGCCTACGCTTACAGAGAAGTCGAGTCTTCTTAATTAAGAGAGATTCATAGTTGTAGATGCTAAGAAAAGACCCAGTGGAGCAGTTTGTAGCCTCTCCTTTCCAAAGGAATCCAAATAACCAGCCATGACTCTAGACTAAGGGCAAAGGATAGACGGAAGTAAAAGTTTCTGTAGGTAATGCTTGTGTGAAGAAGAGAGAGAATAAGATAAAAAGTGAGGAGGAAAACAATGCAGTTTACAAAATACAATTGTGCAATTTCTATCTCCTCTCTTCCTTATCTCTTATGTTGACTATTCATGACAATCTTTCCATTTTCTAATCCTTTCTTTAGTGTTCAATCCCATTAAACATTAGTTCAAAACCACGCTGAACTTTTTATACTATTAAATTTTCCATTTCACTTTTCCTTGAGAGAGAAGTAAAAGGGCATTGATGAAATGTACTCTATGGATCAGGCACTTTATATGGGTGACTATCTTATTTAATCCTCACAACAATCCTTTAAGGTCAATATGTTCTATAGCATCACTTTTCTATCATTTTTTTGTAATGAAGAGGCATTTGAAAGCCACCAAAAAAGGCAAGAAAATGAAACTTTTGACCACTTTTAAAATGACAAAATAATCTGAGAAAGAAACCACCTCATTCTCTCATGCAATTATCAGTTCCTGCCATGAGTTAGAGATCCAAGAAGATGTAGGCTTAGGGACAGAGATACTATCTAGCAGACCAAATACATAACAATAGTAAGAGGCTTGATTTCATAAATAAAGTGTACATTCAATCTAAGAATAAAATTCACTTTATATTGAATGATCTGCTTCTTAAATATTCTGATTCTTCTTTAAATTCACAATGGCCATATTTAATTTCTTTAGACTAATTTAAAATAATAAAATGTTATATATATGATATAGATAAGAAAAAATATATATATTATTTACATATATTCTTTATATATATTTCTTTAAACTAATTAAAAATAATAGAATATGTTACATAGATATAGATAAGAAAAATATTTCTTTCATTTGCAAATCTAAAAGATGGACTTATTGATTATGTCCACATCTCCCTACAGAAGGTGACCCTGACTTCTACTTGTCAGTCGAATGTTCCTGTGATATGCTTTGTATCACTTGATGCTTACCCTATCTCTTGAAATTATGCATGGAAGGGCTACACATCTTCCCTTTAAATGCTCTGCATGCCACTGACTGGGGTGAGTCACTGAGTCATTTCTATCCCTCTAGTCAATAGCAATGTTAAAGTAACAGCAAGGTAATGAGGTCTTTTAGTAGCATAGGATGGTTATCATGTTGAAGTATAAAATAATCCAGTAAGCAAGTAAACAATAGAATGGTATAAACTGAAATAACTACACTGAAAAAAAAACAGATTAAGAATATTAATATTAGAGTAAAGGACATGCAAGGCAGGGCTTGAAATAGAATGTGATATCAAAGCCATAGGTATTTGAACAAGATTGATCCTCTGGCATACTGATGTTAGAAATTGTACATAGGTCTTCAAGACAGAATCACTTCTAAGGTAGCAAAAGGAAGAGTTTCTTCTCCCAATAATTTTTTATTTTAGATTGTTTCTGGGAATCAGCAACAGAGCAACTCTGTCACCAAATCCCTAAATAGTCATTCTGCAGTCCCTTGAGCCTCCATTTCACACAACACTCATCAACTATATAACTAAATAATAATTCTAACAGTTGGTTCTCCCTGACGCTTTCATTTCACTAAAGCATTTCTATTAAAATAATAATAATAATACTGGTAAATGAATAGGGCTTTGCAAGAAAACTGATACAAATCAATTTGTTATCATTTTTGAATTAAGAAAATCTACTGTGTTTAACTTATAAGAGACATTGTGTTTTGTGTCCCATAAAGCACTCTTGCAAAAAACATGTTTTGTTATTCTAATATTTGTTCTTATATTGATTCAACAAAATATTTATAGCCTACTAAGATTTATTGAAGTTAGAGAGAAAATGTCCCGTATTTCAAGAATGTCACTATCA
Organism: Leopardus geoffroyi; assembly: GCF_018350155.1. NCBI lineage: Eukaryota > Metazoa > Chordata > Mammalia > Carnivora > Felidae > Leopardus > Leopardus geoffroyi. The sequence goes on from NC_059327.1 coordinate 129,571,111, forward strand.
CTTCAAAAAGGGTCTCAAAAGTATAGCATCCTGAAAAGTCAATCACTGTATAAAGTCATTACTGCATAATGTACTTATGGTTTTTATTGAAAATAACACATCAATTCATAGTCTGACATCATATACCATCTGTTTATGCCTAATATAGATTATTTCATATTATATTTTGCTTTACCTAATATACACCACATAATTTATGAATTAATGTGTTATTCTTTAATATCAGTATCTTTTGGATGATTAAGTTTGCTTAAAGAAGAAACTACATATTTAGTTGAAAGAGTGTGGTAAAACATTATCAAGATTACTTTAAAATTTGCATATTACAAAAATCCTCAAATTAATTAATATTTTAAAGTGAATGTCTCCTGGGCTGACAAACCCCACAAAATAGAATTTGAAGATATTCTTGAACTAGGATAATAAAGGTAGAAATAAATCGCATGCTGTTATACATTTTCAGTCAAAATAAAGAACTGATTAAATATATTTGTACTACTTATTTATGTAATTTATTTATACTAGACTAAAGAAATAATCAATAGGAATAGATGTGTCAGGATAGAGACGGGAGACACACAGTCTCTGGGAAGATATAGATTTGGAAAGGTTTAAAAATTGAATGAAAGTCTTCAACAAAAAGAGAGAGAGAGAGAGACTAAGAAATGGACACTTAGCTATAAAGGGTAAACTGCTGGTAACCAAAGGGGAGGTGAGTAGAAGGGTTGAGTGAATAAGTGAGGATATTAAAGAGTACACATACTGTGATGAGCACTTAGTAATGTACAGGATTGTTGAATCCTTATGTTGTACCCCTGAAACTAATATAATACTGTATGTTAACTATACTGGGATTACAATTTTTAATTTTTTAATTGGATGAAAGTAAAAATATTAAAATGCATGGATTATGTGCTCTTTTCAGTGCTATGAGTATACTAGGTGCTCAGCAAATAGTTCTTGAATAATGAAATAATTCATCTTATATTTTATTAGTAGTACAAGGATTGTAATTCAGATGTATTACGAGAAAGAATAACTTGGACCAAGAAAAGATTAAATTAATAAAATGGGATTTTTAAAAAGTAAAGTTAGTAGTTTCGGAAATATTTTTTAAATCTTTTTTTCAAGTTTATTTACTTTGAGAGAGAGAATGTGAGCAGAGGAGGGGGGGGGGAGAGAGAGAGAGAGAGAGAATCCCAAGCAAGCTCTGCACTGTCAGCACAGAGCCCAATATGGGGCTCAAACCCACAAACTGTGAGATCATGACCTGAGCCTAAATCAAGAGTTGGATGCTTAACCAACTGAGTCACCCAGGTGCCCCAGTAGTAATGGGAATTTTTACCTATTCACATAGGAAAATGAGATAATATTTATTGGACACAGTGGAAATGTCTGTATTAAACATTTGAGTGACTCTGAGTTCTGAAACAATATTTGGAAATAATATTAGAGCTATAATTTATAAATACTGAAAGTATAGCTAAATGGTAACTTGCACCTGGTAACTTGAAATCATTAGACTTGGAATAAATAAGTAAATACTTCATGAAATGGTGAAATATGATTTTATTTTTTATTTTATTTATTTTTTGAGAGAGAGAGTGAGCACGGGAAGGGCAGAGAGGGAGAAAGAGAGAGAATCCCAAGCAGGCTCAGCACTGTCGGTGTGGAGCCTGATATGGGGCTCAAACTCACAAATCATGAGATCATGACCTGAGCCGAAATCAAGAGCTGGAGGCTTAACCAACTGAGCCACCCAAGAGCCCCAAAATATGATTTTTTAAGTCTAGTTTTCATAATGATAATTTCAAAACCTAGAAAAATCTTTAAAAACAAAGAGGACAAAATTATGAATACTGTTTTCAAGCTGAATAATAAAAAGAGTTTAAAAATGCATAATAAACTTGCATGCAAATACATTAAAATATCCAATTAACAATATTATCCTAGCCATTTTCCTTTGAAATTTCCCTTCTTTCTTCCACTCACCTGTGTTTTTCTCTTTTCTTTCACATTCATTGATTTAGCCATGAATCGGACTCTCAGTATCTTAGGTCAAAATTAAAGACTCTATGAATTGCCCTTTACTGTCCAATCTTAATGTAGTTTACAGATCAAATTTTCCCTCTTGGTTTTAAAGGATCTCAATAATGTGACCCATTTCTATTCCCATATGATTCCCCCCGCTGCCACCAATTCTTACACATCTATGCATTTTTGCTCTGATCAAATCCATATTTTGCATCTTATTATACAATCCAATCCAAGTTGCTTCAAATATTTGTTCTGTGATTATACTCCAGACATAGCACTAGAAGTTGAAGCTATATGAAAAAGCCACAATCCTGCCTTCAGTCTGACTGGGAAAGAAAGTAAGTGATCCTAGGACAATAAGTATTAAGGGGACACAGTTCAGTTTGTAGGAAGTCAAATCCCATAGTAGGTGACACATGAACTTTCTCTCACCTCTACTTAGGGTGTTATTTTCACTTGAAAAGTTTTCCCACTTTTACTCCACTAATATTTATCATGCTTAAATTTTTCTTGAGTGATCTAAACATTTCAGGGGCTTTTTGACCTAAAGTACACAATCTAGCACTTACATTTTACATTTAAGAAGAAAATAGTTGAGAAAAATAGAAATCATTGGCAAATACTCTCCTTAAACTTAAGACTTAAACAAATAAAGATAACTCCAGCCGAAACTATCACTGGCAGCAAATAGAATGGTGGATAATTCAAAATCAAGATGCTGAACTGAGAGGATTAGGACTGGGCATGATCTATGTTTACACTGGCTTAGATTTCATTAGTTTTCAGAGAGTAGATTTTGAAAGGAACACAACATACAAGACCTTAATTTAATGTTGTAGTTGGAACATATATTAACATGTTTAGGTGAACTCTTTGAAAAACTGCATGGTCTTTATGTCATAGTGCAAATTTAATCCTTCACAATTAATGGCTTCATTTAAAAAATAAGTTAAAATCCTGAGACAAGAAGCTGCTTCAGACTCTGTGATAGGCTGAAAATAACCCCAACAACATCCAGTTCCTAATGCCTGGAACCTGTGAGTGTTAACTTTTTTTTTTTATTTCAAAGATAATAAACTCAGGATTTTAAGATTATCCTGGTTTATCTGGTTGGGTCCTAAATGTAATCAAGTGTGTTATAAGAGAGAGTCAGAGGGAAACTTGCCTACAAAAAGAGAAGACAATGTGACTACTGAAACAAGATGGGATTTTGCTTATTTTAAAGACAGAAGAGGGCCCACTAGCCAAGGAATACAAGGAATGCTGCTCCAGAACCTGGAGAACCAAGGGAAGAGATTCTCCCCTCAGAGCACTGGAGGGAGAACAGCCCTGTCAACACCTTGATTTTGGCCCAGTGTAACTAATCTTGGGCTTTCTCACCTCCAGAACTGTAAGAGAATGGGTGTTGTTTTAAGCTGCCACATTTGTGGTAGTTTCTTATAACTGCAACAGAAACTATTACAAACACTATTAAAAATAGTTTCTCATTCATAATGACCTCAAAGTTTGAGAGTCTATATACGTTAGATTTAGAAACACTAAAACAGAATAGTGTTTTAGTGATGTCTCTTCCTATTTATATTTGTAAGAAACTGTAAACATATCTAGTTATGATACCAGACCCAAAGTAGGTGTTCATTAATTATTAGAATTTTTCTTCACATCACCCATTTGTGTACCAGGGAATTATTAGTTTCATGAGTTACCTAGCATAAAACTAAAATATAACGTATAGTGATAAAGCTACATATACTTTATTCCATACAATTTCTTCCATTTTTTTTTTCCAACCCTAGTGTAGACTCATCTCATGATGCTGGAAAGCAGCATAGATTCAGCCAAGATAGATAACACCTGCCAGATATGCTTGGGTTCTTTGGAAGACAGTACTGAGCAGCTAAGTAAAGGTGAAGTGGTGGATGTAATTTGTCTAAAATAGATGGAAAACAGCACACACCATTGAATCTGTACACTCCAAATGTTTAGCTTTAAAAGTCAGTAAGCCTGGCAAGGGAAAGGTGGCAAGACATTTAAATAGATGTAAAATTTTCTTTAGGAGAAAAGATGTGCTCTGGAAAAAGTAAATGCTTGTAACAGATAAATAAAAAGGAGCCACTCAACTTGACAAGATTCAGTGTTGAGAGACTTCCTGTGGCCTGACATATAAATGACCTGGAAGAGAGCAGAATTCAAAATAATACTGAGCAAAAGAAATCACCTATAAATGACCACGATTACTTTCTCAAGTAGCCAATGTAATTAGGTTGATGGGGGACTTGTTTCTGGCTCTACTAATCTACAGAAGAGTAATTTTACCAGAAAATGGTATAAAACTCCAAATGCTAGGAATATATATATATTTTTTAATTTGCAGAATTGCCATGAAATATTATCAAACACAATTCAAAATGCCCAAATGACCATGTAGAAATCATAATCCATGGTGGGCTCAAATTTGCTAGTCTTGAATTTTCTTTAGTTATATCAATTATGAATTATGACAGCCAGTGAAGTGACAGGTAATGAAATGAAGTAATTTCATGTAAAGGATAATAATTCAAAGGTTACTTAAAATCAAAGTATAAAGGACATTTGATACATAGAGGCTGGAGGATTATTTGAACAATTAAATCTTTGCTTCATTCAGTAGCAGTGATCAGCAGGAGGTTAGTGATTTTCCATAACTAAAGACAAAGTAAGGAAGAAACTTCATTTGTAAGAAAATGAGCTGGAAAAAAAATCTTAATAGGAATGCTCTTCAGTTTGAACTGCAACGAAGAGCTCAACAGTGCTTGTCAAGAAGAAAGTGAGGTCTCCAGTCTTTATTAGCTTTACAGGTCAAACACTGAACCTGCTGTAACTGCAAATGAAGGAGTTTATACAGTTGTTTCAAGAAGTTTGAATTTTTTTTCTCTAGGTTTAGCTTCCTTAGTACCTCAGCACAGTGTGGAAGACAATGTGCAATAATTTGCCCTTTTTTTGTTATCATTAGGGTCATACCATTTCTGGAAATAAAGAAACAAAGATATATGTTTAGATAGGTCTGACAGATTGGGGAGTCTGGGTGATTTGGTTGAGCGTTTGACTTCAGCTCAGGTCATGATCTCACGGTTTGTGTGTTTGAGCCCCGGGTCAGGCTCTGTGCTGACAGCTCAGAGCCTGGAGCCTGCTTCGGATTTTGTGTCTCCTTCTCTCTCTGCCCCTCCCCCACTTGTGCTCTGTCTCTGTCTCTCAAAAATAAATAAATGTTAAAAAAAATATATGAATGGATAAAAAAATTGGTATATATATATATATATACAATGGAGTATTACTCGGCAATCAAAAAGAATGAAATCTTGCCATTTGCAACTACGTGCATGGAACTGGAGGGTATTATGCTGAGTGAAATTAGTCAGAGAAAGACAAAAATCATATGACTTCACTCATATGAGGACTTTAAGAGACAAAACAGATGAACATAATGGAAGGGAAACAAAAATAATATAAAAACAGGGAGGGGGACAAAACAAAAGAGACTCATAAATATGGAGAACAAACTGAGGGTTGCTGGAGGGGTTTTGGGAGGGGGGATGGGCTAAATAGGTAAGGGGCATTAAGGAATCTACTCCTGAAATCATTGCTTCACTATATACTAATTTGGATGTAAATTTTAAAAAAATAAAAAATAAAGTTAAATTAAAAAAAAAGATATGTTTGACAGATGTGCTTTGCCCATGAACAGCTGTACAAATATTTTTTTTTAGTATTTCTGGTACTGTACAGGTAATGTGCAGCATGCCCAATACAAATTAGCTTTATTAAGACAAATTTACATAAAAGGCAATGGGTGCCTGTCCTTTGCCTTTGTCTTCTGTAGTCATGTGGAGTTCAGGCAGTTTAGGAAAACTTGTAAAACACCCTCACAAAAGGGAGTCGCAATTCAAATTATCTTAGAGGCTAGGTATTTTGGAATCTATGCCAACATGAAGAAGACATGCACTACCTGAAGGCATTCAAATTTAACTTTGAGCAAGCATATGACAGGCTACCTATGTGTTGCCCTTTATGGATCACCATTTTGGGACTTTTGCCATAGAAGTTACTTTCCAGGATTTGTTGAGAATATCTAAGCATACACTCCATAATGACATCTAGATATTAATTATGTATACATCATAGCATATAGAGAGTATTCTGATGCAAATTCTTACTAATGACATGATGACAAAGCCTTAAGGAACTCAACTAAGAAATTGTTACGGCTCCAGTCCAGACTCCAGTCCAGACTCTTTTGGACTACAGTGGGTCACCCCACTCAGGCTAATCAGAAATGTCCACTTCTTGTTAGTACTTATTATTAATACTTAATACAAATGTAGAACTCTGTTTTTGTACTTCAGGTGAAGTTCTTACTACTGAAGTTTTATCTTCAAGTTCTATAATCTTTTCATCTGTGGTGTCTTATCTGCTATTAAGCCTATCCATTTTTTTTTTAATCTCAAGCACTGAATTTTTCATCTCTAGAAATTCAAATTGGGTCTATTTTATATGTTTCATATTTCTCAGCATACTCATGTTTTCCTCCACCTCCTTGATTATTTGGAGAATATGTGATTGTTTTAATGTTCTTTTCTATTATTCTATTATCCATGTCATTTCTGGATATGTTTATATTGATTTATTTTTCTCCTTATTATGGGTCCTGGTTTCCTGCTTCCTTGAATGCCTCATAATTTTTTAATGAAATTTTGTGATATATCACATTTTTTAAAGGAGCAATCCCCTAAATTATTTTGATATTTATTATGGTTTGCAATGAAGATACCTGGAAATAATGTGACATTCCTTTTGATTTGCTTTTAAGTTTGTCAGTCAGGACCACCACAGCCTTTAATCTAATTTAGCTCTCTTACTCTGGCCATATCCTTCTGCCTGTTACCCCAGCCATGAGGAGCTAGCTTTTGGAAATGTAAATTATTCCTAGCCCTGTGTGAGTTCTGAGAGTCATTCCACCTATTCCTTTTCCCGATTTTGAGTAGTTTCCTCACAGAAATGCTCTGATCAGTACTGGGTTGGAGACTGGAGGGGAACCTCTGCAGACCTCTGAGCCCTCTCCTATAGTTCTCCCCTCTCAGGTGCACTGTCTTCTCAATCCAGGCCACCTCAGCTTCTCCAAATACTCCGTATCATTAATGTAGGGCTCCCACTGACCTCCTACTGCTTGTGTTCCTTCTCTCTGCACTTCAGCCTGAAACTGCAGACAAAAAGCTGGGCAACTGTAAGGTTATCCTCATTTGTTTCTCCTCAGAGACCACTATGCTGCACAGCTTGTTGTCTAATGTTTGAAAGCTATTGTTTTACACATTTTCTACAAAAGTTTAGTTGGTTCAAGCAACAGCATAAATTCAATCCCTGTTACTCCATCATGACCGATAAACAGAAGTCTTTCCTAAGGCTTTATCAACAGATATCTGATTAAATAATTTTCTATGTGATCTGATATTTTTTGTCATGAATGAGCGATGCTTCAGTTCTGCATTTTTAAACAAAGCTTTCTGAGAAATCCATCTTATTTTATGAATGAGTAGGAAATAAAAGACCTCTTTGATAGGAACAGTTTCTCCCCAGTAGGATTAGGAAGTAAGACACTTCTCCCCTTGAACAGTATAGTGACCCATCCTGAATAAAAATATTAAACATCCCCCAGCTACTGAGATGCTGTGTTTTACCACATCACTTGCTCTTTACAGTACCTAGTTCCAACACAGTTCCAATTGGAACCTAGTTCCAATCCGATCTGGATTTCATACTTGAAATTTTTAATTTCAAAATTAGATGTAAACCTGGGATTCTAAATTGCTACTACTTTTGCCATTTTTTTTCTCAACATATACTTCATCATTGGTCATTAGTCATTAGTGGACAAATGCCTTGAAAAATATTACTCTATCTGCTCCAAAGGCATAGAGGAAGGAGTGACTCATTCTTTGCTGAAAGTAGCTGCAGACAAGAGTAACGTTTAAAATATAAATAAAATACTGAACATGTAGATTCAATAATAGGAAATATAGAAACATATAATGTATTTAAGCCTTGGAATTAGTAAAACAGAATCTTTGCTGAGTGTATGACTCTATCTCTCAGCATTAGGAATAAGGATTTATAAATCAAAGCATGCTGTCTTTTCAAGGGCTTTGTATTTTTTCTTCTTTTTTTTTTTTTTTTTTTTTTTGGAACACTTTATACTCAGATATCTACATAGCCCACCCCCTCCCATCCTACAAGTTTCTATATGTCACATTATTAGTGAGCTCTTCCTAATGTAAAATAGTAGACCATCCCTATCCTACCCATCCATCACTATTCTAGTTCTCTTATTTTCTCTTCTAGTTTTTTTTTCATAGCTTTTATTACTGCCTGACGTTCTATACATTCAGTTTTATTTTCTTTGTTGTCTGTCTTTGCTCACTGGAATGCAAGCTTCACAAGGGCAGTAACTTCATCCATTTTTTGAACTACTATATTCTCAGGTTCTTGACATATAGTAGGCACCTCATAAATATTTGTTAAATGAATGAGTGAGTGAATGAAGCACTAAATATTGTGCCTAGTACATAATAAATGTTGAAATTACTAATGCTTTTTGTCGTCGTCATCATCATCACATTATCATCACCATCATTTTCATTATTACTCGAAAACACAAAATACTTCAAAGCTCTTCAATTGTCTGTATGGGAATATATGCAAATCATATAAAAATAGTGAAGACTATTTTGACACTCAAAATAAGCAACTCTATCTAAGATCATACAGCACGTGAGTTAGAGTTAATTTAGAACATCTATAGGTAAAACAAATCATCCTAAATTAGTTGTTCTTGATAAGTGAGTTTTAAGCTATTGTTTTATTTAATTTCAGTTAATTTGATGGTTTAACTCGGCAGTTTGATGTTTTACTGAATGAAATTCCCTAGAGTTACAGAATCAAACTTGACTTATTTAGAAATGAATAGGAAAGTCTAGAGGGAGTATAATATTTGAAAATTATAAGAGACGAAAAATAATATTAGTTGCTAATGCTGAAAATAAAGTTACAGCATTAATAAGAAAGAATATATTAATTTGCACCAAAAGGTAGAAAACACTCCAATTTTTGCTTTTATCTTCATGTAAATCGTTGACTTATAAAGTAGCATCTTGTCTCTCCACAAGTTTGCTACCTTACACTAGTCATATCTTACACAAAAAGTAATTTAATAAATTCATATGTACATCTAAAAATAAAGCTCTTATAATAACTACTCAGTGAAACCTTTTTATGGGGCTCTCTTTATTAGATAGTAAGAATAAAAAACATGGATACACATATGTAAATGAATAAGCATAACTGACTATAAGTGCTATGTCACTGAAATATCTAGACTTTATTTTTACGAGTAAATACAATTTCAATTAAAAAGACAAAATTTAATGAAAAGTTACTGTTGTCAACTTGCCTTCTAACATCATCATTGTATAAAGTAAATGGTATGATAACATCAATAAAAGCATAAAAGGAAAGCATACACTTTAAGTAAAATATTTTACCTTTTAATTGATTGAGGTTTATGAAAAATCCTTTTCTCTGTGCTTATTTGTCAGTAAATTTAAATTTCAGTACAGACCTACACATTGTTGCTTTCAACAACATGGCTATAACAGAAGTAATATAGGCATGTGAAAGAGGAAGTGATTTATTGTGTGCTAGGAGCAGCTACACAGGAGGGAGACATTTGAACCACCAATCAAGATAAGGAATAGAGGAGAAATAGCCAGTTTGGGGTAAGATAATAAGCAGCAGACCCAAAACTATGAAGAATGGCAGGGCAAGGAGCAAATGACAAGGAGCACTAGTCACTGACAGAAGGAAAGCAGAGAGTCAAAGCAAAAGGAGAAAACACTATGTTCTATGATACGAAGCAAACAATCTCTGGCACTACAATATTATATGTAGCCTTAAAAACTATTGGGCTTCTTAATACTCTGTTTTCTCTTTTGTAACCTCGAGAGATAATCCTAGCAGGTTTAACATAACTGAACTCAAGAAAATGAACACCAGACTGGAAGAGATGAGAAAGTGCCTGATGCCACATGTCAGACATTGGTTGAAAGCACATGTCCCATGCTAAAGGCACACCAACCAGTCAGTCCTGCCCTCCTCAACTTAGGGGAGGGAGCCTTTGACTCCATGTACCAGGCGGTCTCCAAGCACAGTTTTAATTGAACTGAATCAAGAAATAAGAGGACCTGAATTCAAGAAGAAATTCTATAGATTTGCAGAAGTATTTCAGAATGAATTCCTGCTTCTGATAGAATAACTTCAAATTTTAAATAACCCTAAATATATAACAACAAAAAATTTATTCAACTATAGCTGATAAATATAAAAGTATGTTGTCACTTTTCAAAATACAGAAAATATTTAAAATATAATATCAAGTGGCAAGCTACAGCACTATTTAATGCATTATATATTCATATTATACATTATATATGTTTAGGTTACACATGAGAACATACAAATACACACACCCACCCCCCCCCACACACACACACTACACAAAGAATTAAAAGGAAAATACCAGAATCTTATTAGCTGTTATGTATTATTGACTGGGCACTATGAGTTTTTTTAAAATATCTTTTTAAAAGTTCCTATATTTTCTAAGGTTTCTATAATGAATATGCATAACACTTATAATATGAAAATGAGATAGTATTTATAAAACACACTGACAAGATGTAGATCTTCTGAGATGTAAATGGATAACTTGCACTATCTATAAAACTTGGTAATTCAAGATGTCTAGAGATAAGCTTTTGCTTAATTACAATCAACATGTCTTCAGCAATGGTCTTGCTTTTGGCTATGGTTTAATGTGACTTCGTCTACCGAAGTCAGTTTATCAACTGACAAAAAATCTGAGGCAAGAGAAGCCATTGAATTATCCTTCCCCACAAAAAAAACAAAAACAAAGAAATAAACAATAAAGCAGACCTTTATACTTTAATCACTAAGGATTAAAATAATAGAAAAGCAGTGCAAAAGAGTAACAAGGTCAAATGAATTATTTGCACTTATTAAAACTGTACATTAATTATGCATTTATTTTTTCCTATGCGGGATATACATTCTGCCCACTTCAAAAAGAATAATAATAGTAATTTTTAAATAACTATCAGTATTAAGTATCAGTTCTATTCTAAATCTTTTACCAGAATGTAGGATGCAGATGTGGAAAATTACACATATGTAAAGACAAGCAAACAACATATTTTTGAAGGAATATGCAATTAAAGACACTAAAGTGTTACTATATCACTGTGCTTTATTTTTCTTCAACTTAGGCCAATTTTCCATTAATAGAAGGTATCTTTACAAATTTTAGGATAATATGTACTCAATGAGAGGTAAACTGAAGGATTATAGATACAAATTGATGACATAGGAAATGAGGGAGGGAATGAGTACACCAATATTTGACCTTCACATTTTCATAAAACTCAAAATGTATCATCTCTAGCCTCAACATTTCTCTCATTCTTTGTGGCTCCCACAGCAGTCCCATCTGTATTTGAGAAAATACCTTTACTATTGAATGGGAAAGAAAAGGAAAGGGATAACGATACTCGGGGGAAGAAAGGAATTACTATACTCATCATGTTGGACAATAATCTCACTTTCCTTTTTTCTCCTAGAACAAAACTGTTGCAAAATACAGGTGAAAACTGATAGCAATACTGTTACATGAAAAAATTATTAAAAAATAGATGAAAGTTCTTAAAATCTCAACTCTATTTAAAAAATCTTGAAATGTAGGGCATCACACAGTAAAAGGCAGGAAAGACCTAGTGGAATTATTCTGTGTTGAAGCAGACAGGAGATTGTTTTCTTCTATAAGTGATTTCAGGGGCAGAAAGGCCCCCTAAAATATGAAGCATATCAGGAAAAAATAGTTTTAAATAACTTGTGCTCATTTTCATGGCATAAAGGGAAACAAATTTGTAATTTCTCTTTGCTTTTAACAACACATCTTCTTTCCTAGAATACTTAAGTTGATGCCAAACCATATCCAGGAGCATAACACATAGAGTGAAATAATAGCTTCACCTCTGTGTGAAGAAGGCCACTGATTTTTAGTTATTAGCCTCACAGTTGGATTGAGAAATATTACTGATGAGGACAAGCAAGGACAAAAAATTATAAACAATATTTCTCCATCATTGACATTTTACTCCCAGTGGTCCATGAGCTCAAGAAAAGAAAGAGAGAGAGAGAGAATCAGCACTTAGGAGACTTGTTCTCAGTTTGCTCATAAATGTTGTCTCACTTTGCTTTACTGCGACTTATCATTAGATGTTACTTACATATTCCAGAACACTTGTATGAAATACGCCATTCTAGGTTCATATTGAAGAGTTTGCTCTACTGAACAATTAAATTATTTAGCTTATGCTACTCGTCTTAGGTGGCTACCAAGCTTCTGTTCACATTGCTGCAAATTCAGATTTTCACGTGTTCTTCAGTTTTCATTTTTAACTAGTAACAGAACAGATGCCACTCTAAGACTGAGGGAAATATTTAACTATAAGCGATCACACTCCGTCAATAAAGCTAACCTTTCCATAATGCCTGCATTTTAAGTGTATACATTAATTGAAAAAAAAAAAGATGAAACATTGAGTGAGGGAAAATATATGACAGACAACTCTCATCTTTTGTTTTCTTTCCTGAGAAACCCATTTCAAAGCCAGGGCACATAGTTCCAGTAAGGAGGTCTCAGGCTCACTAAGGCTATTCTTTTATTTATTATTAATAACTAGGGAGAATTTCTGTCTATACATCTTTGGATACTTAGAGAAACAAATTATTCTGAATTATTAAATATCTATATAATGGGATAGCTATCTAATCAAGTATAACTAAAAACTCAATAATTCTCATCTAAAAGGAATTACATACTTCTATGCTTAAATTTATTACTAATATTATTGCAAGCATTAATGATCTAGAAGTCTGTTTATCATAAGAGATGTTTTGACCTATAATTAACTAGATAAAAATTATAGGGTAACTCTCTCATTTTATTTATTTTTTTTTTATTTTATAACATCATTTCTTCTCCATAGTATTTATTTGTACATGCTTCAATCTATAAGAGTTTAAATCCCTTCATGGTCTCCCAAACCATATTCAGAACGGACATCTTCGTGCCATAATGAAACCCTACTTCATGATCCATTTTTTTCTGTTATCTTTAGAAATTGACCAAGAATACAAATTTTAGTGTTGAACCAGTTAACATAATCAGACATTTATTCCTTATTTCTTCCTGTCTCTACCGAAGTCTGAATCATAATTTCAAAGCAAAGGTGAGAACTGCAAGCACAGCCTCTTTAGTGTCTTTAGATCCTAACACACACTGTAAGAGGGAATGAAGATAATATCCAGGCCTTTGATAATACATGGGTGCCAACCTGATTCAGCAGGCAGATATTATAAAGCCCAGCAGGACTTCATTCCCATCCCATGTGCAAATGCCAGGAAGATCACTTGCATGGGGAAAGGGCCGCACTAGGCCCGCAGCAGGACGTCACTAGGCACCAGGTATTTTCCACCTGGATTTATCATGGTGGCTTTTTGAAATTTTCAAGCACACATTTTTGGATTTTTCTGGATGTCTGAAACATTGCACTTTTCCCAGCTGTCCTGATCTTTCTCAGACTAGGCCATGTCTGTGGCTTTGACTTTTTTCCCCAGTTTGGGTTCACATGTGGCCACCTTCCTGTCTACTGGCCTACCTGAACTCCACTCATGTTTTAACTATTGCAAGACACCTGGTGTAGCAGAAATAGCCCTGAGCAGGACGCCAAAACAGGATTTCGGTCCCCTTTGTCACTAATAGTTTGATCTTAAGTAAATAATTTAAACTTTTAAAAGTATTTTTTATTTACCATTCTACAGAATTATTAGCACTGACATCTTTATGTATTTGGTAAATGTATGCAGCTGCCTATATAACATTTCTATTTTTATATCTTAAAGCAGAAGACCCTCCAAATATCCCAATTTGAGGTCATCAACTCTTTCATACTTTCTACTACCTCCAAAATAATTAACTCCCATAGGTGCTAAAAGTGATAAAAGAAGATTTCTGGGGAAGGTGGGACTTGACCTTAGTCTTAAAATTATTCTTGCTCCTTCCTTCTTACATTATTGAAAATATGTAAATGATAGTTCACTTATTAAAATCTTGCTATATACCATGCACTGTTTTAAGTGATTTACATACATTTATTGAAATCTTGCTATATAGCACGCATTGTTTTAAGTGATTTACATACATTATCTCAATTAATTTAAGTCCTACCAAATGAGAATGCTGTTTTGAGAAAATGAAATAAACTCAATATGCCTAGAATACATGAAGTACAAAGGAGGATGAAATGAAATAAGACCAGTGAGATAATATTGGGTTCAGAACACGCTGGGTCTTTTATGTAATGTTAATGATTTTCATTGTTAGAGAACAAGAAGCCTAACTATCATAAGTGAAGTGGTATCATAATTATTGTGCCGTCAGTGATGAAAGTTGATTGGAGGGGCCAAGACTAGAGAGACCAGCAAAAGGACTATTGCTCAAATACGGTTAATATGGAAATTTCTCCTACTACTTTGGTATATTTTTTTTCTCTTTCACTTATGAAGTTGTATTTCAATTATAGTAACACAAAGTCAGGTTTTTTTTTGTTTGCTTTTTTTGGTTTTCTTCCTTTTTTTTTTTTTTTTTTTTTTTTACAATGTAATGTTTTCAGTCAAGTAAAAGTAAGATTAAATCAAATTATAGGCTGAAGTTAAAACTGTGCACTCCAGCTGAAAGTTAAGTCTGGTTACATGAATAACTAGGTGAGATATTTCAAATCATATGTAAAGAGTGTCAATACTTTATTTTTCTTCATTGAATTTCACTAAAATTTTTAGCATAAATATTTCTTGACTGCTCATCACAAGTTTTTAAAAAAATATAGGATGCATATGTAAATACATATATTTTCATGTTGTTTAATGCATTAATAAGCATCAGTTGGTACTGAAATCTTTCCTAACAATCTTCTTCTAACTCTTAGAAGATGAAAAATAAAAGAAGCAGTGTACTTTCGAATATTTAAAGGAAGTTTAACTTTGGATTTCCTACATGTTTAAGATACTTTTGTCATACAACTGAACAGCATGAGGAGTGTTAGAAGAGTGTTGTCACTTAATAACAAAATGCTCAACTTCTGCCACCAAAAACCAAATATTGTTCTTGTAGGCCAGCAGGTAAACTCATTGAGCAACACGGAACAGAGACAAAAACCTTCATTGTCACATTAGGCAGAAACTCAGGG
Organism: Leopardus geoffroyi; assembly: GCF_018350155.1. Classification (NCBI taxonomy): domain Eukaryota; kingdom Metazoa; phylum Chordata; class Mammalia; order Carnivora; family Felidae; genus Leopardus; species Leopardus geoffroyi. Next base: position 129,586,560 of record NC_059327.1, read on the forward strand.
TACATGGCTGGCTCAGTTGGTTAACTGTCTGACTTCGGTTCAAGTCATGACCTCACATCTTGTGAGTTAAGCCCCATGTCAGGCTCTGTGCTGACAGCTCAGAGCCTGGAGCCTGCTTTGGATTCTGTGTCTCCTTCTCTCTGCCCGCCGCCCCCCTCCTGTTCACACTCTGTCTCTCTCTCTCAAAAATAAATGATAAAACATTTTTTTTTTAAAAAGGACGGAACTCTGTTTTGCAAAATGCTCTAAATCTCAAACTAAAAATATAAAGTACATAAACTCTCATATAAATACCTGATGGCATCATGGTTGGACTCTGCCTCTCACCAGGATCCTGAACCATGGAGAATCTACAAGTGGCTCTTAATCTAAGAGGACAGGTTCTAAAGAAAGCCCTTTGCCATTTGTATCACAGAAAAATGCCGTGACAAATTCAGATTCAGTCAGAACACTAAGTTCCCATTAAATCCTGTAAAATAACTGCCATTGAGAACTCATATTTAAAACATGAATAAAATGGATAAAACAGAAATCTGCCATCAATCTCTATGCCAGTTATGGAAAGTTATGGATCTTCTTGCTTATGATTATATTCAAGAGTAGAAAAGAAATTAAAAAAAAATCTTTCTCCCTGAACAAGAGATTGGATTGGTAAGCTTAGATCCTTTTACTTATTTTTTTTAAGTTTATTTATTTATTTTGAAAGGGAGAGCATGTGCCAGCAGGGGAGAGGCAGAGATAAAGAGAGAGAGAATCCCAAGCAGTCTCTCACTGCCAGCTCAATGCAGGGCTCGACCTCACGAACTGTAAGATCATAACTTAAGCTGAAACCAAGAGTGTGACACTCAGTCCAACTGAGCAACCCAGGTGCCCCTTAGATCACCTTATTCTTAAGGCTAAGTCACATGTTATCTGATTTTTTTTTACCCCTATTGCTTTAGTTATGCTTTAGATACTCTAATTGGTATCAGTTTCCTAAAAATCATCAAGTAATTTTATGGCTTCTCTGTAACTTTGAATATAGTTTTCTTTTAGCCCTAGATCCTTTCATTGATTTTCTGTCTATTGAAGTACTATGCAATTTTTCAGTATCTTGATCAGAAACCTAACATATTCCATGATATCTTCCTTCGAATTCCTCACCAGGATTAAGTAATCCTGTCTCAAGTTCTCCTACAACCTAAAATACCAGCCATTTAAAAAACAAAAGCAGAAAAAACATTGTAGTTGTCCAAACACACCATTACTGCTCTTCTGCTTACCTTTTTCTGCTATGACTTTTAGTTAATATTTTACGCAACTGAAGAACCACAGTTCAAGATTTTGTACTCAGTTCGTAACACCTTCCAGAAATCATCCTCTAACCACACAAGGTCAAGAACTTCTTTCCCAGCAAGGCTCAATGACTTTTTCCCATTCAGGTTAACACTCAGAACACACTTCTTTGATTACTTGTTTACACATATGTATATCCAGCTAGACTAAGTTTACAACGTTAGGTACTGTGATGAACATTTATTCATTATTCAATAAATAGATGTTTAAGTGTCTACAATTTTCCAGACTCTGAGCTAGACTCTGGGGATAACATGGTAAATTAGATATACTTTCTACATCTCATGAAGCTTAGTGGAGGTATGGTAGTGAAGATGTATTAACCAAATATTCGTTCATGTAACTAAGAAAATTATAATTAGTAATTGATATCATTATAATCGATAAAGTAAATGAATTAATGTGGCTTATACATTTATCATACCACCACTATTCTACTCAGCTAGTGTTTCTTAGTAATTTGCACACTGATTACCTTTTCTTTAATAATCTGTGGGCAGGGACTAATTATAATGATAATAGTAAGCATAATACTCTGTAAAGAGTAGAGCCTTAATTCATATCTCTTTATTTCCATATCCTCAGGGTGGGACAAGCCTTTCCAAAATGAAGAGTGATTTTTATATAACATAAAAATGAAATTAAGACCACAATCAACATTTTTAAAACTAGGGAGTAACTAATTTATATTACAAAAAAAAAAAAAAAATGGCTAATGTCCCCAGTATGTAAATCTTCTAAAATCAACAATAAAATACCAAAACCCAGCAGGAAAAAAAGAAAGGATTAGTTCACAAAAAAAGTAAAGTATAGGTTGCTTTTAACATTATGAAATGAGCTCAACTTATTACTAGGGAAGTGCACATAAACCTATATAGATACAACTTTTTTACTTAGATTATTATAAAAGTTCAAAAGTTTGATGAGGACATGGGAAGTAGTCACTCTCATACATTGCTAGTAAAGAGTGAATTGTTATAAACCTTACAGAGGAAGATTTGTCCATGTCAAGTGAAATTTAAAATCTACATATCTATTGGATTTCCCAGGCTTCAGAGCCATGAGAAATGAATATCTGTTGTTAATAAGCAACCAAGTCTATGGCATTTTATTATAGCAACCTGAATGGACAAAGGCAGTAAAAGACACCAATTTTAAGAGGCTTAATTTTCCAATAGCAAGATATCCACATTAGCCACATTATAAGAACTCAAATTTGTTTACTAGTCCACTGCATTTTTGTAATTATAGAAAAAAATGTAATCCATAAAGACTCACAAAAGAGTCTAGACCACTGCATTTTACTCTATTTCATTATAGAAATGGACAATATATAAAATAATACTTTAGATACTCAAATTCCAATACCAAACACAAAGCAGTATTGTTTATGAAAAGCCATAAAGAAAGAGTATTATAAGTGGATGGATGTGCAATTTTATGTAGCTCTAAAATGCTATAACCAAGACTATAAACCCCACGGAAATCTACTTTATTAGCCTTCCTTTACAGCAGAATAAACAAAATCTTATCAGGTGTCAAATACCACCAAATCCAATTTTGTTTGAAAATAATGAAACAGAGAAATTCAAGTTGGGCTGGAAATGAGTGTAGAGCCATCTTTCCACTCTTCCAAAATGTGAATCACTTACAGGGCAGTCGGGATGTTAAGGGTATTAGGAGCTCAATGAAAATGATATTCCTGACTAAGCATGGTATTTGTATTTATACACAAATACATTTAATCAAGAAGATTGAAAAGATACTAACAAAACCATTTAAGTCTCACCAAGTCCTCTGAAATTCCATGTTAGTTATTTAAATTAAGTTCTCCTTGTAATGAACAATGGTATATAGTCAAAAAATAAGATTTACAGTAAATAATCATATAATTTTCACAAGGAAAATAGTTAACTTTTATTGAATACCCACTAGTTAATTAATACTTACAACAATTTTGTTAAGTAGGGTATTTTCATCTCCATTTTATGGGGATAGAAAGTGATATTCAAAAAATCTGTGACTTCAGTGTTATGCATCAAAACAGAAGTCAGAATCTGGCCCTCTGCCTGCAAAGTCTGCATTTTTTCTCTACTATTCTGTGCTGCCTGCATTGCATAGCCTGAACTAATCTTCCAAAATCAGGTTGGAATTTATTCAGTATAATGGGGAAATATTGCAGATAGGAAAATTGAGTCTGAAAATGTCTGAGGAACTAATTCAAGATCATACAGATTTGCACTTCATGGAACAGAATCCCATTAGATTTGGGTTATACTGTCCCTATTAAATATAAGAATATTCAGATGTATGCTTTTGAAAAAAATATGTATTACACAATATTACATACTAGGTGAATCACACATTGAGAAAGTGTCTAATACTTTTCAGAATACAACAGCAGAATGGGTCATGTGGAAATTTTCTTCACTTTTTACTAAGCTTTAGTCTTTCTTATGGATTTTCTATTTTGGTGAAGATGGTCAGTACAGTAGGTAAGAGGCTGGACTCTGGAACTAGTTACTAGAATTCTATTACTATTAATCCATTATTATTATCTGATGTTACTTAACTGTGCTGTGCCCCAGTTCCTTGCCCAGAAAATAGTGATATCAAAAGTATTTATTCATAGAGTTGCAATGGGGTTTAAATGAGTTATCTAAAATCACCTATAATAAGAGTGCCTGGCTCATAGTGTTTGATAAATGTAAAATATTTAATACCTAGCACATAGTAAGCATTCTATTATTTAAATATAAATTTGAAATCTCTTTTACCTTTCAAATTTTCTTCAGAAGACTATACAGTATCCAAAATAATCATACACATATGTACACACACAAATTAGAAATCAGAAATCAACAAACTGACATATGGGATTCAATTAAAGATGCTTTTTAAGAATGACATATATTTTAGATTTCAAATTACAATTACCATTAAATAAACTAGAGTGTAAGTTTTAAAAATTGTTTTGAATATTTCTATGTAAAACTTCCTTGTGAAGTTTCTTAACCTTTCATGACTCAATATACTGTTCATCATGACTATAATGAAAACATGAAAACTGTCTTCTTACTCCTAAGATAGTTGAAATGCACACAATCTTTTCCAGTGTTTACAACTTAAGATATATTCATAATAATATTAATATCTTAAATTTATAATCTATAAATTGGTTTCATATGCTTCATATATGCGGAGAGTAGTTTTCTTTAAATAGGCATATTTTAAAACATACATATTTTAAATCTTACTAAGTAAAATTAATTTGATATTAAGGCATTTAATAGATATAAATAATACTAAAAGCTGATGCTGATAAATAAGAACTATGATATGAAAATTCAAACACAATCATACAAGTGTAAAAATAACCCCCCCCCAAAAGGACTTGTTAGTTCCTGTGGTAAATTTATTTTATTTTTAACTAAAATATTTTCTTTTTCTGCATAATCAAACAAATTCATGGATAGTTTTAATTGTTTTTATTATACAACAGATTATATTTATTTCTGTGAAAATAAGGCATATTTTACTTAGTGAATTTGGATTTCATATCAGCCCCTCAAAAATAAAATACCATTATAATAGAAGCTAACAATTGTCAAGAATCACTATGTGCCAGACACTGTTCTAAGTACCTTAGACATAAAAATTCATGCAATACAATAATCTTATGAGATAGAAATGACCACTATGCTATTAATGAGAACATTGAGGCACTGGGTCCTTAAAAAACTTCCCAAGTGCATTCAGCAAGAAATGTTGATAAACATGAAATTGCTAGAGTGGTTGTAAAACAGTGAGGACGGTGTGGATAATTTTATGGGGGAAGTAACAAAACGGATGCACAGAGCTGAGATGACTGTTGACCTAGATACTGAAGTAGGATAGGAGGGGCAAACTGTGGGAGGACATTCCAGAAACTAACCCAGTTTCTTCCTAACCCTAGGCTTTAAGATCTCAGTTCACGAAGCCCTCACAGAATATTCTAGTCCCCCTTTGCACACATTCTGTTCTCATTTATTTTTTTCTTTGAACAAACATTTTCTGAGTACCTAAGATGGGGAATTTAAAGATGAACGACAGTCCTCATTCTTGAAGAGCACGTAGGACAGTTTGCATTAAAATATTTAGCACCTATTGGGGTGCCTAAGTGGCTCAGTCGGTTGAGCATCCGACTTTGGCTCAGGTCATGATCTCACCATTCCCGAGTTGGATCCCTGTATCAGGCTCTGTGCTGACAGCTCAGAGCCTGGAGTCTGTTTCAGATTCTGTGTCTCCCTCTCTGCCTCTACCCCTCTCATGCTCGTGTTCTGTCTGTCTGTCTCTCTCTCTCAAAAATAAATAAACATTAAAAATAATTTAAAAATAAAATATTTAGCACCTATTAGTATAATATCATATACCCTTTACCATTATTTTCTTAGTTTCCTGCATCTCTAGCTACATTCCAGGCTTTCTGGAGACAAGACCACATCAATACCCTTGTATATGGGCTCTCTGCCTGTTCTCTCCTATAACATGAACCATGCTCAAAATAGGGACTCCGTGAACACTGGTTGGTTGATGTGGATATATTTTATTTTGTTTTCTTAGAACATCTTTAGAAACAGATGGAGAGTTTTTTGTAGGCTAGAATTTATATTTTTAAAATGCTGGTAAGATAAGTAAATAGGAAGAAGCTATTCAGAAGAAAATGCAAGGAACTGCTTTCAATTCTAGAAGCTGTCGGCATTATTTGTGGCACTGTCTATAACATAAGTTCCTTGGCTGCATAAACTATATGGAAGGGATTAGCTTCCAATCTTCTCTTTACATAAGAAAAATGTTGTGGGTAACTTTACCTATTTTTGCTAAATGAACTTTAGTTCTTAATAATGCCTACATTGTTTCTCCATCATCAACTAGAACTACTTTGGTATATTTTTAGGTAAATCAGTAAGATGCTTCAACGTGTTTTTTTTCCCAGTAGAATTAAAAAGAGCATGCGTATTATTACTCTATGTTAAAACATTAGTTTTCTAATATAAAAATATAAGGTAGAAAATTATCCTAATTTTCAGTGAATTTTTAGTAGCCACAACCACAAATACATCTTTATTTATTTGAAAATCTTGTATCTTAAAGGGTTGACATTATACCATTTCCAAAAATCTTCAGTCTTTCCAACTGCCTCTTGGTCCTATATAAATTATTTACCCATTGCTAACACTAGCTGCTCTAGAACTAGACCTACTGCCCTACAAAGGTCATATGTTTTGATATTATATGCTTGGCTTCCTTTTGGTAGTTTACTGGATGTCCTAAAGGTAATGTGAGGGATCCTTCTCCCTTAATGCATCTTTTTACCTACAAAATCTGTTTCAAAATGCTGGAGGTTTTGTTTTGTTTTGTTTGTGTGTGTGTGTGTGTGTGTGTGTGTGTGTGTGTGTGTGTTTATTTTTGAGAGAGAGAGAGAGAGAGAGAGAAAGAGAAAGAGAGAGAAAGAGCGCATGTGCAAGTGGGGATGGGACACAGAGAGAGGGAGATACAGAATCTGAAGTAGGCTCCAGGCTCTGAGCTGTCAGCACAGAGTCCAATGTGGGGCCAGAACTCAAAAACCACAAGATCATGACCTCAGCCAGGGTCAGATGCTTAACTGACTGAGCCACCCAGGAGCCCCTGGAAGTCTTCTTTTTTAAAGCATTTAATAATCGCTTAATTACAAATATTTTGAAAATTAAAGAAAAGAACTAGTCAATGAAGATTCCATAAGCACCACCACTATCCTCCTAAAGCTATGATTGAAAATACGTATGGGATACAAAATATATGTGCACAAAATTATTATTCAATAGTATATAACAGTATGATTAAATATAACTTACAATTAGGCAGTTAGGCAACACAAAATACGATAGCAGTGTGGTATAGCATTACAGAAATCAGAGGGAAAAAAATGATCAATTCAAGGTGGAAACATCAAAGGTTCCTAGGGTATGGTATGACTAAGATGAGACCACAAGGATAAATACGGACATGTGAAGGAAAAGAAATAATGTCCAATGTAAAGGCAAAGGTAGAAGAAAAAATATTCAAACATATAAGCATTAATCACTGAGTTAATTTTCTTTTTTTTAAATATATGAAATTTATTGTCAAATTGGTTTCCATACAACACCCAGTGCTCATCCCAAAAGATGCCCTCTTCAATACCCATCACCTCCCCTCCCCTCCCTCCCGCCCCCCATCAACTCTCAGTTTGTTCTCAGTTTTCAAGAGTCTCTTATGCTTTGGCTCTCTCCCACTCTAACCTCTTTTTTTTTCCTTCCCCTCCCCCATGGGTTTCTGTTAAGTTTCTCAGGATCCGCGTAAGAGTGAAAACATATGGTATCTGTCTTTCTCTGTATGGGTAATTTCACTTAGCATCACACTCTCCAATTTTCTATTGCTAATATTACAGCTTACCACACACGCAGTTTAAAACAATACAAATATATTATCTCACTATTCTGAATGTCAGAAATGGATCTCTCCATGCTGAAATCAATGTGGGGGGAAGGCTACTTTGTTTCCTGGAGGCTCTGGGGGAGAATATACTTCCATGCACACATGGGTTGTCAATACTGAGTTCTATGCAATTATGCGACTAAGGTCCCATTTTCTCACTGGACACTACCAGGAATAGTTTTCAGGTTCCAGTCTGTCAGAATTCCTCAGATCCTGGTCCCCTTTATCTTGAAAACCATCTGTGTCAAGTTCTTCCCATGCCTCAGTTCCCCTGCCTTCCCATCTGACTTCCTGCTGTCTCTTTGATTTTTCTTATCTGCTGTTAAGGGCCCAAGAGATTACATCAGTTAAATATGGATAACCCATGATAACATCCTTATTTCAAGGTTAGCTGATTAGCAATGAAATTCTATCTGCAACATCCCTTTTGCTATATAACAAAATATTTGCAGATATAATATCCAAGGGCAAAGATCATGGAGGCAAAATTCCTGGCTTCCACATTCATTCAAAAACATTTTTATGACAGCAATTGCTCTGATTTTCTTCATGAGAGAATACAAAAACATATAAAAACCATCATTTTCAATCTCTCAAAAGACTCACATAATGAGAGAGAAAAAATCACAAATAAATATATTTTTGGTACTGCAATAAATGTACATGTAAGATATATTCAGTATGTAATTGTGCATAAATGAAGTCACAGAATGTGGGAAAGAGGATACTAAAATAACTCACTAGTCTAGAGCAAAAAAATACATGTAGGAAATTAGTGACTAAAAAGCTCTGGATGGCAGTCCAAGATGGCAGCATAGGACTATCTTGAACTTCCCTCCTCTTATGGACACATCAAATGTACATACAGAACAATTCTTCCTGGAAAAAAAACTGAAAACTAAGTGAACTGCTCCTCTACATCAAAGGATAGAAGGACCACACTGAGACAGATAGAAGAGGCAGAGATATACTCTTGCCCAAACCTGACTCCCAGCATGGTAACGCACAGAAGGGGAGGAATCTCATAATTCAGAGTTTTTCCTAGATGAATAGGGAGTTTGTGCCCAGTACCAGACACCCCAATCCTTAAGACCTGTACCAGAGAGATGAGCCCTCAAAATGTCTGGCTTAGAAAAAGGATTTATGTCCAAGGGACCCAGAGCACCATAGGGTCCCTTTTTAAAGTGTTTCAGTATGGTCTCACTCACCCACGAACCCAGCACAAAAGCTGCAGTTTAAGAAGTGTTTAGACTATATGTGAAGAAGATTCATTTGCTAATCTTAAAGCATCTGCTGGAGGGGTAGGAGACAGTTGACTCTCTTCAGATATGGAGGTACTAGAAAATACCATTTTTGCACACTCCCTCTACCATGCTCATATAGGCTTGTGCAAACATGGCAGTCTCCCACTACCTTGCTAAGGCTGGCAGAGGCAAGTGGCTGTGGCACTCCCCAGATCTTCGGGGCTAATAAGCGCAAGTGGTCATGGCATTCCCCTTCTCCCTTGCTAAAGCCAGTGGGCTCGAATTATTGCAATACACCCCACTCCATGGCTGACACCAGCGAGTGCCATCAGTCATGGAATTCTCCCACAATTTGCACACACAAACAAGGAACTTTTCCATTGCACTGATGAAGCTGGCAGGTGCACACAACAAGGCATTTTCCTGCTGTCTTATTGAAGCCAGAGAGCATGTCCTTCACCTATGCTTTCCAACTGTTCTGCTAGAGATGGTGAATGCATGCAATTCACACAGTGGGTAGCCCTGGATTCCCCAGCCCTGATGGCCAAGGGGGCATGGGTTTGTGGACTACACAAAGCTGTAACAACCAGAAAGACAGTTCTTGGCAGGCTACCACTGTCAGGGTACTACTACACAGATAGCAGACCGAAACACACTGCCAGTCCTCCTGAGAAAAGGCACATTTACTGGTCCTGGAGCTTCAGAGTTAGAGGCAGGATTCAGGTCTGCCACCCATCTAGAGGACTGGAAGGCATTCTCATGGAAAGTGAGCAAGGAGATACCATCTTTATGCACTCACTTGGTCTTGCTATAGCTTGATGATACTTCCCAGAAAGGAACTTAGATACTTGTCTGAAGCCCCAGTTTTTGCAACTGCCATTCACAGGATACCTCCAGATCACCTGGTCTGGAGATTGGTAGGGTTTACAGGTGCAGGATCATAGGATTGTATATATTTTCATACTTTAAAAGATGCTAGCTTCCAGTCAACCTAAATCTAGGAGGTAAATGAAACCCTCACACACACCCCCTACTAAGAACACTAATAGGTCTTGGCACACCTTCAACAACAGGGACCTATCAAGAATAAATCAGGCTGCTTAGATAATACAAAAGTTTGAGAAACAACCGAGAGCTAGGGCAAAGTTGAATAATAAGGTTCCATACCTATACTAGGCCACTCCTTGAAGACCAAGAGAGGTGGCTGTTTCACTTAATATGCAGGAAGAAACACACAGAGTCAGGCAAAATGAAGAAACAGAGGAATATGTTCCAAATGAAAGAATATAAGAAAACATCAACAACACTACAATCAAGAATACTCTATTTGGCAAGACTATCATTCAGAATTGAAGTAGAGATAGTTCTCCAGACAAGTAAAAACTAAAGGAGTTCATCACCATTAAACTGACCTTATAAGAAATGTTAATGGAACTTCTTTAAGCTGAAAATGGCACTAATTAATAACAAGAAAATATAAAAAGTAAAAATCTCACTGGTAAAAATAAATATATACTAAAGGTAGTAGATAAATAATTTATGAAGCTTGTATAAAGGTTAAAAGAAAAAATAGTAATAAAATTAAAACTATAACAATTCATTATGGTATACATAAAATAAAATACAGTATATATAAAATGTGACATCAAAACAAAATGTGGAGGGGAGGGAGTAAAATATAGGGTTTTGTAATAAGTGAGTTCAAATTTAAATTGCTATCAACTTAAAATGGACTGTATATAGGATGCTATATGTGAATCTCTGGCTAACTGCAAAGAAAAACCTATAGTGGATACAAAGTAAGAAAAGAATCTAAACATAACATTAAAGAAGGTTATCAAACCACAAGGGAAGAGAGCAAGAAAAGAAGAAAGGAACAGAGAGGAACTACAAAAATAGCCAGAAAACAATTAACAAAACTGTAACAAATACATACCTATCAATAATTAAATAAAAATGTACCAAATTAACCAAAGAACAGACACAGAGTGACTGAATGGATAAGAAAACAAGATTCATCAACATTCTGCTGACCGGAGACTTACTTCAAAAGTAAGAACACACATAGACTGAAATGGAAATAGATATTCCATGCAAATGTAAAAGGAAAAGAAAATTGCTGTAGCTACACTCATATCAGACAAAATATAATTGAAAACAAAGACTAATAAAAGACACAGAATGGCATTACATAATGATAAAGGGGTCAATCCAATAAGAACATGTAACATTTGTCAGTATATATGAACCCAACGTAGAAACACCTAAACATATAAAGCAAATATTAACAGACCTAACAGGAGAAACTGAAAGCAAAACAGGAATAGTAGGGGCTTTACTACCCACTTAAATCCATTGACAGATCTTCCAGACAGAAAATCAATGAGGGAATATTGACCTTAAATGACACATTAGACCAGCTGGACTTAAAAGATATATACAGAACATTCCAACCCAAGGCAGCAGAATACACATGCTTCACATACATACAACATTCTTCATGACAGATCACATGTTAGTCCACAAAACAAGTCTCAACAAATTTAAGAAGGCTGAAATCACGTCAAGCATCCTTTCTAATCACACTGGTATGAAACTAGAAGTCAGTTATAAGAAGAAAACTAGAAAACTCAAAAATATGTGAAGAGTAAACATGCTACTGAACAACTGTTGGGTCAATGAAGAAATCAAAGAAAAAATTTTAAATAACACACAGATAAATAAAAATGTAAATATGGCATACCAAAATCTATGGGATGCAGCAAAAGCACCTTTAAGGGGGAATTTCATGCTAATGCAGGTTTGCCTCAAGAAACAAGAATAATCACAAATAAACAATATAACTTTGCACCTAAAGAGACTAGAAAAAGAGTAACATATGAAGGCCAAAGTTAGTAGAGAAAGGGAATAATAAAGATCAAAGCAGAAATAAATGAAATAGGAGAAGACAACAGATATGACCAGTGAAACTAAAAGCTAGTTCTTTGAAAAAAATAAAATTGACAAAACTTGGGTATACTCACCAAGAAAAAAAAAAAAAAGAAAGAAAGCTCAATAAACCAGAAATAGAACTTGAACTTAGAATTAACACCACAAAAATACAAAAGATTATAAGAGACCACTTTTGGCAATCATACATTAAGAAATGGGACAGCCTAGAAGAAATAAATGGATAAATCCCTTGAATAATACAATCTTTTAAGATTGATCCAGGAATAAATAGAAAACATGAATAGACCAATTCCTAGTGAAAAGATTGAGTCAGTAATCAAAAAAACAAAAAACAAAAAACAAAAAAAAAGCCTCCCAGCAAACAAAAATCCAGGACCAGACAGCTTCATTGGTGAATTCTATCAAACATTCATGATTTAATATCTACCCTTTTCAAAATCTTCCAAAAAACTGAGGAGGAAGAAAAACTTCCAAACTCGTTTTACAAAGCCAGCATTGCCCCGATACCAAACCAGACAAGGACATCGCAAGAAAAGGAAATTACAGGCGAAGATCACTGATAAACATAGATGTGCAAATCCTCAACAAAATAGTGGCCAACTAAATTCAATAATACATTAAAAGGATCATACACCATGATCTAGTGGGATTTATTCCAGGGATATAAGTTTAATTCAACATCCACAAATCAAAGAATATGATATGCCACATTAATAAAATTAAGGATAAATATAGTAGGATCATCACACTAGATGCAAAAAAGGCATTTAACAAAATTGATCATCCATTTATAATTAAAACTCTTAACAAAGTGGTTTAGAGAGAGAACGTACCTCCACATAATAATGGCCATATATGACAAGCCCACAGCCAACATCATACTCAACTGTAAAAAGCTGAAAGCTTTTCCTCTAAAATAAGGAATCAGAAAAGGATCCCCACCCTCCTCAATTTTTTTCTACACAGTATAGGAAATTTTTGCCAGAACAATTAGTCAAGAAAAAGAAATGAGTCATCTACATTGGAAAGGAAGAAATAAAACTGTAACTATTTGCAAATAACATAATTTTATATCTAGAAAACCTTAATGGTATCACCAAAAAAAAACTGTTAGAATAAATAAATACAGTAAAGTGGCAGGGTACAAAATCAATATAAAAAATTAGTTGTATTTCTATACACTAACAACATACTATCAGAAAGAGAAATTAAGAAAATCCTCATTCACAATCACATCAAAAAGACTAAAATCCCTAACAGTAAATTTAACCAGGGAGATGAAATACTTATACACTGAAAATTGTAATCACTGGTGAAAAACACTGAAGAAGACACAAAGAAATAGAAAGATATTCCATGCTCACGGATTGGAAGGATGTTGTTAAAATGTTCATACAGCCCAAAGTAATATAGAGATTCAATGTAATCTCTATCCAAATTGCAATGACATTTTTTTCACCAAAATAGAACAAACAATCCTAGAATTTGTATAGAACAAATTTTGGTTGTATGGAAAAACCTAAGACCTCAAAGATTGGCAAAGAAATCTTGAGAAGAAGGAACAAATCTAGAGCCATCATGCTCCCAGATTTCAAACTATTACACAAAGTCACAGTAATCAAAACAGTATGATATTGGCATAAAAACAGACACATATATCAATGGAACAGAATAGAGAAACCCAAATTATACCCACACATACATAGTCGATTAATTTACAACACAGGAGACAATATACAATGGGGAAAGGATGGTTTCTTCAATAAGTGGTGTTGGGAAGACTGGACAGATACATGCAAAAGAACAAAACTTGACTACTTTTATATTGTACATGGTAACTTACTCAAATGGATTAAACACTTGAATGTAAGACCTGAAACCATAAAACTCCTGGAAGAGAACATTGTCAGTAAGCATCGATACATTGGTCTTTGTACTATTGGTACAAAGTACTTTGCACTATTGTACTATTGGTCTTTGGACTATTTTTTTGGATCTGACTCCAAAGGCAAGGGCACCAATGGGAGAAAATATTTGCAAATCATATATCTAATAAGGGATTAATGTCCAAAATATAGAAATAACACATACAGCTCAATAACAACAATACCAATAAAAAACAATTTGATTAAAAAATGGGCAGAGGATCTGAGTAGACATTTTTCCAAAGACGACCTACAGATGGCCAAGAGACACATGAAAATATGTTCAACATCATTAATCATCAGGGGAATGTAAATCAAAACCACGATGAGATGTAATCTCATACCTGTCAGAAAGGCGATTATCAAAAAAAAAAATAATAACAAGTGTTGTTGACGATGTGGAGAAAATGGGACCTTTGTCCAGTGTTGATAGGAATGTAATTTGGTGCCACTACTATGGAAAAACAGTTCTTCAAAAAATTAAAAATAGAATTACTGTATAACACAGCAACTCCACTTCTATATAATTATCCAAAGAAAATGAGGGGTGGCTGGGTGGTTCAGTTGGTTAAGAATCCAACTCTTGCTTTTGACTCAGGTCATGATCTCACAGTTTGTGGGATTGATCCCTGCATCAGGCTCTGTGCCTAGAGCACAGAGCTTGCTTGGGATTCTTTCTCCCCATCTCTCTCTTTTCTTCTCCCCTACTTGTGTGTGTGAAATACATACATACATTCATACATATATACATACATACCAAGAAAAAGAAAATACTAATTCAAAAAGATATACACACTCCCTTGTTTATCATAGCATTATTTCTAACAGTCAATATATGTAAACAACCTGTCTCCACTGACGAATGAATGAATGAAGAAGATACATACACACACACACACACACACACACACACACACACACTGACATAATATTCAGGCATAAAAACGTAATGAAATATTGCCATTTGTGACAAATTGGATGAACTTCGTGGGAATTATGCTAAGGGAAGTAAGTCAGAGAAAGACAAATACCATATGATTTTACTCATATATGGAATATGGAAAACAAAATAAACCCAATATCATAAATATAGGGAACAGAATGATGTGCTACCGGGGAAGATATTTGGAGAGTGAATGAAACAGGTGAAGGGGTTCCAGAAGTACAAACTTCCAGTTATAACCTAAATAAGTCATGACAATGTAATGTACAGCATAGCAACTGTGGTGAATAATATTATGCACCATAAAATAAAAATTTTGTAAAAGTTTAAGATAGGTTTATCTGGAAGGTGGTATCAGATTCCTGAAGTCCAGGTGGAGAAGGTTAGGTATATCATATTACATACAAGAATTAGGCTGCACTGCAGGTTCTGGAGAAAGAAAGTAATTTCTTATCAAAAATTTCTAGATGTGGAAATGGCTTAAGGATGCATCCAAACCAGCCACATCAATGGACTTAAACTAATTGGAATGAGAGTCAGGATTACAAACATCCAGGCCTCTCTTCTCTAGATGCAGCTAGTACTCTTCCACCACAAAATATTACAAAAAGAATATTTTAAGAAATTTCAAAGTGCCAGAAAGGAAATGATTGGTGATACAGTTACACAGATCTGTATTACAGCAAAATCCAGAATTATGTACAATTATGTAACTTTTACAAATCTTCAAACTGACAATGGATAATTAACTCCACATAACTGTAATCATTTCAGCTTACAATTAAGGGACTTCATACACAAATAATATTCTACTTAGTATATTATTACTAAGATCATTAAAACCTTAACTTCTGAATGTACACTATTTTCCAAATAAATACAGTGGTACTGATTTTATTTAGTGATTATCTTAAATCATATCTGTTAGATATATGCCTATAAAAGATTTAGAAAAAAGCTATATTAAAATAGATCAGGATAATTAACAAATTGATATTTTCTTGGTCAGTCTATGGGAAGAAACAAGATAAATTACATGAAGGTAACTATAAAAATTCTATATTCCTGCTGCCTTTATTCCCTCTAATTCTTTTATTTCATCTGCCTTAATAAAACAAGTTAGAGAATACTTATTTTTTCCAAAAGAAACTAGTTATTATCATTGGTATGGTTGGGCACTTGCTATCTGAGAAACTTCTTTTGCAGAATAGGTGCTTCATCTTGCAAAAGACTCAAGTAACCAAAACATAAAAGCAAAAATGCCCAGTATATTTTTCATAAAGTTCATTCAAGTGTTTTGAGGCAGGGAACATAAAAATGGCCTTTAAAAAAATTTTATGGAAGATCAAACAATGATGTGAGTAAATTTCATTCTCTATTCCCTTGTCAGTTCACATTGCTCTTCAAGTTATTGCATTCATGGTGAAAATGGTAGAAAGTATTTAATGTTTTAAATGGGGGAAGTTTTGAGGTTGAATATAAGAACTGGAACTGAAAATGTCTTCTTTCAAAATTTAATCTAATTATCCAGTAGGAATAATAGTAAGATTTCCTATAAAGTGTTTGACTAGGTAACTTTTTGGAAATAGGAGATGCTGATAAATTTCAAGTTAAAACACACACACAATAGAACAACGGATAAAAATCGTAAGGTATTTGCTATATTTTATCCTTTCCTCAGTCATATTAATGTAGTAATTCTAGTAAGGCTAAGAAAAATTTTCAAAGGAAAGGATTTTATTGTTAATGTGCTCATCATTTTTCAGGCATCTGGAGAATATATAATAGAGTTATATTTATATGAGTATTAAGAAAAACAAATTACTAAATATTTTACTTGGGAGTAATATTCATTGATCACACTATACTTCAGGTTGTTATAAAATTTTGAAAGCATAAATAGTATTACATGGGAAGAATAAAATGTTGTATTTGTAACTGGAATAAAGATTTTGGAAATGACTTTTAAACGTCTTTTTAAGTAGAACATATGGAGATGCGAAGGGAACATTATTGGCTTAAAAAAATTTGGAAAACCATAGAAACATCTCAATCTGGAAAAAGAATATAAAAATAGGTCTCATTGGAAATGTCAGTGTAAATTAAATCTCATTAATGACCTACAATGAATGGAAGAAAATAGAACAGCAAAAATTATGTAAATCGAGGTTAAAAGGTATTAAGACAAATAAGTTGGATAACATGAGGGCATGTTAAATGGTAATTAAAATCATTCAAATAAATGTCTACATCAAAGATGAACCATTTAATTGTTCCCAATGAAAAGTTCATTAGGATGACTGTTTAATCTTTATTGAGCCTGGAAAAAAGGTTTACTGTCATAGATGATTTTCTTTTTTGGTCATAGCCACTGCATTTGAGTGTATTCACACAAATCCAGAGAAGGGCCAAGTGAAGAGCATTTGTTTATTTTTCAGGTGACTGCTTTGTTGAAATGCAGTGTGAAATACATAGATGGAAATTGTTCTCCCCGAAGTAAATAAGGTGCCAGGAAAAGGCACCACGTATGTGAGCTGTGAACATCCAGCTCTCATTTGAGGGCACCCATTACCACTACTTTTGTAGGTGAAATACAGGAGAAGACCATGCTTGGTTTACTCCTCTAAAAGTCATTATGTCTAATCAGAATTCTTAAAGCAATACCTTCAAAAACATCAGGTAGTTTATATAAATGCTACCCTAACTGCCATACCATCCTGCCACTGTGATATAAAACACTCTCTGTTGGGGCGCCTGGGTGGCTCAGTCATTTGAGCATCTGGCTTCGGCTCAGGTCATGATCTTATGGTTTGTGAGTTCCAGCCCCATATTGCACTCACCACTGTAAGAGCCCACTTCAGATCCTCTGTCTCTCCTCCCCTGGCCCCTGCTCTCTCTCTGCCCTTTCCCTGCTCACATTCTCTCTCTCAAAAATAACAAACATTAAAAAAAAGAATTAGTGGGCGCCTGGGTGGCTCAGTCGGTTAAGTGCCCGATTTGGGCTCAGGTCACGATCTCACAGTTTGTGAGTTCATGCCCCGCGTCAGGCTCTGTGCTGACAGCTCAGAGCCTGGAGCCTGCTTGGGATTCTGTGTCTCTCCCTCTCTCTGCCCCTCCCCCCCCCCCTCTCTCTCTCTCTCTCTCAAAAATAAATAAACATTAAAAAAATTAAAAAGAAACACTCTCTGTTATTTCTATCTGAATGTTACACAATCTGTTCTTCATAGATGGAAGGCAGATAGAAATTATAAAGGATCTAGAGACAGGCTATGAAAATTATTGAATGCCCTAGGAGCAAAGAACAGGAACAAAAGAGAAAATATTTAGATAGATGGCTATGAATACCTATTTTAGATTGCAGGCAAATCAAATTTAAGAAGAAATTTACCTTAAACGTTTCTTAGGTAGCAAGTCTAAGGATTCAGTACCAAAAAAAAAAAAAAAAAAAGGGTAAAGATTTTTTTTTTTAAGTTGAACACAATTCAACATGTAATGAAATATATTTGCCTATAGCCAAGTAAGTCATGACAAAAAAGCCAAAATATGGAGACACAATTCTATCTCCCCTCATGAGATTCCATATTCAATAGATGCTTGTTATATAATTTATTCTAATGGAAGTATGTTGAATTGCACTATTACATGAAAGTGTTTTAAAATTATATTTTCTTCTTTTCACAGATAGAAACACATTTGAAAATGTGTCTCCATAAAAGCTGGAAAGGTTTTTAAAATTTGTCAGAAGAATGAGAAGGAGAAAAGAATTTACTTTTTGTTTGTTTTCCACTTGGTTTGATGTTCTGTTGTCAATGTTGCCATCTGATTTTAAACAGACAGCTTTATTTAACAATTCTTTCCTTAATGCAGATGAAGCTGGGGTGACCTATCCATTCACCTCTGAGCTACGGAAGTACTATTGCGTATTGTCCTGAGCACTTTTCTTTCTGGCCTGGAGCACCATCTGCTTCTGTGCTGGGCAGGCTAGAAATGCTGGAGGAACAGCCCTCAAACAGTGGTGGACGAGTGAGAAACAAGGAGTGGATAAATCCCCCGGCTCTTTGACCCCAGATGGGATTACTCAAGCATGCTCTATATGCTACATCCAAAGTTCCTCAGTAGGATTGAACTCCAATTACTTACAAACGCACTCTACTACTATCTTTACTTACTCATTGATTCCCACACTCTCCTCCTGGCATTTCCTGAGATTGTCTCCCAAATAAACTACTTGAACTCAAATCTGTCAGGGATAGCTTCTGAGAGAACACAAACCAGAACGTGTAATTTCTTTATGTGAAAACTGGAGATGATAATATCAATCTTATGAAGGTATTGTGAGCATTAAATTAGATATTTTGAAAGACCTACTGCAAAGATCTTAAGAAACATCTTGTTCCTTCTTTCATCTTAGACAACCTATTTGCAGGTAGTAATTGTTGAATGGCTAAATTAGATTGTATTTAGGTAAAGTTATCCTAAAGATTAAAAAGTTTTTATCTCCACCATTTTCTCTTTTAAAGTTTATTCATTTAAGAAAGAGAGAGAGAGAGAGAGAGTATGTGTGGGGGTGGGAGGGGGGGAGGCAGAGAGAAAGAGGGACAGAGAGAGAGAATCCCAAGCAGTCTCCACACAGTCAATGCAGAGCACAAAGTGGGGCTTGAACTCACAAACCGTGAGATCATGACCTGAGCCAAAACCAAGAGTCGGGATGCTTAACTGACTGAGCCACCCAGGCATCCCAAATCCTTTCTATTATAATAGAAGGGGGATTCAGTCCAAATGTTGAAAAACAGTAAACAAAACAAAAACAAAAAAACAAAAACAATAACAAAAAAAAAAAAAGAAGGGATAGATGCTGTCATCAATGAATCTAAAATACAATAAAAGAGAATATATTTTTCATTCATTCATTTTAGAGAGAAAGACAGCAGAAGCAGAGGAGGGAGGCACAGGGAGAAAGAGAGAGTCAGAAGCATGGAATCTGACATGGGGCTTGATCCCACATCTCTAGGATCATGACCTGAGCCAAAATCAAGAGTTGGATGCTCAAAAGACTGAGCCACCTAGGCACCCCTATAGGGAAAATATATTTTCTCATTAATTTTAAAAAGAATCTCAGTTGAAAACAGAGCAAATTTCTACTTATGGACTTTTACATATCTGTTT
Source organism: Leopardus geoffroyi (assembly GCF_018350155.1). Classification (NCBI taxonomy): domain Eukaryota; kingdom Metazoa; phylum Chordata; class Mammalia; order Carnivora; family Felidae; genus Leopardus; species Leopardus geoffroyi. The sequence goes on from NC_059327.1 coordinate 129,606,620, forward strand.
GTTGGAAAGGCACAAACGGCTTCCCTCATATTCAAATCAGTTTATTCTTTAAGCTGGAAAGAACATGATTTCATTTTCTGAATAATGAAATTAAATTTTCCATACTGGAAAGCCAACTACTTGAAAGTATTAAGAGGAGTGTTTTCAGTTCCTTTTTAGTTCAGGAACCAGAACTATTGTGGTTCTTTACTTCGTACCATACAATACCATTTTATTAGACTTGTCTGTTCATTCTGATCAGAGTACCTATTCATTCTTTTGTTGTCTACCTCACTATGTACAAGTGACAATATGACATACAAAGTGGAAGTGAGTCCTTGAACTCGCAGGGACTTACTTGTCAAGCGTGCTTTTCAATTCTGGATACAACATGCCTATGAACATATGCCAGTCTCCACAGATTGCATGTTAACAAGACAAGGCTTTTTTTGCCAATTACATTTGTATGTAACCTGTTTCTGAAGTCTTGCTTTCATGTCTTAATTTTTAAACCCTTGGGAGCTTCAATGATTTGGATATCAAGTTCTTTAAAGCAATTTGTATACATATTTTATTCCTTCTGGTTATTTATTTTTCTTGTATGTCGCTTAGAAAAGGCCAAGCATGAAATTGGAGCTGCAAAGCAAGAACAAATTTATTGATACGAAACTGCTCTGAAAACTCAATAGGTGTGCAGCAAAGCAAGAAGGGTAAAGGGGCTGAATAATTCATTGAACCTTTAAGCATCAATAAATAAAACGTACAGTGAGAAATGTCTGCTTTGCAACATTAGGTATGAAATGTGAGTATAAAATAAAAGATATCTTTGAAGTGCCACATTGTGAGAATACTTGAATAAACAAAGGCTGTTTTTTCATTAATAATTCTGTGGATAACAACACCATGAATAAAAAATTTCAGGATTAGGAAATGCATGTTATTCTGTGTCATGGCTCAGATTTTATCTACATAGGTCAAATGAATTGAAACATGGATAACAACCTAATACAAGCAGAATATTTTATTTATACAGAATGGTGCACAATGATGAAGATGTTATCATTGTAACTATAAATTTATTTTTTTATTTTTTTTAATGTTTATGTATTTTTGAGACAGAGAGAGACAGAGCATGAATGGGGGAGCACCAGAGAGAGGGAGACACAGAATCCGAAGCAGGCTCCAGGCTCTGAGTGGTCAGCACAGAGCCTGACGTGGGGCTCGAACCCATGGACCGTGAGATCACGACCTGAGCTGAAGGTGGACGCTCAACCAACTGAGCCACCCAGGCGTCCCCCCCTTTTTTAAAAAATTTTTTAATGTTTATTTATTTTTGAGACAGAGAGGTAACTATAAATTTAAAGTCATTTATTTATATACCAGGAAAAAAATACTAACATCTGTAAGATGTATTTAAAACCATGCAAATGACATATCCTTACCTTATACACTCTAACTACTACTACTGTTACTGCCAACGATATTATTATTAGAGTAGATTTGTGGATCTGTCCACTCACAAAAAGATCAGTCCCAATGATGATGGATAAAACAGTCGGCAACTTTATAAAAGCAGACAAAATACTGACACAATTCTCAAAATGGCTCTTAATAAAAATACCAAACTGCGTATAAAGAAATGAGATAAATTAACCAGAATGTGAGAAAACAATATGGTATAGCAGCAGTGCTGTGAGCTCAAGAGTAAGAGGACCCAGTTACTGGGCTTCCTCAATTTCTTAATTTTTTCTAGTTATTAAGCATCTCTGATTTGGATTTTCTTATTTTTATCTATGCCAATAAGTCCACCTACCTCTCATAGATTTGTTGTAGGGATGAGAATTCATATATCTTAGAACATACATATATCATTTAGATCATTAAACACTATTAGGTATTCAATAAATATTATTTGATTTTATTAGTATTACAATTTCTAATATCTTTAACAATTTAATAGAAAAATAAAGTGAGAGGCTTAAATGAGTGTCTTGCTCAAGGCAGGAAATCAAATCGTATCAATGAGAATCAGATAAAGAGAAGCAAGGAAATGTTTTTTTTTTTTTTCAGATCTATAAGTTCTATCCATATACTTTATAAAATGGGAAAATATTGAAAATATGCTTAAAACAGAAACAAAGAATTAGGAGTTAAGAGGAAAGGGAGAAGAATGGCATCACTGAAAAAAGGACCGATTGCTTTTTTCAGTATGGGTACATGTTGACCTCATATGTGACTACTTTGGACTTCCAGGCAAGTGAAGGGTGTTAACACATGTCTATATTTGCACCCTCCTACGACTCCACTAAAACATTAAGAGAAACAAAGATAAGGCTACAAAGGAAAACAGAACTGGAGAAATAGCACAACAAATAAGAGATCCAAAAAATGTTGGATTTGAAAGCTGATGAACAAGTAAGTGTTTACTGACTGAGCAGATCAGAACTTGGGGGCAAGATGCTAATGAACAAGAAGCAACAGTTCTGTGAACCCCTCCAGAGATGCTTAGTGGTTAGAGAACCAAGTACCTCTGCAGACAGCAGAAAAATGGGGCAAAAAACAAAGTATTTGATAGGCATTATTCACAGGAACTTCTTAAAATTTCCTCTCACTTATCAGTGTTTTTCCTTCTACTAAGGAAATTTGGCACGTAAAGCCAATAAAGCTATCTTGACTTTAATCTAGATTACATACTCATCTCTGAACCACAGAGTTAATATTTTAGCTTACAAAATCCAGCATCTTCCTTAAAAGTAAGTTAATTATTAGGTCATGCATTAACAGCTCACTCTGTGAGCTGACACTTCATCCCTTTGAAAATTCTCTATTTTTTCTTTAATCGTTTATGGAATTTTTGTTCATGGTCTATGAGTATTCCTTTTTCATGTACCTCTATGCCCACGTCTTAAAAGTTAGGTGTTTCTTGTTTTCATATCTTGTGATTTCTCTTAGTATGGTGCTGATACTCCCAACATTTTATCTAATACTAACATAATTTATACTTCTAAATCAACATCTAGAATTCAGAGATTTCTCTTAGGCTCTGGACTAGTGCTTTGCAAAGAGTGGTCCTTGAATCATTCTGTTGATCTGTGAGCACTGAACATAGTTCATATCAGCTGACTTTTTTTTTTTTTTTTTTTTTGGTAGTATAATTTACTTGATGAAGGATGCAATCTGGTCATTTACTTTTTGGTACAAACCCCTTTCTTTGATGACCAAAACTCTGGTCAGCATTGCTTTAGTACCATATAACCATCTACCAGATATCTCTAAATAGTTGTCCAGAGTTACCTACAGCTCATTTTTGTATTTTTTATTTACTTAAAAAAATGTTAATGTTTTATTATTTTTAGAGACAGAGAGAGAGTCAGAGAATGAGCAGGGGAGGGGCAGAGAGAGAGGGAGACACAGAATCTGAAGCAGGCTCCAGGCTCTGAGCTGTCAGCACAGAGCCTGACATGGGGCTCAAACTCACAAACCATGAGATCATGACCTGAGCTGAAGTCAGACACTTAACCAACTGAGCCACCCAAGCACCGTTTCAGTTCAATTTTTTAAAAAATAAATTAATAAATAAAGGAATTCTTTTCATTTTTCCCACAATGTGTTTTCTTCTTAATGGATAGCAACATTTCAATAATGAATGTTACCTTTCACCTTAATGAATTCCTTTTTTAACGAATGGTAACAACCATAAACCCAAAAATTTAGGGGTAGTGTTTATTCCTCTTTCCGTATCATTACCACTATCCCTGAATACTTTTCACAGGTTAGAAGTACATTGTTTAGTACTGGGTGGCTCAGTGGGTTAAGCGTCTGACTCTTGATTTTGGCTAGGGTCATGATCTCCCAGTTCGTGGGATGGAGCCCCACAGTTGGGCTCTGTGCTCACATTATGGAGACTGCTTGGGATTCTCTCTCTGCCTCTCTTCCAGCCCCTCCCCTACTTGCTCTTTTGCTCTCTCTAAAAATAAATAAATAAACACTAAATTTTTTTTAAAGTAAATTGTTTAGCTTTTAGATTTCACCTATTTTAATGTTGTTGAGAACAGTTTTTTTAATGTTTATTTTGAGAGAAAGAGAGAGAGAGAGAGAAAGTGTGAATGGGCAAAGGGTAGAGAGAGAGGGAAACACAGAATCCAAAGTGAGATCCAGGCTCTGAGCTGCCGGCACAGAGCCCCACACAGGGCTTGCACCCACAAACTGTGAGATCATGACCTGAGCCAAAGTGAGTCACTGAACTGAATGAGCCACCCAGGCGCCCCAACTATAATCTATTTTAAATGTAATATTTAAACTACATAAAGTTGAAGTAAACTTAACCTATCATAAAAAACCCTTTTTTTTCCCTTCTGATATTCTTCCTTTCCAGTTTTTCTCCCTTTATATAACATAGTTACCTTTCTAAAATGCAATTATTATGTTACTTAATTGCTGTAAGATTTTCCCACAGCTTTCAAGTACTTAATAAACAAAAATCATGACAATAAGGCTAGCAAGTTTATATTGATTGCTTAGCATGGGTTCACTTTAAGTATTTATAGATATACATTTAATCTCAAAAGGATCCTTACAATCACAATTTTGCAGATGAGGAAGCTGAATCTAAAAAGTAAATAAATTACACAACATTACACAGGTAGTAAGTAAAAAACAAATGCAGGCAGTCTGAGTCTGGAACCTTCAGCATGTAGGAAAAAATTGTATTTCTCTACAGCATATATGAGACACCTGATTTTCTAGTCCCTATTGGCATGCTTATCCGGCTCTCTCACATCTCCTTCCCCAAACACTATGCACCAGCCACACCCAACTACTGAGTTCATATGCACTACCATGTCACTCTAGTGTTCCATATCATCATATGTGCTTTTATTTTGCCGCTGGTACCCTCCTTCCTACCTAGAAAATTTCTATTTATTAAACTCAAGTTTACTTCCTCGATGAAGCCTTCCATCCAATGCCCAAGAAAAGTTGTACTACCTCATTCAAATAATATTTTCTTAGCACCTAGGAATTCAAGAAATAATCTAGGCATAGTACCTGTCTTCAAGTAACTTACAGTTTGACAGGAAACAGTGACAGGTGCATAAGTAATCTGTCAGACTGTAATGTGCAGAACTGCAATGAAAAGTAGAGAAACTAAGAAAACAGAGAATGGGTAGTTTGCCCAGACAGACGGCATAATGAGATCGTTTCAGAGAGATGGGCATCTAAGCTAGGCATAAAATAATTGGGGAAAAAAAGATGGAAGCGTCCAAGATAAAGGACCTTTTAGGCATATCTGTCTTCTTAGGTGTTCCATCTATTATGTAAATTGTCCCCACACATAATTATTTCTTTATGCATATAATCACATACCCACGTCCCACAACTAAGCTACCACAGATCACATTCCCTCTCTTTTCATCATATAAGTGGCTCAGAATTGATGCACAGTAGCACAAAGTCTAGATTTTTTAAATGTAAAAATAGTTTAATAGTGACCTAGGAATAAATCGCTGACAATAGAATGTGTAGAAAAGGGCAATTTCAAGAAATATTTGGCAATTTGAAATCATAGGGCTGGTAAGGAGATTTTAACATAGAGCACAAACAAGGCAGAGGCAGATATCAAGAATGCTCCTTTCTAGCTTGGTGCCTGATGCGGAAGAAATGCAATTATGAAGGGAACCATATTTGGGGTTTAGAATATGAAGTTTTTATGATGCTTTCAGATTTCATTCCTGAATGTCAGTGTTCCTTTACAATTCTGCTGTATGTTTGGAAAGAGGATTTCTGTCTCATCAGGCTTTAACTTGTTTCTATAGCCACTCACCTACCACAGCCCTTGATTCATAATTGAGTCAAAAAGTATTTGCTTTATAAACTCATAAATCTGGGGCGCCTGGGTGGCTCAGTGGTTAAGCGTCCGACTTCGGCTCAGGTCATGATCTAGCGGTTCATGAGTTTAAGCCCCCCCGTCGGGCTATGTGCTGACAGCTCAGAGCCTGGAGCCTGTTTCAGATTCTGTGTCTCCCTCTCTCTCTCTGACCCTCCCCCATTCATGCTCTGTCTCTCTCTGTCTCAAAAATAAATAAACGTTAAAAAAAATTTTAAACTCATAAATCTAATGGCTAGGTGTCAAAGGGAAACCTCTTTAATATTTTTATGTTCTTAGAAGCATTTAGAAAAGCTTATTTTCTCAAATAAAATATCAGGAGAAATAAATGATAGTTTAAAATTTGTATGGGAGTTTGGGTCCTCAGGGCATATTACATTTGGTTGAGGAAGTTAATTTATAACAATACAACACAACTATCTGAATCATTACTGCTTAGAGATGAATGGCACATTGGTAAGCCAAATACTTTCCTAGTTTGATCAGTTTACTGAGATTGTACATAGATTCTAGTACAAGATGCCAAAAAGCCTGAGTTCAGCTAAACACAGATTTGCATTTAAAACATTAACTATCACAGCAGATCCCAGAAATATATAATAGCTTACCAGGTTTCAGAGACTAAAGCTTACCATTTTGGACATTACTGTCAGATGTATGATTTCCCACCAAGGTAATTTGGTAATTTAACCAATGGGTAAAATACATGTATTATCTTTTGCCGGGACAACATTTTATTCATTTCATAAATATATTTAAGAACCACATTTGCTCACATAATGTTACCTTCATTTAATAGCCACAAAATTATTTGGGAGCAGGGAAAACAGGTCAAATACCTGAATAAAGTTCATACTCATAACCCAGTTAGTTGCCTTAGGCAACATGTTAAAAAGCAGCAGGTTCTATAAATACCTGACATTTATTTCAAGTGACAGGTCTCTGTCTCAATGGCTCACTTATTCTAGAAACTAATACATGGATATGGGGAGCATAAAGAGGCAGGGGCAGGAATAATAGTAGGATAAGAAGCCAAGCCAATATTTACCCTTTGTTTTTTATCCTGTGTAAAAATGACTGGCTTTATTCCACAGCTGTTCATGACATTGAGAAAGCTTAGGATCTGTAATGTTAGAGTAAGTTGAGTTCAGTTTTACAAAAGTGAAAACTTGAGACAGAGTCTTGAATCCCATGAAACCAAATTATTTACTTTGGAGAAGATTAACCAGTCAAGAAGGGAATTTCTCTCTCCCCCTCAATTACCCATAACTTATTTGGCATTCCTTAAAGCCTCCAGCATCTTTTTCTGAATATAAAATGAATAAAACTCCTGTAACACAAGAAACACTCTATTTTCACTTTTTCCTCTAGGAGCCTGGATAAACTTACTAATCTCAGACATCTAGGACAAATTAGGTGGTCCACCTTGTTGTATATATTTCATCCTGTGGACTCCCCAAATCTTTCAGTTGTCCCTGCTTGGGGCAGGACTCCTCAGACCCACAAATCCCAGCCTACAAATCCATCTTCTTACCATGGTAAGGTAGTGCTGGGACAGCAGCTCTGCAGGTTTCACTGAGTGCCTTTTGGAAAACACTTGAAATCTGGTTTTACCAGCAAAAGAAAACACTCCTTGTTTGTCTTTCATAATGGCTGCACTCTTTTAACACATTCTGTCCCCATTTGGGGATGAATTTAGGTGTAATACCCCAGCATCATGTTTTACCCTGTGTTAATATAGGTTCTGGGAAACACCTGTTGGTGTAACTGACCAACCCATTTAGCAGCTCAGTCTGAGAGTGCCTGCGAGGAAGTGGCCTTCCTGATGTTCTGCTGATTAGACAAGTGCACAAAGACAACCGGGTTGAATAATCTGTCCGAAATGCATGGGCCATGTGATTTTGAACATTTTCTCTCAGGGAGAATACTGACTTTATCACAGATCAAAAACATCAGGGAACACATAGCACTCTGCACTTACTCCTTTATAACCTCTATTTTTAATCACTCTATTAAATGTAAAAACATTTTGTTTTCCTCTTACTAGATACAACATGCTTAATTTGTCACAGCGGATGTTAAGAAAGTATTGTTCCCTTGTTACAGTTTAATCTGCAAGAGTAAAAGCAGTGGAGTAAAGCATTTCTCATTTTTTTATATTGTAGATTTAAAGTAACATAGCAATAAGTCTAGATGCTTTTTATCGATATGTTAGAAATTATTGATTGAATACTTTAGCTACTCTTTTACACTTCATTAGTTTTAGCTGGTGTTTCTTATTTTGCTTTTTTCATGCAAAATGCATTTAAAACAAACATTAAATTCTATTAAATTTTCAAATTTCTTTGAAATAAAAAGAAATATTTTTTTTCTTTAAATGCGATCTCATTAATGATTCTAATGTTTGGTCCTATGAAGTACCACTCTATTATCAACTACCCCTAGTTCCAAAATTAGCGTTAGACATTCAATACTTAACTGCTGAACTAATTTATAGCTAAATGTCTAGGACTTTAGCTCAATAAAAAACACAGAGGTATGTTAAGTCTTTCTAAAGAAATTGCCAAGTTAATCTATTTATCTTTAACACCTATTTGAAACAGGTTGTTGTTATTAGCCATACTTACGTACTTAGTCTAATGATGGTATTGAGGTATTTAAAAATTCCAGCCTCATTTACTTTACATTCTAGCTGGCAATATTTATAATATTTAATTTACCAAACATTCGGTGTCAATGATTTGTCTTTTTCATCTGAAAACTCTATTATCATTGTAAGCCTCACCTCTCAACATCTAACTGTGATATTAAAGGTTCCTGAATTACTAGAAACAAGTAGACCAGATGGTTTCTTAGGTTAGGATCACCTTATACTGAGGGACTGTACAAACTTAGAATGGAGGTACACTTTTTCTGAGGTCATCACCATAAAATACCAGCTACTACCAAAAGAACCCCATTCAATTTGCCTTCAAAATATTTCAGATCCAAGCATCTTTCAAGTGTATTGAAAGAAAAAGTAAAGAAAAAGAAAACAATGACATGCAATGTCAAGTTTCTACTCAGTCTGCAAACCCTCATTTAGTTGACTCTCTCTCAGCACCAGCTGTAACCCAATTAAATTCAGCAGTGCACAGGTGTTCACAGGAATGACTAACACAAAAGCATACTTCCCTTTAGGGCTCTTAAAAAATTAGAGTTCTTTAATTTCCATAAACCTTCAAAACCAAAACCAAACAATAAAATATTGGGGAAAAAAAGAAATTAGATACAGCAGGGGAAAAACACAATCAGCATGAGCTATAACCCAATTAAACTGAATAGCACTCAGGTGTTTGCAAGAGCACACTCACTTAAAATTTTACCAACACAAATCAACTTTTCTAAAACCTCTTATATTTGACAGTGAATATCCATTTGTCTTCCAGTTATGTTGAGATGCAAGTTTTCCGGATCGGGGGTTCTTAAAAGTGGACTTCATTGTAAAATATGTAGCAAAAATAAATATAAATTTTAATCTAAATATTCCATTATGGGCACGTAACATTTAAAAATACCTGTTAAGCGTCTCTTAGTTTTGGCTCAGGTCATGATGTCATGGTTCCTGAGACTGCTCTGTGTCGGGCTCTGTGCTGACAGCAATGGAGACTGCTCGGGATTCTCTCTCTCTCTCTCTCTCTCTCTCTCTCTCTCTCTCTCTTTTCCTGTCCCCACCCTAACGCCTCTCGTGTGCTCACTTTCTCTGTCTCTCTCAATAAATAAACAAACAAACATTTAAAAATAAAATAAAATACCTGTTTTATTAGTGCCTGGGTCGCTCAGTTGGTTAAGTGTCCCATCTCTTGATTTTCGCTCGGGTGATGATCTGCCAGTCATGAAACTCAGCCCCATGTTGGGCTCTGTGCTGGGCTTGGAGCCACGTAAGATTCCCTCCCTTTCCCTCTGCCCCTCCCCTGCTTGCTCTTTTTCTCCCCACAGCCAAAGTAAGAATACCTGTTTTAGTTCAGGAAGAAATATTCAATATAGGCGTTAATTTTTATTGACATTCTTTAAATTTCATGCATCATGTGGAAAACAGTCTTCTTATTTATGAAAAGAATCCAACTATTTTGGGACTCTTCCCTAACTTTAATTATTTTAAACTCAAGAGTTAAGATGTTAAACCTCTTCAAATAGGTTCCTATCATGTGTTAGTTATCATATATTTAGAGTATAAATAATACCAATACCCAGGCTTAGTAGTTAATTTCTTTTAATCTGGAAATATAACACTGTCAGCCCTATCTATGGTTCAACTTTGCTGGGCAGAAATAAATTTGCCTTCATTTTAATAGAAAGTTACAAGTTGTTTATCGGTTTGTAAAGTGTGAGCTCAAATTAGCAGCATCCGTGACAGGTGAAAAACTTTTAGACTTGCACGACTCACACCCCACCTGCTGGATCAACTTCTCTGGAGTTGGAGCATAGGAATCTCTTTTGCTTTAAATGAACCCTCCAGGTGATTCTGATGCACTCTTAAATTTGAGAACCACTGGTCTATTCCATTTCTGGCTCTTAACATACCACAAAAATGTGGCAAAATCCTATTTATACCATGGTGACCTATGGAATAAATCAGAAAATATAAGTTTATAACCACTTTCCAACTCCCATTCAAATGAATAAATATAAATACAGCATTTCTAAATTTCCAGATTTTTAACTACTAGCAAAAATTGTACTTGTGTCATTTATAATAACTAGTAATTATATGAGATAGTTAGCATTTGAGCTAATATGACTCTAAGTGAAAAACTTGGAGACATTTAATGCAATTATGATCTGAAATATCACTGTTACAGAAATATGAATTGGTTATATCATTCTCAAAAGTTTCATCTTGAACTGGATTGTACATTTATAGAAATTAATGTATGATTTAATGTAATTCAAAACTACTCCTCTTGTCCAAGTTCATATAGAAAAGAAATAAATATCACAAAGACACGAAAAGAAAATAAATTTAATTTGTGTAGTGTGTATGTGTTTAATATTGCTAATTAGTTTGGGTACTTTAGCCAACTATATCTTCTCCTTATATTACCAATTTTTATTTTTTAAAACATATTTTTTAATGTTTATTTATTTGTGAGGGAGAGAGAGAGAGACAGAGACAGAGCGTGAGTGGGGGAGGGGTAGAGAGAGATGGAGACACAGAATCCAAAGCAGGCTCCAGGCTCTGAGCTGTCTGCACACAGCCTGATGCAGGGCTCAAACTCGCGAATCGCGAGGTCATGACCTGAGCCAAAGTCAGATGCTTAACCACTGAGCCACCTGAGACACCCCTTTATTTTACTAATTTTTAAATTGATCAACCTTGTTAATATTGACAAATCCTTACATAATTTTTGCATTCTTCTACAAAGCGCTACCATAACATAATTAGTAAAGAAATGATTCTGATGTAGCAGTTGGTACTGAAATAACAAACACATATTTCTGAGACTAAGTAAAGAACTAAGAGTGAGAAAAAGACTATCCAAAGATCTAAACAGAATCAAACACACTAGAAAAGAGATACATGTGTAAAGGAGAAACTATTATCCTTTCTCAGAAAGTCAATTATATCCCATTTCAGACTTTACCTTCTCATTCATACATGAGACAAATATTGAGTTTCTTCTGCATGCCGTTTTGTCAAATCATGCAAGAAATTTAGGTGGGAAATAGATCAATAAAAAATCTAAACTCATGAATTTTAAAATGTATAAACACATTTAAAATAATTTTTATTTATAATGTCATACAGGCAAGGAGTGTGAAATTAAACATGTATCACTCTTATTTATCACCTAGCACAATGTAGTTAATGATCTATACCCTCAGGGAGTATTTTTAGAATTTTTTTTATGATAAACCAATATCCGATAAAATGTACTTACTTATTCAAGAAATCAGCCACTGGAAGTAAGTTAAAAAGCACTAATCATTCCTTCCTTACTGATCACTCCTTTTTATTTGCAGCTGTCTGTAGTAATTTTTCTCCTCCTAGAAAGTGCAAATAACCCATCCAAATATAAATGATTAACAAAATATTTTAAGAAACTCTCCAAAACTTTTGAGGATTGATCAGATGCTGGCAGCATAAAGTCAGTAGTAAATCGTCATTGGATAACAAGATGGAAGGTGTAGGTGTTATATACCCTTGTTATATACAATTTATATTGATAAAAATCATTTTAAGCAGAAATCATAACCCTAATTTATATTTATTTTCCAAATTTTTAAAAAGATAATATTATCTTTATTTGTTTGAAATTAAATTGCTTTGAATCTTACATGTTTAATGGGAAAATATATTTCATATAAATAATTAGATTTTAGTAATATAATTTTAAGTTAACATTTATGTCATCTAAAAAGGATATGCTGACGTATTGTTCAATGGTAGGAAAATATATAGATAACTTAGGATCTATGTCTAGATCCACCTGTAAATCACTACATTATCTTATAAATTACTTTCTTGTTTTTTTCCTCTGTATAAGATCAGAGACCCGTAAGTATAAAATTAACATGAATTAATATTAAAATATGTAAATATTAATATATATTAGTATGTTAATGTTAGTAATTTAACTTCTAAGGCATAAGTTACTTGTCCCAAATATCAACATTTTTATGCCTTTTTAAAAATAAGATAATCCTTAAAATGTTAAGAAAGGAGACAGCTTAGCTGTAATTATTTGAGAAAAAGATTATGCAAGGAATATATATTTTTTTAATTTTTAATGTTTATTTTTGAGGGAGAGAGAGAGAGACAGAGTGTGAGCTGGGAAGGGGCAGAGAGAGAGGGAAACAGAATCTGAAGCAGGCTCCAGGCCCTGAGCTGTCAGCACAGAGCCCGCTCAAACTCACGAATCAGGAGATGATGACCTGAGCTGAAGTCAGATGCTTAACCAATTGAGCCACCCAGGTGGCCCAAGGTATAATTTTTTTAAATAAAGAATCTCTAACAGTTAGAGACTCTCTTAGAGTTAGCTGATAAAAGAGATTTACAGAGATCACATATTTTCCCATGTGCATTCTGATATCTACAAATAAACGTTACTATGAATTTATGTACTGTACACTAAAAAAACAAAAAAGAGTAAAACAATGATATTTGATTTGAAATGGCTTACAAAAATCAGGATGATCAGTTAGGGTAGAACTTAAAGGAGATGGAGAAGGATCAGAAAATTGTCATAAGATCCAGGTGTGCTACATAAGAACACAAGAACTATGTTTTAAAAATATACACAGCATGAGATTACTAAACACAGGCTTCATCACTACGTCCCTTGTAACTAGTAGAAAACTACATCTACTAGTTAGATACTTTAAAAAGTGAAGTGAATGCAAATGTAAGAAATTATTTTACACTGTGGATATTTTATTCTGTGTTCGATAAACTTGTTATTTTAAAGTGTTTTTCTCTTATCTAGATCAAAAGACATAGTTCCTGATTGATTAATTACCAAAGATTTAAGGACATACCAGAATTTATCTAACACCTATTTAATGAGTTGATTTATTTTAGAGGTGGGGGGCGTAAAGAGAGGGAGACACTGGATCCGAAGCCAGCTCTGCGTTAACAGCAGAGATCCCGATGTGTGACTTGAATTTACAAACTGGGACACCATGACCTGAGCCAAAGACAGGCCCTAACCAACTGAGACACTCAGGAACCCCCAACACCTATTTAAAAATAAGTGCCCAGCTTTAAAGTAACATGTTTAGACTTATGTCATTTCTTCCTAACTGATACAGATAATGTGCCGCAATGTGGTAATGTGCTAATTCATTGTGGTAATGATTTTGCTCCTAATATCATATGCAGCACAACCAGAATTAAAAGAACAATGTATCATGCAAACTTCAGTATGTATATTGGTAATGTTTGCCATTGCTTAAAAGAACTCTGCTGTTACTCTCATTTAATCATGTTCCTCATTTCAATTCCCCTGAACATCTGATCACTATTGTATACATGTTTGGTAAAGTGAGTTCTAGATACATAAATTCAGTCATCATCACTATGAGATGAAAATTTTTAGTAATGTGTTTAAACAGCTTTTCTGAGAGCACAGACATTTATGGAGGGACACTACATTGTTTCAACGCAATATTCATACACTCTTGCAAAGTGGTTTTTGCATTATTTATGGAGGCATTTTGTTTGCACATACCCACACTTATTCACTTTTTTAAGTTGTGGGTATAGGCAAACAAACACACAGAAAAGGATTTTCTTAAGAGATAATTTATCAAGAGATATTCCTTTTTAGGCATCGCAGAAGAGGCATCTTTTCTTAAAAATTGTACACGTTGAAACAAATGATTTACCAAAGCAATTTTGGACAGGTAAAATTTATTCATTTTACCATTTATTTGAATTTAATATATCATTAATCAGGAATTTAATAACATATAATCAAATTGCTAAAAATTATTACCATTTGACTTCTGTTTGGAAAATTACATTCAATAACCTTTTCTTTAAACTATAATTTAGCACATATATATGTATATAAATATAGCTCTAGCATCCAATCTATATTTATTGAACACTAATACATCATAAGCTCTAATTCTAGTCTATTGATGAGCAAGAATTCAAATATATTTACTACATTCAATTTACAAGTGTTTGGAGAAGTACACTGAAAGGAGAGTCATAAAAAATATAATTGTGCCATGCGAATGCAAGAGATATATAGCATGAGAGAGGAAGAAATGGCTGCCAAGAACTAAGATAATCCTTGAAATAAAGATAGAAGGTTAAAAACCAGGTGAAAAAGGGAGAGGACTCCAGGTATATCAAATAGTGTGAATAAAGGCATGAGCAATCAACAGACATGTGCAGTGAGTAATAAGCCGGCTAGTTTGAGGTGAAAAATTGGTCTTTATAGATAATGGATGATGAGAAATCTTTTGAACAGAGAATGTAGCATGTGGTATTTTTGGAAAACTAATGTGAGTGTGGAAAGAGTTTGTAGTGGGTGAGGAACAAGAGTTGGGGGAAGAAACAGGAAGCTATTATAGTACTTCAGGAATAATGAGGGCTTGGAATAAGGTAAAAGCTATGGGAAGAAATGAATGGATGAAGAGGTCTTCTGAAAGATGGATACAAGGACTTTTGAACCTCACTCAATCTGAGAGAAAAGGAACATTCCGGGATGACAGACTAAAGAAGTAAACAAAATAATATAGCTGAGGAGATGACACCAAGGCTAAATAGGTCCGTATCAAACTGAGATTCTTTTAATGTATTTCTATCTTTAAAAATAACTAGTAACAATGCATCTCAGACTCCTCTCTTTTCCACTTCATGTAAGTATAAATATCATCTGTTTATTCAGATCATCTAATAACTAATATTTACTTGGATTCTATTATGTTCCAGGCAAACACTAGGCTCTGAGAATACAAAGATTATAAAACATAACATTTGTTTTTATGGAGCTCATAGTTTACTGGTAGAAATAGAGATATTAGCAAATTCTTAGAATAAGTGCTCTAAAAGAAACATATGGAAAGTGCTATGAGAATCTATTCACTGAAATTGCCTAGTTATATAGGTATACATACATATGCATATACATATATGTCTACACATAATCACAAACACATACATTATGCCAGAAATCATAAGTTCGTGCTGATAAACTTAATTCCAATCTATTTTATGCTGTTTTCCTTGCCTTTCCCCATTCTCTATTTCTATCTCCCTTTTTAAAATATACATAAAATAATTTCAGAATTTCATAATTATTTCACCAACAGCACTAAAATAAGAAGATCCCCATAAAAAAACTTTTTATCCACCTATCTCTTATTCTGTGGGAACAAGAGGGCATACAGTCATATCCAGTCACAGGTTACTTTGATTAAACATTTCTTCTCTCTCTTTTTTTTTTTTAATATTTCCTTCAATTAGCCTATGCTATTCATATTTATTGTTTATATTCGCTTTCAGTTTTAGGTTTTTACCTCCCATCTTTATTTTTTTTTAAGTTTATTTATTTATTTTGAGAGAGAGAGAAAGCATGTGTACACAAGTGGAAGAGGGGGTAGAAAGAGGGAAAGGGAGAGAATCCCACACAGGCTAGGCACTGTCAGTGCAGAGTTCCATGCAGCACTTGAACTCACAAACCATGAGAACATGACCTGAGCAGAAACCAAGAGTTGGATGCTTAACCAACTGAGCCACCCAGGCACCCCTTTTGCCCGATCATTAAATTTATTTTTGAATATATATAACATTAACCTCCATCTAATGTCAAAATTATACAGAAAATTATTCTCAGAGAAGTATCGTGCTCTCTCCTATTCCTCATACTCCATATTCTATCCACTTTGTACTGGCTATCTCAGGTGAGCAGATAGATATATACATATATGTTTTACCCTCCTTTCATTTTTTTTAGATTTAAAAGTTAATATATATTCTGTTTTGCACTTTTTTTCGCTTAACATTGTCTCTTGGCAAATCCCATCATATCAATTCAAAGATATCTTTTTCATTCTTTTTTTACAGATGCATGAAGCTTCATTGTATGTATTTACCATAGTTTATTCAACTAACCTACCTTTGAGTATTTTAGTAATTTCCCCTATTTTACAACTACAGATAATGTTTCAGTGAATAACCTTGTCTGCATGCGTTTTTGTATTGTCAGGATAAATTACTAGAATTGGAATTGCTGGGAAGAAAGGTAAATGTCCATGTAGTTTAATTAGTTATGGCTAGATTCCCTTCCATAGGTTTTATTACTTTCTATTACATCTATAATGTATGAAAATATCTGTTTCCCCACAATTTTGCCAAGAGAATATGTCTTTAAATTTTTGAAATTTTGCCAATATCATGGGTATCTGAATGTAGTATTACTTTTCATTTCTCTTAGTATGAGCAAAATTGAATCTCTTTTCATATACTTCAGAGACATTTTGAAATCACTTTGAGGGAATTTGTCTATTCATAGCTTTTCTAAATATTTTCTCCCAATTTTTTTGTCTTTTGACATTACTTAGAGAGCGTGTTGTCAGTCAAAAATTTTTATTTCTATCTGGTGAAATGTAGCCATCTTTAATTTTATTGCATTTATATATTATGTCAATTTAGAAAGCATTCCCCTGCTCCCAGGATATTGGAATACCCCATTGCTTTCTTCTAGAACTTAGAGTTTCATTGTTTACATTTAGTTCTTTCATCCATTTTGAGTTTACGCTTGCTCATGGTGTGAGAAATGTACCTAATTTGATCTTAATCCAAATGATAACCTATCTTAACAGAATTTATTCAATTTTGTATTATTCAAATCATTTCAGAAATGAATTTGAAAATTCTAACTTGATATCCTATTGCATTTTAATCTCATGCAATAAATCATGGAAATATTCATTTATTGGTGTGTTTCTCTAACGATTTGAATTGTTTCTTCAGTTACTCAAACAGATTTCCAAAATGTAAGTTTAGTTATCTGCAATACATTTCCACTAACCATGGCTTCACTCAACTACAAATATTTTATAGACCTAAGTTTTATGTTTTCTGTCCTCCAGTAAAGATCCAACTTAATATCATTTGTTTACACTGACTCATTGGGATCCTCTCCCATAAAAGAAGACTAAATTAACCAGCAATATTTAGGGCAAACATCCATTATGTAACAGTTGGAAACTTGAACAACAACAAAAAAATTTACTTTAGCGACAGGAACTAAAACAGGAATAGATTACCCACTGCGAGCTAAAGCTGGTTCTTTAACAAGAACTGCATGTTTCCTCACCCACCCTCCATAATCTTCCTACAGCAGTCTTGGGATTTTAAAATTGAATCTAATACTGAGATCCATTACAGACATTTGTATTCTTTGTGATTTATAAAAGTGAAAATCACTCTGCATGGTACCTAATAGTTGTCCTTCAAGAAAGCAACGATTTCCTATATGGTAACAAAAAGAAATATTCAGGTTATATTTACTCCTTTATTTTCTCTTTATGTATTTAATCTTGTTTCCTATCTTCAAATACAAAGATATAAGGTATAATAGGGATTAGTAAACTTTTTTTCTGTACAAAACAAGATAGTAAATATTTTAGGCTTTGGAAGCCATATGGTCTTTGTTGTAATTCCTCAAGTCTGCAGCAGTAGCACAAATGCGGCTATAATTCATCCTAAAGAATAAGATTGAACTATTTGTCCTGAGCTCTTTTAAAGTTTCACTATTGGGGCACCTGGGTGGCTCAGTAGATTGAGCGTCCAACTCTTGATTTTTGGCTCAAGTCATGATCTCATGGTTTGTGAGACTGAGCCCAGCAAAGAGCTAACAACATGGAGCCTGCTTGGGATTCTCTCTCTGCCCCTCTGTCCCTTCCCCGCTTGTGCTCTCTCTCCCTCTCTCTCTCTCTGTCTTTCTGTCTCAATAAATAAATAAACTTAAAGTTTCACTATTATTTAAATCATAGACTAGATTCAATGACATTTAATTTATTGAAATAGAATCATAAATTCAAAAAAATCTGCTCTGAAATTGAAGAATTTGAAGTATAATCTGTCTGGGTAGGTATAAACTCATATCTGGTATCACATTGTTTTAAATTAGTTGTTTTAACCTTAAGATTTCTCTGAAAAAAAACCTTGAGATAACATTAAAATAAATGGT
This sequence comes from Leopardus geoffroyi, assembly GCF_018350155.1. Taxonomy (NCBI): domain Eukaryota; kingdom Metazoa; phylum Chordata; class Mammalia; order Carnivora; family Felidae; genus Leopardus; species Leopardus geoffroyi. Next base: position 129,625,175 of record NC_059327.1, read on the forward strand.
TAGAGAAGCTTGAAATAACTAGTGGGACACCTCATATTAAAAATGTTCAAAAAGCTCAACATACATTGACTATCTAATTGGCCTTTGCACTCATACACAATAACTGAATATCCTATATCACTTTCATATGTACTATATGTTTGGGCACTGGGATGTCGTTTATAATATTTTCTTCCCTATTTGCCACAAAAAGGCAGTATTTTTTCCAACATGAATTTATATAAAGTTCCAAACATCAAAAAATAAAGGTCATAGAGTAAGGTCAAAAAGTACAAAAAGCTTTAATGTCTGTGTCTGTGGGCCAGCAAGGCAAACTGATAACTTTCCTCAGTTCTCTTTCCCAAGTATTTATTATACGTAAGAGGCCAAGTCCACACATAGGCTGCTTCATTAATATGCTAGAGTTTCATGAAGTAAAGAATTTCTGGAAAGAGATTAAGCATTCTGTGACTTCATACTGGCAAATGGCCTTACTGTTATACGTCAGTCATGATTACAGTGGTTTTTTCCATTCAGAGTGTATAGGTTCAAATTTAGATATTGTTATTCATGAGAATCCATTACTCTCCATTCAGAGGACTTAATAAATTATTTCATTTATCTTTTCATCTTTATTAGACCTATTATAGGAAGCGAATTAAGTGAATTTAAATATAGTTTTTGAATGTTGTTAGCTATATTAAAGGTAATTTCTCTAATTTTATGTGTGACCACTTGATTCTGTTTACACCATAGGCATTTATATTGAGAATTAAAATTTTAAAGCAAGTTTGTTTTTTTAAAGAGAAGTGGGATTTGAAAAGAGGAAAAGAGATATGGCATCAGAAGAAAAACAATATATTTGCAGTGTATAATTAGAAACTAAGGTAAAGGAGCTAAATCAAAATATATCTGGATCTTGGACCTTTATTTTTTGCCTATAACGAGACAAGGTTATTTCTATAACATGAGTAATTGGAAGATAGAGTCATATCAGAGTGTTATTGCATACGCTGTACATTTTAGAAGATTAGAATAATAAACCTCTGGTACACAGTGGTTTTCATCTTTCCAAATTTCAGTACGGTGATAAGAAAAAATGTTCAAACTTGTTTTGTAGAAGTACCAAGTTCTTGACATATATAGAAACATAGTTCGACTTTTATCAATGACTTAATTGATCAAGAGACATACAAATATATACATATAGAAGTATGTCAAAGATAATTTTAAATACATTTATATAGTCTTATAAACATTTTGATTTATTGTAGAAAAAATAGTGAATACAAAAAATAAGTCTGTACTTCCTTGGGAGAAGAAGTATATTTAGCCCTTATATTGTGGAATTCCAAATGTCTCCAAAGCTTACCCTGACCTTCTTATGTACCTCTGTCCGTTTTTAAAAAATTCTTGGGATCAGAAAGACCTTAGCCCTCATGGTAGAAAGTTTTAAGATGCTTTCGGGTGGAAGAAGGTTTTTTCTTTAATCTACAGAAGAATTTGTATAATCTCAAATTGCAAGTATGTTTTGATTTATGAGACTGTAAATTACTTAGAACTAGTGATTCTACAGAATACAAATTATTAACTCTGTTACATAAGTATAAGAAATTATACATTTGGGTTTTGTATGACTTAGCCTTGGTTCCTATATTTCTCAATTACATGTTCTGATCTGCTTTAGAATATGAATCAAATAAAACATGTTTTATTTCATGCTAATTACTCGAATGTTGGCAATTTGTGTATTACATGTCTATCAAATATTATTTAATGAAATGTTCAATAAATAACTTCTTGACCATTCTTTATAAGTGGAGACTTAATGTGTGGTAGAACTAACTTGGATAGTTAACATTTTTATCCCAAATTAATTAGCCTTTTTAACAAACACTTACAGAGCACATGTTCTATACGATTATGGAATTAAATTATCTGGTATCAATTTTAAGAAACCATTATAATTATACTATGTTTTGTTTTTTTTTTATGAAATTTATTGTCAAATTGGTTTCCATACAACACCCAGTGCTCATCCCAACAGGTGCCCTCCTCAATATCCATCACCCACCAACCCCTCCCTCCCACCCCCCATCGACCCTCAGTTTGTTCTCAGTTTTTAAGAGTCTCTTATGTTTTGGCTCCCTCCCTCTCTAGCCTTTTTTTTTTTTTTTCCCTTCCCCTCCCCCATGGGTTTCTGTTAAGTTTCTCAGGATCCACATAAGAGTGAAAACATATGGTATCTGTCTTTCTCTGTATGACTAATTTCACTTAGCATAACACTCTCCAGTTCTATCCACGTTGCTACAAAAGGCCATATTTCATTCTTTCTCATTGCCACGTAGTATTACATTGTGTATATAAACCACAATTTCTTTATCCATTCATTGATTGATGGACATTTAGGCCCTTTCCATAATTTGGCTATTGTTGAAAGTGCTGCTATAAACATTGGGGTACAAGTGCCCCTGTGCATCAGCAATCCTGTATCCCTTGGATAAATTCCTAGCAGTGTTATTGCTAGGTCATAGGGTAGATCTGTTTTTAATTTTTGAGGAACCTCCACACTGTTTTCCAGAGCAGCTGCACCAGTTTGCATTCCCACCAACAGTGCAAGAGGGTTCCCGCTTCTCCACATCCTCTCCAGCATCTACAGTCTCCTGATTTGTTCATTTTAGCCACTCTGACTGGCGTGAGATGGTATCTGAGTGTGGTTTTGATTTGTATTTCCCTGATGAGGAGTGACATTGAGCATCTTCTCATGTGCCTGTTGGCCATCGGGATGTCTTCTTTAGAGAAGGTCTATTCATGTTTTCTGCTTATTTCTTCACTGGATTATTTGTTTTTCGGGTGTGGAGTTTGGTGAGCTCTTTATAGATTTTGGATACTAGCCCTTTGTCCGATATGTCATTTGCAAATATCTTTTCTCATTTCGTCGGTTGCCTTTTAGTTTTGTTGATCGTTTCCTTTGCAGTGCAGAAACTTTCTATCTTCATGAGGTCCCAATAGTTCATTTTTGCTTTTAATTCCCTTGCCTATGGGGATGTGTCATGTAAGAAATTGCTACGGCTGAGGTCATAGAGATTTATTCCTGCTTTCTCCTCTAGGGTTTTGATGGTTTTCTGTCTCACATTCAGGTCCTTTATCCATTTTGAGTTTATTTTTGTGAATGGTGTAAGAAGGTGGTCCAGTTTCATCCTTCTGCATGTTGCTGTCCAGTTCTCCCAGCACCATTTGTTAAAGAGATTGTCTTTCTTCCATTAGATATTCTTTCCTGCTTGGTCAAGGATTAGTTGGCCATACTTTTGTGGGTCCAGTTCTGGAGTCTCTATTCTATTCCATTGGCCTATGTGTCTGTTTTTGTGCCAATACCATGCTGTCTTGATGATTACAGCTTTGTGGTAGAAGCTAAAGTCTGGGATTGTGATGACTCCTGCTTTAGTCTTCTTCAAAATTACTTTGGCTATTCGGGCCTTTTGTAGTTCCATACAAATTTTAGGATTGCTTGTTCTAGCTTCAAGAAGAATGCTGGTGCAATTTTGGTTCGGATTGCATTGAATGTGTAGATAGCTTTGGGTAGTATTGACATTTTAACAATATTTATTCTTCCAACCCATGAGCATGGAATGTTTTTCCATTTCTTTATATCTTCTTCAATTTCCTTCATAAGCTTTCTATAGTTTTCAGCATACAGATTTTTTACATCTTTGGTTAGGTTTATTCCTAGGTATTTTATGCTTCTTGGTGCAATTGTGAATGGGATCAGTTTCTTTACTTGTCTTTCTGTTGCTTCATTATTAGTGTATAAGAATGCAACTGATTTCTGTACATTGATTTTGTATCCTGCGACTTTGCTGAATTCATGTATCAGTTCTAGCAGACTTTTCATGGAGTCTATTGGGTTTTCCGTGTATATTATCATGTCATCTGCAAAATGACATGATTTCATCTTTGCCAATTTTGATGCCTTTGATTTCCTTTTGTTGCCTGATTGCTGATGCTAGCACTTCCAACACTATGTTAAACAACAGCAGTGAGAGTGGACATCCCTGTCGTGTTCCTGATCTTAGGGGGAAGGCTGTCAGTTTTTCCCCATTGAGGATGATATTAGCTGTGGGCTTTTAATAAATGGCTTTTATGATGTTTAAGTATGTTCCTTCTGTCCTGACTTTCTTGAGGGTTTTTATTAAGAAAGGATGCTGAATTTTGTAAAATGCTTTTTCTGCATTGATTGACAGGATCATATGTTTTTTTTAATTTTCTTTTATTAACGTGATGCATCCCATTGATTGATTTGCGAATGTTGAACCAGCCCTGCATCCCAGGAATGAATCCCACTTGATCATGGTGAATAATTCTTTTTATATGCCGTTGAATTCAATTTGCTAGTATCTTGTAGAGAATTTTTGCATCCATATTCATCAGGGATATTGGCCTGTAGTTCTCTCTTTTTGCTGGGTCTCTGTCTGGTTTAGGAATCAAAGTAATGCTGGCTTCATAGAATGAGTCTGGAAGTTTTCCTTCCCTTTCTATTTTTTGGAACAGCTTGAGAAGGATAGGTATTATCTCTGCTTTAAATGTCTGGTAGAATTCCCCAGGGAAGCCATCTGGTCCTGGCCTCTTATTTGTTGGGAGATTTTTGATAACTGATTCAATTTCTTCGCTGGTTATGGGTCGGTTCAAGTTTTCTATTTCTTCCTGTTTGAGTTTTTGAAGTGTGTGGGTGCTTAGGAATTTGTCCATTTCTTCCAGGTTGTCCAGTTTGTTGGCATATAATCTTTCATACTATTCCCTGACAATTGCTTGTATTTCTGAGGGATTGGTGGTAATAATTCCATTTTCATTCATGATTTCATCTATTTGCATCATCTCCCTTTTCTTTTTGAGAAGCCTGGCTAGAGGTTTATCAATTTTGTTTATTTTTTCAAAAAACTAACTCTTGGTTTTATTGATCTCTCTACAGTTTTTTTAGATTCTATATTGTTTATTTCTGCTCTGATCTTTATTATTTCTCTTCTTCTGCTGGGTTTAGGTTATCTTTGCTGTTCTGCTTCTATTTCCTTTAGGTGTGCTGTTAGATTTTGTATTTGGGATTTTTTTTGTTTCTTGAGATAGGCCTCGATTGCAATGTATTTTCCTCTCAGGACTGCCTTTGCCGCATCCCAAAGCGTTTGGATTTTTCTATTCTCATTTTCATTTATTTCCATATATATTTTTTAAAATTTCTTCTCTAAATGCCTGGTTGACCCATTCATTCTTTAGTAGGGTGTTCTTTAACCTCCATGCTTTTGGAGGTTTTCCAGACTTTTTTCTGTGGTTGATTTCAAGCTTCATAGCATTGTCATCTGAAAGTGTACATGGTATGATCTCAATTCTTGTATACTTTTGAAGGGCTATTTTGTGACCCAGTATGTTATCTATCCTGAAGAATGTTCCATGTGCACTCAAGAAGAAAGTATATTCTGTTGCTTTGGGATGCAGAGTTTTAAATATATCTGTCAAGTCCATCTGTTCCGATGTATCATTCAGGGCCCTTGTTTCTTTATTGATCCTGTGTCTAGATGATCTATCCATTACTGTAAGTGGGGTATTAAAGTCCCCTGCAATTACCACATTTTTATCAATAAGGTTACTTATGTTTGTGATTAATTGTTTTATATATTTGGTGGCTCTTGTATTTGGCACATAGACATTTATAATCGTTAGCTCTTCCTGATGGATAGACCCTGTAATTATTATATAATGCCCTTCTTTATCTCTTGTTACAATCTTTAATTTAAAGTGTAGTTTGTCTGATAGAAGTATGGCTACTCCAGCTTTCTTTTGACTTCCAGTAGCATGATAGATAGTTTTCTATTCCCTCACATTCAATCTGAAGATGTCCTCAGATCTAAAGTGAGTCTCTTGGAGACAGGTAATAGATGGGTCTTGTTTTTTTATCCATTCTGATACTCTACATCTTTTGGTTGGAGCATTTAGTCCATTTACATTCAGTGTTATTATAGAAATATATGGGTTTAGAGTCATTGTGATGTCTGTAGGTTTCATGCTTGTAGTGATGTCTCTGATACTTTGTGGTCATTGCAACATTACGCTCACAGAATCCCCCTTAATTTCTCTTGTAGGGCTGGTTTAGTGGTGATGAATTCCTTCAGTTTTTGTTTGTTTGGGAAGACCTTTATCTCTCCTTCTATTCTGAATGACAGACTTTCTGAATAAAGGATTCTCAGCTGCATATTTTTTCTGTTCATCACATTGAAGATTTCCTGCCATTCCTTTCTGGCCTGCCAAGTTTCAGTAGATAGGTCTGTCACTAGTCTTATTGGTCTCCCTTTGTATGTTATAGCATGTTTATCTCTAGCTGCTTTCAGAATTTTTTCTTTATCCTTGTATTTTGCCAGTTTCACTATGATACGTCATATAGAAGATTGATTCAAGTTATGTCTGAAGGGAGTTCTCTGTGCCTTTTGGATTTCAATGTCTTTTTCCTTCCTCAGATCAGGGAAGTTCTCAGCTATGATTTGTTCCAGTACACCTTCAGCCCCTTTCTCTCTCTCTCTCTCTCTCTCGTCCTCTTCTGGAATTCCTATTATACAGATATTGTTGCGTTTGATTGCATCAGTTAGTTCTCTAATTCTCCCCTCATACTCCTGTATTTTTTTATCTTTCTTTTTCTCAGCTTCCTTTTTCCATAATTTTATCTTCTAATTCACCTATTCTATCCTCTGCCTCTTCAATATGAGCTGTGGTCGCCTCCATTTTATTTTGCAGCTCATTTATAGCATTTTTAAGCTCCTCATGACCATTTCTTAGTCCCTTGATCTCTGTAGCAATAGATTCTCTGCTGTCCTCTATACTTTTTTCAAGCCCAGCGATTAATTTTATGACTATTATTCTAAATTCTTGTTCCATTATATTGCTTAAATCGTTTTTGATCAATTCGTTGGTGTCTCTACTTCCTCGGTTTCTTTTGAGGAGAATTCTTCCATTTTGTCAATTTGGATAGTCCCTGGGATGTCGTGGAACTGCAGGGCACTTCCCTGTGCTGTCTTGAGTAACTTGTGTTGGCGGGAGGGGCCCCAGTCAGACCTGATGTCTGTCCCCAGCCCACCGCTGGGGCCACAGTCAGACTAGTATATACCTTATCTTCCCCTTTCCCAGGGGCAGGACTCACTGTGGAGTGGTGTGGCCCCTGTCTGGGCTACTTGCACACTTTCAGGCTTGTGGTGCTGCTTTAATGGGATCTGGCGTATTATCCAGAGTGGATCTGCAAGACGCACAGGGCAGGAGGGGCAGGCTCAGCTCGCTTTTCTGTCAGTGGTCCCCTGCGGGAGGGGCCCTACAGCACCAGGAGGGAGGCAGGCAGACCCATTGGAGGGATGGGTCCTCAGAAGCACAGCGTTGGGTGTTTGCGCAGTGCAAGCAAGTTCCATGACAGGAACTGGTCCCCTTTGGGATTTTGGCTGCGGGATGGGTGAGTGAGATGGTGCTTGCCAGTGCCTTTGTTCCCCGCCAAGCTGAGCTCTGTCTTCAGGGGCTCAACACCTCTCCCTCCTGGTGTCCTCTCACCCTCCCGCTCTCCGGGCAAAGCTGTTGACTTATAACATTCCAGGTGTTAAGTCCCGCTGGTTTTCAGATCTCACACAGTCCGGCTCCTCTGCTTTTGCAAGCCAGACCTTGGCGGCTCTTCCTTGCCGGGCAGGCTGCTCCTCCACCTCCCTGGCTCCCTCCCACCAGTCCATGTAGTGGGCACCGCCTCTCCATTCTTCCTACCCTCTTGTGTGGGCCTCTTGTCTATGCTTGGCTCCATAGAGTATGTTCTGCTCGTCTTCTGGTGGTTTTCTGGGTTATTTAGGCAGATGTGGGTGGAATCTAAGGATCAGCAGGGCGAGGTGAGCCCAGTGTCCTCCTACGCCACATTTTCTCCTTAATTATACTGTATTTTGAAGTAATTGTTCAGTCATACAAAATTCAAAAACTACTGATTAATTGAAATAATATGAAGTACTTTTCACCTGGATAATGTCTAATTTAAAGGGTCTGTCTAATTGATGACAAGCCTTCTATCCATTAGGCATTTATTAACAAATTACTTTGTGGAAGATATGCAAGAAAGGTAAATTTAAAGGGCTTAAAAAACTTTAAACCTGGAATTATTATTCTGGAGACAGTGATAACAACAAAAAAAAGAATTGTTCAAAAATTCCTACAACAGGTAAAAATGACGAATTTTATTACTCAGCTTTGCTGAAGTAACAAATAACCCCACAACCTCAGTGGCTTATAATATCAAATAACTTTTTCATATTACTTGTCTGCTGCATCTCTGATCTACATATTGTCTTGTTATGTTGCCCAGGCTGAAGGAGCAGTTCTTTTGGGACTATGCCATTTTCATGGAAGAAGGAAAAATACAAAAAGAAAACAAAACAAAAACAAAAAACAAACAAAAAAACCCACAAAAAACACAAAACAAAAAAAATGATAGAAGCTAGCTATGCCCATTAACCCCACTGCAGAGACGTGACATAAATCATACCCACTCACATTCCACTGGCCAAAACTGGTTACAGGGTCTAATCCAAAATCAAAGGGACAGGGATAAAAATTCTGCCTACAGATCACACAGAAAGTCCAATGGTAATGAATGGAGATTTAAGGGAGAGGATTGCTGTAAACAATAAAGCAATCTGTCCCCAAAGGATTCTGTGTTTTCCCACAATGGTAGGATTTAGGAAGCATCTCCTTATCAATAGCACCTGTTCATGCTTATTTTTCCTTTCTATAATTAGTTAATTCTTTATTTGTAGTATTTTGACAAGTTTACTGGACCCACAGCAGAGTAAACTCATTAGTTCTGAAAGAATAGGGACTAACTTTACACCTTATGCAGGGAAAATTTTATGAACTTCATAGACATTCTCTTTTTCCTCAGCAGTATAAGACTGATTGAAATAAATGAAATCACCACTGAATGAAAATATTTTAATTATAAATGCTTGATTAGTAAAAACATATGATAATTATGAACACTGGAGACAATAGGGAGGGTGAATTAAAGTCTTCCCCCAAAATGAAGCATGTTGGAAGCTTGATAATATAACACATATCTGGTGTGCTTTAAAAAGAGAAATAACTAAAATGTATGCTTTTAAGCAGAAAAAAAAAGTGTAAATCTGCCAAGAATTTCAGAAGCAATATTAAACTGGTAGAGGCAAGCAGGAAAGAAAAAAATACGCTACACATTTAACAAAGTCTGTTGTTTAGAACATTATGGTCTTCCTGCTGTTATATTTGCTAAAGGGCATAGAACTATTATTAAGTAGAAGCCAAAAATCACAGCGCAGACTAAATGGAGCATATTACTGTGAGTAAATATTTGAGACACTGAATTTAATATTAGCTGCTGTTGAACAGGAACAAACTTCAAAGCCAGTTATGGATCTGACCACATGCTTGTCATAAGAGTTCTAGTTATCTCATCTGACATCCCAGGGAGAAAATAGAAAGGGCTGGCAACAATGAAACAAAACTGTGTCATGCAAACTAAGAAATTATTTCCTTAAAATTCATGCACCCATGGGAAAAAATTACTATCATTTTTAACAAATAGCCACACAAGAAAATTTTATATACTGCATTTAGTCTCACATATTTTATATAATAACAGATGCTGAGAATAAATGCCATCCAAACCAAGTAAAAATGTAAGACATTTTTGCTATTCAAAACATTTCCTGAAATCATGCTAGACTTGCCAGGTCTCGCTTTAGAATGTCTGCCACACACAGAGTTCTCTATAAAATATTCAGAGCAACTACTTAAGGGCCAGTTCCAGGTGATGCCCCACAGGATAATAATAGATTCTGAGCATGTGATTCAAGGACATCCAACTTATAGGAAACAATAACCAAAAGATGAGAGCCAGGTAATATTGAGAAAACAAGTCATTGGAAGGTAAAGATGAAAATCCATGATACGGTAACATGTGAGAGTGGCCATGATGTTCCCTGTAAAGACAACATTATAAGGAGGCGGAAACTTTGACTAGGCAAAAAAAAAACCTATTGGTAAAGAGAGATGGCAGCAAAAGTGAAAAGAGAAGCAGATTTCAGAACAGGGACTAGAGGAAGAGTGAGAGGAAACAATCACAAGAAATGCTTAGGTTCCAATTCTATTGCCAGGGTGCTTGTATATTACAAAAAAACAAAAAAACAAAAAAAAAACAAAAACAAAACCAAAACAAACAAACAAACAAACAAAACAAACAAACAAACAAAAAACCACCTTTTACCAGGAACTTCCATGAATATCATCCTTATAAAACCTAAAGACTCCAAATAATATATATGGCTTATATTTTGACTTTTTCTTTCTAAATTATGATCAATGCAAATTCAGTTACAGAATGACTTTCAATTACTAAGTAAATGCAAAAGCAAATAAAACACAGAAATCATATATGGCAATCATATTGTTTATTATGGTATTAATCATGAATGCTAAAACTATATTTTATACAGTATAAAATAAAGCAAATAGAGAACTCAATGATGAGCAAATATTAATAAGAACTAGAATATTCAACATGAGAGAAAGGAGATACAGATATAAGTTCAGTAAGAATATGTAAAAACTCTGTAGTTCAAATTTGAATTAAATCAATCAGTATGAATCAGGAGACAGAGGTGAATCTATTAAAAGAGATTAAATAAACATAACAATTAATTTCAATGGGTTCTATTTGGATTCTGGTTCAAATGCACTCTTAAAAAGTAAGACTATTTGAAAAAAAAAAACAAAAAAAGAATAAGGCTATTTGAGAAGTGTGGATCCTGACTGAATATTAGGTGTTATTTAAAAAGTGTGGCTAAATATTCTTGGTGTGATAGTAATATTGTGATTTTTCACTCTCTCTCTCTCTCTCTTTCAAAATAAATAAATAAACTTAAAAAAAACATCTCTAGATAAATATCTCTAGATAAATGATCTAGATAAAATATCTCTAGATAAATGATATACTGTCAGGATTTGTTTCAAAAGACTTAGTAGGTAGAATAGGGAGACGTTCAGAAGAAATATTAATGGTAATAAATTGATAACTGTTGAAGCCAGGTGATGCATATGTGGAAATTTATTACACTAGTTTTTCTACCTTTTATTGATATTTGAATTTTTTTTATTTAAAACATTGTTGAAATAATAAATTGCCAGAAAATGACAGGAATGGAACATATTTAAAAGCTTTTTAAAAACAGGAAGTGTCCTGTGAAGACAGCACCAAATGAAATTAAAACATTCATGGCTACTCATAGTAATAAACAAATAATTCATAAAAGGATGGAAAATTATGGCCTTATTAATCCACAACTTTGCGTAAATTATACCAACAACACCATTTGCGCATCCACTGAGAACTTGCTATGGGCTCAGCTGTGTTGAACTCTAGACTCAGGTCGAAAAGGCAGACCAGAACATTAACTCCCTATGAAGGCTGCATTCTTGGGTTTATGGAGCTCTCCCATCCCAACCATCACAAAGTGGCCCCATAAAAAGTGACTGCATATAGTAGACATTCTGTAAGAGCTTATTAGATGAATTAATTAAGGAAAGAATAAATTGCTCAAATAAATATCACACTAACATTTCTTTGTGAATTACCGTATTTTCAGTTTGTTTTACAAACGTATGCATTATGAATTCAGTTATAAGGAGTCTGATTCTATTGAACCAAAACAAAACACAGTGATTATCTCATTGGTTTGCTACAACCTTCTCTAAAGGAAATTTTAGTTTAATTAAAATAGTCACCTACTGTGTATAGTAGGCTATGAAAGATACAAGATTTGATGTATTGTTAAAAATAATACTTTATGTTTGCATTTTACATAGGAAATCAAAATTATATAAGGCAGTTCATGATACTTTTGCTAGAAAGGTACACACTGTTACATTATCGAGAATAAACAAAATTATTGCAATGAGCCAATAATGTCAAAAATCCGACCTTAACTATCCAATATCTAATTTAACAGTCAGCCAACCTCTTCACTACTCCCTCTTTGTCATTAATAACTCAACAAAAATGTATTGAGCACCCAAAATGAGTTCATTGTATTAGTGAAGCAGTAAGCAAAACATAATCCTGTCTCTTGAAACATACCTACTAGTCTGCTGAGTCAGAAAAGGAATATTTGTATATGTATATACGTACATATATGTACATGTATACATGTACATATATGTACGTATATACATATAAAAATTTTATATATGTACGTATATACACATGTATACATGTACATATATGTATATATGTATATATATGGATAGACAGACAGATGGATGGATACAGGCATCCATGCATGATTATATTTATGTTTACTTCAAGTTAGCCTGTTTATAAACTACAGTGATATTCCTTCAATGACCCATAAATATATATGTGGGAAAACATTGAAAGCCTGTCTCAAACAATTAAAATACTAATATTTTTTAAAGTTTATCAGCAGCAGAAATGCAGTGTTAACTTGACTCAAACACTAAATTTTTAATATAATAAACACTAAACTATGAATATAATTTGATGGAAGCAGAATACATTATTTACTATCTGCCCTATGGATATTATCTACCATTTGTCTCCTATATTGATACCAGGTTAACTTTATAATAGCTAGAAGATTCTTTTTGTGAGATTGAGGGTTATACTAATAGTCTTCTCTATCTTTGTACAATCTTGTTAAGGAAGACACATCAGAGGAAAAAATGAGAGTTAATGGTGATAGCTGGAGTCATATTCACCTTATTACAAATACCTTCAAAATTTTAGGAAAATACAATGAGTAATAGAAAATAATTAATTATTTGACAAAGCATAGGTAACAACAGATTAATAACTTGAATTATGGAAATTCTGTACTAGAAAAAGAAAGATCTAATAAAATATTTGAAGATGTTAACCCAGCAACTGTGTTAAAAATCTTTTTAGACTAAACATGAGAAATAGTTCTCCATATTACATCATACAGTGAGGAGCATGCTAAATGGAATTATTAATATACTTTTCTTTTGGGGTAGCTAATTACATTTGTTAGGGGGAGTTGCCACAGGCTGCCAATCCCAGAAACCCTTCCTCTCCAATAAAGTAAACAATAACTAAGCACTGGAAAGAATCCATCTAGTTACAAAAGTGTGATATAATTATATAATATCATGACAACATTTTACTTAAGATATAGAAGAATTTTTGTATCTCAAATAAAAACAAAGCTAACTTTTCATTTCAAACTGAATAAAATCTGCTACTGAATTATGCTATTTAAAACAAGGTTAGGGGCACCTGGCTGGCTCAGTCAGTAGAGCATGCGACTCTTGATCTCGGAGTTGTAAGTTCAAGTCCCATTCTGGGTGCAGAGATTACTTAATAAAATAAAATAAAATCTTTAAAACAAGGTCAAAATCACAAACCAAATTATAATTATATAAAGAGTGAATAGTAATATCGGTTTTGCAGTTGACTGTAGTAAACATTTCTGCACAAAGATTATGCAGTCCTTATAATAATATATCATTTCTGAAAAGATCATGTGTATCCTGGAATCCATGGAGTTAAATTTAAAATATGTCAATACTGTACCAAAATGTGATGAGACATCAAGGAGACTTTCGGGTCTGACCAATGCACTAGACTAAAGACCTGAATCAGGGGACTCTAGTAAGAATCTCATTTATGACATCCCTGTCTTCATCCAAAGTCATATGATCCCAAACTAGAAAGTCAGTTGTTTCTAAATTAAAAAGGGGAAAAAAAGAAATTGTTTCTTATCTGAAAAAAAGTACTCCTGCCATTTAAACTGAATACAGCAATAAGATTTTGATCAAAAAATACATATGTGCATACACCTTAATTAATCTATCTAATGTATTCATTGACTCCTTTAATCAAAGAAAATGATGTAAATATATTTCAAGGGTTCTCTTTCAAAAGCTGACTCTAAATGTGAATATTTTTTGAGCTATAAGTATCTGTCAGATACTGCTCTGTGCTATATTTATATAGCTTTACTTAATTAGACAGAAGGAAAAGAGGAGAAAACAGAGGACACTCTAAAGCAGCAGCAGCCTTCTTCTTGTGTTTGATTCATTCCTTGACAAGTCGGTTTAGTTACTGAATCAGCTGTTTTGCCAGTTTTTTCCTTAGTTATCTTTGGAAACTTCATATTTTATGTCTTCTCTTCCTCATATTTTGTGTCATTCTTTTACCTGTACATATTCTATACTTCAGTCAATCTAGATTATTTCTATTTCTAATTCAATTCAACAAAATTTTATTGACATCAAGTCATTCTGATACATGTAAACCATAGGTCATGTATTCAAGAATTTTATAGACTCCTAACTCTATGGTATTATGCTAGAAATATCTTTTGGGGTATGAAAGAGAGTATTTGATCTACCCTGACTTCTTGAAGAAAATGATCCCTGAATGAAAATTGGTTGAAAAATAGAACAGTACCTTGTGACTGATAAAGAGAGAGCATATCAGGCATATGACAATTTCTTGAAAGCCTAAGGCGGATATCCAGGATTGATATGATGACACTCTGAAACCAAACTTAGATTTTTTTTTTAAATGATAAGTATAACAGTCCCTTTCAGAAGTTCACACTGCAGTCAAGTACATAACTAAATGCAATTCAAGGTCTGAAATTTTCTTATCCCAGATATCCTTATGGCTAACTCCCTCAATTTTTTTTTCAGATCTCTTCTCAGAGATTGCTTCCTTAACCGGAATTATAACAGCCCCAAATCCTGACTATGATTTATATTTCTTTCTATAATTCTTTACTACTTGATATAACATATACTTATTCATTTAATTTTTGTTCTCTGCATCCTACCACTAGAATACAAGGTTTGTGAGACCAGGAAATTTGTCTAGAGAAGTGCTTGACTTGTATTTAAATGCTCAACAATTTTTTTTTTTTAATGATGCATGAACAAATGCTAGTCTTCACAGCAAAAACACTTCAGGCTCTCCAAATCCATGTTCCAAATCAGCATTGGCTAGTGTTCTCATAGATATCCCTCTTCCCTGCTAATATACCCTTCACTCTTTACATATTGCCTCTGTTAATAAATCCTCTACCCTCTCATATATCCATGGAAACACATTCCATCTCCACCATATCCTACATATTTTTAGTTCTCCAGGCCTGATGATTCTTACTCCAGAACATCTCCTCGATCTTTCTAACTTATATCCATTCCTCTGGTGCTATGCTGCTGAAGGCTCCAACCATCTCTCAGCAATAGTCTTTCTCTGTAAATTTTTTTTTTATTTAAAAAATTGTTTTTTACTCTTTATTTTTTCAGAAAGAGAGAGAGAGAGACAGACAGACAGACAGCGTACGAGTTGGGGGGAGCAGAGAAAGAGGGAGACACAGTGTCTGAAGCAGGCTCCAGGCTCTGAGCTGTCAGCACAGAGCCCCACACGGGGCTCGGGCTCAAGAACCGTGAGATCATGACCTGAGCAGAAGTCGGACGCTTAACCAACTGAGCTACCCAGGCATCCCTGTAATTTTTTTTTTAATTTAACTAATTTAAGAACTTTCTGCCAATGTTGCTTGTTCTAATCTCCCATGCCTCTTGTCCATTCTTCTTTCTGTACCAGGAAGTATCTTCCTAGAGTAAAATTCATACCATGTCACTTTTTCTAATGATTTGTGCTAGACCATAAAAAATACCAAAACTCCTCACACTTTTTAGATTTAGTGAATGTCTCAATATACATTTTAGCAAAGTTAATAATAAGAAATATATAAGTAATTTCCTTCTTTCAGCTAATAAAATGTATATGTAAAATATTAGTTTCCTGCCTAGTATCTCCTAAACTCTCGGTAAAGGCCACTTTCCCCTTCTCCATGATAAAATTTGGTGTCACGTTTCTAGATTTTGCTTCTTAAGACTTAGCTTAAATACTCATCATCTTGAAAAACTTAAAGCATCTTATTAACTTCAACATTAACTTCATCTTAAATGAATCCACATAGTCATACTGTTTGAGTCAGTCTTTCGGTATATTAAAAATTCCCAGCTCATATGTAACCTGCTTAGTTCTCAGCAGACAGGAATTTGTTAGCTTATATAGATGAAATGTCCAATGAACAAGAAAAGCTGGAACAAAAAGTTAAATATTCACTTTTCTCCTCTCTCCCTCTGTCCCTCTCTTCATCCAGACTTGTGTCATGATCTTTCTAAATCAGTCACTATAGCTATGGCCCTCTCATTGACTGAGCCTGAGTTATGGTGCCTATTCCCAGAGCCCAGGGCTAGAGTGAGCCCCATCCAAAACAAAGGGACCTGGAGTAAGTGAAGAAATGAGTCACCCCAAGAGGGTGGCTTGATATAAGAATTACAGATGTCCACTACATTTATTAAACCTGAATGGTGTCTGACATATACAATTTTTCTTCTTGAACTGG
This sequence comes from Leopardus geoffroyi, assembly GCF_018350155.1. NCBI lineage: Eukaryota > Metazoa > Chordata > Mammalia > Carnivora > Felidae > Leopardus > Leopardus geoffroyi. The sequence goes on from NC_059327.1 coordinate 129,641,644, forward strand.
GGTGGAACCCAATTTTATTTGTTTTATTATTTGCTGCTTGAAGGTTGGTCTCTAACATATTCCTGTTTTTATCCTCAGCACATAACACAGTGAATAGCACTTAAGAGTACTCTTAACGTCTATTGAGTTTAAATAAATTTTTCATATTGTCTTTATGCACATTTACTCATTTGTTTATCAGAAGAAATCTGAAAAAAAAATGGCAATGGCATGCTTATTTCACAGACACAGTGTAGAGAGGTGTCTTTCTCACACATCAAAAACACAGCATAATCAACTCTAAAACCGAGAATTTCTCAGTACTCTTTCAATTTCACACTCCACAATGCCACTGCATGACAAATCATTATGTATGACACTTTTCCTTAAAAGTAGCACAGATTGTGTGATGAGATGACACTGAGTTTGAGTTTTGCCCCCTGAAAATGTTCTGATACTGTGACCGTAAGAGATTTATTAACTCTCCTAACTGGACTATCCTCATTTGTAAGTAGGGATAAGATCAGCACACATCTTAAAGTTTGTTTGGGGCAATAAAAATAGATAATGGAAGCTCGCACTTGGCACTGTTTCTAGCACAAAGATGACATTCCTTCAAGTGATTCCACTAGCACTGAAATTACCACCACCATCACCACAACCCCTGCTAGTGCTACGATGACTACTAATCTTGTTGATGTGTACGGCTGGACATGAAAATTATGCACCAGTAATTAGCATCATGTTATTTCCCAACACAAAATCAAAATTATTTTGGCTTTCATCATTTCACTATAGCAGAGCAAGACTGCTCAGCCATTTTTAAAGGGGTGCCCTCCACCCCCCACCACTCTGCAACCTAATTATGAGCTCTGAGATCCTGACAGCTTTAGATTTTGTTGTCTATTATTAATCACAATCAATGCTTCCAATTTACTATGAATTTACCTTTATGAAGAAATAAAACAAAATTATTCTAAAAGAATTCAATATTCATATAGTTTTAGTAGTAGCAGCCTTTGCCATCATATGTGTGGAAGTTATTGTTTCCCATTACATACTGAGTTCGCCTTGGCTTTGCTGTTGCTCCCCAGACATTCACATTGGCTCCCTCTCCCTTTATTCTTGTCTCTGTGGAAGAATTTCTTGACTACCCTGTCTGATATAGATTTTGTTTTAATTTTTTTATGTTTATTTATTTTTGAGAGAGAGATAGAGCACAAACAGAGGCAGAGAGAGAGGGAGACATAGAATCCAAAGTAGGCTCCAGGCTCTGAGCTGTCAGCACAGAGCCTGATGTGGGGCTCAAACCCACGAACTAGGAGATCGTGACCTGAGCTGAAGTTGATGCTTAACCAACTGCGCTACCCAGGCACCCTGATATAGCTTTTTCTGTCTTCCCATACACTATTTAATTTTTCAACCTAACACTTAATATTACCTGATTGTACATTATTGTTTGTTTATAGTGTACCCTCCCATCTTCCCACTAGATACCAGCTCCAAGAGAAACATTATGCCTTGTTCACTTCTGTGTCTCCCGTGGCCAGAAGAGTGCTTGGCACATGGTAGATTCTCAATAAATTTTGTTCCTTTAGGTGAATAGCCTTTCAAATGGTTAACTCCTTGTTACACATCATATTTCTCATAACGGACAATTATACCTGTTACTATTAATGTGCAGCGTCAATTATTTAGTCTAAGAAACCAGTATTGACCATGTTATGTGGAATTGTATAACCATTGTATGACCATTATAATGTATTTCTTTTTTTTAAATAAAACTTCCTAAGCCCATTATAAAATGAGCAATGTTGTTAAATTAAAAAAAAAAAAAAAAGAATTGGTAATCTTTACAGGAGAATCAAAAGTATTCAAGCATATAAATCACTATATAGCTCTTATCAAATCATATCTACTGTCTCAAGGTGACTTTATGCCATTGGTACTTAAGTGTTTCCCACTGCATTTGAGCTAATCAGAATATAGTCATCATTTATATTATGGGTAATTAATAAATAGAGTAGAATATGTTGGAGGACTCACCAAATTATTAATTTCAGATTAACAAACTCAAAGAAAGGGCACTTGGAACAAAAATGGAACAGATATTTTCCCTATAAACTGAAATAATGGAAAAATAACATTATTATAATATCATACATTTAAATTAATTTAAAACATAATTTGGTTTAAGTTTGTTCCTAATATTTTTCCTATGAGAATTTGAAACTTTTAAAAATAAGACTATACCTAAGATGATCAAAGGGAAAAAATATCCCCATATTTCATTTTCTCAAGTGATTTAATAATATAATTTAAGGTTGACATAACTTGTCCCAATATATTATAACATTCATTCATTTTTGAGGTGAACATTGTATGTCAGAATCTGTTTTATACCTCAACAAATAGTACTTAGTGCTCAAAAGAATATTAAACAAAACAAAGTCTTTACTCATCTCAATACCAACGAAAGAAACTCAAAGATAAAGGATTTTTTAAACCAAAATATATTAAAAAATTAATATTATTTTAGCAAATAAGTATTAGAATTATGGTGGCAGTTTAACAACCTCCTAGCCATATTTTTTACTTATATATTTAAGTAGGAAAGAAAGTATGAAGTAAATTCAGTATTGTGTATCACTCATGTATCGTTTTAAAATAGCTGGCCAAGAGAACAAAAAAAAATATATTATGTAGATGGTATCAGGAAGGAAATATTCTCTACCTTGTGAATTCTCTTTCTGCCTTCAATTCAACACAGGGAAGTAAACAACCAGAAGACACTTCACCTCAGGCCCATCGAAAGCACGGAGTTCCATGACAAATGGCTTTAAATTGCATTTAAAACAAGATGCAGTATAAATAAGTGCATGCATACAAAATCCGTATAAAAGTCCCTCAAAATCCTGTGGCTTTGAACACTGTGGAATTTTTACTCTTTAGTAATAATTTCTTATTTTCATACATACATCTTACATATAGCTTATTTTATTTTCCATATAAAACAGTAACATTATGTATTCTATCAGGGCAATTTTTTTCATGTTATTGAAACCAACTATTAACATTATAACACTGCAACATTATTAACAAAGTAGCCTAGGGTGGCTGGGTGGCTCATTTGGTTAAGCACCCAACTCTTGGTTTAGGCTCAGGTCATGATCTCTCAGTTCCTGAGTTCCAGCCCTGCATTGGGCTCCGCACTGGCTGTGCAGAGCCTGCTTGGGATTTTCTCTCTCTCTCTCTCTTTCTCTCTCTCTTTCTTGCTCTGCCCCTCCTGCACTTATGCTGTCTCTCTCTCAAAATAAATAAAAATAAAACTTAAAAAAATGTTTAAAAACAAAACAAACCAAAAACAACAACAACAAAAAAACCAAAAAACAAAAAACAAAGTAGACTATTGTGGCATAATACCATAAAATATTTTTTTAAATGGCAATATAATTAAGTCTTGAATTTACAAAGCAATATGTACTTCTATATTCATTAGTATTATTAGTATTTTTCAACTGTCCTAAATCTCAAACTGACTTTTATGTATTTGTCAATGTTTATGCTATCCATGTCCTTTGGTTAAGTTTTTAAACTGCAAAAGTGCTCAAACTGAACAGTAAATGTGAAAATAAACAAACAACCCTTTCTTCCACTATAAGAAAAATATTCACAAATGCTATCTATAGGGCATTTTTCTCTGGTAACAGTTGCTTCCTATTGTTATATATCAGTTAATAGTCCTTTTCTGCTAATGCCAGAAAAGGCATTTAAATAATACTGAGAAGAACTCTAATATCTTCAAAAATTTTTTAAACTTGTAAAAATGACAATATTCACATGAGCTTTCATGTTTCAAGTGTATTATAACAACAAATTGTATGTAATTTATATGTTTAATTTTTCATTGTAATGGAAACAAATATCTGAACACTTCACCCGAATGAAAACTGGTAGGCTCCGGTCTAATTTATTTTGCCATATATTTTATTACAGAAATGCAACAGAAAGACTTTTTTTTTTTTAAACACAAGAATCACTTTTCATTAATATTCTATGCAAAGAGAAGTTAGCTAAACCAGAAAGAACCATCAAGCAGATGAAGTGGGATTATATTTCAGTTAATGAAAAAGGAGTTAAATACAATTTAAGTTCTTTTATTTTTTTTAATTCTTGTTTAATGTATTTATTTTAATTTTTTTAACGTTTAATCGTTTTTTGATAGAGACAGAGCATGAGTGGAGGAGGGGTGGAGAGAGAGGAAGACACAGAATCCAAAGCAGGCTCCAGGCTTCCAACTGTCAGCACAGAGCCCTTTACAGGGCTCTAAACCACAAGCCGTGAGATCATAACCTGAGCTGAAGTCTGATGCTTAACCGACTTGGCTGCCCAGGCATCCAATTTAAGTTCTTTTAAATGTTTATTGAGCACATATGTGTTCCAGGTGTTATTCCAGGTGCTAAAATGGAGGACAATGCAATTTTCAGAAGAAATTTGGCAGAAGAGGGGAGCCTGGGTGGCTCAGTCGGTTATGCGTCCCATCGGCTCAGGTCATGATTTCACAGTTCATGAGTTCGAGCCCCACATCAGGCTCTGTGCTGACAGCTCAGGGCCTGGAGCCTGCTTCAAATTCTCTGCCTCCCTCTCTCTCTGCTCTTCCCCCACTCATGCTCTGTCTCCCTCTCTCCTTCAAAAATAATTAAAACGTTAAAAAAATTTTAATAACAAAAAAAAGAAATTTGGTAGAAGAGAAAAAGTGTTAATTTTTATTTTTATTTTATTTTTTTTACTATCAAGTAGGTGATATTTTACTATAGTAAAAATATTTGGCTATAAAATTGTAATACATATTTAAAATGTATTATTTAAAACTTCACTTTTTTAAGTTTATTATTTAGAGAGAAAGAGTGCACACGTGCATGCAAGGGAGGAGCAGAGAGAGGGAAAGAGACAATCCCAATCAAGAGTCAGACACCTAACCAACTGAGACACCCAGGTGCCGCTATTTAAAATATATTATTTCGGGGCGCCTGGGTGGCGCAGTCGGTTAAGCGTCCGACTTCAGCCAGGTCACGATCTCGCGGTCCGTGAGTTCGAGCCCCGCGTCGGGCTCTGGGCTGATGGTCCAGAGCCTGGAGCCTGCTTCCGATTCTGTGTCTCCCTCTCTCTCTGACCCTCCCCCGTTCATGCTCTGTCTCTCTCTGTCTCAAAAATAAATTAAAAAAAAAAAAAAAAAGTTAAAAAAAAAAATAAATAAAATATATTATTTCACAAGATGTTAACTAACTCAAAAATCCTCACTATCTTTTATTAGCTTGCAAAAGCACCCAGATGTCATTTACTTGGTTACATTTGAAAGTGTACTAATTTGTTACTTTGTTCAGATAAGGAAGTAGGGAATAAACCAAGATGTTTGAATAACAACATAAATGCATGAAAAGCATGGATCAAATAATTCTTGTTCATGGAAACCAAATAAAATGAATAAAAGAAAGATGCGTTTATCAGTGGGGAAAGTGTTTAGGGAAAGTACATGTAACTATGCCTGGAAATAGGGCATTATCACCTACATGTGATTGATAATATTAGAAGAAAATATGAAATCAATTTTAATGAGTTATATGTGTAGAACTCTATGCTGAGTCAAGAATTTCTTGTCAGGTGATGAGAATAATAGAACTGAATCATTAACATAAAATGCTGAATAATCTATCTTCTGTTTCATTTTGTTTTAATGGGAACAAAATGGAGAAGACATGTCATATATACGGGGTGACCTGAGAAACTTCAATGTATTTAACAGTGGTAAAAATATACTCCAATGCTTATATTTTGCTGACTTTTTAAGGTATTAGCACTCACCATTTGAATACAGCTGTATGAAATAATGGTTAATACATCAAGCTATATATCAGGCTGCCAAGGTTTAAATTGTACCCTGTTTCTCATTTAACTCTAGGACCTTATTAACTTAGTAAGCCTCTCCAGGTTTCTCTTTCTTCATCTAGAAATGAGTATGGTAATATTAACTATCTTATAGTGTTGCTGTAAATATTAAAAGTGTTGAGCACCTGGGTGGCTCAGTTGGTTAAGCATCTGACTCCTGTTTTGGTTCAGGTCATGATCTCCTGGTTCATGAGATCAAGCCCTACATCGTGTTCTGCACTGACAGTGTGAGGCCTGCTTGGGATTCTCTCTCCCTCTCTCTCTCTCTCTCTCTCTTTCTCTCTCTGCTTCTCCCCAGTCTCACACTCTCTTTCTCAAAATAAATAAACATTTAAGAGTGTTAATACATGTTAAATGCCTATGGCGGTGCTTGACACAGAGTTAATCTTCTAAAGTTTAATTATTTCTATCACATATTTCTTTTGTATCATTGTTTTTCTCTTACCGCAGAAATAATAAACCTTAAATATTAAGTCAAATGTTCATATTTAAGGCTTATTATCTCTGCAGTAAGAGGAACACTAGATACTGTGCACTAAACTTCTCAGAATAGTTGTGGCTTTATATAATAATTAAAATATTAAAATTATATTTCCCCAATTTTTCCACTTTTAGGGCCTAAGTCTTTGTTCGTTTCTTCCCCTCTAATAATAAATTTATTTTAAAATCATTCATCTTAAATCACAACATTTCTCTACAATACCTAAAAATACTGTTTATATGTTTTACTTTATCTTTCACACAAATAGCTACTTAGGGACTTAGATTTGGGAACATTTGGTGATAATATGAGTCAATATAGATTTAAAGGCAGGCTTCGGATTCCATATCAAAAATTTGAATTCTGACTCCAATTCTTATGTGACCTTAGGTGAGCTACTTATTTGAGAATTTACTTTCTGTAAAATGAGACCCTATTATAAACTCTGCAAGCGTATTGTGAATATCAAATAAGAAATGTTCACAGCTTGCTTGAGACTCTTCTTGCTTGGTCTCTGGGATATAGTAAACACTATTAATAAGTACTATATGTATTTATTAAAGAATAAAACAAAAGTGAACATATTATTAATTGGCAAAATTTATGTTTTCTTTCTACAGAAATTTATCTAAATATCTTCAGCTAAATTTACTTAATGAAGGTTTTTAATCATTGGATTTTAAGCCTACTCACTTTTATGCCATAAAACAGGTGAATTTATAGAAATGCAGAATTAAAATTTTCTTCCTCGTAAGATTTAATTTTATCCTTCCCTCTTATCCTGTGCCCTTTCCTACTTTAATGTAGACTCACAAGAATATTAAACATAATCTGAAAAAGACATACAATGCCAAAAGCAAAGTAAAAAGCTTTATAATTTCCAAATGAAAGAAATGTACTCAGGAACTATCATTTTATTCTAAATACATACCCTAAATACTAAAGGGTACTTTCAATTGTATTCAATTTTATCTACCAGAAAATATTAAAACTAGTTTTAAAAATAACTGTAGTTCATTATATTCTGAACCTAAAAATTAGAACTTTTTAAAATCCATAGTTCTTTGTAGTGCCAAGCATATCACCCTATATTGCTGTATTCAATCCACAGTTGAGAAAAGAAAAAAAACGCAGAAGTATTCAGTGCATATTTTGCTTCCCATTGATAACTATGCCCTTTTGTAGTTTTCAATTATAAAGAGGTAATTATGAAAATAAAATAAAAAACTAAGTCACCCTGGAAAGCAATGATATAAAAACAAAGCCAAAGGACTGGACTGAAATCGTTTTAATAAACTTTGTAAATGTTGAGATAAAATAGTAGAAGACAGAAGAATGAAATCACAGCCCAGCCCTCTGAGATCTGGGCTGCAAATTTACCATGCTACTCCACAAGTCATTTAATATTTTCATTAAAATGAAAAATTTAACAGGAGTTTCAATTATGTCCATTATGCCCAGGAGACCAACTTTCGAAACTAGGCCAAAGATCTTGACTAACTGATAAAAGCTAAATGGTTTTTTATATTAATTGTACATTATTAAAGCCAGACAGAAATACTTAAAAGAAATTTAAACTGATCGGGTTCCATTTCACTGAGTTCCCACAAGTTCATATTGTGGTACCCACTGTGAATTGATATAGAAATTCCTGTGTATGAAATAAAAAGATAACGTGAAATCAGAATCTCAAGAAGTGCAGAATTAACAATAAAAAAGATGAACACACTGCACACTTTCCATTAAATTAGGGCACCAGGATAAGTTATGATTCTTTATAATAACTCATCAAAGTATGGCAAAAGATAGTTTGTATAACTTGATGACTTACCAAATTAATGGCATTTTAAGATAATTTTTTTCTCTTTCTTATGAACACATAATTTTCTGAGATGAGTAAGAACTAGGCATTTAAGAAACTGAAAATTATAATCCTCAAATTAATGAAGTCATATATGTTATCCTTGAAGGCTACAGCAGATAACTATTGTTTTTCTCAGCTAGCATCTAATTATCCTTCATGAAACCATATCCCAGTTTCCCTCTGAGGGAAAACATTCTTCCTCACATTTAATTCAAAAATATTTTGTGGAATTCACTTATACTTAAATCAGGACTACCGTTTTGTTAAGCACTGTGATTGGTTCACTAGTGTATATTTATGCTATCAGAACCAAAAGAACACCATGAGCCTTCTGCTGTAGGTACTGGGAATGAAAAAAGTAGTACTTGCCTTTGGACAGAAATATGAAGGATGTAGGGTGTTTCAACTACTGCTGCCATTTTCTTACCATGCAAAGCCGGAGACTGGAGTCTAACACAGCAAAAAATGGAGCCAGGACATTAAGAGATGCCAAAAATTGAGAGCTCTGTTTATTTCTAAATACAGCTGCCTCAAGGCAGCCCTACTCCTAACGTTCACTCTGATTAAGCAACTAGGACTTGGCCTTCTCTCACTTACAGAAAAATTTGATTCAAAAACAAAACTTCTTAAATGCTCCAAAAAAAAAAAAAAAGGCTCTATATAGGAATAATTTAAACTAATTAATTAATATGCTCATTAATTTAACTTAATATTTACTACCTATCCATTAGGTACGGCAAGTATTAATAATACTAATAATACTAATAATACTGGTAATACGGCAAGTACTAAAACCTGATTTAGAATCCATTTTGAATGATTTTATCTTTCATTTTTTTTTCCCTAGGACATCAAGTCTTCTTAAAACAAAGATGGACTCACCTGATATAATTTGAAGATTCCTAAACCAAAATAATTTTAGCACTGAAATAGAATTCTATAGGATAGAATACTTATAGAGGACTCATAGATAAATGTTACTTCTTTTCAGTCATGTTTGATATACTGACACTACATAAAATGTCATCTCCATAAAATGTCTCATTACATGGAAACATCAAAACAAATTAGTCATGAGTTAATACAATCTTTCAAAACTGGTTGGCTGACTAGATAGATTCCTTAAAAACAAAACAAAAGAACAAATCTTATGGTACAATGAATAAATTGTTTATTAGGTAAAGCATGAACTCTGGGAGAAAAGCTGGGCTTAATATCTACTAACAGTTACAATATCATGACTTTGTTGACTTTCTTAACCTTTTAAGGCATTATTCTCTCATTTGTAAAGGGAAGAAAATCACGCAAACTATATGGATTTTGTAAGGATGTATGTTGTAAGGAATATATAGCATATAGTACGTGACCTGATAAATAGTTATCATCCAATAAATATTGGTTTTAAAATTACTATCAAAATAATGTAATATTAGAATAAGTTGCGAGGTTTGAGAGAAAAAAACACAAACACTGAAATAAAAAATAACCTGGCTTAATTTTTCTCATGATTTCAGTAATTTTTTAAATTATTTTGTACTTGGACGTTTATTATATTCTTTTCTTTTTTTTTTTTGAAACACAGCCAATTTTATTCAAATTCCCCAAAATTTATACTCAATATGTTGTTTCTAAAATGTATATCATCCTTTATATACTGATTTTTTTATTTCATCTTTATTTTATAGTTTTTTCATCTTGTCTTCTACAGTTCCTCAACAGAAGCCAGAGTCCTGCATTGCCCAGTTAGGAGCCTCTGACCTACTATTCTAAGTTTCTTCTCAATATTCATGGCCAATATCTGATTTCTAAATGAAAGACTTTTGGTCTTTTCAGTCACTTGCTGATAGGGTAAGACTGTATTGTTACCCATAACCACATGACCTAATTCAGAATTCTTGGTATCCAGTCTAGCATTTCTAATCAAATTTACAATCCACCTTTCTTCTGGAGCCATGTATCTTCTGGAGGTTGTCTGCCAATACGTTAATGATGATACACTGGTGGATGCGACAAAAAGTCTCAAATATGAAGAGATGAGCATTTTCAATGAAATCCTCAAGACAAGCCACCAAGAAGTCATTCACAAGTCCTGATTCACATTCAGTTTTTTCTGAGTCCCATTAAAGTCAAAGTTAACATGAAAGCAAGCATTCAACAAATTCTGTAATTAGGTCTTCATATGTGTAAGACTCCTGTTGAATAACTTTAACCAGATCTTTTAGCACCATTCAGTGTTTTCAAATATCTTTGCTATGAACGGTTGTAGTCAAATAGCATAGAAAATATGGATGCACTGTTTGAATTGCTTTAAGATACTGTGGCTGGTAAAGGAAGAGATCAGTAATGTTATCACACCCTTTGGGTGGTTGACGAAAACAGAGACCAGTGGATGGCCATGCTTGCTCTTGAAGAAACTCAAGTAGGGGAACTCAGAATTATTTCCTATGGTCTCTTTTAATCATGTTAGGTCTTCCGTAGCTGCATCCCAATTCTGCATTATGATCTCAAAGGCCAGTTTTCCCCAGAGTGAACTCAAAGCATTTTTATCTGTTGCTAGAACCAACATTCTAAAGAAGTAAAGATACTCTGATGCTCCAGAATAATTCCCACATTCATATTGGAATCTTGCAGACCTGTAGAGTGTATCTAAATATTCCTGTTTAAAACTATGCTTGTCCTCTGTGTAGTCAAACAGCATCTAACCATCTGATTGACTGCACCTGCCTTGTAGTTTCTGGATCTTCAAACATCTTCACAATTGGTTCTGTTTCTGCCCAAAGCTGTTTCAGTTGTATAACCACTGTGGTTCTTTTCTCTCTCAAAGCATGTGGAATATCATCTGAATAAAGATTTTTGTATATATCCATAGCAAAGTATACCTTGCTGGTATTACTGAGAAAATCCCTTGTATCCCTTGTATTTCCCTTGTAATAATTCTTTTTTCATTATATATCTCTTTTATGGATAGAAACTTGAGCAGTGGAAAGACTAGATGCAGATCCAAAAAGTGTATGATGCGATTAGTCAAGTTGTATTCCACCATTTTGTCAAGGAAAGGGTGATTTTATAATTATTTCTTTAAAAATTTAGAGAATTAAAAATTTAGCACCATTCTTAAAATATTTAGAATTATCGCACAATTGAGAAAATGCAACTATATAGAAATCAACTTATAACAGATTATTTTCTTTAATATTGCTTTTTCTTGATATTATCTTTTTAAGTATGACATACAAGAAACTTATTATATTACCAAAGCTGTGAAGCACTGATGGAGTCCAAAAATCAAAGAAAATTTTTTTAAAAAGATAGCTCTCAAACTCTTTTTATGGTATGATGGGGAAAGCAGAAGAAAAATTGAATGGTAAATGAATAGTAGTCTTCAAGTAAATGCAATATTTTTGGTCAAAATGCCTGTTTTTCAAAAGACTGCCAAGTGGCACTTAAAAAGTTTGTGCTTTCTTAGGACAGATAAAAATTTATATTTAAAGGCAAAAGTACATTAGCCTGTGGACATCACAGGGAATTTTGATGGTTTCCAGTTTTCTGATCTTTACTTTTGGGAATATGTTAATAACATTTAACCAGAGAAATACTGAAAAACTGCATTAACTGGTTCCAAGTTCTATGTGAAGTGTTTTACATTATTTAATGTGCAGCATTTGTTCTAATTCTTACCTACAAGCCAGTCATTATATGTAAACTTAGATTTTAAGTGTGTTTTAGCTTATTTAACATAATTACATTTTGATCTTATTTCAAGGCACTTTAAGAGATTTTAAAACTTGTGCTTCCTTTTTTGTTCTTCTATTAATTATAATAGGTCAACTTGTTTATGTGGTCATTTATCTTGCTATTTTCACTGCCCTCACCTAATTTCTAAAAAAGTATCACATGATGACTCTTGAACTTTGATTCTTCCAGAATTAGAGTTGTTTTCTTAATGCCCAAAATCATGTCCCAAGGGACAATTCTCTGGACTTTTATGATATGCTTTAAAGAATCTGAAATAAACGATTTTCAGTGCATATTGCTATACCCTCCTTCATAAGGCTAGAGCATGCCTTGCACAGAGGATTCACCCTATGTTTTGTAGCATTGTCATTAATTAAACTCTTGTATTCTCAACTTAGCTTTTGTAATAAGTGTTATAATATGTAATGGCAGACAGCACAGCCCTGGCTGCAAAGGCTGCTAGGGAAGTCTAGGCTGGAGAGAAAGAAGGTTCAGAAACAATCTGGAGAGATTTACAAAACTCATCTAGATAATAAGATTATCTACCTACAGGGTAGGGTCAGCATTCAATCCGAAGGGGCTAAACAATCTTTAATCTGATCAAGGCTATTCTCAAGGGGTTTAGGGGGAATAGAAGGACAAAGCCATTGGGTTTGGTTAGGTGCTTAGAGACTGGACCTAAAATATTGAAAATGTTTTTATCTCACCTCCACCACCACACATACCTCCCTGCTATGTAATTTAAAATTTATACAATAACAAACTTGAATACAGTCTTTAAAAAGTACGGGGTCTCCCATCATGAGTTAATTTGTTTTTTTAATATAAAATCCTCATACATTAGTAACTTTACAAAAAGGCCTAATCTGGGGTGCCTGGGTGGCTCAGTCGTTTGGGCGTCCGACTTCAGCTCAGGTCACGATCTCGCCGGTCTGTGAGTTCGAGCCCCACGTCGGGCTCTGGGCTGATGTCTCAGAGCCTGGAGCCTGCTTCCAATTCTGTGTCTCCCTCTCTCTCTGCCCCTCCCCCGTTCATGCCCTGTCTATCTGTGTCTCAAAAATAAATAAACGTTAAAAAAAAAAAGTTAAAAAAAAAAAAAAGGCCTAATCTTCTCCCAGAGAATGTTGAAAAAAAATCTCCCTAGTTTTTGAGAGTGTCTGTGTTTACAGCTATCATGATTGAGGAGGAAAAGCCTGTAGGAACAGAACAAGATGGTTTTATCCAGGTTCACCAGGCTGGAGCTTAGAGTCCAAATTCAGACTCAGAAATAATCCAGAATAGGAATGAGGAACAAGGTGAATGCAAAAGGGCCAGCAGGCAAACCAGTCAGAGTCATCAGGGGTGAGGTGAAGCTGCAGCCCAAGTTCACAAGATAGAAAAGAACAACTGGACATCAAAACAGAAAAACAAAGCAGATTGCTTTCAGACATATTTCTTAAAGGGCTAGGCTGTCTAATATACTTCCAATTTTGATAAGGAACTAGACAGGGTTAATTCTATCAGATACAGCCTTTAGTAACATAAGGTAGTTAGACAAGACTTGACACAGTAAGAGAATATGTTTCTTTTGTCTATTACCTGGCGTCAATGTCTGTGTGTTAAATTAGGAAACTTTACCGTGGATATTCATATATCAGAGATAAGCATTCTTTTTCAAACATCTATTCAGTTCAAATAAATTCCTTTAAAAACATTTGTCTTAATTTTTCAAGAAAGATAGACTCTCTTCTCTTAACATCATTACAATAGCATCAGCAATCTAAACTTGACTTTTTCTAAAAATGGAACACATTTTATAATTGTTAGAAAACTAACATCTGTCTCTTGTGAGGAACTGTAATTACTGTGATCATCAACGTAATTGTGTAACAACTTCTATGAAAAAGGTACTACAAATGACCCTGTTTGTTTTTTTTTAATTTTTTTTTTCAACGTTTATTTATTTTTGGGACAGAGAGAGACAGAGCATGAACGGGGGAGGGGCAGAGAGAGAGGGAGACACAGAATCGGAAACAGGCTCCAGGCTCCGAGCCATCAGCCCAGAGCCTGACGCGGGGCTCGAACTCACGGACCGCGAGATCGTGACCTGGCTGAAGTCGGACGCTTAACCGACTGCGCCACCCAGGCGCCCCAAATGACCCTGTTTTAAATCAAGTCCATATGTACTTTATTTACATTTTTTAAATAAGGGGATGCATCCATATAGCTAATAAGGGAAGGCGTTCACTATATTCCTTTTTTTAATGTTTGTTTATTTTTGACAGAGAGGGAGGGAGAAACAGAGCATGAGTGGGGGAGGGGCAGAGAGAGAGGGAGACCCAGATTCAAAGCAAGCTCCAGGCTCTGAGCTGTCAGCACAGAGCCCAACGCAGGGCCCGAACTCACAGAATGAGAGATCATGACCTGAGCCGAAGTCAGACGCTCAACCAACTGAGCCACCCAGGTGCCCTCAATATATTCCTTAATAATTAAATCAACACAAAATACTATATTACCCAGGCACTGATAGTTTTCTTTGATGGTAGAAATTCAAAGCTCAGTTAAGTTTAACATTATGTTTCTGCAATTTTGAAGGCAGATATTAATTTCAATAGTAATATAGTAATATTTTTATGGAAATACAAATCTAGAAGCCTTATTCCATCTTAAACTCTACAAAAAACAGTTATTATTCAACTAATATTGACAATCTGTTTGAAATATGTATGATATCAATCAGCTTAGGCTTTAAGCCCTTTACGTCATGTCATTTTTTTTTAAGTTTATTTATTTATTTTGAAAGAGACAGAGACAGCATGGGGAGAGGAAGAGGCAAGAGGCAGACACTTAACTGACTGAGCCCCCCAGGTGCCCCTTATGTTATGCCAGTTTATCTGAAAAGTTAGTCTATTCCATATCTTCTCCAGTGAAAGTACTGAGTCTTTACTGTATATAAAAAGCATTTTATCAAAGATATTCCTTACATTAATTATGCCTCCAGTTACAGAAGTTTATTAAAGGAAAAGACAGACTCGATTTTGGCTCAGGTCATGATCTCAGGGCTCGTGAGTTTCTGAGCGCTGCATGGGGCTCTACGCTGACAGCATAGAGCCTGCTTGGATTCTCTCTCTCTCTCTCTCTCTCTCTCTCTCTCTCTGCACCACCCCTGCTCACATGTGGCAAAATCTCTTTTTCTCAAAATCAATAAATAAACATTTTTTAATTGTATAAAGGAAAAGACATAGCATAGCAAATACCAGGCTATCTTTTTGTGCAGTAGTAGCTAAGTACTAAAGATAAATGATTTTATTGACCAGCTCTATAGGATTAATTGATTTATAGATTATTAAATACTTGCATCTCATCAACTTCTATCAATAGGTAAAGATAAGTTCTAATTTTCAAACATACTCTTAGTCAAAGTAGAGTAAATGATACACATGCAAGGTGCACAGAAATAAAATGCATATATAATTACTCTTGGGCTGTATGTGTTAAAATGTAACTTGATGAAATAGAGATCTTAACAACAGTTAATGAATGTGTATAAACACAAACACCATTACAGTTGAATTTCAAATCTGTTCTTCTCTTACTATGTACACACACCTTCTTCCTTTATTCTCAGCTATGTTATATAAAAGTATGGCTCTGCTGAATTTGCTCTTTTCAATCTGCAACCAAAGCTATGAATAATAGAAGTAGGGGGGTGGGAATGAGAACACAGCAAATGGGAAGTAAAATATGGCCAGAAAATGATTTTGTGATTTTTTATGTATGGTACATTGTGAAAATGTATCCACAACTCAAACGACTTTGCATCATTGGCAGTGATGGTCGCATATTGGCAATCTTTCTTGTCTTTTTAAACTCTGAATCAATTCCCAGTCTACATGATTTAAGCATGTTTATGTCCCTGTTTCTTTGTGATGCTGCTAAAGAAATTACCACCATTGTCCACAATCACACTCAGCCTGACAGCTTCAATGCTGTCTTTCTTCACCTGAAATTTTTCCAGCTTTTCCTATAGGCATAAAACCAGTACCACTGAGAGAAGTTCTCATTTTTTCTCTTTTTGCTCATGTTGTGGATAATTGTTATAATGCTCCCTCTGTGCTTAGTCAAGGGAAACAATTTCCACTCCATTCCCTATGAGAGAAAGATCCCTTTCTCTAACCCTGCCTTATTTATTCCCCCCAACAGAATGAATAGAATGAGTGACTGTCTCATTCATGACATTGGGAAAATGCCCAATATGAATGCCCTGCTTACTCTTTTTGGTCCTCTCTCCTCTCCTTCAGACCTCCCTTCCTGATGTATTTTCCCCTTGAACAATAAACTCCCAGGGAATTGAGGGAGGCCAGGGAGTGAGGATAGCTGCTTACTCTGTAACAGGGTAGGGGAGTTCACATACGGGTGGGGTGGGGAAATAGAAAGTACATTTTGGCCTCACTTTCTCCCTGTGACTCCTCTCCAGCTTTATCTGACCTTTACCTCCTTTACTGTAGGAACTATTTTCCCACTGGCTTAGAACACTTATAGCCCATATAGAATATGGAGGCTCCAGGCTTAAAAATCCCAACTCAGAAATGACTGTTCTAATTCCCGTGATATTAGAAAGAATACACACTACTTTTCCTCAGAATAACACCAGTCTTTCAACTAAAAAAAAAAAAAAAAAAAAAAAAAAAAAAAAAAAAAAAAAAAAGATTACAGAGGCAGCTGGGAGGTTTAGTTGGCTAAGGTCCGACTTTGGCTCATGTCATGATCTCGAGGTTCATGAATTCGAGCGTTACATCAGGCTCACTGCTGTTGGTGCAGAGCCCCCTTGGGATCCTGTCTCTCTCCCTCATTCTCTGCCCCTTTCCCACTCCTGTCTCTCTCTTTCTCAAAATAAATAAATAGACTTAAAACATACAAAAAATAAATTTAGAAGCCTTATTTCATCCCAGTGGGAAAACCCTTAGGGTAGATTCAAGATGTACAAACACTGAAATTTTTTTGATTTTACATTCTTTCACATTCCAGCTCATGTTGGCTTTTATGTACCTGGTAAATATATCTTCCCCAGTGTGTTTTACATGTGAAAGAAACAAGAAACAGATATAATCTCATTATAGAGAAACCAACACACACACATATATGACTGGATACAAAAACTGTCCCACTCAACTACATGTCACACACACATGAAAATGCATTTGTCAACAGAAATTAAATGGTGCATATCTATTCAGACTTCTCTGATCAGTAAAAAGTGTTTTCTACCTTGCTTTGTAGGGTTTTTTGGGGTGTGTGTGTTGTTCTCCTTTTAACTTCCTCTTTAGGCTGATTTTGGATAGCAGCAACTGCTTTCCTCATGCCTCCCCACCCAAAACTGCAAACTATACAGTACATTGCATGTAGATGTTTATTGAATATTTTAATTTATTTAATGTATTAAGAAACACATCTAAGGAAAACCTTATGGATAGACTTATAGTCAAGACCCAGGCACACGTTCCCTGGGAAGCATGTGAAATTGAGATAACTATGACGCTGAATAAAAGACTGGGCTTGAGAAGGTATGAGCAAGTAACATTTGATTAGAAATAAAGAGACTTGGAATAAATACGGGGGTACAACTGTCTAACAAAGTCGCCCCAAGATTTTGGCATTAAGTGTGCAGAATCAACATTCTCAGTAATCTCATAGAATAGCTATTCCATTTTCTCAAAGTTTTCATTACTTAATTTTATAAACGTTGGACTATTTAAAAATCACACTGAATATCCTTTCAATCTAACTCTTTTAAGTTGCTAAATTGTTTGATTTAACTCAGCAAAATCCTAAAAATTTAAAATTTAGTGCAATGGTTAGATTGTGCTTATTTTCCAAAACACATGAATAACTTCTCAGTAATTGTTTTACCTCTGTTGTCAGTAAAATTTATTTTAAATGCAGAAAGGCTGCCACTTAATCTATTTTAAAAACTAATATGAAATGTTTTAATGTAATCACTCAAACTTAAGTTCAATCAATCAGAAAACAGTTCATTCTGCCTTGCTCTTTTGTTATTCATGTGTTATTTTCCTATAATATCAGATCCCAGCTCCTAGTTAATAGCTAAATTTAATCAGTTGTTTTAAACTATAAATTTCTTAACAGTATTATACAAATTACACATATAAATTGCATTATTGTTATTATATAAATGATGACATCACTTATTTATATACATGATAGCACCATAATTAAATTGGGTATATGTGATTGTTTATTTGAACTCAAGGTGGTGTTCTACCTTACTCCACTTCAAGAGCTGAAAGTTATGATTGAAGAAAATAGGAGATACAACATAATGTGAAGGTAAGTTGAAAAATGAAAATCCGCATTGTGTTTTAGCCTTGATAATGGAAGGAAGGAGGGAGAGTGGGGGAGGGAAATGAACATAATAGTAACATGATCTTTGCCTTCAGACTAAAAAGGAAAAAATGTTTTACAGATAGCGAGAGTCCTTCCCAGAGTTTATAATGCTTTCCTCAGCAAATAAGTTGATTGCAAGTGAATAATTTTTCAGGTGACATAACACTTGCAACTCTAGAAGACGACTCACATTTCCATTCTGAAGAGTTCTATGATAAACAAGTTATTTTATCTGATATACAGTGACAGATGATTAAGATAGTGCATTATACTGTATTCAGAATTCTTTTTTTCAAGACTATCAATCCAACCATAATGGTATGTTATAAAAGCATGTACACTCGGACAATTCCTCTCATAACAATAGCATTCCAAATGTTTCTGCAGATGTTTGGTGAAGATTGCTTTTGTGACAAGAATGGATGTTTAGATGCTTATAAGCATAAAAATCTAACACAAGAACAAGGAGAAACATTCTCCCACGAGAGTTAGATTTGTTCCTCTCAAGCAGTTTGGAACTGAAGTTTCAACGTGGAACATTGAATAGTAAGTTTTTATCCATATTACAGAATAATGTACATTATATCACCATTTTTAATGGAGCAGAGAGAGTATCTCTCCCAAGAAACAAAGCTTTATTTTACTTTACAGGAAAAATGTCAAGACTTTACTATATAAAAAGTGGGTTCAGATTCCACTCAGTTATTTAGCAGCATGGCAATAGACAATGGGACTATAAACTAAACAATATAAAAAGTTGATATTCCACCAACCTGTATTTGTCCATTAAAGCCACTGTTAAGCCTGATGGACATTGCAACTGCTAATACTCTTACTGTTTATTTCCTACTTCCTTCTGTAGCATTATAATAAGTAATCACAATTGAGGCAAAGTGTTCTCCCTTTTTTTATTGGAACATACAGAATCTATTATATGCGACTATTGAAAAGTTTTTATATGAAAAACAAAACTTTCCAATAGCTGCATAACAAAAGGAACTAGAGACTCTGGTACCTAGAGAATTACAGATGCATTAATGATTATTTTCCATTATTCCAGTGTATTTATTCTTACATACATCCTGTTCCTAAATGACTTAAAGTTAACTTAGTATTTACATCAAAAATTTTCCATATTTTTAAAGCTTTAACTTAAATTCCAGTTAGCTAACATATAGTGTAATATTGGTTTCAAGTGTACAATATAGTAATTCAACAGTTCCATACAGCACTTGGTGCTCATCACATGTGTAGTCCTTATTCTCCATTATCTATTTTACCCATCCCCCTCCCTACCTCCAAGCTGGTAACCATCAGTTTGTTCTCTATACTTAAAAGTCCTTTTCTTTGTTTGCCACCTCCACTCTTTTTTTCCCCTTTGTTCACTTGTTTCGTTTCATAAATTAACATATGAGGAAAATCATATGGTATATGCTTTTCTTTTACTGACTTATTTCACTTGGCTTAATACTGTCTAGCACCAGCCATGTTACTGCAAATGGAAAGATTTCATTCTTTTTTATGACTAATATTCCATTGTATATGTATACCATTTCTTCTTTATCCATTCACCAGTTTATGCACACTTGGGCTGCTTCCATATCTTGGCTAGTGTAGATAATGCTGCTATAATTTTTGGAGTGCATGTAATCCTTTGAAAGAGCATTTTTGTATCCTTTGTGTAAATACCTGGTAGTGCAATTGCATGATCATAGGACAGTTCTATTTTTAACTTTCTGAAGGACCTCTATACTGTTTTCCACATTGGCTGCACCAGTTTACATTCCCACCATCACTGAAAGAGGGTCCCCTTTTCTCCACATCCTCACCAACACCTGTTGTTGATTTTAGCCATTCTGACAAGTGTGAAGTGATATCTCATTGTAGCACTGATTTGTATTTCCCTGATGATGAGTGATGTCAAGCAGCTTTTCATATGTCTGTTGGCCATCTGCATGACTTCTATGGACAAATGTCTGTTCATGTCTTCTGCCCATTTTTAATTAGATTATTCTTTTTAGGGGTGTTGAGTATTAAAAGTTCTTTATATATTCTGGATACTAACACTTAACAGGTATTTCATTTGCAAATGTTTTCTCTCATTCCATAGGTTGCCTTTCAGTTTTATTGATTGTTTCCTTCACTGTGCAGAAGATTTGTATCTTGAAGAAGTCTCAATAGTTTATTTTTACTTTTGTTTCCCTTGCCTTAGGAGATATATCCAATAAGCAGTTGCTATGGCTGATGTCAAAGAGGTTACTGCCTTCATTCTCCTCTAGGATTTTTATGGTTTCAGGTCTCACATTTAGGTCTCTAATCCATTTTGAATTTGTTTTTTGTGTTTGGTGTAATAAAATGGTCCACTTTCATTCTTTTGCATGTTACTGTCCAGTTTTCCAAAACACTATTTGCTGAAGAGGCTATATTTTTTCCACTGAATATTATTTTCTTGCTTTATCAAAGTTTAATTGACTATGTAGTTGTGGGTTCATTTCTGGGGTTCTATCCTGCTCCATTGATCTATGTGCCTATTTTTGTGCCAGTACCATACTGTTTTGATTACTATAGATTTGTAATATAACTTGAAACCTGGAATTGTAATGGCTCTAGCTTTGCTTTTCATTTTCAAGGTTGCTTTGGCTATTCAGGGTCTTTTGTGGTTCCATACAAATTTTAGGATTGTTTGTTCTAGCTCTGTGAAACACGCTATTGGTATTTTGACAGGGTTTGCTTTAAATGTGTAAATTGCCTTGAGTAGTATAGACATTTAGTAACATTTGTTCTTCTAATCAATGAGCATGGAATGTTTTTCCATTTCTTTATGTCATCTTCAATTCGTTTCATCCATGTTTCATATTATCAGAGTACACATCTGTCACTTCTTTGGTTAGATTTATTCCTAGGCATCTTATTATTTTTGGTTCACTTATAAATGGAATTGTTTTCTTAATTTCACTTTCTGCTGCTTCATTATTAGTGTACAGAAAGTGACAGATTTCTGTATATTGATTTTGTATTCTGGAACTTTACTGAATTCATTTATCAGTTCTAGGATTTTTTGGTGGAGTTTTTTGGGTTTTCTATACGGAGTATCATGTCATCTGAGAAAGAGTGGAAGTTTGACTTCTTGCTTGCTGATTTGGATACCTTTTATTTTTTTGTTGTCTCATAGTTGTGTCTAGGACTTCCAGTACTATGTTGAATGAAAGTGGTTAGAGTGAACATCCCTGTCTTATTCCTGACTGTAGAAGAAAACCTCTCAGTTTTCCCCCATTTAGGATGATATTAGCCATGGATTTTTTTATATATGGTCTTTATTATATTGAGGAATATTTCCTATAAACCTACTTTGTTGAGGGTTTTTATCATGAATGGATGTTGTAAGTTGCCATACATTTTCTTTCTGCAACTATTGAAATGATCACACGGTTCTTATCCTTTGTTTTACTAATATGGTATATCAGATTGATTGATTTGTAAATATTGAACCACCTTGCAACCTAGGAATAAAACCCCCTTCATCATGTTGAATGATTATTTTTAATGTTTTTATTTATTTTGAGAGAGAGAGACTGGGAAGGGCAGAGAGAGAGGAGACAGAGAATCACAAGCAGGCTCCCCACTGTCAGCACAGAGCCCCACATGGGGCTCTATCCCATGAAATGTGAGATCATGACCTGAGCTGAAATCAAGAGTTGGATACTCAACTGACTGAGCCACCTAAGTGCCCCAAAGTGAATGATGTTTTTAATGCACTGTTGGATTCAATTTGCTAGTATTTAACTGAGAATTTTATATCTGTGCTCATCATGGATATTGGCCTGTAATTCTATATTTTAGTGCAGTCTGTAATCTAGTTTATTTATCAGGGTAATGCTGGCTTCATAGAATGAATTTGGAAGTTTTCCTTTCTTTTCTATTTTTTGGAATAGTTTGAGAAGAATAGGCATTTACTTTTCTTTAATGTTTGGTAGAATTCCCCTGGGAAGCTATCTTGCCCTGGACTTTTATTTGTTTATGTGTTTGTTTTATTTATTTTTGAATACTGATTCAATTTCCTTGCTAGTTATCAGTCTGCTCAAGTTTTTTATGTCTTCTTGTTTCTGTTTTGGTAGTTTATATGTGTCTAAGACTTTGCCCATTTCTTCCATGTTCCCCAATTTGTTTGCAGATCATTTTTCACAATATTCTCTCTTAATTTTTGTATTTCTGTGGTATTGGTTATTTCTCCTCTCACATTTTTTGTTTGATTTAATTGTGTCATTTCTCTTTTCTTTTTGATAAGTCTGCCTAGAGGTTTATCAATTTTATTACTTTTTTCAAAGAACCAGCTTCAGGTTTCATTGTCCTGTTCTATTATATTTTTAGTTCTATATTGCCTATTTTTGCCCTAATCTTTATTATTTCCTTATTTCCTTCCTTCTGCTGGCTTTAGGCTCCATTTGTTGTTCTTTTTCTAGCTCCATTAGGTGTAAGGTGAAGTTGCTTATTTGAGATTTTTCTTGCTTCTTGAGGTAGGCCTGTATTGGTATATACTTTGTTTTTTAGGATCGCTTTTACTGCATCGCAAAAGTTTTGGACCATTGTGTTTTTATTTTCACTTGTTTCCATGTATTTTTTTTTCTTTTTTGCTTTCCTAGTTGACCCATTTATTATTTAGTATCATGTTCTTTAACCTCCATGTACTTGTGATCTTTCCAAATTTTTTTTTTTCTCGTGGTGGACTTCTAATTTCATAGTATTATGGTCAAAAAAGGTGCATGGCAGGATTTCAGTCTTTTTGTATTTGTGGAGGCCTGTTTTGTGACCTAGTATATGATCCACTCTGGAGCATGTTCCATGTGTACTTGAAAAGAATTTGTATTCTGCTCTTTTAGGATGAATTATTCTGAATATATCTGTTAAGTCCATCTGGTCCAGTGTGTCATTCAAAACCATTGTTTCCTTGTTCATTTTCTGTTTAGATAAACTGCCCATCAAGTGGGGTGTTAAAGTCCCCTACTATTATTGTGTTATTAATTATCAGTTAATAAAAAAATAACAATTTAGGTTTGTTATTAATTGTTTTATATATTTGGGTGCTTCATGATGCGGGTATAAATATTTACAGTTGTTATATCTTTCGTTATATCTTCTTGGTGGAATGTCCCCTTTATGATCATATAATGCCCTTTTTTGGTCTCTTTTTACAGTCTTTGTTTTAAAGTCTAATTTGTCCAATGTAAATATTGCTACTCCAGCTTTTTTTGACATCCATTTGGGTGATAATTATTTCTCCACCCCCTCACTTTCAATCTGCAGGTGTCTTTAGGTCTAAAATGAGTCTTGTAGGCAGCATAAGACGGGTCTTTTTTGTTTGTTTGTTTTTGTTTTGTTTTGTTTTGATCTATTCTGATACCCCAGTCTTTTACATTTACATTTAAATGTAATTTAATGGACTAGTAATAGACTAGTAATGGATTAGTAATGGACTAGTAATGGATTAGTAATGGACTAAATGTAAGTTTAGTCCATTTACATTCAAAATATTTATTGATAGATATGTATTTATTGTCATTTTATTACTTGTTTTGTTGTTTCTGGAGAGTTTTTTGATTCTTTCTTGTCTTTGTCGCTTTTGGTCTATCCTTTCCACTCAAAGAGTCCCCTTGAATATTTCGCGTAGGGCTCATTTAGTGGTCACGAACTTATTTAGCTTTTGTTTGGAAAACTGTTTATCTTTCCTTCTATTCTGAATGAGAGCCTTGCTGGGTAGAGTATTCTTGGCTGCCATTTTTTTCCAATTCAGCACTTTGAATACAATATGCCACTCCCTTCTGGCTTGCCAAATTCCTTAAGACATCTCTAGTTACCCTTAATAGATTTTCCCTTGTAAGTTAAGGACTTCTTTTGTCTTGCTACTTTTACGATACTTTCTTTATCACTGTATTTGGCAAATGTAATTACAATATGTCTTAGTATTGGTGTACTTTTGTTGATTTTGATGGGAGTTGTCTGTGCCCCCTGGATCTGGATGTCTGTTTCCTTCCAAATAGTAGGGAAGTTTTCTGCTTTATTTTTTGAAATAAATTTTCAGCCTTCATTTCTCTCTCTTCTTCTGGGACTCCTAAAATACAAATGGTATTACAGTTGATGGAATCACTGAGTTCACTCTATTCTCCTGTTGTATAATTCTTTCTCTCTATTGTTCAGCTTCATTATTTTCCATAATTTTGTCTTCTAGGTCACTAATTCATTTCTCTGATTCTTCTAACTTGCTGTTAATTGCATCAAGTGTGTTTCCAATCTCATTTATTGCAATCTTCACTTCTGATTGATTCTTTTTTAATTCTTTTATCTCAATTATAAGGGTCTCCCTGATGTCCTCTATTCTTTTCTCAAGCCCAGTGAGTATCCTTATAATTGTTGCTTTAAATTCTTCATCAGACATGTTACTTATATAGTTTTGCTTACATCTCTGGCCATGGCCTTATCTTGTTATTTTATTTGGAATAAATTTCTCCATCTTTGCATTTTGTCTACGTCTCTGCCTCCTTCTCTATGTTATAAAAGTCAGTTATTTCTCCTGCTCCTGAACATAATGGTCTTATGCAGAAGTCATATAGTTCCCAGGGTATGGTGCTTCAGGGAGTGTCTCTGGTGTGTGCCATGTGTGTTACGCTATTGTGTTTTTGGCTGCTCTGTCCTTCACATCAGTCATCTGCAGAGGCTCTACTTGCCTAATGTGGGCAGTGTTTGGTCCCCAAGCCTGAATGTGGTGAGTTTTAACTAGATGTTCTCTGCTCTGCCTGTGAAATGAGACCTGACACCAACTGTACCTGAACTGGGGCTCTGCAGAACTCACTGGTGGGGAGACATGGTGTGGGCAGGGGTTTCTGCTGGTCTTCTGGGGGAGGGCCCTGCCACACTGGGACTCAGGCAAGCTTGACCAGGAAGGGTAGTTCTGCCAGAGCACAAGGATGTGGGGCTTGGTATAAACTAATTAAGCAGCGAGTGATGGTGCTGAGCTGCTTCCCTTGGGTGATTCTGTGTTTATGCTGAGGGGCGGGGGAGGGAAATGGTACCAGCCAACTCTCTTGTTCCCAGAGAGGCATCTCTCTGAATGCTGCCTCTGTAACCTCCTCCCTATGTGACCCTGTCATCCTTCAGATCAGTTTCCACACTGTGTCTAGGTTTTTTGCCTGTCTTCTCTCTAGGAGCAGTGCAGTGCCCTCAGAGCTCCATCCCAGTAAAACCTACTGACCTTTAGAAGTCCAGGCTTTAGAGACCTGGGGTGGGCAGGGTCCTGTGCAGGTCTTTTGGGGAAGGGGCCCACCATGCTGGGACTAAGGCAAGCTTGACTGAGAAGGGAAGTACCACCAGAGCACAGGGCCGGTGGGGCTTGGGGTTAGCAAGTTACGCAGTGTCTGCACTGAGCTGCTTCTCTCAGGTGGGTCTGTGTTTATATAGAGGTGTGCAGGAGGAGATGGGCACAGGCAGTTCCTCTTTTCCCCAGAGAGGTGTCTCTGGGAATGCTGTCTCTCAGGGACACGCTCTAAGAAGCATGATAATATCCCCACTGTGTGCCCCAAGCATTTTTCAGATCTCTGTTTCCACACTGTCTGCCTCTGGGTTGTTTGCCCTCCTTCTCTCCAGGATCAGAGCAGTGTCCTTCAGGCTCTACCCCAGCCACTCCGGCTTACCATTAAAACTCCAGGCTTTAAGCCCCGCAGGTTGCAAGAACACAGGAAATTCAGCCCTTCTCATTTTCCAAGCCAATGGCTTTGGGGAAATGCTCTCTTTGTGTATTTCCCTATATGTTCCTCTCTCTCTCACTCTTGTCCATGACCATGGCTCCCCTCACTCTGCAGCACCGTGTTTCTCTCCTGAACCACATCTCTGCCCTTCCTACCTTCTTCAGTGTGGACTTTTTTCTCCCTTTAGTTATGGAGTTTGTTTAGTCAGTCTTCAGGTTGATAACTAAGTTATTTAGGATGATCTGATAGCTAACTAGTTGTGTTTGTGAGACAAGAAGAGCCTAGGGTTCACCTCCTCCACCACTGTCTTCCTCTCTAAAATTTTCCTACTTGGATATATTTCTCTTTTAATTATACGTTCCTTGAGACCAGAGAACCTTTTTTTTAATATTAATTGAAAAGTGCTTACAATCTAGTATTATAGTTTATAAATGTAGCACAGGGTTTATGAGCACTCAATAATGCAGATAATGATGGCAATAGTATTTGATAATATGTAAGCAATGCTTTCCAGGCTAAAAAAAAAAAAGAAAATTATACTTTGATTAGCCAGGAAAATATTATTTTGATTTAAGAATTTTTTCAATTATGCTATAACTAATTACATTATTTTTAAAATAGCATGAACCAGAAAATAAGATTAATCGTACACTTTAATTAGTTTTTAATGACCTAACTGGTTTCAACACAAAGAAAACCATGTTAAGTAAATCAACACAGCACACTTTTAGAAATTATCAAAATTTCAATAAGTTAATGAGAATCTAATGTCTCATTATCATTCATTTTTATTGACTTCAGTTTGTTGGAAATGCATTAAGGTATTTATATATATGAACCTAATTTTGGTGGAGGTGAAAACAACCCTATGTTAGAAATACTTTGCAAAGAGTTTCTATGGATAATATAGACTGATACATTTGAAAGATACAGGATTTGTAGTTGGATTTCAGGTCTAGCCTGACAACACTTATTAGTGAACAAATATCCATATTGTGTTATAAAGACTTCGGGTCCCTATGTTGATTGAGCTTATAGCCTAGTGGGTGGTGTACTGTATCAAATTATCAAATTTTTTCTTAAATGTGAAACTAAATATCCGAATTAAAAAACAAAAACTTATAGAGATTCTGTTTCCATTATTTTATGCAAATTTTAAAGGTCAGTTGACAAGGAGGTGAAGGATGATTTTTTAAGGACCTGCCAAAGGACTGAGATCTGAAAATCAAATAGGAATTAATTAGGTAAAAGGAATGGAAGAAAGGCTAAGTGCCAGTGTCCTGCAGTATGTGGAGGCAGAGAAGAATCAGGAAGAAAAGGTCACAATGGCAGAGCAGAGAGCCAGGAGAAATTGAAACAAGATGAGGCTAGAAGGACAGGGAGGGCCAGATTTTACAGGCCCTTGTAAACATATTAAGTTTTTCTTGAGTTTGCAAGCGTGATTCCAGAACTACAGTCGGATTATCAAATGTGCATTTTGAAGAAAAACAATGAAAATAAACACAAAACAAAAATTAAACTGAAGTGTCTATAGTGGAATGCAACAATGGAGGAAAATAGCTCAGACAGGACTTTTGAGGAAATAGCACCGAAAGATTTTAAAAAGTTACTCAACTCCTCTGGATGTCATTCTTCTCAAATGTAAAATAAGGATTGCCCTGGATGACTTCAAAGATCCCTTCCATGTCTAACATTCTATGATTCAGGTGGTTGGAAAGTGAAATCTGTACTTAATGGCCAGGATACTGGTTATTGAAAGTTTGTCTCCAATATGAATCTATCTCTGTAATTTCAAACCCATATTTTCCACTACATCCTTATCATCAATAATAATAGCAAAAAGATAAGTAACAGAACAAAATTAAATGTACTTCTAAATAAACAATAGACTTGTAAATTATAAAAGTCCTACCTCTGGATGATAGTGAAAATACTGCTTATCAAACCTATAAATGCAGTAAAAGCAGTACTTTTATAGAAGGAAACATATAGACTTAAGGGATTACATTAGAAGGAAGTAAAGGCTAAGAGTGAAGTTAAAAATCCAAAATTAGGGGCGCCTGGGTGGCGCAGTCGGTTAAGCGTCCGACTTCAGCCAGGTCACGATCTCGCGGTCCGTGAGTTCGAGCCCCACGTCGGGCTCTGGGCTGATGGCTCAGAGCCTGGAGCCTGTTTCCGATTCTGTGTCTCCCTCTCTCTCTGCCCCTCCCCCGTTCATGCTCTGTCTCTCTCTGTCCCCAAAATAAATAAACGTTGAAAAAAAAAATTAAAAAAAAGGAACAGGATGAGGTTTTTGAAAAAAAAAAAATCCAAAATTAGAAGTCAAGAAAAAAAAAATGGAATTACCCAAATTACACAGTAGATAGAAAATACTACTCTTAAGAAGAATCAATGAAAAGAAAAACAAAGGAGGAACAATTAAGTAGAATGACTAATAAAATTAGCAAGCCTCTGGAAAATAAATAAGAACAAAAGAGAGAAGCAAGCAAAAGCATTAGAAATTAAAAGCGAGACAGGACTATACATGTGGCAGGAAGTAAAAGATAAAAATATTATCAACAGTTTTATGTACAATATATTTGAAGTTTAGGTGAAATGGAAAATTCCAAAATAAAAATTACTAAAACCAATTCAGGAAGAAAATAAAAATACGTTTGTATCTTTTTAAATAAGTGTCATTTAAAAAATGAATATAGGCGCCTGGGTGGCGCAGTCGGTTAAGCGTCCGACTTCAGCCAGGTCACGATCTCGCGGTCCGTGAGTTCGAGCCCCACGTCGGGCTCTGGGCTGATGGCTCAGAGCCTGGAGCCTGTTTCCGATTCTGTGTCTCCCTCTCTCTCTGCCCCTCCCCCGTTCATGCTCTGTCTCTCTCTGTCCCCAAAATAAATAAACGTTGAAAAAAAAAATTAAAAAAAAGGAACAGGATGAGGTTTTTGAAAAAAAAAAAATCCAAAATTAGAAGTCAAGAAAAAAAAAATGGAATTACCCAAATTACACAGTAGATAGAAAATACTACTCTTAAGAAGAATCAATGAAAAGAAAAACAAAGGAGGAACAATTAAGTAGAATGACTAATAAAATTAGCAAGCCTCTGGAAAATAAATAAGAACAAAAGAGAGAAGCAAGCAAAAGCATTAGAAATTAAAAGCGAGACAGGACTATACATGTGGCAGGAAGTAAAAGATAAAAATATTATCAACAGTTTTATGTACAATATATTTGAAGTTTAGGTGAAATGGAAAATTCCAAAATAAAAATTACTAAAACCAATTCAGGAAGAAAATAAAAATACGTTTGTATCTTTTTAAATAAGTGTCATTTAAAAAATGAATATAGGCGCCTGGGTGGCGCAGTCGGTTAAGCGTCCGACTTCAGCCAGGTCACGATCTCGCGGTCCGTGAGTTCGAGCCCCACGTCGGGCTCTGGGCTGATGGCTCAGAGCCTGGAGCCTGTTTCCGATTCTGTGTCTCCCTCTCTCTCTGCCCCTCCCCCGTTCATGCTCTGTCTCTCTCTGTCCCCAAAATAAATAAACATTGAAAAAAAAAATTAAAAAAAAAAATAAATAAATAAATAAATAATGAATATAAAATCTTCCCAGAAAAACACCAGAAGCTCACATTTTTACAGGTGAATTCTTGTGAATATTAAATAATACCAACAATCATTCTCTTTCAGAAATGAAAAAGAGGTAACATCACCCTGTACATATACTCAATATCATCTACGAAAGCCCAATATAACCTTGTTTTCAACCCACCCAGAGAAAGGCAAATCAAGAAACAAATTTACGCAGGAATCTTACTCATGTAATGTGGATACCAAAATCCTAAAGAAAATCATAGCAAACCAAATCCAGTAAATGCTAAGAGAAAATATCTGATATATTGTGTTTATTCTAAGAATGACAGATTGATTCAAAATTAGCAAATCTATTAATATAATTAGTACATTAAAATATCAGAAACAAAAAAATTAATATGTTTATCTCACAGAACTATGTAATACAGCAAATACCATACCCAATGGCGACATTTTAAAAGCGTTCCAGAAATGAGATAAATTTACCCATGCTATTTCTATTCAACACTGTATTATGAATTCTAGCTAGTACAATTGTACAGGAATAATTAATAAAAGCCTCAGAAAATTAGGATAAAATTGTCATTACTTACAGATAATGTTATATTTTTAAAATTAATAACATTGTTTGGCAAGATGTCTGGATATAAGTTTAATATATCAAAAATATTTTCCCTTTATCTTTCAATTTGTTAATGTTCATAGGTATTTTAACTACCATTTTTTCTGGGGAAGATAAATTAAAGCTCTATATGATGTGAAGCCACACTCATACAGTCTGTTTTTCTTCATATGTTAATCCAATAAATCTAGACTTATTTACTGAGCAAAGTTATATACAAATATTTTAAATATATGTATTTATTCTATATTCTAAGTCCTGAAATTCTAGAAATCGGAAGTCAGAAAAGCAAATTTTACATTGTTAAAAAAACAAAGTTACTCACTCAAAGGAAAATCCAGAAGTTTGAAAACAGACATTCATTTCTAAAATGATTCATATATTTTTAATCAATAGATAAACATTTTCATTTCTCAAACCAAAAGTAATAAATCTTTTATTCTGTGACGATACTATGGTAGACTATGAATATTTAATTACATTTTCCAAACTCTTTCTTTGCTGTGAAGACTGAGCAGAGTGTTGCCATGTATATTGTTACGGGAACTGAAGTAGTTTAAAAGTAAACATGAGTGAATTGGTTCACATATTAGTCATATGGCAGGCAGCCAAGTCTGGAAAGCTCTGTGCAGCTTTGGGAGTAGAAATGGATGAAAGAAGAGACTTTCATTTCAGCAGAATTTTGCTGTT
Organism: Leopardus geoffroyi; assembly: GCF_018350155.1. Taxonomy (NCBI): domain Eukaryota; kingdom Metazoa; phylum Chordata; class Mammalia; order Carnivora; family Felidae; genus Leopardus; species Leopardus geoffroyi. The sequence goes on from NC_059327.1 coordinate 129,672,660, forward strand.
GAGATTTGATCTTCATGCTGAAAATCTGTAGCACTATTAACCTTGACACAAGGCTAATGTTCATTTTTTTAAATTTTTTTTAACGTTTATTTAATTTTGAAAGAAGGAGACAGAGCATGAGGGGGAGAAGCACAGAGAGAGCAGGAGACACAATATTGGAAGCGGGCTCCAGGCTCTGAGCTGTCAGCACAGAGGCCAGTGCAGGGCTCAAACTCAAAGACTGTGAGATCATGGCCTGAGCTAAAGTCAGACGCTCAACCCCCTGAGCCACCCAGGCACCCAGCTAATGTTCATTTTGTTTTCTTCATCTAGTCATTCCCTCTGCTGCCTTTCTGATACCTGTTCTCACTTCCTGTTTACAGAGGGAATCTTGATTCCTGCCCCCCACCTCCCTGCACAGGTACCAGGGTGTGCCCGCTAAACATATTTGCTCCCTCTAGCTCTTTAGCATCTATAAATGACATGTAGCACAATTCTAGGCTATAAGCTATAGGCAGCAGTTGGTGCCTGTCAAATTTTCTAAGTAAACATTCTCTGGGAAATAAACCCTGGGACCCTTCTTTTTCCTTCCTGCCTCCAATCCAGACACAAAAATTCAGATGTACAATAGCCTCTCTTGTGCCGATGATGACAAAAGCCACCTATTATGTTAATGAAACCAGAAGAAAGAAAGAGAGGACTACTGCTAACCCATTTGGTACCTTGGGAATTAGAAGTAAGGTATTCCCTCTGGAAAAAGGGAAGTCTGAACCATTCACAGTCCCCTTTTCACACACAGATGTCCTGCTGCAGGACCTAAACTGCTCAGTAACGCATGGTAACCCTAAGAAAAAGTCCAGGACCTTACTAATTTCACTGAGGCACTGTTTCAGCCTTAGATTGCTAGTCCCATATTTCCTGTGCTTGAAACAGTTAAATTGTATGACAGTGGTACAGTTTTTGTTTGTTTATTACTCATAGCCAAATGTATCATTACCATTGCCGTTTTATACTCATATATATATATATATATATGTGTATATATATATATATATATCTGCTGATGAATATGTATTCAAAACATAAACTGTTATATTCCTAAGTAAAATAATATTACTATATGTAATATTCTTCAAGTTTAAAATTTTTTAATTTCATTGGAAATTTAAATTTAAAAAAATCGAACTTGTTTTTAAAACTGGTACCCAGTATTTTACTCATATAAACAAATATGTGAACACAGATAACATCTGTGAGATCCCTTCTAAACCCTTTGCTGAGCAAAATAAGCAATTAAATCATTTTGACACTTTAAAAAATAGCAAACTGGTTTGAGATAGACCCTAAAGACTGATACTCTCCATATTATAAAAATGTAAAAGTATTAAATAACATAAGAAAAAATAATATAATTTGGGAGAGAACAGATGAATGCAAAATAAAACACCATATGGACAAAGTCACCATAAAGACACTGAGTTGTCTTAGGCATATCTATCCCAGTTGCTTCCACTGTAAAGTGAGCAAATGTATTAAATTATCTTAAGATTATCTTCAGTTTTAGCACAAATATTTATGAATTTGAAATGATCATAAGTGAAATTTAATGTTGTTGTCTGTAAAAATTCACTCATTTCTTCAGCCTGTATTTCGTGGAGTGTCCATTGCATAACGATGGGGAATGTAGAAGGCAGCAGGGTACATAATCAAGGTTGTCTCTTTTAAGTCAGACCTCAGAAAGGCAGAAACAAGAGGAAAGTTCCCTCAGTCTCTGAGGCAGGATTTTAGAGCATAGCAAAAGGAGTTCTAGTCTTAGGAAAAGCGAATTCTGTGTAAGGAATGCCCCATGGGGCTATATACTCATAAGCTATTGTGCCAACAATGTCTTTCTTATTCTCTTCAGCAGAAAATTTATGCCAAACTGATTATAATGTGGGGCTGAAAGCTTCAAATTAGACTGATTAGACTGTTGGAACTTTACATGAAAGACAGTCTTTTTTTTTTGTTTATAAAAAAATGGTTCAAGGTTTAGTCTCAGCTAAATAGCCTGAATATATATATTTTTAAATATTCTTCATCCAGATTACTTCTATTTATATCATTATGTGTAAGTTAGGTCATCTTTCATCAGTAAAATTTCAATTTACTTGAAAAACAGATTAATGTTTTAGAGATTTTAAGTGTTTTTGAAAAAGTGGGTGGGGCGCCACAATTTCCTTGGGTACTAGCTAAAAATACAGAGTCCCGGGCATAACCTAAACTGACAGAATCAGAATGTCTAAAAATGAGACCTATGAATCTGCATTTTTAGTAGGCTTTCTGGGTGGTGACCACTAAAGCTTAAGAACTACTATTCTTCACTTATTCATAACAGAGACCATCTGCTTATCTATATTGAAAAGGCAACATGGACAGTCACCAAACACCTGTCCTCATAATTGCCAGCTACTCTGCCCTTTCAGCCTGGTTGGATTTCTTCCTGTTGGCTATAGCTAGATCTAGCTTTCCAGTGCCTACGCAAGTCTAATGGATATTCATCTTTTACAGGTTTAGTTATTTACTATTGGTACTTAAACCCTACCTATTGGGATATGTCCGTATCTTAAAGAGACAATAAGTGTTCTTTTGCTGCCATGTTGTTTTCTTGATATCATGCTAAAAGGCTGTTTTAGGGCCAACTGCCTAACCACTCCTATTTCTATCTTTATAGTTTAGTTGATCAAGGAGCTCTTTTTTGCTGGAGAAATAACATGAGATTAGTATTCTAGGCATACTACCTTTTTTTTTTTTTTTTTCATTCATTTGGCATATGCCTTAGGCTGTATGTCTACTGAAGCTATTGGAAATATTTTCAGACCTATATATTAAATCAAAGCAAGGACATACATTGAAAACACATTCTGAATAATAGCTAAGCATAAAATATTCTGTAAAAACATAAATATCTATGGTTCTTTTTCATTTGATTAATATAATGTGTTTTGGATTATTCATTTAACAAGCTCTTTATTGTGCAATTACTACGTGCTAACCACTGTGCTAGATCATAGGGAAACAGAAATGAAAATAAGAAGAAAAGGACACTCCCTTTAGAAGTTGAGAATAAAATCTATATAGGAATTGCTCTTGGAAGTAGTCATCTTAGTAACCAATTCTTCATAAAATTATCTTCACAAAATTTTTAAATCATATCAACTTGTAACAAATATTTGGGTACCAACTTATTAGGGAGATGGGGAAGGGCTGAAATCTATAGAAACTCAGATATCTAAAATTGACTAAATTATTGAATTGGGATGAATTTCCAAGAAAGAATTAAATTGAGCCACTCATGTAGCCCAGGGACAAATCAGTGAAGTGAGAGACTCCTGAAGAACATCAGATTATTTGATAAGAAAAATAAAAAGAAAATGTACTTTTCTTTTTTTTTTTTTTTTCCTTTTCCTGTGTCAATATAATTTAGTAGACTTGTAACTCTGCTCAAGGTAAAACAATTTTGGGAAAGCATTGTTTTTGCTATAAATGATTCTGTACTCAGCATTTTGAATAATTCATTTATTCATTCAATATTCATTCAGTGCCTATTTTGACACCTCCTTGATTTATCCCATTTTGCTGGAGATAAAATAGGGAGTAAGAGCCCATGTTTCCTGTCCTTACGGAAATTCCATTTGTGAGAGGTAGACTGATGTTAATCAAATGATGTCCAAAATTTGTACTTGTAAAAGGAAACATTTCCTATGGAAATATATGATGTGAGAAGAGAGTAAAATAGGAATTGGACTGGTCAGGGAAATCTTGGAAGGCTTCTCTGAGGAGCTGCTGTGCATATGAGATCTGAAGACCATGAGATGAGGGAGATGGCAGAACATTCATGTTCACAGGCTCTTTCTACTCTGGAGGGAAAGCAGCATATTTGAAAATCTAAGTATAAGCACAATTTCATTTTTGAAAAATTATAAAAGGAAAACCAAGCTATAGCTGAGAGCAAAATGGATCTATTTCCCAATAAAGACAGAATTTTAAGAGGGAAAGTATCTCATGAACAATAAAGAAAATAAGTTAAACTGATTGGCTTCAGATAACACAACTACAAATAATAAAAAAGATCAGCTGCTATTGAGTACACTAGGTTTCTAAGAAATCCCTGATTGTTGGGGTGCCTGGGTGGCTCATTTGGTTAAGCATCCGACTTCCGCTCAGGTCATGGTCTCATGGTTCGTGAGTTTAAGGTTCGTGAATTCAAGATTCATGAATTCAAGCCCTGCTTCGGGCTCTGTGCTGACAGCTCAGAGCCTGGAGCCTGCTTCAGATTCTGTGTTTCAATCTCTCTCTCTCTCTCATGCTGGGTCTCTCTCTGTCTCTTAAAAAACGAATAAACTGAAAAAAAGAAAAAAAAGAAAAGAAAAGAAAAGAAAAGAAAAGAAAAGAAAAGAAAAGAAAAGAAAAGAAAAGAAATCCCTGATTGCTTAGATCAAGCTGTAATCAGTGCCTTTCTTGTAATTTCTACCTCCCATATGGCATGGGCACTGAGCTGTTAAAATGAATGTCTTTTGTCAAATGCAGGCCGTGGAATAAAATCTAACCATTTATGCTATAAATTCTCAAATGACTTCAAATTACAGACCCTCTCTCATTCATGATTAATATTAATAGTGACAAAATTCACCAAAATAGAAACCAAAATAAAACTACCAAGAAAAACTGTTAAGCTGCTATTATCATAGCCTTCCTATTCAGACCTGCAGTGAAAAAGACCAAGAGTGGAAACATTTATGGGACAGAAATCAAGAGCAACCACTGCCACTACCTACTTCAGTGTTCCAGATCAAATTGATTAACTTTTCAGAGAATGACCTATAAAATAACAAAGGAAAAATTAGGACTGAAGCTGTAAGACAAGCTACAATAAACAAACAAACAAACAAATAAACAATTCCAAAGCTTGCTTTAAATTTTCAGACTGAATTTATTTCTGCTTTGCTTATCAAGTTTCTAAAAACCATTCTTACACAACAATTCAACCTTTCACTTTTCTGACTATTAATAGTGGAAAATTGACCTTGAATTTAGTATAAACTGAGTTTGACTATTGTCTTTCAACAAGGCAAATTTACTAAGCAATAGAAATCAATTGTACTGGAAAGGTGACTAGAGGTAGGGATGGAAAACCATGCTTCCTCCCTTTTGTTAACACAGGTGATTCATTTGTAAATGTAAAAAATTCCTCCATTTTTACCAGCCTTTGGCTCTCAGCTGATGTATATAAAGTATTCATTTACAATTCGAAAAACAAATATTGCACTCTAGAGAGCTTAAGACCAAGAGCAGCCTCCTTAGCAAACTAAAAGGAAGACATAGGACTCAAGGAAATCTTTTAACCTCTTTGACTTAACGAAGACTTTCTTAGTTTTAGATAATTTAAACAAGTCTAAAAGAGCTATAATAATTGTGTGTAGAAATACATTTTCCCAATTGTTTTCCAGAAGATTGAATTAGTGATTCTAAAAAAATACCCCCAAAGGGTATTTTAAATTCAGAGATTGTTGGGGAGAAAATGGAAATGGAAGGAAATTGTTGATATCAAGGAATCATCCAGCATCTGAATCTCAGGAAAACGATGACAAGGAGGACCTAAATGAAAATGCCTCTGGATCAAGTCCCAGACAATGTAGGTAGAAGGACAAACACATGGGAAACTTTCTGGGAAGAATTTCAGTCCTAGTAATTTAAGGGGTATTCCGAAGTCTGGCTGTGGTTGGAAACAATATTTCCTGACAGCAAGTATTTGCCATATATATTCTTCTAGGACTTGAGGGTATGGCAGAGAACAAAACAAAACATCACCACCTGGATATTCTATTCTGGCAGAAGGAGAGAAACAAACACGCAAGATTAAAAAAAAAAAAAAGAAGAAGAAAGAAAGAAATACAGTATCTAGCTACTCTTTATGAAGAGATAGTCTGTTGTGCTTTAATAGGGAAAAGTGGTAATGGAAAAGTAAGCACAGAGAACTGGCTTTAAATATTATTATTCTAGTAATATGTCCCAAACATGTATCTCCAGGCCAGACCTGTATCCTGAACTCCATCTGGAGTACACATATATATTTTTCAAATGCCTATTTGACCTAAATGACTCACAACTTACATTACTAAAAGATATCTCAAAATTAACATATCCAAAATTAAACCTATCTCCCCTCCAAAACTGGTTTCATAAGAAACCAGTTAATGACAGCTGTATCCTTCCAGTTGCCCAGGCCAACGCCTTGAAGTTATTCTTGACTCCTCCATTTCTCTAACATCCATCCAATCTGTCAGAAAATCTCTGGGTTTTACCTTCACTGCTACTCCCTCGGGAGGAAATACCATTAATTACTAAAATATTCTTTTTGCCCTTGTCCTCCCAAAGAATATCTTCAACACAGTAGCCAGAGTGGTGCTTTAAAAATGTAGTCTTATTGGGGCTCCTGGGGGGCTCAGTGAGTAGTTAAGCCTTCGGCTCGGATCATGATCTCACAGTTCATGAGTTCAAGCCCCACATTGGGTACAGTACTGACAGCACAGAGCCTGCTTGGGATTCTCTCTGTCTTGCTCTCTCTCTGCCCATGTGGTCTGTTTCTCTCTCTCTCTCTCTCTCTCTCTCTCTCTCTCTCTCTCTCTCTCTCTCAAAATAAATAAATAAATTAAAAAAAATTAAAACAAAATGTAAGTCTTATCATGTCACTACTCAGTTTTTAACAAACTGTTCAAAGTTTTCCATTTCCCTCAGTATAAAAACTACTCTTTGTGACTCAACCCCAGTCATCTCTCTGAAATGCTTTTCTACCACACCTACTTAACAGAAACGTTAGCCAGACAGGCATATTTGCTATTCCTCCAATACAACCCTGTCTTTGGGCCTTTGCATTTTCCCTCCCAATATTCTCAGGGCTAATTTTCTTACCTCAGTCAAATCTGTGTTCCAGTTCACTTTCTCAGTGAGGTAACTACATTATTTAAAATTTCAAGCCATAACCTCTCATTCTTTTTTGTCTTCCCTTACTCTTTATCACATCTATTGCTGTTTTTCTACTCCTTTATCCAACCTTTTTTTAAGCTTCAGGAGAATGGAATCTCTGGGTTTTGTTTGTTTGTTTATTTTGGTTTGGTTTGCTTTGGTTTGGTTTTCCAGAAAGTGTCTCAGGTTTGCCTAGAAAAGTGTGTAAAACGTATCTTCAAGGCCCAGTAAACATTTGTGTCTGTGTGTTTTTCTTTTTTTCTCATGTGTATTTATTTAAGAGACAAAAAGAGCACGAATGCTAGAGGGGCAGAGAGAGAGGGAGACATGGAATTGGAAACAGGCTCCAGGCTCTGAGCTGTCACAGCAAAGATCCCCATGTGGGGTTCAAACCCATCAGCCATGAGATCATGACCTGAGCTGAAGTCGGATGCTTAACCACTAAGCCACTAAGCCAGGTGCCCCAGCCCAGTAAACATTTGTAAACAAGTATGTAAGAGTGTAATTGTGTATGTGCAAAATCTGAGCTCTAATTAAAGCTCATGGGGAAAGCAAATCTTATAATGGAAAGACACTAATGAGAGACTTGTAATAAAATATTGACCTTGATACACTGAAACCCTTTAAAAGGACCCCAACGATCCCCAGAACAGTTCTTAGCAGCCATTCTCATCAGAAAGGGGTAAATGCTTCCTTCAGAGGAGTGATTTAAAAAGACCAGCAACTACAAACAGCATATTTTAATAAATCTTAAGAAAGACACTTCAGTCAGACAAGTCAAAAAAATGGAGGCTTACCAAAAATGATACTATATAAGAGCAAGGCGAGAGCTGCTAATGAAACCTTAAGCAAGAGAATCTAGTGCCCCTAAACTGCTTTGCTTCTTTTAGACGGGGGATAGATGTTTTCAGTCTAAATGAGATGGTCCTCATTCCATAGGAAAATAGTTGGCAGTATTTTTTTAAATTTTTTTTTTTAACATTTATTTATTTTTGAGACAGAGAGAGACAGAGCATGAACGGGGGGAGGGCCAGAGAGAGAGGGAGACACAGAATCTGAAGCAGGCTCCAGGCTCTGAGCTGTCAGCACAGAGCCCGATGCGGGGCTCGAACTCACGGACCGTGAGATCGTGACCTGAGCGAAGTCAGACGCTCAACCGACTGAGCCACCCAGGCGCCCCTAGTTGGCAGTATTTTTAAAGAAAAGTATTTTTTTTTTTTTTTTTTTTTTTTTTTTGTAGACAGAAAGTGAAACATGCAGCTGTCCTACCAGTTCCTTCAAAGTCCACCCCTGCTGAGTCACTGGTCATCACATGTGATTTACCACCTATGGGAACTCTCTGTACACCTTGTTACCACCTTACAGGGTCCTCTGTAGGAAGATCCTTGGAGACTGATGTGAGGAGTACATTATTTTTTCCATTGAAAATTATTTAGCACATATCATGACTTAATTTTTCTTAATTACCTACTGGATCTGACTAACAAGATAACAAGATATCAGGAAAAGCTTCAGTGTGAGGGAAACTCCTGCGTTTAAATTGTGACTCTCATCATTAGGTTGACCAAGGAAGAAGAGTCTTTAATAGTAAAATTCAGGTAATATTAACTAAATAAGATTGTGGTGAGGACCAAATGAAAACTTATGTGAAGGCTCTGGTAATTCATAGGAGCTCAATAATTCATTTCCTTTCTCAGAATTGAGAAACAGAATAAGTGAGCCTGAAGATCTTTGTTGTTCTCTATGGCATAATTTTTTGAATGCTGTTTCTGTCCAAATGTACAAACACAGTATGGTATTCTTACATCATTTACTAAATTCTAGAATTGGAATACATCTCTGCCTTCTCAACCTTTAGATTGTGCATACTGCCCCTAAAGTACTATATTTTCATTAAAAAAAAAAAAAAATCACAGAGAGAGAAAGATGGTCTTGGCTAGAGGGAATACGCCATGCAGGTAGCAGATGCTTTTCAGAAATTTCATGACTATCAGGAAGAGGACTTTAGGATTCCTCCAGTGTCACGTTTTCAATCATCTCCTGAACTTGTTTTTGCTATAAAACATTACAACAGAAGGTATTGGCTTCTGAATAAATTTTTCTAAAGTGGAAGAATAAAAGCAGACGATGCATAAAGTTTACACGAAGAATGCTGCAGAGAATAGAATACCACCTTGGAGGAAGAATAAGTTAAAAACGAAATGGAACATGCTTTTATCATTATTGTCAGATTGATTTGAGCACACTCACAAGAGAATGAGTATCTTCTATTAGAATGAACTACTGAACTAAATGAACTATTGTTCTAGGATTTAAAGACAAATTTATCATTGAAAACCTCAGTATCCATTAAGGATCTAATGCCAACTCACATGTGTGCTATCATTTCCAAACAAACGACAACCATATCCATTATTTGTAAAGTCTTCCCAGGCCTTCTCAACTTTGACATTCCTCATGGAAAGTCGTTACAGAGAAGAAATCAGCTAAACTATATAAAATGTATCAGTCCTCATGTGAAAGAAAGTTGCTGTCATAAAGGAGTGATAGGATAACCCATAAAACCCAGTCCTTGATTGTTCCTCTCTCTTAGTTTTCTGGTCTTTGCATATGTTTCTCAGGCAGAAACACACTTGTTTATCCACCTGTCAGTTACTTCCTTTATGCTCCAATTTCCCACTAGGCACTGCAGGATTGGAACACCAAGACGTATATGGCCTAGGGCCACTGTTTTAATTAGGTGTGGTTGTGCATAATTACAGAAGACAAATATAACACGGATAAAGGTCTTTTTCCTAATATGAAGACTGCTTATTGGTGTGTAGCTGTTTATAGGAAGCCCCACAGCAGTTACCATGTTTTTCTTATTATTTCTGATAGCTTGTGCTGTTGGTTCTCAAACTTGAGTTTGCATACCTGAGAAGGCATAGCTATTTGATCTCACAGAATAAACATAGCATATGTAATTTTACAATCAATTGTAGTCTGTAATAAGTAATGGATGAACACTGTTACAGGAATTTTACAGATAAAACATACATTTCAAACACAGCTCTTACTTTTTGTGGATACACAGATCAGTAGCCCTGGAGTCTTTGAAAACAAGTTTGTTCTCCTCTAAGAAACACTGAGCGTATCTAGCCTTCTCAAGTACTCACAATGCACCATGCACTGTTCTCTGTTCTTTGGATTTGTTAATTTATATGGCCATCAGAATCCCATGGTTTACAAAAGTATTATTATGCTTCTTTCAGGGGACAGGGATATGAGATAACTAGACGAAGGCCACACGGTTGGTGAATGATGAAACTAGCAACTAGATCAAGACACTCAGTCAAAACTGAGTCCACCTCGTAAATGCTACGCTACACTATTAGTTGTGAATAACTGAAATGCCTAGGCTTCTTGTGATTCAATAAAATGTTATTTGATCCTTACTTTTTGAAATTATTGACTCCTGATCAAGTTGATTGATTCACCGATGTGTTTTTTTCTTCCTCAGATTTCCACCAGTAAAAAGAATTCCAATTGCTACTTCTTGCCTCACTTCAGTCCAATGTACTTATGCCTATAAAGAACAGTGCCGTGCTTGGCATACAGAAAATACTCACTAAGTGCTAACTGTAATCTACTATTGATACCAATGATATTTCATTTTATGATTTATTCCTTCACAATCATGCATGTGGTCCCAATATAATGCAAGGCACTGACTAGTTTAGGCACTGGAAATACAGTGACAAATAGGGCATTTTGTTCCTGCCAGAAAGGAATTAGTAACAGGGTGTAGCACATTCTATTATCCCTGGAGCCATTCCATTTCAATGTATAGGGCTGGCTTTAATCTGTATCTCTTTTCCGGAGGTCCTAATCAGCAGTGGTAGATTACTCTGTCCTTGCCTTAGGGAAGACCAAAGGAATAATTGTGTGCATGCATGTGTGCACTATTGCATGTGTGTGAACCACCCCCCAACCACACACACATAGTCTCCTTGAATGATATTTAATGACTGAAGTTAGTATATAAATACCATAGCTCACATCCCATGGGAGAGATAATTTTGACACTTGTGTTTTACAATTTTTCAGAATTTTCCTATAGGATTAAGCTCCAATTGCCCACAGTGCTATCTACCTTGATATTCACACTTTATTGGCTATTCTTCACTGTCTCACTCTCCCACTCCTCTACGATAGTATCCCAGGTTTATCTAGCAAATCACCTACTTGCATCTGAATCATTGCCTTCAGGGAGCTCTGATTCTTGGGGAATATTAACTATGATACAGGGAAGTGGATAGGTACATAAATACCCAAAACAGACATAGCTGTTGATCGTACAATATATATGGATATGGAGTACCGTCAATATATATATATATATATATATATATATATATATATATATATATATATTTTTTTTTTTTTTTTTTTTTTTTTAAATAGGAATGCCAGTTTACCCTGAGAATTTTTAAAGGCAGTGGAGAGGAGAGAGCACTCTGGGAAAAGTGGAGAGCTTGAGTAGATACAGAGCGAGAAAGTCTATCTCAATATATCAGGAAGTTCAGCATGGCTACAGGATAGTAAATACTGGGGGAAGGAAGCTGGACAGGTAGTTCAAGGTAAATCAGAGAGAACCATCTTTGTTTTGATGAAGAGGTTAGACTTAATTTTGTAGGCAGTAGTGAGTTTTAATCAATTAAGTACAATGATAACGTAGAGCAAGCCAAAAATGCCCACAGAGACCACTGAGCTGAATGCAAACAGACTCATTAAGCAACCCATAGCAACCCTCAAAATAACCATAGGCCCTAATTGACCAATGACAACCAGGCACAGTTCCTAAGCTTACCAAAAAAGGGAAAATTCCATATGTCCCCAAGTTCCATCACTCTGCCCTATAACCGTGGCCCCTCACCACCACTTCCTCACAGACAGTCTCTCCTTTGCTGTCCTGCCCCCTGCTCCCTTGTGGCGTATTCAGTAAACTTTATCTCTTTTATTTTGCCTTGGGTAAAGTTCTTCACTGTCTGTGCCACCAGCCTCCACCCGATCAGAGAGCCCCACATTTGGTGGCCCCTCCATCCAATCTGGGCACTTCACAGAAAATATGTAGTTTGCATCTTAGAAAAGTTAAACTTGTAGCAGTACAAAACAGAAATTACACAATTCTGTAGATAACAAGAGAGGCCATCAGAAGTGTAAAGTCTAAGGAAGACACGAGGAAAGTAGGGTCTAAGTCAAAGAGGTGAAAATAGGAAAGTGAAATAGACACTAGGGTAATGTTAGGGAGGTAGAGTCATTTGACCTTGGCCACCTGATGAGAAATGAAGGATGGGAGGAAAAAGCAGCATAGACAACTTCTCTACACTTGCTCTAACAACTAGGTGTGGGAGGTATCCTTCACAGACATGGGAGAAACTGCAGAGGAAATAAGCACTGAATTATGGAGTAGAGGGGATAAACTACACAATCATTATTTCAGTTTTGAAGATTGCCATTGAAATGCCTGTAGAACATCTGGGAATTGCTCAGTAGAGAACTGCACGCAGGGAAAGGAGACAGATTTGGGGATTTCATAATATAATTATGTATCAATCATCTATGGCTACATAACAACTTAAAATTTTGTAGCTTAACACAAAATGATATATAATCTCTCATAGTTCTATAACTTGGCTAGGCAGTTTTTCCACTTGTCTCACTTAGACTCATGTAGCTGCATTCAGCTAGCAATGTAGCAAAACTGGAAGATACTAAATGGTCTCAATCAGAGGTCTTGGACTGGTTTATTTCCTCCATGTGGCTTTACCTCCTTCACACCATCTTCCTTCTATGTTGGACTCAAGATAGAATCCCAAGAGGTGGGATGCCCGGGTAGCTCAGTCAATTGAGCATCCGACCCTAGATTTCCACTCAGGTCATGATCCCAGGGTCGAGAAATCAAGCCCAGTATTGGGCTATATGCTGAGTGTGGAACCTGCTTAAGATCTCTCTCTCTCTCTCTCTCCTCTCTCTCTCCTCCCCGTCTGACCCTCTCCCCTGCCTGCTACTATTCTCTCTCTCTCTCTTAAAAAAAAAAAAAAAAAAAAAAGTGTCCCGAGAGGCAAGAGTAGGAGTTGCAACGTCTCTTAAAGCAAAGACTGTGTATCACATGTAATGTCACATCTGCCACTTTTTACTGGCCTAAGCAAGTCACAAAGCCAGACAAGATCCATTACAAACAATATTACATTGCAAAGGTGCATCAGAGAAAGAGAGACAGGTGGGATTCATTAGGTACCATTAAGATAACAGACAACTTTGAAATGGTTTCCACATCTTAGTTGTATCAGCCTAATAGGTCGGAACCGAAGCCAGTGAAATAAGAAATTTGAAGATAAGTCACGGAAAAAAATGCAAGCCAAGACAGAGAAAGGACAAGGAAGCTAAAGGTGAAAAGTCTGTCAAGAAGAAAGGAGCGTTTAACATATTCAAAGAACTCAGAGGTAGCTAGCAATAAGACCAAAAATGCTCAGGTTTGGAAATTAGAAAGTCATTAGTGGCCTTTGCCAAAGTGGTTTCAGAGATGCCGTGTGTGATTAGAAACAGAAACATGATTGTAGTAACTTGAAGAGTAACCCAAAGAACAACATGAATATTTTTTTATTCCTTTATCAAATTAGTTTGTAAAAGAAAGGATTTAGGACCATAAATGGGAAATGCTGCAAGGAAGGATGGTGAAAGAATCTTTGTAGCACTTAGTTGGCTATAATTGTTTTTTGAGAAGAATAATAGTCCATGGTGGATACATTTTATTTTTTTAAAGTTTATTTATTTTGACAGAGAGAGAGATAGAGCGTGTGCATGGGAGGGGCAGAAGGGGAGAAGAGAGGAGAGAGTGAGAGAGAGAGAGAGAGAGAGAGAGAGAATCCCAAGAAGGCTCTGCACTGTCAGCACAGAGCCCAATATGGGGCTCGAACTCTCAGGAACTGTGAGATCATGACCTGAGTTGAAATCAACAGTTGGTCACTTAACCTGCTGAGCCACCCAGGTGCCCCATGATGGATACATTTTAATACCTCATTGTTGATATTTTGATAAATGGTCCCACAGTCTACTAATCAGTGCTTACTTCCCCTGATATTTCTCTGTCATAATGTCAAAACAAAACAAAACAAAACAAAACAAAACAAAACAAAAATATGACTCTAATGGAAATGTAAAATGTCAAGGTCAATGCCAAAGACTATTTGACACAATTGATGAGGCAACCAGCAAGATATTGCTATGGACTGCCTATATGTGTCCTGCCCAAGTTTCCATATTGAAACCCTAATCCTCAAAGTAACACCATTTGGAGGTGGGACATTTGGAAGGTAACTACATTTAGATGAAGTTATAAAAGGTAGAGCCTCCATGATGGGATTAATGTCCTTATAAAAAACAAGAAGAGGTGGCAGATAAATAGATCCCACCCTCTCTCTTTCTCTCTTTGCCTCTCTCCTATTCTCTCTCTCTCAGCCTGCATGCTCAAGGAAAGGCAATGTGAGGACATAAGTAGGAAGAAGGCCCTCTTCAAGAACCAAACCCTACCTATTGGCATCATGATCTTAGACGTCTAGCCACTAGAACCATGAGAAGTAAATGTTGGTTGTTTAAGCTACACAGCCTAATGGTGTTTGTTATGACAGCCAAAGAAGATGAAAACAGATGTTAGAAAGTACATAGAAAAATTTCTATGTACAGGCAATCAGGAATGTTGAAATGAAGTTGCTAATAGATGCAAACCAGTTAGTATCCTATAGGGCAATAAATCATTGTGTTTGGAGTGATCTTTCCTATTAGGCATAAATGAATGTATCTCTACAGGAGAAGATTCATTTGCATTACTATGGACAAGAATCACTGCATTACTATCAATTTTCTACAAATTACCTTCTCCCCCCACAGAGTTGTAAAATAGCCTACTTAATAGAAAGACAATCAAAAATACATCTTTCTTCCCACCCTCATATAATTCCCAGAGTATCCTGTAGAAATGCTGAGGACTGAAAGAACAGCCACTAATTCTTTTCCCCATTTCCAAATCTTGGATAATTTATTTTTCCCTGGTAGCCATCAAATACTACTATATATACTGATGTATGGCAAAATTCTAGGAATATTCAAGTTTATTCTCAGTTACCTGAATGGCAATGTCAGAATGGATTTTGTGATTTGAACAAGAATTACAAATATTAACCATATTGTAGGATTTCAAAGTTAAATGACACAAAATTTGACCAGTAGAATTAATCTCTTTTAAAGAACTATAATGACCACATACATAAGCAGTTACATCAAGTCAGTCTAATCAGGTGATACAATAAGAAAGTAAAGACTATCAGACTAGTTTTAGATATTTTTATCCTGTTCTTCAAACCTGGTATCACTTCCTGTCTAGCTCAGTGATCCTCAAACTGGGGTGCTTTCCAGAAAATTTTTGAACATAGATAACGTTAAGGCTATCAGTTTGCAGGTCTCAGCTTCAGAAACAACTTCATAGTCATAGTTAATGAGGAGAATACTAAGAAAGCACTTGAGTATCCAAATGCATCCTACCAAGTTTCAAAATGTACACCCCCTCTCCCCTCCCCACCACTTCTCTCCCACCACACAGGCACAGATGAACGTGTGCTCACTCACACACACACTCATGCTCACATTAACTCTTGCTATGTTGCACTGTCCTGGGCTTTACAACTTTTTGGTTCCTTAATGAAAGGGAAGTTTACCCAATAGATACCATGAAACTTTTGAAACTTCCTGTGCTTTCTTGCAATAAATATTCCAGTTAAGAGTAAAATCAGGCACTGGAACTGTGGTATTTTGAACTATTTTTTAAATTTTTTTTTTAACATTTATCTGTTTTTAAGAGACAGAGAGAGACAGAGCATGAGTGGGGGAGGGGAAGAGACAGAGAGAGAGAGACAGAATCTGAAGAGGCTCCAGGCTCTGAGCTGTTAGCACAGAGCCCGACGTGGGGCTCAAACCCATGAACTCTGAGATCATAACCTGAGGTGAAGCTGGATCCTTAACCAACTGAGCCATCCAGGTGTCCCTTAAACTATTTTTATGTTAGAAATTCAGATATGAAAATGTGGGAGGTACGAGCCATAACAAATAACTCTTGTTTACCTATATAGCTTCTTCCATTGCCTCTGTCTACCACACCCCTCATCAAAGGGTGCATTGTTCTTGAATGAGAATCACAACAGAGCAGAAAGCCAAGAGAACATCAGGAAGAGCTTTCAAACACAACTTTTTTTTTTTTTTTTTTTTATTCCAGGTAATTAAATTATTTCATTGCAGGAACACTTAATACTCATCTCTAGGGCTTGTTTTGAGATGGAGGGAAATTTACAATAGAAAATCCAGAAAGGCAGATTAGTGATGTAAAATGTTTTAAATATAGCCAGAATGTTTTCTAGGAACAGAAAATTTATGAAGATTATCAGATAAAATCACCAACAAAAGTTTAGTTTTTTTTTTTTTTTTTCAGATTTAGGATTTCTTATGTGATAAGGTGATTTTCAAATTTATTAAAACAAATTGCATTATGAAATACTCTAATTTGATTTAATACTTATATTATTAACCATAAAAATATTTAACACATTCTTTCTCCATTTAACAGCAATAAATAATTTGCTGGATGCCTGATCAATTTACTTTTAGCTTTATATAATTTTCTTTTTTCATTAAATACATAGGAAAAGTATGAGCACGTTATGAGACGTGTTTCACATAAAATTTTAATTTTTATATATTACAAGTACTTTTCTAAATTTGTAATATAACTAATTGTATGAAAGTACTAATTGAATTGATAAGTCAGCATAGAAAATATTTTTAAGCACTTAGCATCTTGTGAACATGGAAAATAAGATTTTAAAATTTTCATACATATGTATTTGATCAGCATAAAATATGTTATACTTTGACAAAAATATTTAAATGTCATGGAATGGAAATATCAATTCAAATAGTAAAAGGAAAGAATTGCATTTTTCAAATGTTAAAAAGAGTTACTTTGTATTTTTTGATGTTGAAAAAGAGTATCACATAATTATGATTTTGAGATTTCATTAAATATACTTAAAAGAGTGATATAGCACCTAATTATTAGTCAAGATTCGCCATATGCTAAAGGCAACAGCCTTTACAACTACATAAAATTTAAGATGAATAAATTTAGATGTCAAGTTAAAAATGAGTGAGGAGTACATAATTTTTCAAAATTCTATCAGGGGTTAGAAAATGAAAAGCCTGGAGCTCACTGCTCCTGTATTATGTCTTATGTTTTGTTTTCTTTTTTTTTTTTTTTCCTTCAGAACTAATTCCATGTGTACTAAATATACTAACTTCACAGTGAGGTCATGGAAACTCCATATTTAGGACCTTCTCAGACCTTTAGATTTGCACTTATGAGTTCATTATATATATATATATATATATATATATATATATATATATACACACACACATATATATATAGGAATAGCATTAATCTTCCCCACTAATTTGCATGTTTCATGAAAGCAGGGATGAGGCTTAGTTTTGTTTACCACTATATTCCCCACAACTTGCGTGGAGCCTAGACGGTCAGGGATATTTGGTATGTCTGTAGTTTAAATTACTCACTTAGCTAATTTCGAGGCAGAATAACACCTCTCTCATCACTCTCAGCATCACGATAAAATCTCTGACTCCTTCTTTTTGATATTCTTCTATATCTTTAAGTCCTGCTAGATAAATTGGTGCTGCCTGTGGCAATTAGTGTTATCCTATATTTTATGACTCTTGTAATAAAGTTGTCTTTTTACTAACACCTGGTGATTAGCCCTTTATTACTATTCCCATTTTTTGAAGATGACTTATTGTACACCTAGAAAATGTTCTACAATATAAATTTCCATAACTTTTATAAGCTGAATTCTGGTATGTAAGCTACAGTTCTCTCAGTTTTTGAAGTGTTCGTGTTTAATATCTTACTTTTACTGTATCTTAAAATCAAAATCATTTTCCCTTACTTTCATTCTTACAAAAGCTCCTGATCAATTATTTTACTCACAGAATACTAATCAAAATCCTAACAGTTGCAAAAGAGAAAATAAATATGATGTTGAGTGACAACCCATGCTTTTATAAAATGTTTTCTGCATTATTGTTAAAAGGCAAAATTATAGCAAGAATGCCCATCTGCATTTCTGCATTTATTTTAATCAAAAAGCAACCAGTATTTTCTTTTTATAAAAAGAAAGTGCCATTAATATAGATGCTAAATTCACCTCATGAAATATGTGACTTTAAGGCTTTAAGACCCTACACCAGTCAGTCTCACTGTCAGATATAAGTTCATGGTTTTATAGATTATGTTATATCAATATTTACCAAAAATATAGAGAGCTACTTCGGATAAAAGAAATTAACTCAAATGTAAGTACATTAAGATTATATTTATTCCCACTACAGAATTCTGATAATGATTGCACAAATGTTATCAACGAATGTTAAAGGAAAGAAAGAAATAAGTAACCTTTTTGTTGTTGTGGGAAATGTTGCTCTAACACTGTCTACTATAAGGGGGAAAAATCTATGATAAAATATCTTCATTTAGCAGCAGCAACAACAAAAATCTCTAGTGGGAGATTTTCTGGCAGGAGAAAAACACTGTAATTCTTATAGCTGTTCCCAATAGCAGAATACAACTCCAGACAGCTTAAGGTTTGATGGCTAAACTTTCAGACACCTTTGCTGAATACAGCAGGCCTTATGTATGGATTTTTAGCAAATATTTAAAGGTCCCCGAAGCTAGAAACTGGAGACTTTCTAATCAAAGTTACATATGGGCACATGTTTAAGACAAGACTTTAACATGTATCAGATTGAATCCAATCTTCTTCTGTAAACATATCTTGATTTTGAAAGTTAGGTAATAGCTGTGTGAAATCAATGGAAATAATAAAGTAATAGTTATATTAAAGCAATAATTAAACAGTAGGAAATGTTACAAAAAAACAGGTCTGTTTCAAAAGCTATCCCTTCTAGCTGATAAAAGGGATTTTATTACAAGATAATACCTTGTGGCAGCTACTTGTGGGAAAAATGGGTCTATGGGTCCACTAAATCAAAAGAATATCACACTAAGCTAACTGAACTCCGTTTTAGTAGAGGACAAAAAAAATCAATGTTCCCTAATCCTAATTCCAGAGTTAAGGCTTAGAATGCAGGGGGAGAGGAGATAGACCAGCTCTAGAAATGAGAACATTGAGGAAATATGTCCTTCAGGATGGCGATGTTCACCAAGGAGAAGCCCCTGCTGGAAGGGATGAGAAAGCACAGGAGGGCAAGTTAAGCACAATGGCAGCAGATAAGGCTAATGTTGTAGTCAACAGGGCTTAGATCACATCAGTGGAGTGCAGACCAGGATGTACAGCGTGGCTAGTTTAAAATAGCT
The DNA here is from genome assembly GCF_018350155.1 of Leopardus geoffroyi. Classification (NCBI taxonomy): domain Eukaryota; kingdom Metazoa; phylum Chordata; class Mammalia; order Carnivora; family Felidae; genus Leopardus; species Leopardus geoffroyi. The sequence continues at coordinate 129,692,122 of NC_059327.1, forward strand.
GAGCTTCAACACTTCAATTGTGTTGTATACTAAAAAATTCAGTTGGTTGTTATCCCTGGTTCTTGTGAGAAAGTGTTGAAACCTTTGGAACTTCCCAAATGATAGAAGTGTCTTTGTTATTCATAGTAAGTAGGTCCCTTGGTCAGTACTTGAGTTTATGCCAATGAGGAGATTCCTGGAAGCCCCGAGATGGTTTCAGGATGAGGGCTGCTCATGCTGGAAATACCAACCTTGTGATTAGAAGGCTAGGAATTTGAGATAAGTGATACCAGGCCAACCTCCTAGAGTTAGTGATTGCGTGTCATCATATGGCCAGTGATCTGATCAACCATGCCAAAGTTATGAAATTCCACTGACATGAACCCAAAGGTTATGTGAGCTTCCTGGAGTGACACACACTGATATCTGGGAAGGTGAAATGGATTAATTCCACAGTGAGGACACACAAGCTCCACATTTAGAACCCTCTCAGACCTTATACTATGAGTCTTCTTCTTCTTTTTTTTGGTTGGTCCTAATTATACCTTTTAATGTAAACATAGCACTTTGCTGAATTTGTGAGTTAATCTATCAAATTACCAAATCTTAAGGGGAATAGGAACTCCCAGTTTGTAGCCAGTTCATGAGAAGTGTGGGTGGCCTCAGAACCTCTGAACTTGAAGCTGATATCTGAAGTGAGGGCAGCATTGTGGAAGACTGTGACCTTGACTTATATGAAATTTGACTTCTCTCCAGATAGTTACTGTAAAAATTGCATTGCAGAGTCGGACAAAAGGATGTTAAGAAATTCTACTCTGCACCCCACCAAAAAAGAGACAAGAATGAAGTACAGGCCTATATTTAAACCTGACACAAATTATAAAATCAAGGAATCGTGGAAGAACTCTACAAGGCACTAAGAGAAGACATTTGCAAATGACATATCAGATAAAGGGTTAGTATCCAAAATCTATAAAGAACTTATCAAACGCAACACCCAAAAAACAAATAATCCAGTGAAGAAATGGGCAAAAAACATGAATAGACACTTCTCCAAAGAAGACATCCAGATGGCCAACAACACATGAAAAGATGCTCCACATCACTCATCATCAGGAAAATACAAATCAAAACCACAATGAGATACCACCTCACACCTGTCAGAATGGTTAACATTAACAACTCAGGGAACAACAGATGTTGGCAAGGATGCGGAGAAAGAGGATCTCTTTTGCATTGTTGGTGGGAATGCAAGCTGGTGCAGCCACTCTGGAAAACAGTATGGAGGTTCCTCAAAAAATTAAAAATAGAACTACCCTACAACCCAACAATTGCACTACTAGGCATTTATCCAAGGGATACAGGTGTGCTGTTTTGAAGGGTCACATGCACCCCCATGTTTATAGCAGCACTATCAACGATAGCCCAAGTATGGAAAGAGCTCAAATGTCCATCGATGGATGAATGGATAAAGAAGATGTGGTGTATATATACAATGGAGTATTACTTTGCAGTCAAATAGAATAAAATCTTGCCATTTACAACTACGTGGATGGAACTAGTGGGTATTATGCTAAATGAAATTAGTCAGAGAAAGACAAATATATGACTTCACTCATATGAAGACTTTAAGATACAAACAGATGAGCATAAGGGAAGTGAAGCAAAAATAATATAAAAACAGGGAGGGGGACAAAACATAAGAGACTCTGAAATATGGAGAACAAACAGACGGTTACTGGAGGAGTTGTGAGAGGGGGGATGGGCTAAATGGGCAAGAGGCATTAAGGAATCTACTCCTGAAATCATTGTTGCACTATATGCTAACTAACCTGGATGTAAATTTAAAAAAAATAAATTAAATAAAAATTAAAATAAATAAATAAATAAATAAACATAAAGAAAAAAGAAAAAAAAATTGCATTGCAGAGTGGGACACAAGGATGTTAAGAAATTCTATCCCACACCCCACCAAAAAGGAGATAAGAATGAAGTACAGGCCTGTATTTAAGCCTGGCGTAAATTATAAAACCAAGGAATCATGGAAGAACTCTATAAGGCACTAATTTATTCTGTCTTAGGTAGAAGACGAGCACAAATTCAGGATTAAAAAAAGAAATGAAAATATTAATATATTTAACATCAAACTACTGAAGTATGACTTTTCGCAACTAAAGACAGAACTAGTCCAGAGTCTGGGAAAAGGCTGGGCTTACCGATATTGATTACGTGACCACATATGGAAGTTAACAAAGGAGTTTAAGTATTGGGAGCCTGAAAGGTCATAAAAAACACTGGGATTGATCCTATCGAGTGCTCAACACTACTGTTTATCCTTACCCCTAATATATTTTTTTTATTTTGACGTTTTTGTTAAAATAATACATACTTCAGAATTTTAAAATGCCACCACACATACTTAAAAAACACAGGTGAACAAGAATATGAAGATAAAAACACCATTTTCTTAATCCCAAAGGCTATAATTGCATATACCTCATTGTATATCTTTACAGTAACTTCCTACGTATATAGATTTTATATATTTTTTCACAATATGAGAATATATTGTGCACTATTTTTGTGAACTGATTTTTCCCAATTGCAATCAACTTTTTCTTATCAATAAGTTTTTATCTCAACTAACACCCAATTTATGTTTAAAATGTCCTTAATTGTCATAGAAATAGTCTGTGCAAGCTGTCCAAATTGAATATAATTCAGGATCATAAAATTTATCTGATGGCTATATACCTTATATCTCTTCTAGTCTAGTATTGCACACCTCTTTTTTGATATGATTTTTCAATAGATTGAGCCAGCTGTTTCATACAATATTGCACCTTCTGATTTTGTTGTTCAATTTGATAATTGAAATTAAACAGCTAAGGCTTTATTTGTAAATAGGGTTCGTACAAAATATAGTTAAGTTAAAATGAGATTATAGTGGAGTAGGGTGAATTAGGGCCATTAATCAAATAGGTCTGATGTCCTTATTTAAAAAAGAAAAAAAAAGGGAATTTAGGAGGGAGACAAGCACATAAAGACAATACCATGTGAGTTACGTTGTCACAAGACAAGAAACCATCTGAAGTTAAGAGGCCTAGAATCCATCTTTCCCTAGAACCTTCAGAGGGAATATGGTCCTACCTATACCTTGATCGTAAACTGCTAGCCCACAGAAAGGTGAGATATTAAATTACTGTTGGATAAACTATCTCATTTGTGCACTTTGTCACAACAGCTCTAAGACACTAAGGAGCTAATCTATTCCTGTTCCAAATCCAAATTCACTCTGACAAGACACTTAAGAGCTCTAACCCACACCTAAAAGAAATAAACATAAATCAAATTCTAAGCTAAACATTTTTTTTTTGTATATATAAAGAAAAGAAAAGAAAGAGTTGGCTTTGGTTTTACATCTCATTGCTATTTCTGAGCTGCTCTGTTCCTCCAGAGCACAAAGGGCTGCAAGCCTTTTGTACAGGATAGCTCTATAACATTGTAACACTGTATTTTAAGCAAACGTTCATTTGTGGCAAGTCAATATCACAAATGAAATATTGTCTGAGGAGAAAGGAAAATCAATATCTACCTTTAGGGTCATTAAATTTTGATAAGGGTTTTCTGCAAACATCAATATACTACTGAACAGATATGTATTGCATGTTTCTTTTTCCTTCTGTTTAATGAAATCTGTCTAGGATTCCACCTGAACATGCCGATATACACACCTTTCTACAGAATCACCACTGGCCTCCTTGAAGATGTTTGTTGTTATTATTGGCTTCGTTTTAAATAGATTTATTAGACATCCGTTTGCCACCAGAAGCAAAAGTACCATGCCAACTAGATACCTACATATACTCCAATGTCTGGAACAAGCAGTTGTAGAATTGGAATAGAGCAGTCAGCTAAAAAGGATGAAGGAGATTAAACATTTTCACTTGCCATACTTGAGAAAGTTGTTGCTATTTAAAAAAAAATGAGAAAGGGAACATATTGCAGAGTAATATCTGAGAAGAACTCAGGATGAAAATGAGAACAACTAAATAAAGTGTCCTAAAAAAGCTGGGCAGCTCACCTTCCCACAGGGTTTGAGCAAGTAGCCAGAGAAATTACCATTTCTTAACTGGGTTCAAATGATCTGAATTGTTCTTCATTAATGTGTTTCCATTTTATAAAAATGTAAGCTTTAAATAACCTATTTCCAGACAAAAGAAAAAGAATTTTGCTGTATTATTTTTTAGACATTTGTTTATCTGTTTAAAAAAACACCTTAGGCTTTCAAAATATTTTTCTTACATTCTTTATTGTGCCAGAAACCTAGCTATACATTCCTGCTGGCTAATTATCTTTATCTCATCCCGCTCAATGTTTGATTAACATCCCTTGTAAAGTAGGCTAATGACAATTTGGATGCCCTAGGCCAGTAATTCTCAAAGTCTTTGTTCATGCACGCTTTCAAATATGTGCATGCTCATGGAACAACAGGCTTGCATTTTTTAGAAGCTGGAATTACGGAACAAATAAACTGTTAAAACACAGCCATTGTGGAAATGTGTGTGTGACACACAGACACACTATGTCAGCAAATAGTCTTCTACTTTATGCTAATCCCCTGAGGTCATAGTAGGCCCAAAGAACATTGCTTGCAGATAATTTCCATAAAAGTGTTTGCCAATCTCCCCAATCTAATGTTGTGTTTATGATATCATTTGTAATGATGAAGGACTTTCACCAATGCCTAATTGTTTATAGATCTTTACCTACTATTTTCTGGAACATTCCAAGAAACCTAAAACTATCTAGCGTGAAGCTCTCTCCCTTTAATGACTTTAGGACAGGGTCAGCACTGTCATTTGTGCACCTTTTGTCAATCATTATGAGATGAAACGGTTCACCAAAACGTAAATGGAGAGGCCACAGCTCAGTGAACAACAGACCACTCAAGACACATTCAGTAAGTGGTGTAGAATCTCGGTGTGTCTACACTTTCAGATGTGTATATCCACTCAAAGGGAAGGCACTTTTTGGAAATGGAAATGCATTGAACTTAGGTTAGGGCAGGGATGATCCTTAGCCAAACCCAAGACCTTAGCAATGAAGGGAGCTAAAATCTACAGATGGAAAGTACTGAAAGCTCGGAAGTATAATTTATTGGCTCAATGCATTTCATGACCCTCAGATCATGAGGAAAATGTAAGCTTAGAGTGTACTTAAAAGGGTTACTTAAAAGACAAAGCATTATAAAATATCAGTAAGGCTTGGGCCCTGCTAAAAGGGGTATAAATGACCAATATTTTTATAGTGCTCTTGATGGCTTTAAAGGTTCAAAACAAAACTAAACAAGTCAGCAAGGATTCCAATGCAAATGCTATTATACCAAAACAACTTTTCATGGTTTCTATTCAAGCATGCACACTTTCTCTTAGTTGACCTTCCTCAAGAAACTGTTCTTTTCTCTTCTCTAATGGCTAAAGCTTTTCACGTTCCAGTACACACAATATTGCTCTTCCACTTTCCTCCTCCTCATTGCAGGTTGTACCAGGCTTTCACCACATCCCACAACCCATTCAGCAAAATGTCTCATCTAAGAAAGGTCAAAGTAAGGATGTATGCATACCCAATTGTTGCAAAAGTAAATTGACAATGTGCTTACAGTTTAATAGCACAACAGTGATGGGTTAAACATCCAGCTATACTATGGCATATAGATGAGACCACATTCCTTTAGAGATCATACAAAAAGGGACATTACACGAAACATGTTTAAAGAAAATGGTGCAGCAAGTGAAAGTGAAAAAGAATTACAAAGGCTTAGCCATCCACTGGTCTGTTCAGATTCCCTTTTTATATTATTTCCTGTTTCTTCATGATGAGTCATTACACCTGAGGTCATAAAATGGTACACCCTAGGAAAACATTGCAATGTATTTTATTAAAAAATGATGTATACTTGAAATTCATTAGGAGATTAGATCTTAAGTATTTTCACCCAAAAGAAAAAAAGTTAACTATGTGAGGTGAGCTAATGGATGTGTTAACTTGGTTGCATTTCAAGATGTATATGTATATTAAATCATCATAATGTACATCTTTTAAAAAATCAGATTGTACAACCTAAATATACACCTTTATTCAATCATACCTTAATAAAAGCTAGAGTGAAATAAAATGAAATCGTTGATACATGATGGTGTAAGTCATTGAGCTTCTCATATACTCCTTTGAAAAGATGGTAAATTGTTGCTATGCTTATATCATGATGGAAAGTGGATAGAACATGATACCTAAAGAAAGATTTTTAGTCCTAAAGTATTGCAGCCAAGAATAATTGTAATCTCTGCTAATTACTATTAAAAATTGATTTGAATGTTCCAAAGATAACACTAGCATCTCAGTCAACATTTACCTTTAATAACGGGTGACATATTCCATAGATTACAACAAAAAGAAAAAGAAAAAAAAAAAAACTACCCAACTTAAAGTCTGTAATAGTTGACTCAACAGCTAACCTAAATTAATAGTTGCATAGTGCCGTGTGTCTGCTACTCAAAAAATGGCTACTTAAAAAATGAGTACACACACCTCACTGTGAGAATAGTAGAACACCAAGGTTTTCCTACAACTCTGAAATATAGTGAAATGTTGACAAAGATTTTTAGAATTGCATGAGCATGTTAGTTTATTTGCTTTATTTTATCTTTTCCCAGGTTTGAGTGAAACAAGTTGCAGGTTTCCTTAAATAATATACTCATGAATAAAAAATAAATGTGTTAATGTGTTCAAATGGAGGCTTTCATTAATGATATCTGCTAGTAAAAAGGAAGTTAACAAATATGAGGCTTAGAAGCATCTCTGAAAAATAAATCTGCTGTTTAGTTTCCTTGTGCTTACAAAAATGAGTTATATTAAATGAAAGCAAACACTTAAACACAAACATCATACGAAACTTCTCTCTTTTCCATTAAAAAATCTCTATTTGACTCTTAAAAAATGAGAACAAACTGAGGGCTGATGGGGGGGTGGAAGGGAGGGGAGGATGGGTGATGGGTATTGAAGAGGGCATCTTTTGGGATGAGCACTGGGTGTTGTATGGAAACCAATTTGACAATAATTTCATATATTTAAAAAAAATAAAATAAACAAAAAAATAAAAAAATCTCTATTTTAGAGAAAATCAAACCAAATCAAAATAAACATGCAAATCACTTTCACTCTCCAAATATGATCCACATAATTGAAATAAACCAAAAATATGAGGATTTCTGATTTAATGCCTTCATCTTCTCCTTCATAATCTGGAAATAATTTGAACTCATAGCTCTCAAATACCTCTGTAGAGAAAAAAAAAGAGGGGAGGTTCATCATACAAAAAATGTTGGCAGTGATGCTCCTATAAAAACTTCCTGAATAAATCTTTTTTGTTTTGTTTTATTTTCTATAAACATTTTTCTACCTTCTCCCCTAAAAAAGTCAATTCAACTGGTCTGCCTTTAAATAACTAATAAGCAATAGGCATAAAATACAGCAATAAACCATTACAGTTTGGGGAACATTTTACACAATGTCCCCAATACTGATTGCATTGTTATAGTCTTTCCTATGTAACATTGTTCTTAAATCATTTGTATTTTGATATCTTGCAATTTATTCCAAGTTGAGACACACAGAAATATTTCTTTTTACCAAAGAAAATTCTGCATCTTAAAATTGAAGATGGTACCTTTTACATTTTTCCACAATTATGTCACATCTCAAAGGGATTCCATTTACTTTTTTTTGGTTTTTTTTTTTTTTTTTTTTTTCATTTTAGTTATAGAAGTGTTTAGGGGCTTCAGTTGCAAGCCTTTCTTTTCTTTTATGAAATGAATAGGATGTTAAAATGCAATAGTTCTGTTCTACATATAAAAACAAACTTTTTTGTTGTTTCAACTTTTAAGTTGAAAGGATGAAAGATCATGCGAAAACAAAACATTCATTGAGATAATAATGACATGGACATTTTTAACTGAACAAAAACTATCTGCTTATGTTTTGAAGGAAGAATGAAAAGATTAAAATTATTTTTGTGTGTGTAAGGTTTCAGATGTTTTTTTATAGTATTAAGGATAAATTGTGCATGTCTCATTGAAACAAAGAAAAATAATCTAGTTTAGAAAAAAGATAATCATAGAATTTTGTGGTTCTGTCTGCAGTTGAGAAGTCCTAAGAAACACATACATTTCACCATGTAATTGTATTTAGTACTTTAGTATTAGTGTTAGAAGACGTTTAATTTAAATAATGTTCTTTTTATATCCTCCTAATAACTTACAATGCAGATGTACTTTTGTAAATGAAAACAATAAATAATAAATAAATATGCTTCCAGTAACACTCTGGGCTTCTGTGTGATTTGTTCATAGTGTTAATGATTGTGTCTAGGTAAATATCTGAAACAATATATGCTACTAATTAAAAGACTGTATATCCTGTGGGGTGAACTCTGTGATCTAATTAAATTCTGGCTGCCCTCCATTATGGAAAAGGAAAGTATGTGGTGTGTGAAAATGTGCAAATTAAACTAGATTACTAAGTCCTTGAACCAATATTGGATGGAGAAGGTAAGTTGTTTTTGATGATCTGGGATGTATGAAATGATAAATCAATGGATATGGCTCACAGAATGTAGATATGCATAGTGTGCCAGCTAGTTTAAGATAGTCTGCCAAGTTTTAAAGTTAGCCAGTGTATCAAAAAACATATTAAAAATAAAAATTCTAGACAATGCCTTGCATTCCTACTCAACAAACTGTTAACCCATCTGAAAAGACTTTTCTCTTAAATGTAAGTAAATACAATATTAAAGTTATAGATTATTTTTGAAGTTATATTATCTCTTCAATTTGTATTTATCCACTAGTTTGAAATCACATGGCAAAAAAAGAAAAAGAAACCTTTTATTTCCTTTCAGAAAATTTCTGCTATTTTAGAAAATTCTTCCACATAAATGGAAATTATAAGAGAATACATTCTTATTCTACTCACATATACTTTGTGTTTAAATATTTATTTTTATTTTATTTCATTTTTTCTTAACCAAAATGTTGGGCAAGTGTTGGAAAAAACAATTGAAAGTAGTTACAACATAATACACTGGGTGCTGACTTGGCTTGTGCCAAAATAAACTCCTACTCACTAGTCTTGCTACAAAAGTCTAGCTTTCAGTGAAAGTTTGAATTTCATTTTAATTCACAATTCCCAGATAGTCACTGTGATGGGTAATTTTGTATGTCAAATTTACTGAGCCATTGAGTGCTGAGATATTTGGTTAAGCATTATTTTAAGTGTGTGTGTGTGTGTGTGTGTGTGTGTGTGTGTGTGTGAGTGTTTCCAGATGAGATCAACATTGGAATCAGCAAACTGAGTAAAGCAGATTGTTCTCTCTAATGTAGGCAGGACTTATCCAATCTTCTGAAGGACTGAATAGATCAAAAGTCTAAGTAAGGGAGAACCTCTCTCTGCCTGAACCTTCAGACTTGAACTTGAACTGGAACTATACCACCAGCTCTTTTGTATCTCCAGCTTGCCGACTTCAGATCATGGAACATTTTAGTTTCCATAACTAGAAAAGCCAGTTACTTAGCATAAATTTAGACAGATATATTATGTATATAATATATATTACATATAACACAGAGAGATGATCTAAGATATAGATATTATAAATATAAATATATATTTATATTTTTTATTGGTTTTGTTTCTCTGGAGAATCCAGACTAATATAGCCACCATCATTAAAAGAGTTTATTCTTTACAATATTATGCAATGTGAAACACAATTTAATTGGCAAAATCATTAGTAAATTTTTGTTTCTGTAAAATGGCAAAAGATGGCTTAATAAAGAATGGAGTTGACTAAAGAACCATGCTACCACAATATTTACAAGGAGAAATATTTTCTTTAAGGCTATTCTCAGCAAGTATGCAAGAAACTGATTTTTTTAAATTAATAGACTTTGTTTCTTATAGAATGTAAGATTTACAGAAAAAGCAGCAAATAGTATGTAGAATTCTTATACACCCTCCCATCCCTGCCCTACCTTGACTGTTTACCTTACAATTAACAATTTGTCTATGGGAGAATTGTTATAAGTAGTAAACAAATATTGATATATTAGCATTAACTAAAGTCCATACTTTATTTAGATTCCCTTAGTTTTTACCTAATACCCTTTTCTTGTTCTAATATCCTATCTAGCATACCATGTGTCATGTTTCTTTAGGTTCCCCTTGCCTGTGATGTGAGTTTATACTATGTTCTTTAATATAAGACTGTTATAAAACCCAGCATCATGGAGCTCTGGGGCAGTAGCAATGACTAAACTTACCTATTTAATTTTGTAGGAGTACTTTTGGGTATCTATTTTGTTTTCGTTTTTGTTTGTTAATTTTTTTAATGTTTATTTCTGAGAGAGAGAGTGTGCATGGGTGGGGGAGGGACAGAGAGATTGGGTGACAGAGGATCTTAAGCGGGCTCTGCACTGACAGCAGCAAGCCAGATGTGGGGCTCAAACTCATAAACCAGGAGATCATGACCTGAGCTGAAGTCAGACATTCAGCTGACTGAGCCACCCACTTGATCCTGGGTATCTATTTTGAAAGTCTCTAATAACTGAATTATAAATGTATCATGCAGGCATTCACTTGCTTGGGCATCATCCTTAACACTAGCTACATTATTAGAATCATCAAATGTCCTCTCACAATGCCTGATGTGATTGTCAGCACTGGCTTTAAACTTTTAATATGAATAAATTGTGAAACTGAAACTAATTCGTATTTATTCAAATGACAAACATTTAGTGGTTACTGTGTGCTAGACATTCTTGTGGCACTGAATATAAGAAAAAATAAAGAAGAAAAGTCCTTGATTTCATTGAAATTATACCTTAGCTAGGTGTGTAAACCAAAAATTAAATAAGTTGTGAACATAATTTTACAGATTAACAAATGTGAAAAGAAAGTAGGTATAATTTGAGCTGATACTCAGGTGACAAAAACAATCGGGGGGAAAGCATCCTCACCAGACAGATTTGCAAATGCAAAACTGTAAGGCATAAGCAAGTTTAGAAATCAGGATAGTGTGACAGAAAAGTAGTGGCAGAGAGAAGAGAAAGTATTTGTAAGTCAGAAAAGCAATAAAAGAGTAGAAGAACTGGGCCCTTTAAGCCATGGCAAGGAGGTTGGATTTTTTATCACAATAAATAAGCCATTGGAGAATTTCAAAGAGAGAGGTTATGTAGAAGGCTTATATGCCCTGATTTATGTTTTAAAAATAATATTCCTTTACCTTATGAAGATTAGATTTAGAGGGAAACAATAGCAGGAAATAGATGATCAGTTAGGAAGTGATATTAGAAATAAGAAATGATGCTGGTTTGGATTCAGGTGGTCATAGTAGAAACAAACATGAATGGAATGACTGAGAATGTCTGTTGAAGGTAGAGCTGACAGGATATGATGCTACCAACTGCTAGGGTGAAGGAAAAAGAGGAGCCCAAGAGGTCTCCTAGATTTTTTGGCCTAAAAACCAATTTCCATTTACCAAGATGAAACACGGGGAGGGACATGTTCAAAGGTAAATATTGAGTGTTTTATTTTGATCCCATAAATTTTAGATGATTATATCCATATGTAAAGGAAGATATCAGTTTGGCAGTTCAATACATGCCAGAATTTTGGAGGATGTCAGAATTGGTGATTAAAATTTAGATGTTACAGGGACATTGCTGTCCTTTGTCTAAACCCTGTTATGGAGCCATATGTTCCATGACACCATGCAAGAAAAGACAAAGGAAAAAAGGAAAGGAAAGGAAAAAAAAAAAAAAAGAGGCAAGGCAAGGAAAAGGAATCATAGGATAATTTAGTAATTGAGTGCAGCTCCAAGCAAAAACCAAAGGAGATATATCAATGGGAGGAAAATGGTCCATTTTGCCTCACTGACTTCCACTGCTCACAAAGCTCTCCTTGCCTCATCATTACTGGTCGCTTCATTTACTTCCTATTCCTTTATTGTTGTTGTTGTGGATGGACTACAATCTAAGCTTCTATGCTTTGCTTTAAACTGATTCGCAGCCATCAGTGAATGTGAGGCTTTCTCTAAATGTACTGTACCAACTTTAAAGAATTAAGACAACTGCCGATAAAGGTCATAGGCTTACGCAGAGAAAAAACACATGTCAGCTCTTATCCATAAAAAAAGCATAAAGTCCTTACTTAATATGGCCTTCATTTCTATTTTTATAAAACTGCTTTGCATATTATAGCAGATAAATCATGTATTAATTATTTTATATTTCAATTTTATAAAAGAAACTGTCATGATTGCGAATTCAAAAGGAAGGAGTTTTTACTATTTCAGCAGACAACACATACACTATCTAAATTAAGAAAAGTATTTACAGAGAATCTATGCATCTAATAATCAGATAATTAAGACCTTTTCTACATACTCTGCATAAGTTTTACATAACACTTTATTATCAGGTAATAGAGCACTTATCAATATCCATCTGTAAATTGTGCACATTAGTTAAAGATTAGAAATGCAAAGACCATGCATAACTACCTTGCCCTACTATTACTGAGAATATCATATGAAAATATTTGCTCTCAGCTAAGTCTAATCTTTTTCTCTTGTGATAAAGAGAGTAGCAACTGTATACATTAAAAATCCTCCCTAAAGCCTAACCCTTAAAAAAAAACAAAAAACTACCTGTATGAGCAAAGAAAAAAGTAAAATTCTGGAACACATTCTAAATACTGGTCAAGGCATAGTGCAAATCAGAGAGGCTTAATGTCTAGATTACCAAGTCTATTATATATTATTCATGATCTAGAACTTTGAAAGCCCTCTTTAGTGATGATATTTCTTATAATAATAATCTTTACTGCTTAACATATGATTGTTGTTTTCTTTTTCAGTTTTCACTAGAACTTGGTTGAAATCTTTCAGAAATATCTTGAAAATATCACCATTTTTAGTGATAAATAAAATCAAATGTTTAAAAAAATAGTACTCTTCCAAATATGGACTAGGGGAAATCATTATTATAAAAAAATATTACAGTAATTTATTTTTTATGTTTGAACAACTAACTTTATTTTAAGCAGCATTAAATTTGTATCTATCTCAGCACAGATGTCTCAATCTCTGAAAGCAATTAATGCTTTTATATATTATTTCCATAACAGAATGATAGAGGCTTCATTTTCACTGCCATGAACATACATTACTTTATTTCCTTGGCAATAAAAAATGGTGCCTTCAAGTTTTATTCAGAGTTGTAATTTATCTGAGATACGAGTAGATATCCAAACTAGACATTTTAGTAAACGATTTTTATAAAATTTTCACTGTCAGAAAGATGCTTGCAGAGCAGATAACAGAAAAATAAAATTGAGGTAGTTACAGTTCAGATAAGTGATCATATAACTGTTTGTAATAATAGGCCCCACTGATACCAATGAAACTGGTTATACTAAAAGACTCATTCTCTCTTTCACAAGGATTACTGACTTCTTGAGTCTTAAAACTTTATTCCAAAGTGAAGACAACAAAATGGCTAATTACTTTAAAAGAAGGTGAAATCTAGACCAAGAAAAGCATTAGTTTGTATTGAGCTCCTACTCAATGACCATGGACAATGGCAATGACTCTTTTTTTCTCTGTTTTGCTTGTCTTTTCTCTATTTTGCTTCTTTTCCTATCTTCTCTCAAATATCTCATTCTCCTTTAAAGTCTACTACAGTTTTTCCCCTCACACACATTTGTTGGTCGTTCATCTGCTCACACATTTGCTTCTAGTAAGAACTTGATCACATGACCAAACATTTGGTCATTCCTTTGGTGCCTTTGTTCCTGCTTCAGTTTCTCAGATCATGTGTACCACCTGGACCTTGCCACTGCCCAAAATTCTTATTCTCCAGTATATCAAAACAGAAATTCAAATCTTTCATTTCATGTACAATTCTCTCATCCACTCTCAGAAGTATAGTACAAGATCTGCTCTTTATGTTCATCCACACCTGGAAACTCCTATTCCCCCAAACACCACTATCACACATTGACTCCCTTCTCTTTTCCTCCCTCCCTTTCTCTCTCTTACGCACATGCACACAAACTATACTCATTCTCCCAATGTGAACAGAATACTTATGGCTTTTTTACTTTTACCTCTGAGGGAAAAAAACAATTTAATTTATGCTACCCTAATTCTGTTCTCTCTGCATCCTCAGTTGTTTTTTTTTTTTTAATTTTAATGTTTATTTACTTATTTGAGAGAGAGAGAGAGAGAGAGAGAGAGAGAGAGAAAGAGAGACAGAATGAGTGGGGAAGGGCAGAGAGAGACAGAGACACAGAATTTGAAGCAGGCTCCAGGCTCTGAGCTGTGAGCACAGAGCCCAACACGGGGCTTAAACTCACAGATTGCAAGAACATGACCTGACCCGAAGTCAGATGCTTAACTGACTGAGTCACCCAGGCGCCCCTGTATCCTCAGTTTTTAAAATGTGTTTGTCCTTATTATAAACATAAGACATGCTTATTAAAACAGAAGAGGAAAAGCATGAAATAAAAAGCTAGGAAATTTGTCAGAAGATGAAGGCACACTCATTAGCCAAGAGTCTTTGAAGTATCTTGCAAGACTCATCTTCCCTAACTATTTTATTTACATTATTTGTTTAATTTCACCTTCTGCCTGAAATATTGTCATCTTTAAAGCAGGGACCTGTTCTCTTTCAGGTCCACTGGGAATATCTTGTCATAAAGTCTTTTCTGACCCCTAATCTTAATTATATTTTGATGTACAATATTCACTATCACCTGAATAAGAAGCCAATTAAAACTTTCACTTTAAAAATTGTGCTAAGTTAAAATTGGTACAGCCACTACGGAAAACAGGATGGTACTTCCTCAAAAAATTTAAATAGGATTACCATATGATCCAGTAATTCCTACTGGAAATCTTTCTTTACCCAAAGAAAATGAAAGCACTAATTTGAAAAGATATATGCATCTCCATATCTTTTTGCAGCCCTATCTACAATAGTCAAAAAAGGGAAGGAACCCAAATGTCCATCAACAGATGAATGGATAAAAATGTGGTACATATATACAATAGAATATTACTCATAAATATAAAAAAATATGATCTTTCCATTTGCAAATTTGGGAATGGATAGAGAGGAAACAATGCTAAGTAAAATAAGTCAAAGACAAGATATCATTTTGCTCATATGTGGAATTTAAGAAGCAAATGAACAAAGAGAAAAATAGACAAACAAACAAAAGACCAGACTCTTAAATAGAGAAAACAAACTGGTGGTTCCCAGAGGGAAGTGAGTAGGGGGATGGGTGAAATAAATAAAAGGAATTATGAATTCACTTATGATGAGAACTGAGAAATGCATAGAATTGTTGAATTGTTATCTTATACACCTAAAACTAATATAGCACTGTATGTTTATTATACTTCAATTAAAAAAAGTTATTTTTAAAAATTGTGCTAACTGAAAACGATGGTTGTAGTAGATAAATTTGCATATTGTCTTGTTGACATTTGTACATTTTTGGGTAGATTTTCAAAAATCTCTGGTCAAGTAATAAAAGCTCTCCAATCCAGTCAGTGATTATAAATGTATATTCCATAGAATTCTAATTCCACAGGACAGTAATGTGTTCCTAAAATAAAAGGGGTGATATTATTAGGGAATCTAGCTAGCGCTACTTAACTTAGATAGCTAGATAGCTAGCTGTCTATCTATTTTTCTATCTTTCTGTCATATATAATATATAAGCATGTCTCTACACCAGAAATTTTTGAAGACTTTACTTTGTTCATATACATTATAATCTCTAGGAGGAAAAATTAGTGTATGTGGAATTTTCCAAAGTGATTTGATCCCACTATCCTCCCACCTCCCCATTTAAAAGGAATGTTTTTAAGGGACTTGTGTTCTATAGAAACACTAACAGAAATAGTACTTTAGCAAAATGAGTTTTTCATTTTCTACTCCATGCCAGAAAATTTTGGCCATAATCATTGTTAATCCCAGGCATATAAAACTATCTATTCTTCTATTTTTCATACTCTTGACTTAAGATTGTCCCATTTTAAAAGGTATTATATACTTGACTTGAGCCATAATGCATGGGATCAAATGCCAAATCACAAATAATTGGCTTTGTGACCTTGAGTAAGTTACGTGACCTCTCTGTGCCTCATTTACCTCATATATAAAAAACAGGAATTGTATTCTTGGGAATTATACAAGCCAAGTCCTATCCTTTTTCTGAATCAGGACTAGCTAAGTACTGTATTAAATATTTTTCGTAATGCCTATATTGAAAAAATTGAATTAGTTTTTCCAGATTCTGTTACTTTTTTTGCTACATCAAAAAATATATATAATTGAAAATGAATTGAAAATTTTTTAAAAATCAAAAAAATAGAAAATCAGAAGGAAATACTATTAAATTTTACTGTCTATAATAATATCTAAGAAAACACAATTTATTTTTGGACTATTTAAAGATAGTTTAGTAATCAAAATAACATGACTCAATTTCAAGTTTGGAATAATGATCACTTCAGTTTTTTTTTGTTTTTTTTTTTAAGTAAAGGTATATATAATTATACTAAGTTGAGCATTAACCATGTGGGTGATAATGTCACAAATAGAAAAAAAGTATATATAATTCACCTATAGTATATTTTTGATATATGTGAAAGTCTAGGCATTTTAATTACAGAGTACATTTACCTTGCAGTAATATAGTCTGTTATTAAAGAGTTGCTTTGTAAGACTATTTAAAGGAGAAATCAATATATAGATCCAGTATTTACTAATTTTACATTCCTTTAATTGATTTTATCCAAAATTGCCCTGTAAATGCTTCAAATTATCAAGTTAAAATCAAATTTAATCTCAGTGGCTTATGGTAAAGTGCCAATTACATTCTGAGTTACACATTAAAAAACTGACGGATAAATGAATCAAAGGTATGAATGTAAACAGAAATCTTCATTCTCTTTTATAGGATTTATCATGAAAAAAACTACAATTGGTGAAAGATGTGATACAATTTGCTATCATTTTCTGAGTACTTCAATTATTGTTTCCTCTCGAGGGATACACAAATACCCCACACATATGAGCTGACCCTCCATTTGACTGCAATCTCAGTCCATTTATGTTTCTATTTTGTAGCTGAATATGCAAGACAATAATTACTAATTTACATATCTCCTACCCCCACTGAACCAGGCAATTTCCCAGGTGCAGTGACTAACATCTCATAACCGAACAAATGGGATAATGACAGTAAATTTGATCAATACGGATTCCAGTTGTCGAAAAAAAAAATAGGAATACAATAGGAAGGAAATAGCTATTCCCATATCTTCAGCATGTAAGGATTTTCAAAAAATTGGCCATTGTTAATATTTCACTCTCTTTTCTACATATTACCTACTAGCAACTTGGCTAGACTGACTTGATTTTAATCAACCAAGGAAAGGAAACCTAAAATAGTCCCAGGAATTAATTACAGAAACGTCTTTGATTTAATACACATTGTCTTCCAAATCTAAACCTAAGAATCCCTATGTTATGTGGAGAGAGAAGATGGACAAAGGAAGGTGAGTAAAGAGGTAAGAACATGAAGGAAGGGAGATAGAAATGTGGAAGAAAATGAAAAGTAGAAGCATTAACTTTAGAGTGGTAAATGTAAAGATCCTGACTCCCAGTTTTCTATATCTTTCCTCCCTACATTGCAAGCCTCATTCCTCATTCCTACTCCATTTCCTCCTCTTACAAAAATACTATATGGAATTGATTCCTTCGAATCAGTCACCCTTCTATCTCTGAAGTTTGTTGAAAATCTGTATAACCTCAAAACTGATTTCAAGTGAAGGTTTTGAGGAACTGCTTCAGTAGTTTATTTCTTTTTCTAGTTACTGAATATTTTTACTTCAGTTGAAGAAAAACTCCAGTATTTCATTTTTAAAAGCCACATTATCATGCAAATACTTTGAGAGTGTGTTGTACTTTATAGACATAAATCTTCATTTAGTTACTATAAAGCCACTAGGTTAAAAATTTTTGTTTTGATTTAGATTTTGCTATAAAATATTCTAATATGAAACATACCCAAATGCCTTTTAAAGCAAGCTATTTATATCCAATTACTATGATATATGTAAAAACACAAGCGGGCTGATTCATGCTATGATACTTAACACAAAAGAACAGATAGGATAATTGTGACACTCTATCATTAATGAGCCACATTACCCTAAAATAATGAAAAAACCCAACATCAACAAGAAAAAACAGACCTAGAAATTTCTCATTATATACAATATTTATAAATATAAACATATTTTTAACTATTGGAAAGCTATTTTTTTCTAAAATAACTGTTCATGATCTTTATAAAATAATATAGCTGGTAATCTAATTTTTGAAAATATTTAATTTCCCATATTTCAGTAATTAAATATTGACATTATTTCTTTCAGAAACAAACACCAACTAACCTTTTATTTATTTTTTTATTTATGTTTTTTACAAACAACCTTTTAAATTATAGAATAATTTTCCCTAAGTTTTCACACTCAAAATCTTTATACTATTTTGGAGTTTATTTAATAATAAATGATATATTATTTTTCCCTTTAAACACTTAAGATTTCTTTAAAAATTAATATTCTCTATTTATTTAGTCATTTAGTCTATCTTTCTAATACAAGAAATTTAAAAATGTTATTTAATCTGTGTACCAATGATGTTATCTAATTGAATTTTCTTTTTTTTTTTTTTTTTTTTTTTGAGATAGAGAGAGAGTGAGAGTGTGCACATTCTCACATGAGCTAGGGAGGGGCAGAGGGAAAGAGAATCTCAAGCAGGCTCCACACTCAGCACTGAGACTGACATGAGGCTCAGTCCATGAATGTGGGATCATGACCTGAGCCAAAATCAAGAGTAGGACGCTTAACTGACTGAGCCACCCAGGCACCTCAACTGCTGGTTTTAAAATAATAAATGATACAGAAAATATACTTAACCAAAGGGCTAATATATGGTAATATATTTCATTAGGGAACTTAAATTATATTTTCCCTTTGTTATTAGAAAGAGATGACATTGTTGATTTTTTTGGAAATTAAAAAGCCGGCCGTATTTCATTAGTGTAAACCCCTCAAAGTCAGGGGCTGTTTAGTTATCTTGTTAAGAGTACTACCTTGTTTCTAATATGGAACCTGGGCCATATTTTTTGAGTTGGTTTAGGACAATGGAAAATATTTGTATTCCAAAGTCAGAAAACAAAACAAAACAAAACAAAAAAAACAGAAGTTGAATTCTGACTCTGCCATTGCACATTGTACTGGGCTGAATAGTGACCCCCAAAATATATTTCCAAGTGGTAATCCAATTCATTCTGTGACTTTATCTGGAAATAGAACCTTTACAGGTATAATTAAGTTAATGATCTTTAAAAAAAAATGTTTAATGTTTATTTATATTAAAGAGAGACAGAGACAGAGAATGAGCAGGGGAGGAACAGAGAAACAGAGACAGAGTCCAAAGCAGTCTCCAAGCTGCAAGCTGTCAGCACAGAGCCCAACGAGGGGCTCGAACTCACAAGCAGTGAGTTCAAGACCTGAGTCAAAGTCAGACGCTCAACTGACTGAGCCACCCAGACACCCCAAGTTAATGATCTTGAGAGGAGATGGCATCATCTTGGAATTACAGTGGTCTCCAAATCTAATGTCCTTATAAAAGACAGAAAAGGAAGACAGAGGGCCACACAGAGGGGAAGGCCATGTGAAAACGCAAGCAGAGATTGGAATAAGTTCACAAGCCAAATACCAAGAATTGCCAGCAGCCACCAGAAGCTATGAGATAGGCATGCCATAGATTTTCTTGTGAGCCTTCAGAAGGAACCAACCATGGACATCTTTATTTGAGACTTCTGACCTCCAGAACTGTGAGGGAATAAATTCTTACTCTTTTAAGCCACCAAGTTTGTGAACGTTTGTTATGGCAGCTCTAGGAGATGGCTATAGGCATATAGTCACTATGAGAGTTAGATTTCTCATTTAAAAATGGGGCTAATGCCCATTTTCTATATCTGTTAAGAAAATTGAACAAGATAGCTTAAATAAACCACTTACCCTGGTGTCTGATATCCAGCAGCACTCAAACATGTTGGTTTCCCTTCTGACAACCACTAAGTGGTCTCAACTAGTATTTCCCAAAGGAATGTTTCTAAAATATACTTGCCTTAGTAAGGAGTATAAATATAATTTGTATAAGTTTACATAAACTACAATCCATTAAAAAAGGCAATTTCCATGTATATTTTCTGCATTGTTGATGATTTAGAAACAGCATGATGCAAAAATTTAATTAAATGCAGTGAATATTAGTTATAAAGAAATTACACAGCACTTTTAAAATCTCTTGTAATGTCAGGAAGTCAGATAGAAAATTTTCATCTTCTTCCCTGAACATTTGCATTCATGACCCTCCATCACAACTACCCACACTGACCTCAAGATGAAGGGTAGAATGGGGGAATGAAAAAACAAGGGAAAGGACTCTCAACTCTTAACTCCTAAAGGGCCAGAGGGAAGCTTTTATAGCTCATAATTCATGACTAATTATACCCATAAATTCTTAGAGATTGGAAAAAAGTCACATAATTTTTAAAAGTTTTTAATCTCGACAGACTGACCTCACTTTATTTTTTGTTATTATTTTAAATATTTTGCCTTTTTGTTGGCTACTTCCCTACACAAGAGCAAAGAAACATATTCTCATTAATCGTAAATAAAAGGCAAAAAAGGCTGACTGTATATCACATTTTTTAACCTAAATAATATCTTTCAGAAAATAAAATTTTGAAGACACAGAGGCTACAAATCCAAAACTACTCCGAAATATGCATTGAATGGATTATGAACAGCAAGTTTTTATAAAAGAATTGCAGTGTCCAATTCATATTTATTTATAAGGAATGATTTTTTCCTTTCCAAGGTAAATTAAAACAAAAGCAATGATTAACAAATAAGTTAAAATAACATCTTATTAATTTTAGATACTAACATATAACATACAAATGTAACTCTAGGCAAAAGTTCTTGATTTAACATAAGGATTTACCTCAATCTGTTGACCAGAGATTGATAACAAGTTTCTCATTTAAGTTGGATGTGCATCTATTATTTCCATCAACTTTCTAAATGCTATAAAGCCTACAAAAAAGGACACTAAGAAAATAAAAGTTGCATTTATAGATATTTACAACATTGTTCTAAATAAACAGCAAGACTTTTGAGTAGGGAATGAAAGCAGAAGGGGTCCTAGAGAATGTTCTCCTGGGAGTCTCCCAGGAAAACTTTCCTCAAAGCAATTTCAGTCTCCCAAAATTATACTTTTAGTCTTTCATATTTAAAAACAAAGAGGGACGCCTGGGTGGCACAGTCGGTTAAGCGTCCGACTTCAGCCAGGTCACGATCTCACGGTATGTGAGTTCGAGCCCCGCGTCAGGCTCTGGGCTGATGGCTCAGAGCCTGGAGCCTGTTTCCGATTCTGTGTCTCCCTCTCTCTCTGCCCCTCCCCCGTTCATGCTCTGTCTCTCTCTGTCCCAAAAATAAAAAAATTAAATAAATGTTGAAAAAATAAAAACAAAGAATGAATTAATTTTTTATGGACAGATTTTCTGAACAAGATTCACATGAAAATTGTGTAAAATTCAATGTTAACTTTTTGATTTCCAATTTGAATTATTACTGCTAGAGGAATCAGATGCTTAAGGGCCCCCAAACCCTAACCATATGTTCCCTCTGTGAATGTCACATGGGAAAGCAGATTATATATCATAAAAAGAAAGATGCATGTAGACCATGTAATAATACAGACAAGGAAATGCTCAATCACTGAGCTAAGTTGACTGATGTGCCCGTTTCCACAATAAATTATACCTACCAGGGGATCAATAATTCAAGTGTTTCCTGGATTATACATGAAGGGGTATTTAAATGCTTGACCTCTTGACTTTTAAATTTTTTTTTGTCTGTATTAATGATAACAAAACCCTCTATTTATGGTTGATGATGTTTGTTTTCCTTAGATTTTATGTTGAGGCCTAATACAGCCACATTTTAAAGGTCATGTCAGATTTTTCCAATTTAAGCTAATTTGCATATATAGATCCAAGATCTATTATGTATTGATTTTAGTTCTCAGAGACCAATCATAATTTCAAATGTTTATGTCTCTTGGAAGATGTTTCATTATGTATTTATACAGGATGTATATTTTTCATTTTTAAGGAGTGAGCAATACGCCAGATCAACATGAATATGCTTGAACAATAAATGAGTTACGTGTCACCAGGTGAGCAGGTTAATGGGTGTATTTAACACGTCATCTGTTTTAGGCCAACATGGAGGTATTTGGATACAAATGCAGTGTTTGTACATCAGGATTCTTAGTAAACTGAAGAATGCTACTCACCCAGAGATTATATGTGTGGCAACAAATGAACTCATTTTAACTGATGTTTTAAATGATCAAAAATTGTGATACTTACTGATATTTATACATAATATTGTGATTGCCTTAACAATAATGAGACTTTCCCCACCCCTGAGGATCCAAGTAATGTATGTAGCATTCAAAGGACAACTCAAAATGGAGATTTCCTGACTTATGTTAAGGGAGTTGAATTCCTTGGTCTGATTGTTCTTTAAGAAGCAAAAACAAATAAGCAACAACCATTTTTTGATCTATATTCATATCCAACCATCTTTAATTCTTTAAGATAAAGATTAGATCATATGTCATAATTGCCTCATTTCACAAATTGACAAGTGGACTTAAAATAGTTTACAGGTTATCTGAGAAATCTAACAGTGCTTATTTAAACAAAATGTTGGACGAATAAAGAAAAATAACCTAAGTTTTAATAAGAAATCAGTGTCTTTTGCCAAAAATACAACACTTATTTTTAAGAAGAAAAATAAATAAATAACATTTGTTGTTGTGAATTTAGTTTTATCTCTAACAGAGAAACTGACCCTCTCCAACACTGCAAGGAAATTCCATTGCACAAATTACAATCTGTCTGCCCTCTGAGCAATGTACAGCTGCTCAAAGAAACTGTGTTCAGCCCTCTGCCATGCTTTTCTACATGCTGCTTCATCCTCCTGGACCTGTTCTTTTTCACATTCTTCAATTGATTAACCTGTATTCAACTTTCAAGCGTTACTTGGGCATCATCTGTTAGTTTGACAGAAGAAAGAAAACTTCCCTAGGACTGCCTGGGTGGCTTACTCAGTTAAGGGGTTAAGCAACCAACTCTTCATTTAGGCTCAGGTCACTATCGCACAGTGGGGAGCCTGCTTGGGATTCTTTCTCTCCCTTTCTCTCTCTCTCTCTCCCCCTCCTCTCCTGTGATCTCTCTCGCTTGCTTGCTTGCTCAAAAATTAAACTTCAAAATTTTTTTTTAAAAAAAGAAGAAAACTTCCCACAGAATTTAGGGAGAAAAAGACATGATATCTTGATAGAAACATTAAAGAACCTTGGAAGAAGAAGCAGAGAAATGGGTTAGAACCCTGGCTTTGCCACTAATCCTTGAACTTTGGAAAAATCGCTTAATCTCTCAAGAATTTATTTGTGTTGGATGGATTGAAATAAATAATCCCTAGGAGTATTTATAATTTCATATTTTTAGCCTATGGCAACTTATATTTTCTATTCGGAAACACTTAACCTATTTGAACCTTCAAGAAAAATCGTAACAGATTAAGTTCACTCTCAAAATCCATTATATCACTGGGCCCAAGTATTAAATCTAAATATATTTACTAATATATTCCTTTAATATATTGCCTTAAAATAAGCTCTATATGTCATTAGTGGTCTTATCACTTATCTGTCAATTTTAATAAAGGCAGAATCTAGCATCTTGTGAGTACTTATAAACACTTATTAACATATAGAAGGTAAAAGAATTATAAAATAACAAGCATAAAAAATTTGACTACTTTGATAATGAGATTACAGTTTAATGATCAGAAACTTCCAAAGTTCTAAGAGAATATTCTGATTATTCCTAATTCTTAAAGACAGTAACTTAATCCACTTAATTAGCTCACGAATTATTTAAAAGGAAAATATGAAAGTAAGATCATATTCCTTTTATTCTATATTCTAGTATTATCCCACAATATGTTTCTTGTCTGTTAAATTTAGTACTTCAATTCGTAATCTTTAAATGTCATTCTGTTTAAGAATGAGTTCAGAATAGGCAAAAGTCCCTTGATTAATGAAAAATTTTGGTTAAACCATATCATAATGTAAAATTAGTATTTAGGTTAAAACAGTTCAAGCAATTTAATAGTTTTTAATTACAAAAGAAGGTAGCAATTTTGGTAAGAGAAGACTGCAACAACATGACAATACAAATTATACAAATCATTGAGTATAGAAATATAGAATAGCAAAGGAATTAATGAACCATTCAGACTTTAACAGCATGGGTTCCTGCCTTTCCTCTATACCATACTGGGTGCACAGTTTCTGCTTCATCTTTAACTTTAATACCCATAATAAAACTGTATGATATTTAAGTGCATATATACACCATAAGAAATTTCTGCAAAATATCTGTAACAGAGGTAGGAGGCATAAACTATAAAAATATTGTGAATATGATGCTGTTGGCTATACACCTGTATTCCCACAAAATTTACATTCAGAAACCAATCCTTAATGAGATAGTATTTTCTTGCCTTTGCCAGATGATTAGGTCATGAGGGTGGAGCCCTGATAAATGGGATTAGTGCCCTTGTGAAAGAGACTCCAGAGAGCTCCCTCACCTCTCCTGCCATGTGAAGATAGAGTAAGAAACTAGCCATGAGGAACCAGGAAGTAGGTTCTCACCAGACACCACCTGCTGACTGTAATCTTGGAATTCCCAGCCTCCAGAACTGTGAGAAATAAACATTTGTTGTTTAAACCACGCAGTCTATATGGCATTCTTGTTATAGCAACCAGAACAGACTAAGATAATGCTCTTTTTGGTAAAACCTTAGTAGTAAATATAACTTAATCTCATTTAAGATCTACAAATTAAATCATAACATGTCATAAATCATATATGAATCTAAAACAGATATTTCTATATATGATTTTTTTAAGGCCAAGTTTATATTTAGTTTCATTTATTCCATTTCCCATTTCATCACTTCTTCCTTTAACATTTCTTGTAATGAAGGCCTGCCAGCAATGAATTTTCTCAGTGTTTTTTTCTGGAAAAGTCTTTATGCCACCTTTATTTTTGGAAGATATGTTCATTGACTACAGACTTCTGTGTTGCCACTTTGTTTTTCCCTTTTTGCAATTTTAGAGACATCACTTCACCACCTTCTAATTTGCAGGGTTCTTGATGAGAAATCTACTGTAATTCTCATCTTTGTTCTTCTGTATATAATGTGTTTATTTCCTCTCCTCTGGCTACCTTCAATGTTGTCTTTGATTTTCAGTGGTTTGAATATGACATGTCTGGGTGTGTTTTTTGTTGTTGTTACTCTTCTTTATCTGTTCATTGTTTTTTAAGCTTCTTTGTATCTGTAATTTGGCATATGTCATTAAGTTTAGAAAATTAATGGCCATTATTTCTCAATTTTTTCTTCTGCCTTATTCTCTTTTTCCCACTGAGATTTCAATTATACCTAAGTAAGACCACTTGGTATTGCTCCACAGCTATTGTTCTTTTATTCTCCCCCCACCCCTGATTTTTTCTCCCCTTTTATTTTTTAGGTTGGGTAACTTATGTTGACCTATCTTCAAGTTCATTGATTCTTTCCTCAGCTCTGTTGAGTTTCCAGATCAGACCATCACAGGCATTCTTCATCTCTCCTTCTGAGCTTTTAATAATTAGCTTTGGTATTTGATTCATTCTTACAACTCCATCTCTGCTGAAATTACACATCTATTCTTGCTTGTCATCAAACTTTTCCATCAGAGTATTTAACATATTAATTATGGTTATTTTCACTCTTCTTTTAATATTTCCAATATCTGCAGCAATATCTGAATCTGATTCTGTTGCTTCTCCTATATCTTGGCAGTGTGTTGTTTTTTCTTGATTTTCTTTGTGCCTCAGAATTTTTGTGGGAAGCCAGACATCTTGTGTAAGGTGTAGAGACTTAGGTCAATAAACTATATTCCTGAAAAATAGGCATGTCATTCCTTCTGCCAGAGGTTTGGTATGGGAATCTAGGTCAGTCTAGGCAGAGTTGAACTGGGTTTGTTATCGTTGCTACAGGTACCCACAGGCTTCAATTTTCTCTAACCACACCTTTCATTTAGGGTCGGGATAGTTTGCCAGAGGGTTTTTCTAACTGTTGGCTCCACTTTCATCTTTAGTCTCTCCTTTGTGCTGTGTCTCCAGGAGGGCTTCTCTCCATATTGTTGTAATATTCCTACCCAAATTCCTCTATTACTGATAACCCAGTGCTTGTTAGTCTGTGGCACATAGAGAGAAGCATTTTCTGCTCCTGTGATTAACCCTAAATCTTAGCCAGGCACTGTGTCCTTGGGTCTCACAG
This sequence comes from Leopardus geoffroyi, assembly GCF_018350155.1. NCBI lineage: Eukaryota > Metazoa > Chordata > Mammalia > Carnivora > Felidae > Leopardus > Leopardus geoffroyi. Next base: position 129,718,778 of record NC_059327.1, read on the forward strand.
ATGCAGCCTTTCAGTGCTTCAGCCTCCCCACCTGCTTGTAGTTCTGGGCTTATCATATATTCCTGCCCCTGTCTCAGGAATAAAAGATTTTTTTTTCTATTCCCCCAACTGCAGTGAGTTTTCATCAGTGGGTCTGCTGTTCTCCCTGTATTTTGGGTGTCTGTTTTGTATGGATAATAGGAAGGAGAACCTGGGTGGAGTTTTGTGCTTTTCCTACAGCGGCTGCTATTCCCTTCTTTAAATCGTTAGCTCAAGGAACACTTTCTCAGGAATCTTGCAAGATGTTTTTGTGAGTATCCAGTGAAATCTGTAAAGAAGAGCCTATAAGTGGGTGCACATTCTCATTATACTTACATCCTCTTGCTAGCCCACATTCAACCCCTACCAATTTGTTAATTAGAAATTAACAGAATTCTTACCGTTACCTAACTTTGCTGTATCTAGTCTCTCCTTGTAAACTGTCATTTTACTTCTGTCTCAGGTAACTTGGTTGCCCTGTTACTGTAGCTCTCTGACATTTCAAAAAAAGTTGTGGATTTATATTTTTTCAGGTTTTTCTTTTGTTGTTGTTATCATAAGGGTGGGAACCAGGTTCTTTCTAGCTTCTTACATCCCAAGTTAAACCAAACATCTACATATAGCTTTAGCATATATTTATTATCTAAATAACTTCAGTAACCTAGAATAATAATCATGATTGTCTATAAATCAAAGGAGATGACATATATTTGTGTTAACTGAGTATAGCTTTTACTTTTTAGTAGCTCAAAATTGTAAGCTCAATTGTAAACCAACCATTAGTTTGGTTTCAAAAGAATGACAATATTGAGAGTTTTACTTCTGTAAGATTATAACATAGATTACACTTTTCTTTTGGATCTTTTATACTTTCTAGTAATCAATTATACTAGTTTGTCTCCTAGTAGTTGTATATTAATAATTTCTTCATGCCACTTAAAGTGTTTTCTTGCTATTCTCTTTGTGACTGAAACCTCTCTTCTGAAAAACAGAACTTTCTCATTCCCAGATGTATATGTACATTTAACTGCAAACATAGACACAATGCACTTTCTAAGAATACAGAGCCATTTTACTCATGTAACATTTGAAGCAACCCTACCAGCCATGACTTCTGAAGGTGTATTTCAAAGGTAATGATAGTAAAGTTTTGTTATTTCTCACTATTGTTGAAATATGTTCCTTTATTATTTCTAAGTAGATCAAAGAATGAGGAAAACAAGTAAAATCAAAGTTACACCTAAAATAGGAAGATAAATAATGCAAAGATATTGTGTGGGATGATAGAGTCAGAAAAGAAAGGGAAATGACAACAAATAAATTGATAAACCAAAAAGGAAAGGGAATAAATCAGAAGGCACAGTGGAAAAACTAGTTTGAAAAATCTGTTTGTACAAATACAGCCTAGCATCTTAAAAACCTTCTTTCTGACTTTAAGATTAATGTCATTATAAATAGTTTGCTCTCCTGCCTTTCCTCTTAATTTGTTGTTTTTCATCACTTGCTGATGAAATCGTTTGGAACTTAAAATTCACTTTTCAGCTCTAAAAGCAAGCAAAAATAGAAATGATTGAAAATTAGGGTAAGTAAGCTAAAGCAAATGAGAGGGAAACATACTTTGAAAAACTGACCGTGTACATTTTTTTTTGATAATCTGAATAACAACGATTGCTGTCTCATAGAATACTTTTGTATTTTCAAGGATAGATTGAAGTACAATGTGAAAAGTCCTATGGAAACATTTAATCTTTCAATTATATGTAGCTAAATTGTTTCCCTTTATTTTTAGGCTAATTTTCTACCTATTTATCAAACAGTAAAAAAAAAGTGTATGTTGTAAACATACGGTTTAGTTCTATTTGTATTATAAAGGCAACTTCTATCTGATTCTGAATAGGTAGGTAATATTATTATCATGTGTAGCCATTTCAATTAAGTTGACATTCAACTATCTGGAGATGACTTAACTAAATTAGGTAAATACCTCTGAATAGATTGCATATAAATATTTGATGCTCCTTTTTATAAATTGAGAAATAATAAAGCCATGCTATGAAATGAAAGAAAAACATTTACATTTAATTATTTTAACCAAACAATTTTTGAACTGTTGCATGCATTTTGCAATACGATGTTCACAATTTTTCTACAAAAATATATTTATGGTTTATTAAATTTTAGAGCTGGTTTATGAAATTTTAGGATATTCCTTTGAAAAAAGGTAAGACACATTCCTGTTAGAAGTGTATGCTGTGCTAGGGGCACTTGTACCCCAATGTTTATAGCAGCACTTTCAACAACAGCCAAAATATGGAAAGAGCCTAAATGTCCATCAGTTGACAAATGGATAAAGAAGTTGTGGTTTATCTATACAATGGAATACTACTTGGCAATGAAAAAGAATGAAATATGGCCTTTTGTAGCAACGTGGATGGAACTGGATAGTGTTATGCTAAGTGAAGTAAGTCATACAGAGAAAGACAGATACCATATGTTTTCACTGTTATGTGGATCCCAAGAAACTTAACAGAAGACCATGAGGGAGGGGAAAGGGAAAAAAAAAAGTTACAGAGAGGGAAGGAGACAAACCATAAGGGACTCTTAAAAACTGAGAATAAACTGAGGCTGATGGGGGGTGAGAAGGGGGGAAAGTGGGTGATGGACATTGAGGAGGGCACCTGTTGGGATGAGCACTGGGTGTTGTATGGAAACCAATTTGACAATAAATTTCATATTTAAAAAAAAAGTGTATGCTGTGTAATTTAGAACACTTATAGTATTTAGTATAGCATACAATACAAAATAATAACCTATGTGAATCAGTTCCTATATTTTGAAGTGTTGAGATAATACTGTATGGGTCAGATCTTTGCAAAATTTTTTTCAAATATTATAAATCTCAACTCACACACAAATATAGAGTTGGTCTTACAAGCATAAGATAACCCTTTACTCACTAAATTGATTATAGATTTTTAAACCAGAAACCAGTTTGAAATTAAGAAGTCAACATCATTTGAATAGATGATCTATCCTTTTAGTATTTAACAAAAACTGTACTGTTTACATTCAAATAAATTTTCAAGACTCCCAGTTCCCCAAGTTAATCATTCCACAAGCATTTCTCTGAAAGTGAAAAGTATTAACTAAGACTATATTACTTTCAATTTAACTTTGATCAATTATTAGTAGCAAATACAGGTATATTGGAGTGGGCTTGATAATTAAAAGCCACATCATGCTTAGGGAGATGGAGATGTAAATTCTCTCATTATATATTCATAGCCTTTCTAATTACCTCATCATGTAAGCAATCCCTCTTTGTTGCTAGATTCTGTTTCAGGTTATCACCAAAGGAAATTGTGAAACTGGATATATTTCAAAATAAAGTGGCAGCTATAGAACAAAGAAGTCCTGGATACTAAATATAAAAAAAAAGAAAAAAAAAAAAGAAAGAATGAAACTTTAGTTAATTGTAACCTAGAGAAAGTGTTAGTCACCACTTCTGACATAGTCACTAATGTAAAATACTAGAGTGAGTAGCCAACTGTAAGATATCCATATATCTTAAAATCTTAAAATTCACATTGATTTTAGGGAACAAGGCAGGAATAGAGATATTTAAAATCAATATTCTGACATTCATATGTAGAATAAAACATTCACTTTTTCAATATAATATCTTTGATAAGCACCACAATTACAAATACTTAAGTCTCCACTAATACATAACTCAGAGATCCTAAGACTTAACATGACCAAAAGGAAACGTGATAATTCATAATTATCCAAATTCATTAAGCTTACTATTCCCAAGTCCACATGTTTAGGAGGGTAATATCCATATTGGTTTATATATTGAGGCACAGAATACACTTCAACTTTAGATTCTCTTACTTAGACAAACCATGCATCATTTTGTTTTTCATTCTGTTTTTAATAGCATTAACTGTTATTTAACCAGAACAAATTATTTGAAATCTCAAATATTTAATATTATTTTCCTATGCACTTTGATTCTGTGAAAGTGAGAAATAAGATTAATCCAAATTTTTGATTATACTTCCATATTCTTTATTTTCCTACTCATAATTATTTTCAGAACACTTATAATGAACTCACATTTCCAAAAGTTTCTAGTAACAATACCTCCTCTATTTCCCTAACAATAGATATTCTTCTATCTTCAATGCAATATCTAAATTCAATCTTCTATTCATTATAGCAAATCTTTCTGCCACAACCTTATTCATAATAATTCAGAAATTCAAAAGTCTTTCATGAAATGTGAGATAATAAAGTGCATATTTTTGATTGTTGTTTGAGCAGCTTTATAATGATGCAAAGTGCTGCAATTTTTTAATTGATTCACAGATCCTCCTCAGTGAATGTGATCAAATTGTATGTTTCTTCTGCCGATAGGGAAGAAAAGCATTATAAACACAGTACTGTGGCTTTGAATCACCTTCAAAATCACATTAAGATGGACCTATTTGCTATTTATTGCTCCACATACTTAGAATCACGTGGTTTATTGCTGCAGCAATCTATAAAAGGTGGTAAACAGCCATGATTTTCTGATGTGTGGAAAAAGAGGAAAGACATGAATGGAAATGGGCAATGAAAATAGCTCTTTCTCAAAGTCTGATGGCACTTTGGAGATTCTACATATTAAATTTACATATACATCTCTCACTGAAAAAAGTTCATGTTAAAGCAGACAAGCTGTCACAGAAATCTCCTGAGCTGAAGTGCAAATATCTGACTCTCTGCCAAGGTGCATATATTTATAATACAGCTGAGCAAGGTTGTAAAATCCGGGATTTCTATCTAAAAATTTATAGACTATTTTCAATTTTTCTAAATATGATGACTTGGAAATAAACTAAAGTGGTTAGAAAGTCAAGTTTTCTTTAAATTCACTAGAAACAGGATTTATTTCAATGGATTTCCATTTCAAGGAAAGAGGTCTCATTAGCTGTGTGGCAAAAACACAGCTGTGTATGATATAAGAGCTCTGGGAACAAGTATGTAAAAAGAAGTTAGGATTTAAGAAACCTTACTGATTCATTTGACACAGAAAGTACTATCACTGTTGCTATCACGGTTGCACTGAAAATAAACTCAAGAGCCTCTTCTATATTTGCCGCAGACTTTGAGTCATTACTGAAGCTTCAACACACTTGGCCACATCGCAATGCAGTTTTCTTAAATGGGCTTGATAATGACAAACAGATAAGGAAGAGGCAAAGGGAACCAACCGTTTGCTACGAACACATTGTAGGTAATATACAACATTGGGGATTGCATATTGACCGTAGGGCACTTGGTCTCAGCATGCCATGCTACAGCACAGGAACACATAGCCATGGTTACAACACAGAGCTGAATTTAAGAGACTCACATAATTGCCTGCGAGAAGGTACAGGAGCACTTCCATAAGCTGTGCCCTGTAAATAAAACACATTTTTTTTGGAGCAACTAATCATTGGTAACAATAGAAAATGGTGGAGGAATGAATAAAGAATATGAAAAGAAATACAAAATAAAGATGATTTAAAATATTTTTATTCAATAAGGCTTTTGAGTTACTGTATTTGGAGGTATATATATTAAGATAATACATGGAGGAAATTAAGAAAAATATATGTAATGCACCAAAATAAGAAGATAAAATAAAAATTACAGCAAAAGATGGGAACATTTAAATATGACAGAGAGTTTTGTGAAAAGTAGAACACACATGATATTTATGAAGTGGCCTCCTTAAAAAGTAGGTTCCCTTGCACCAATTCCTTAGCTGATGCAAACATTTTGTCAAAGTCTTAAACTAAGCAGTGTACTAGTACTTGCTCTTTTCTTTTTCTACCTCAAATACCGTACAAAATAAAACTAATGACCTCAATAAAATGGCCCTCATCTGTGTATCAATAAAAGTTAATCACTGAAAAACAGCATAATCAAATGGAAAGAGAAAGTTATTAAATAAAGATATTAATGGTGTATGATGGACACCTACGTTAGGACAACCACATGCTGAATACTTGCTATATTCTTCCAGTTGACAACGCTCTGCACAAACACAGATTGTAATTCAAATTAATTATTTTTATTTCTGACACTGATCTCTGTCACAAAATTACATTATAGTATACTCAAGGAGAAGTTTTTAAGTATTAGGTAAATATAGACCTCTGTGAAAGTCAATAGTTCATTCTAAATATAATAACTTAGAAAAGACAAGAAAAATTGAAAAAGGTAAATTAATATTTATTGAACATTTATTCTCTGAAGCTCCCATGCTTACCATGTGAAAAGCATTATCTCATTTGGTTTCCACAATAGTCCCTGATATAGTTACAATTGTTTACTTTTGTTTAGTATTCCAGTTTTTGCTAATAACAAAACCCTCTTTAGAATGATTAAATAACTTTAGATTCAGTTTAGAATCAGTTTAAAGAGCTATTCACTTTTTAAAGGCTAGTTAAATAATTAAAATGAGAGATCCACAAAATAATCCCTGTTGTTGGCTTTAATGAATTTTCCTTCTAATTAGCATAGTAAACACTAGTATTATGGGCTTGGTTCCTATAAAGGTATACTTATGAGGAAATTTATCTTATAAGCTATTTCTTTACCCATTGCTCCCACACATGGATCGCCTCCCCCAATCATCAATACCCCCTCCCCCCAACCCAGAGTGGTACGTTTATTACAATTGATAAACCTACACTGACATATTTCTATCACCTAAAATCCATAGTTTACCTAAGGATTTGCTCTATTTGTTTCTTGAATTCAGTGGGTTTGGACAAATGCATGACATGTATCTACCATTATAGTATTATACAGAGTAGTTTCACTGTCCTAAAAATCCTCCACCTATTCCCACCCCCCAACCTTCACCCTTAACAACCACTGGTTTTTATACTCATAATTTTGCCTTTCCCAGAATATTAAATAGTTAGAGTCATTCAGTATACAGCATTTTTAGATTGGCTTCTTTCATTCAGTAATATGCATTTAAGGTTTCTTTGTGTCTTTTCAAGGCTTGATGGTTCATTTCCTTTTAGTACTGAAAAATATTCCATTGTCTGGATGTACCACAGTTTATCCATTCACTTGTTAAAGATCATCTTGGTTACTTCTCAGTTTAGGAAATTACGAATAAAACTATTACAAACGTCTGTGTGCAGATTTATGTATGGACACAAGTTTGCAACTCAGTTGGGTTAATATCAATGAGGGCCATTACTGAATTGTATAGTAAGTGCATACTTAATTTTGTAAGAAACTTCCAAACTGCCTTCCAAAGTGGATGGACCTCTATAGCATCTTTTATAAGTAAAAATGCCATCAAATGTCAGCATAAAGACTAAATATAGCCAAAATGATAAACCTAAGATAGTTCATTTCCAAAGTCTTCATTTTGTTGGACCTTGACTTTATAAACTAATATATATGTATCAGTTAAGAAAAAAGGAGAGTAAATATTACTATTTTTTAAAGTAATATTTGGTTTGGAATAATGAATCATCAGAAAGCACCATAAGAAAACTATGCATTGTTAAAAACTTATTGGGCTTAAGAAGATTGCTTAGGATATATAATGTAGAACCAGGAAGAGAAATATTTAGGGAAACATGATGACTTAAGCCTAGATTCTCCAGTTCATCCACATAATTTTCTTTCTAACTCATTTTCTCTCTAAAGGATTGATTTAAAATTCCATCCCTAATTTGAGACTATAAATTAAAGCAATAATTAACAATAATTAAAGGCAATAAAATGTCAAAATCGAAGTATTGAACTTATTCATCCAATGCTTGGTAAAGAACAAGCCAGCATTCACATTAAATGCAGGAGCTTATTAAATTCAGCAGAGAAATACTTCTCTTCTGTATTTTTTTTTTTTTTTACTATACAGACAGGGTAGTTCATGGATATCATTACACTCATTTAATATTTTTACAGTAGTTTATAGCACATCATGTGCTTATTTTATATGTATTGCTGTATTAGAAGTGACAAAATTCACTGAAGCACATTATCTCTATATGATATGATATTTTTTCCACATTTCCAGTAGAGGCTATTCTCTGGATTATGTGAGTGTGCTGGTTCTCATTATAAACCATCTTAGTTATAAATAAGAACTGAAATAAGCACAAGATTCTGCAACAAGGAAAAAAATATGAAAACTAGAATCCCATGAAAAAAAGGCAATAAATAAATACCTTAAAGAGCACCAAAAAAAAATGATAAACTTCCTTAATATCTTCCTACTCCTCTGGAAGCATTTAAGAAAAAACAGATTGTAGGTGTACTCCAGAACCCAGAGATAGAAAAGAGGAATGCACATTCTGTTTGGGGTAAGAGCTAACACCATTCTTACTTGTGAAAAATGTTAAAGTAATATCTCAGTTACAATTGAATAAGAATTTAGAACTTATTCACTAGCCCCAGGCACACACACCAAAAAGCAAAACAGTGACAGACATAGAATGGAAATATGAATATAAAAAAATTCTTAAATAACCCTTTATCCAAAAGCGTTGGGCCAAGTGTTTTTCAGAATCCAGTATTATTTAGAATTTGCAAAGTAACACCTCTAGCTAACTCTAGGGCTAGAGTAATCAAAGACATTAATATTTCTGCAGCAAAAATATGATAATCCCGCTGTGATTTAAAGAAATTATAAGTAGCTTCTTGTTAATTTAGATCAGGTCAGGTTTGGTTACCAAATAAGTCATAGAAAATCTTTGGGTTTTCAAGGAACTTTATTTGCTTGTTCTTGTTTTTTTTTTTTTTTTTTTTTTTTTTTTTTTTTTTTTTTTTTTTTGGCTCTCAGAATTGCAGATAAGAGATTAAAGAGCTATACAATTATTACAGATAATGTAATTAGAAACCAAGTAAGTGAAATTTTTAGAAAATTAGAATTTCCATTGCCTTTTCTTAGGTCCTCATAAAATTAAAGTTCTATTGATAAAGAAATGGTTTAAGAAACAATTAGTTATTCAAGAAAGTAGATTTAAGATTTAGCATTTGAAGAAGAATGTTCAACTTCTAGAATAATTACAAATAAAAGAAAATTTGACCTTTGTCCCATCACAGTATGTATATATGGAAATAGTAGGATTTAATTGATATAACCATTCTAAATGCTGAAATAATATGATTTTAAATGATGACAAGATATGTCTGATAAATATCAATATTTTTACATTCCTTCTATTTAAGCTAAATTAATTAGCTAATTAATTAATTTCTATTTAAACTTATAAGGGTAAACCTTTAAGTTTATATATACCACTCAGAACTGTCCTCAAGGACTAATTAACAGAGATGGGTCAATAGTTCACGAAATATGTAGGTTATAAAATACTTGGCAATTCCTTGAAATTGGAAACTATTCAGGTGTATGAATTTTAGACACCTAAATTATATAAGAAACAACCTTATTAGTTTTGGGCTTACTTAGATTCTTGCTTTGATATTTAAACCTTTATTAAAACACCCAAATTGAACATATTAAAGTATTATCTATTTTAAAATCTTCCTTGGATCATTGAGCTGCCCGAGGCATGCCCTTGATCTACCACCCTGGATGACTCAAGTGATAGAGTTACTTTCTCATTAATCAAACCAGGCAGTGCACAGAACTTGCAATATGAAAGTGCCTTAAATAGATTGCACTTTTTGTAACCAGTTTGTTATCTTTACATGACCAAAAATAGTGATAATCAGGCTTAATATCTACTATTAGCATTTCAGACCTCATTTCAAGAATAATTCTGCCATGTTTTTAGTTTGAAGGTAGTGTAGTAAAATTGAGACAAAAAAGTAAGATTTGGTGTTAGATATTTAGCTGCCAGAAAGGGAAGAAAGAAAAGTGTTTTTTTTATGAATAAAAGAAAAAAATTACAGCGATTTGTGAGATACTTTCCTTTATTTTCTCAACAACCTGGTAGAAACTCAGAAATGAACATCTGTATGGTAATAACGAATCACATTCTGACAGCCTCCAAATAATGCAAACGGATCTAAACATTTCTATTTCTATTCAGGAAATAATCACAGTGAAAATTCTTTGAGAAAATTAAATTTATGCCTTTCTTTTTTACCTACCTCTAACAGTATTTACCATAGTACCCACGCGTAATAAATTCACCATACATATGTAACAAACATTTGCAATACAAACTTTGCTATCATTAATTTTAAAACACGACTAGTTTTATGAGATCTAATTGAGGTATATGAAAACATATAAGTTTTCTTACATAAACTTTGCTTTAAATTATTTTTTTTCTTTTCTTAAATTGACCCTCTTGAAAGTAATTTATCTGCAATTTTCAATAATATATCTCCTGCTAGTACTTCAGTAAGAAACATAAGAGGTAAGTATGAACTTTCAAAGTACACTGAGAATATGAAATATAGTATCACCCATAAGGAAAACACAAATTCCTCTGCATGCTTTATATCATTTTAACTTACAATAGTAATCACCAACTTACTGTATTTCCTAGGGATTTCCCAAGGCACAGCCAAAGGCAATCAGTTCCTCCCAGCTAGTCATAAATGTCCTATGTTTCTTTCATTGCTTAAATATTGCCCTAAGCCCTTTCCTTTTATTATATGCCTTTGAAATGGAGTGAACCATGTCCCAAAAGACCCTTACCAAGAAGAAAGTTGACATTTGCAACAATAAGAAGCAGCATGCACTGTGTGTGAATATGAGGGCCTAAAAGACTTGACATAACGTCCCTCTAATTATTTTAGTCTTCTCTGGCAGTGTGCTGATTTATTATCAATAGAAATTAAAACCTTTTAAATGTCAGTACTCTTCACGCTACAGATGTGGGGAAATAAGTTAATACTGAGGACAGGCTATTTATAAAAATTTTTTTGTAGAGATAGAGATAAACATTCTCTTTAAACTTATTTTTTTTTTGTTATTTGACAGAGAGGTACTCATTATGATAAACTACATACTTTTTACAGAAAAAAGAGAAAAAGAGGACTAAAATACATAATGAAAAGCAAAGACATAAGAGATTAATTTCATCATTTGAAAGCATACACTTGACATATACAAAAACTTATTAAAAACCTTTCGTGCAGAGCATCTGGGTGGCTTAGTTGGTTAAGCTTCTGATTATTGGTTTCCACTGAGGTCATAACCTAATGGTCCTGAGATGAGCTGAGCTCAGCATCTGGCCCTGCGTTAACATCATGGAGCCTGCTTCAGATTCTCTCTCTCCCATTCATGCACTCTCTGTCTCTGTCTCTGTCTCTCTCTCTCAAAATAAATAAATAGACATTAAAAGGAAAAAAAAAACACCCTTTAATGCTTCCCCAATGATGGCAGAATTCAGAAACCTGTACTTAACCCTCAGGTTTGCTACAAGCTTATCACTTTTAAATCTATCACTTTCCCAAATAACACTCAGACTGGCCTTAAAAAAAAAAAAAAAAAAAAAAAAAGAAAAGAAAAGAAAACCAGAAAATGGAAAAAATAAGTAGATTGTGGGACACAGGGAAGAGGAGATAATTCTGTAAAGTTTATGTCTTGATTGGCAAATCTGAACTATATCCAAGTGTGTATATTAAAGGTAGAGTAATATTCCAGTTATCTGGAATCAGACATGCAAAATATTCAGAAGCATGAGAGAAATGTGGACCTGAAAGTACAATGGTCTCTAAGTAGTAAGGCCGATATTGTATCACAGCCTATTCCACAGCCGAGGAACATAATCTTCTTCAGGGTACAACATATAATAAAAGACAATAAATCAATGTCCTTTCCTTTGCAAAATAAGGACCAGTTGACCAGCTACCAGAGAAAATCTCTGAATCCAAGAATTCTACAAAACTGTATCTCCACACTAAACATTTTATTTTAACCTAAAACACATGGAAGTTCATTCATTTAACCATGTTTTGACATAGGACCAAGGTCTTTCCCTTGAGTGAAAGGGTCTTCTGCATGTTACTCCTTCTTTCTTGCCTGATCACACAGTAGTGCATCCTCCGCAAATGACACTTTAATTTAAAGTGGCTTTAGAGCTTAAAGTTCTTTGCAACGCAATATTAATGTTGATTTTTTTCCTATGGATTTACTCATTTCTTCCAAAATATTCAGGGTTTTCAAGACATTCTGAAACATTCAGCTTAGTTTTGTTCATTCTTTTCAAATGTCTATTGCTCTGTTTACCTAATAATTAACTCATTCACCTAATAACAATAATATTTAAGATAATAACAACGAAATTAAACAGGTTTAGGGGCAAAGAAGTCAAGGAAAAGTAGCAAGCCAGACAATGTGAATAATGCCTATCACCATCAGCATCAAGGCTTTCCAGAGGGAATGGGCATTTGAATTAATTCAATGTGTAGGTTGTGGTGTCCTCTTATGATCCGAGTGATCAAATGAATGTTGAATTATGTTCATTGGCTATTTTTAAAGATTGGTAGAAAGTTTGACAGAAGCATGTGCTATAAAAATTAATTTTTTGACATACATAAAATAATCTTCATGTATCTAGAAAATTTCCCTAATTCACTGTACTTCAGATCCTTGTGTTGGTATATTAATGTTCTTTTTTCATGTTTTTATTTATTTTTGAGGGAGAGAGAGACAGAGTGTGAGTGGGGAGGGAGGAACAGCAGAGAGAGAGAGGGATACACAGAATCCGAAGCAGGCTCCAGGCTCTGAGCTGTCAGCACAGAGCCCATCGTGGGGCTCAAACCCCACAACCATGAGATCATGACCTGAGATGAAGTTGGAAACTTAATCCACTGAAACACCCAGGTGCCCCAGTGGGTTTTTGTATATAGCAATATACGATAGTTAATGATCATGTAAGTCATAGTTTATTTAATAGTCTAATTTTCAATTCAATTGTTTTCATAGTCAATAAAATAGTCACCAGATTATAATTTACTTTTACTGAAAAAGGTCTAAATTAATCCAAATTCCAAAGATAATTTAAAAACCAAAATTGGATTTTAGTATTTGACAGGTCAGGTTAGCTTCTCATTTTTCTCATGAGTGAAAAGTTGGAAGTCAGTGGCTGTTGAAAATTCTACTGAGATCTCAAAGGAAATGTTAATAAGTTACAGTTGATATTTCTTTCTTATGGTTATTAAGATTGAAATCAAGAAATATCAGTTCTCACACTTAAAGTTAATTTTAAGTCTTTTTAGCCAAGCAACAGAAAGATTAAATGTAGATAAAGAATATTAGAATTACACTTATTAGCCATATATGCATTCAGATAAGTGTTATATTCCTTTTGTAATATTTTAGTATAATGTGTTTTGAATTGAGAATTGACACCCCCCCCATTCATGAGAAGTTAACTCTCAGCAGTCACTTCTATGAACAGTGATTAAACTAGTTAAAATTGTTTTCAGTATTCTCCAAATCTAACAATAGTAATATAAAATTTTAAAAGTCTACCATGTTTTATAAAATATAGATCTCACAATTGCAGTGTTGGAGTGTTTCATGGAGAAAATATTGAGGATTATGCTTTTTAAAACAAAAAATAAAGGAAACTTTAATCATGAGAGAAGAGTTGGATAATTCTTTCCAGAAAATGTTCCATTTATTAAAGGGTAAGCTAGTTTAGAATGATTTTAGATAAATAGTAAGACAAAGCCACTTATTATTGAGAAATGTTTCTATACCTTTAAAATACTAGAAACTAGAAAGATTACAAACTACACAATATTAACTATAATACAATTTATTTATTGTGCAAGTAACTTTTTCTGTTATGTTATTAAAATGATAAAACTGTAGGCAACATTTAAACTCTCAAAAAAAAAATACCCACAAAGAGAGCAGCGCTTTTTCCTTATAGTTCTTTGTTAATAAAAAATAATTTGTGCTCTCCTGAGGAAGACATTATAAAATGCAATATAAATGTGCTTTAGGAAAATTACCAGACACTCTCTTGCTCACCCATCATTAGTTTTTCATCCTGGTGGTTTGTTAAAAGTCAGCAGGAAGCATAATTATGGTTTTGGTATATGGTAGTATAATTATTTCCCTGTTTCCTTCATTTGTCCACATTTTTAAAGGTAAAAATATAGTCTATCCTGGAATAACCAACCTTCTTGTGAAATGGATCAAGTTGGAAGGGATCTCCAGTAGTCCTTTCATTTTGACAAATAGTACAGACTTTTAAAAAATCTATCATTATGTCCCTATTTTATATATACTAAGGTAGAGAAAAAAAAGTAGCTTTTATTTTTAGAAACTCCTAGAATGGAATCAGAAGGATTTTTCCAGTATTTATTTATTTATTTTAAAAGGTGTTCTAATTTTAATGATCATTATCATTGTTTTTCTATCAAACTTTGATTTTCAGACTAAACTATTCCAAGTTTTCTATTTCTTCGTATAGACACTAGTTTTTGAATCTTCTAATGTCTAATATTTAGCACCACTATGACATATATCTAATGACATCTTGGCTTACAAAGTAGAAAAGTAGAATCAAAGTTAGATAGCTAAGAGACTCTGTCATATATGTGCACTAGGATATCAACTATAACAATGTGGGTCAGTTATTTTACAGAATTTAGCATCCTCTGAAATAGTTTGCAGTCTAGGTACTAATTTTGTAATATAATTTTCAAGTGATATATATTTAGGAAAATCAATACTTTTAGATCTTAGACAAAATGAATAAACTTGAATTTTAAAATTTGGCAATAGACAATAAAAATTTAAGTGCAGAATATCATAATTAAAATTAACCTCTTCTGAAGTATTCCAACTAGAGAATGCAAATACTTTATTCCCATACTAGTTATATTTCCAGAAAAATAAGCATTCTAAAATAGTCAGTGTTAGAATGCTCGCTCAAATCATTGAGGCAAATCTCTGAACTTTAGGTATAGCTACTTGGATTGCCTTTTGTCTAGAGTATGCTTGAGCAAGCAGGAAATTTAATTCTATCTCTCTCTACCTGTCTCACAGACAAATACACACACACACACACACACACACACACAGATACAGATGATAGATCATATACAGATATAGATATAGATGATATAGATACATATATAGATATAGATATATGTGTCATACATGTATTTTATTGTATATTTCAGGATAGTTTCACATATGCCACTTCATTTGTTTCTATAAAAAATCTTCATGAGCTTGGTAACATTATTCTCATTTAACAGATGATGATGCTAAGGCCCAGAGTGCTTAAATGACCTGGAAAAGGTGTTAAGTGTTAATAGTTGCTAGAAAAAAAAAAATAGTTGCTAGAGAGGATGAGTTTGAAGGTCAAGGGATTCAGTCTGTACTAAGGTGAGCTAAACTGAGAAATTAAGTAGTTCCATAAGTTTTTTCAGGCAATGAGAGTCTCAAGTTTGAATCACAGGGATTGAAATTTAAGATCATACTGTTACATAATGGTGAGTTAGATTAGAAATGTTTTTTTGAAAGTTTTTCTTATAGTATTGTCCTAATAGGCACATTAAGAATACCATAAAAATGGCTAGAAAGTCATAAAAGATAAGGAAAGAGCTTTCTAATTTAAAAATTTTTAAATATAATTGGAAATTAGGTCATTTGGAGAGAATGAAATACAAATCTATTTTTAATACACTAATTAGAATTATGAATCTGTACTTACAACAAAGACAGTTGTACAGTTATAATCTCTTTCTATACTATACTTTCTACACTAAGTATACATATACTTTCTATATATCTATATATCTATACATATACTTTCTATATATCTCAACTATACCAAATTAATTCATTCATTCTTCAGCATATATTCATTGAGTATCTACAACGTGCAGGTACTATTCTATATGTCAGTAATGTGTTCGAGTAAATAAAAGCAAATTATGCCACTCTACCTTCAATGCCTACCAAGTGCCAGAAATTTTCATGTCTAATACAAAACATTATTTTAATAATAATAGTTTACACAAATTCAGACCTTATTTTGTAATAAGCATATTAAGAACATTAATTATTCAAAACTCATAGCAACCTTATTCATTATGTGGCATTTTTATTCCCATTTTCCAAAATGAAACTGAGACCCAGATATTACATAATTTTCCCAAGTTTTCAGAGTCAGCAAACTCTAAGCTAAGATTTGAACCTAAATAGCTCAGCATCAGAGCCCAAGTTCTTACCCCACTATACCATATTTACCGTTTTTGACCACTTAGAAGTACTTTTTATACATCATTTATTTTAATCCTCTGTGATGTTCATGATCTTCACAATAATCCTCCAAGGCAAACATAATTTCATTTTACAAATCATAAAATTGGAGTTTGTAGAAGAGATAAAATGACATACTTAAAAGTCATGCATGTCTGCCCTCCTCTCAAGTCTACCAAGCAGAGCCATCTTTAAGTATTTCAACATTACATTATTCAGGACTGGCTAAGCATACCTTTGGAACACCAGCAAAATAAAGGTACAAATAAATGAGCATATGCATGTAACAAATTGTACACTTGCTATTTAATAATTTAAAAAAATCAACATAGCCACCAGAGGAGAAAAAAAAAAAACAAAACTAGAACTTAATTGGGTTCCTTTGTTCTTACTGTCTGAGTTAGTGTTATTTTCATTTGAATTATTTATGTGGGGAGTGAAGTGGGCCGTGATAAGACACTACAATTTTCGGTGCTTAGAGCTTCTGATAGTTTTACTCCTACTCTATATAACTCATTTTATATTCATAAAAGTTACATGAGGTAGCATTTTTTGTGGCAAAAGGGAAGCTGAGAAAATTCAATAACTTGTTCAAGTTTACAAGACTAATTAGTAGCAGATATGGAATGTAAGCTAAAGGTATTCTGACTCCAGAATCCAAGTTCTTTCCAAGATGTCATACTGATAACTAGTTTATCCTAGAGATAAATGAGAAGATTTGGAATCATTCCATAAGACAGCAGTTAAAAGAAAGAAAAAGGTTATCCTGTATCAAAGAAAATTCAGGGGACTATTAACAGATAAAAAGTTGTATTATCCCAGTGAGGCAGGACTAGGACCAAAGGATGGAAGAGTGAGTGACAGATTTTGAATTAACCTAAGAATTTTGTTGACAGTCAAAGCTATCAACAGAAATGTTTGGATAGAGACTAGATAACTATGTTGATGTGATGTAAAGATTGCGTAAACACTAACGGTAGGGAGCAAGGTATCTAAAACACCAGATCTCCAGCCTCTCTATATTTTGAATCATCTGGAAAATTAAAAAAATAATTTGTATGCCTGAGTACCATCTCCAGTGATTGTGATTTAACTGATAATGAGGTGTGGACACAGGAATGGGTAATTTTTAAACTTTCCCAGGTAATTGATTCTAACATTTAGTAAAATTGACAATG
This sequence comes from Leopardus geoffroyi, assembly GCF_018350155.1. Lineage (NCBI taxonomy): Eukaryota > Metazoa > Chordata > Mammalia > Carnivora > Felidae > Leopardus > Leopardus geoffroyi. The sequence goes on from NC_059327.1 coordinate 129,736,196, forward strand.
CCATAAAATGACTTAAATCATGAACCATGAAATGGGACCATGAACAAAAATAACAGTTTTTAACATTGGTTTTTAACAAGGGACCCATTTCCATAATATAATAGTTTAGAGCACATGTTTGGAATCAAAAAGTGGAGTCTTATCTCTGCAAACTCATCACTCCAAGACTTAGTTGCTTCCTCTCACACAGTGAGATATTAGCAGTTATCCCCTTATGGAAAGGTTGAGAGGATTAATGTAAGATCTATCACAAAATCTACACAATTAGTAGTTACTACTTGTATGATTAATTCCAGTGAGGTAGGAAGAACTATATTTTTTTTCTCCCAAGCTCACGTGTGAAGGTTTATGTGTATACTGGGGTGGTGGTGATTAATAGCAAGAATAGTGTGTTAGGCTGTGAGATAATTATTGCCCTCTTTTCCTCCAAGGTTGTCTACTGCCTGTTTTTCACACTCTTCAAGCTTACTCAGTGCGCTGTTATTTTAAAGTGAAAGTGTAAGCTCGCTAAGGTGATTTAAATAGACCGTGTATAGGATCTGAGGTTGTAGGCACTCGACTATACATCCACAGCAACTCTAGAACTTAGTCCTTACTGTAAACTGAATTTGAAGTTTGTGCCCTTGTGAATTTGGCAAATTATATACATGAAAGTATAAACATATCTGAAAGCTCAACTATCCTTGTTCTTTGTTTTTAATCGTGCAACTGCTTCCTTTCCCAAGCGCTTTTAAGTTGAACAAACCCTTTTGTAATGCCAAGGTCGTGATCATGTTTGTATGAGCTCATATTATTTCATGAATATCACAGCTTCTTTGAGGACTACAAGGAAAATAAATGTCAGAAAACTCACATAAATGCTTTGAGAACAAATACGCATCCCATTTCATTCCAATACAAAAGATTTAATTAAAACAAAATCATGAAACTAATGTTTCTGTTTTTAAACAACGGAATATGCCAATGAAATCACCAAGTCCCTTCAATATGTATCTTTAAGATAACATTAATGTGTAGTATTTTACTTCCACAATGATGCTTTTGAGTATTGCTTTTATCTAGACTATTTTTAATCACACTGTTTTATTTTTTCAATTACCCTCATAGTTTAATTTTTAAAATTTCCTTTACAAAGTTTTTTCTTTACTTTTCCAAACCTGTTTCTCATTTACAATGTACACTTGTTTTGTAGCAAATTTAATTTAGATTTCATGTGCATCCTGCTTTGAGTATTTAAAACCATTTTGAGTAATAGCACTCAGGTTCTGTTTTATAGACAATAAATACACTATTGTAATAAAGGAGACATGGATTCTTGCCCTGGAACTACCTTTCAATACACTGGTGATCCTAGACAACTTACCCTCTCGCTGTGTCATTTTCTCACCTATACATTGATTAAATGAATTCTGTTTGTAAAGCACTTAGAGTAATATCTGGTTTTAGTAAGAAATATATAAATAAGCACCATGAAGTTGTTTAAGCATATTAGCACAGGGCCTGACATATACTAAGTAGTCAAGGATAAAGTTGGAGGTCAATCACTTAGATCTACAACAAATTGTGTGATATGAAATAATCTCCTTGAGCCTCAACAGCCTCACCTTAAACACAAGCATTATAATACCAATTTTGTGTCACAGGATTGTTATGACAATCAGTCAAACATTGCTATCTATGAAACTAGTGAGGGGTACCTGGGTAGCTCAAGTCAGTTAGGCATCAGACTCTTGATTTCAGCTCAGGTCATGATCTCACTGTAGTTGGATCAAGCCCCATGTCAGGCTCCAGGTTGACAGCATGGAGCCTACTTGGGATTCTCTCTCTGCCTCTCTCTCTTTGTCCCTCCCATGCTCATGTTCTTTCCCTCTCTATAATGTATTTTCATTTGCCAAGCAGAAGGGAGTTTGCTTAAACCAGGAAGCATAGCATTGGAAAAGAGTTGACATCCTCTCCCAAGGAGATGATGTCCTGTCTCAAGTTTAGAGCCAGGAAATTGCTGACAAAACAACTGTTTTAAATTATGATTTATGTCAGCTTACTGCACATAAAGTATTAGTTATCTAAAAATTAAAATTTAAAAAGGATTATCTTAAGCAGTCTTTAGTGCATTACAATTTTGTGTATGGTATTCCTTTGTCTTTCACATTGTGAAAAATTATATTTCTATTCAGCTGACTCCAAATGATCACGAATTTTGAATTACTAACATTTATTACAGTAAAATTAATTTTAAAAAACCTGGAATTTGTCCAGTGTAAAATAGGGTGAAAATACACATTTATGTAGTTTAAAACATAGTAGACGTCATGTCTCACTTCCCACCGATAATCTTACCTATTTCTTTCCTCTTTTTCTTTTGGAAAACGATGCCTTACTAAAGCAAAACCGTTAATCATGAACAGCCATCAGTTAAATGCAGAAATATTAAAATAAATCTTTTCTTCCCAGAAATATTTCTCAGAGTGAAGTTATGGCTCAATAAGGAAGACATTTCCATCTTAAAGTTAGCACTAAATATTTTACTTGTGGTCTCTTGGCACATTTGCAGTCCATGTAGAAGAAATATTTGCATTTCCCACAGTGGGTACTTAATACTAAGGTGAACAATTCTATTCAGAACTTTCTCTCACTTTCTCAAAAATAAATAAGCATTAAATTTTTTTTTAAAGAATAAGATTCAAGTTGTGCAGGAATGTGTGCGTGTGTCTACATGTGTCTGTGCAGGCATGAGTGCATTCAAACTTATTGAATCCACATAATTCAAACAGAGTAGGCAAGCTGAACCATAAATATTAAAAAGCACTTTTCATGTCAGGCTCAGTTTGATGTTAAAAAAGCTTAGGATTAATACCTGCATGAGTTGTTTTGTTTTGTTTTGTTTTGTTTTTTAATGAAACAAATATTTGGTTGTGTCTTCTGTTAATTCCACTGCACCACTGGACTATTTTGAGACATGTCAAAATTAATTAGAATAAAAGCTAATAAGAGATTGTTTTCTCTAACATAATATTCCTAAGCATATACCAATACTTCTCTTTGGTTGTATTTTTAAAATAAATGTTCATTTATTTATTTTGAGTGCGAGAGAGACCTTGTGTGAGCAGGGGAGCTGCAGAGAGAGAGGGAAAGAGAGAGAATCCCAAGCAGGATCCGCAAAGTCAGCACAGAGCTCAATGTGGGGATTGAACTCACAAATCTGTGAGTGAGATCATGACCTGAGACATAATCAAGAGTTAGACACTCAACTGACTGTGCCACCCAGGTGCCCTTTTGCTGTATGTTTTTAGCAATGATGTCTTTCATTGCATTATCCATAGTAAACGGTGTTGTATTTGGAGCTGCAGTAATGTTTTTTTTCCTGCATAAGAACTTAGAGCCAAATAAGATTTCCCTCTTTAGGCTGAAATATTGAAAGGTCTCCATATAATGACAAAAAAGTATTTCTAGGCTTTTAGGAGTACATCATGATTGACTGTACTAAAAATTTTGTGAGCAAGAAGGGACATTGTATAGCCCAGGAACATAGAATGGGGGTAGATATGAAATTCTCCCAGGGAAAAGATGTTTAGTTCTAAGAATACTGCCTGAAAGGCTCATTCTTTAGCATAATGCCACTTAACATCAAAATCAAATGACTGATTCCTTCCTTAATTCACATGCTCACTAAGCCATTTTGATCATAATTTGGCTTCCTTTGTGCCACCCACATGGAGACAAGGTTGGATAATTTATCTGCTTCTCTAGTATAGTTAGCATTCTTACTGCATGTGGATAAATTAGAATTCTGAATCTATGTATCAATCTCATGAGCTCATTTTTTTGTGAGTCTGTCTTCTTTATGAGTGATGAATCTGAAAGTACTAAAAAGAGTTTATCATTCTGCTGACTAATGTTTAGACACTTGAACTTTGGAAAACTCATTTTCTTTATTTTATTTTTATTTTATTTTATTTTATTTTATTTTATTTTATTTTATTTTATTAAATTTTTTTAACGTTTATTTATTTTTGAGACAGAGAGAGACAGAGCATGAAAGGGGGAGGGTCAGAAAGAGAGGGAGACACAGAATCTGAAACAGGCTCCAGGCTCTGAGCCATCAGCACAGAGCCCTACGCGGGGCTTGAACTCACGAACCGCAAGATCATGACCTGAGCCGAAGTCGGACACTTAACCGACTGAGCCACCCAGGCGCCCCGGAAAATTCATTTTCAACTGTGACATCCCCTCAAAAATGATAATGTTAGCAGACACGTAGGTCTGTCATGTGAGTAATGTCATGTGACATTACATTATTCTCATGTTGTAAGTTCTTTACATATGCAAACACATTATATGGTCATAAAAGATCTCTGAGTTCAGTATTTTTATTATATTTCTTTTTGTTCCATGTGAAGAAACTGAGGCAGAAAAGTAAATGGTAGAACATTTCTGGTTCCAGACTGTGCCAGAGTACTTCTAGAGTACTTATTAACGTAAACATTAACATTCTACAAGCCTTGTTCATATCAACATTGATATTACTGCTTATTTTATATTTCTGCCTTGAAGTTTAAAAAAATTCCATAAAATTCAATAGGTAAATATAAATTAAAATTTTATTCTTATTACTTAGTAATGTATCTTGGTTTTAAAGATCCTATGATATGCTACTTCCAATCAAATGTTGAAATTATTTGAAAATAGAAATACTTTTAAAAATATTTTGGGAATGCTTGACCTACAACATTTTGAAGACAATACATTTTCTGGTATTTTTACAAGAGTTTTAAAAATATCCATCCACTCTTACATGCCTTTATGCAGGGTCATATAGGAAATTTGGACTTTATTAAACTCAAATCACACGTCTATTTATTAATCACTGCCATGACATGAGAATAGCTCTATGTTAACTTGTTTTCTTTGTATTTAAGATTAATGGACAAAATGAACACTTAAAAATATAAATCAGTAAATCTTTAATACTGCATAATCTTAAAATAATCATTATAAATATTTGCTTGTGATAAGTTCATTTAGAGAAAACATATTAAATTCCCAGAGTGTGCCTGCTACATGTCATACTCTATGAGAGGCACAGAATAAATTATGAAAATCTCCTCTTTTAACCTAGTATAAAAAACATTAACAAAAAATAACAAAATGGCAAAAATAACATTAATACAGCTAAGATATATGAAGTGCTATCAGAAGGTAATAAAAAAGGATACTATTTGTGACTGGACATTGATGTACTCAACACACATTTTCTGTGCTACTCTATGCCAGGTACAGTTTGGGAGGATTGGGATTTCAGCATTAAACAGAAAAAAGTTTTTGTGCCCATGGATCTATTGTAGATTCTAGTAAGAGGAGAAAGGCAATGAATACTATCAAATATATAATGTGTAAGGAAGTGATAAGTGTTCTATTAAGTAGGATAGTGAGGAAAGAGAAGAGAACTCAATGAAATGAGAAAATGATCCCTATAGGATTATTTAGAGAAAAGCTTATCTAACTGAAGAGTTAACAGCAGATTAAGAATTGCTAATTACCGTCCTTCTTATAAAGCAAAGTTTCATTTTTGTGTTTTTGTAAAATGTAATTTAAGCAAATCTTGAAGGATGAGTAGGATTTGAGCAAAGAATGGTAAGAAAAAGAAATGACAAGGGGATAGTTTGGCATGAACTAAGCCAGGATAGTGAAAAATAAAGGGAATGTTCAGGAATTGAGGTATTATTTGGCTGAAGAGCAAAGTATGCATAAAAAGCAAGGGAAGGTGAGGCTAAGAGGGAAAGTGAAATGACCTGCAGGTATAAGGACCTGAAATTTAAGAGTGGAAGAAGGAAAATGTATACATATGTAAAATTCAGAAGATAGAATTGATAAAATTCTGATTGGTTTGATTTGGTAGCAAAAAAAAGATGCAGTCAAAGATAATTGTGAAGTTGGACCTCGATGACTTGAAAATTATATTGTCATTAATAGGAAAGCAAATCAGAAAGAAGACCTAAATTGATAGCAACTACTGAGTGATAAATTACAATTGAAATTATGTCTATGTTTGAGTATTATGTTGTATGTGTGACCATATTTTCATTTATATAATATTCCATAATTTTAAGTAAATGAACAAATATGACTGAGATAAGATAAAAACAGAGAGGGAGACAAACCATAAGAGGCTCTTAAATAAAGAGAACAAACTGAGAGTTGCTGGAGGGGAGGTGGGGGAGGGGTGAAGTGAGTGATGTGTATTAAGGGATCTTCTGGGATGAGAGAAAGTTAAGAGATAAGGGGATGTTAAGAGATGCATCACTGGGTTCTACTCCTGAAGCCAAGGCTACACTGTAAGTTGTTAACTAATTGGAAAATTCTAAAAAATTACATTTCTCATGACTAAGAAACTTATGTATGAAGAGGCTGGAAGTAAATAATAGAACTTAATCACTAATTTCAAATATTACTAAACATTTATGTGAGAACCCACAAATGTATAGGCGCAGGACATAATAAGTAGATTATGTAATGATATACTAAACACTGGGTAATATTTATCTTAAAATTACAAAATTCATAACAGAGTTCTTTTTCTCTTGAAGCATAATGTCCAACCTTGGATGAGACTTCCAAGATGGAATTTTGCCTTCATAATTTTAGCTATTTGACTTTGACAAACTCTCTTTACTTCAGTGTTCTCTCTCCTACTATGAAGATAATGGGTATGCCTACTTCATAGGTTTGTTGGGAAAATTTAAGGAGCAAATCTATTGATATTGTTCCATAGCTACTTTTCTATACTTTTACCATGGTTATTGCTATTGAGATATTATATATTTTTATTTGTTTTTTCCAATTATAAATGTAATTTTGGAGAAATCTGCAGATACTTCACTTGATAATTCTTTTTTTTTCCCCTCCCTTTAACCACAATGACCTAGAATTGCTGGATATTTGGAAGGAAAAGTAACTAAGAATTTTAATATCATTCACCCAATATCAGTTTGTATTGTCTTTTTTTTAACTTCTTCAAGCTCAATTGTATCACTTTAGAAGATATATTGAGGATTGAACAAGAAAAACAATATCATTTACATGTCTGGGATGTGAGCAATGTCTAGACTGCCATATCTGCCATATATTGGAAGTAACCTTTTGCAAAGCCAGACAACACAACATCAAGAATTGCTTTTAAATTTACATGTATCCCTAAAACATACTTCTCAATTTTAAAGAATTCAAACGAATGAAACATTCTTACTTGCCTAATCATTTCTCAATCCCTCAAACACAAATATAATATCTGTAAAATTAAATTGGAAATATTAAGAAAATAATAAATACATTTTTATTTTATTTCATGGTTTTGTTTAAACTCTGCTGAGCATATAGTAATAAACACATACACAGACACCTACACACACACATACATATTAGAAGTGCTCCAAACATTCAAACATAGGGTGACTTCTGTTGTAAACCACCTTTAAGAAATAGAAAATCCAGCCTACTTAATAAAAGGAGGGAAGGGTTTCCATTTTTTTTCTCAAGCCACCTGAAAAGATGGTGGAAGAAATTCCAGATTAATTCTCAATATGTGAAAGGTTTGGGCTACCATTTTATTTTGCTATCATGTGAAGCAAATTCATCTCCTGGGCCTTCAGAAGCAGAAATGGGACACTATTGAAAATGAGTAGTTTAGGGAAAATCATAGTCTAAGAGAAAATTATGTGTCATGTAGTCATAAAAATGAGTAAATCCCTGAAAAAAGTTTCACTCTTGAAAATCTTGCATTCTGAGAGAACTGGTCTGCGTTCAAAACCATATAAATATTTTTTTTCCAGAACACATACTATATACCAAGAACTCTGCCAAGTCCTAAGAGTTCATATTAATAGGACATGTTTTCCAGCTTCAAGGAGCTGACAGTAGCTGCTAAGAAGCCATGAACCCAGCATACTGAGTATCTGATACCCAGGAGAAGCTCAATACATAATTTGCTTTACTTAATGAATGTTGATTATATGGAAACTACCAAGACAGCAGAAAAAATGTATAACCTTAGAACTCAGGAAAGACCTTCTGGCAAAAGATGAAAAGAAGAGACTTCCAGACTGAAGGAACAACTTAAACAAAAGCCTGGAACAGAAAACCCATCTGCTCAGAATTATTACACTGTTAAATGTGAAATACAATTAACTTGATACCTTTAGAGACAGAAAGGAGACAATATTATAGGCCAAATGACCTAAAAAGCCAACCTTCAAGAAATGGTCACAGAAAGTGAGTCTTACATCTCGGGGGTTAGCTTTTGTACTTTCAGGCTTTCTAAGATTAAAGTGGAATATATTTTCTTTTTTTAGCCACGAATTCTATAACCCCCCTCCATGAGAAAAAGAGGAAAGGAAAAGACATTTTCTTTTCCTGGCTACAGTAATAGTACTGTCATAGTCTTCCAAAACATGTGACACCTAAATCATGGAAATGGCTTAAAATGTCAACCAACTCAAGTTTCGCAAATTTGGAAAAAATATAAAAGTACAACCATGAATTAAGATAAACATTTTGTTTTAGAATAGTTTTAGATTTATACAAAAGTTTTAAAGAGAGTTTCTACTTACTTTACATGTTTTAAACTATACTTAAATTCAATACAGCTTTTAAAATTCTACAGGGTTAAAAAAATAAAAAATAAAATAATAAAATAAAATAACTCTACGGGGTAATCATAAGGGCAAAGGAGAACACTGAAATCATAAGTGGCTCTAATACAAAAAGCATCTATCCTAGAGTATATATATCCTAGAGTCCAGCAACATATAAGGAAATATTTCCATGTTCATTAAACATTATGATTTTTAAAGAAATTTTTATCTTAGGATAGTTTTAGCTTTACAAAAGAGCCATGAAGATAGTACGGAGTTCCCATATACCCCACACCCTATTACTAACATCTTACTTTAGTATAGTTTATTTATAACAATTAATAAGCTAGTATTGATACATTATTATGAACTAAAGTCCATACTTTATTCTTCTTTACTTTCTACCTAATATCTCTTTGCTGTTGTTGTTCTGTGATCTCATCCAGGATACCACATTTCATAGAGTCATCATGTCTGCTTAGTCTTCTCTTTGGCTGTGGCAGTTTCTCAGATATTCCTTGTTTTTTAATTACTTTGATAGTTTTGAGGAGTACTACTTAGGTATGCTGTGCATTGTATCTTAGTTGGGATTCAGGTAATGTTGTTTTCATGATTAGACTGAGATTATGGCTTTTCTGGAGAAAAACCAGAAGTGAAGTGCCAATCTCACATCACAACCAAGTTTCCACATTATAAAATATAACTTATCACTGTGGATGCTGACCTTGATCTCCTGGCTGAGATACTGTTTTCCAGTTTCTCCACTGGAAAGTTAGTCTTTTCTAAACTGCACTCTTTGAAGTAAATATTACAGCCCACATTTAAACTTAAGGTGAGGGTATTATGTTCTACCTACTTTGAGGAGGATAGTTCCATAAAATATTTGGAATTCTTCTGCATGGAAATGTCACCCTAGTTGTTTGTTTATTTTTTTTTATTTATGGATATTTATTGGTCCAGGACTGCCATGGCGAGTGCTTTCAGTTGGCTACTGTGCCCTTTTGACACACTTTCATTTATGTGTGTGACTTTGTCTTGTTGTTTTCTGAGCATGTCCTTTCTTCTGGTGCTACAATACAATTGTTCCAGGCTCCTCTTGTACAGTTCCTGCCTCAGTCCTAGAATCAGCTACTTCATCCAGGAATCCTGCTTCCTTTTACTGGAGAATGGTGTTAGAAACTAAGACCTGTGCTCTGGGGTTACTTGTGGAGGGTTGCCACTTCTAGATCCTCTTCTTTGCTAACAAAACAAGTAAATACATGTGTATATAGTAACCTATCTAGCTAGTGATGAAATCAGTCCCCGCTCTAAACCATTATAATATGGATCATTCTAGAACCCCCTTTTCTTACCTTAACCTCCTATTCCACTAGTGAGAATCCTGGCTTTCATCATTAACCATCCATTTACTTAATTATCTAATGCAAGCATACATATATAGTGTTTTTCAGAATTGTTAACCTCCATATCTTTGTCAGCAATTTTTATTATCAAGTTTTGGAACTTAGCCATTCTAACAGGTACACAGAAGTTTGCCATTGTTTAATTTGCATTCCCCTAATATCAAATGATGTTGACTGCCTTTTCATATGCTTACTTGATATCAGTGTATCTTCTTTAACAAAGTGTCTTCAAATCTTGTGACCATTTTTCATTTATTTTTTATTTTTTTATTATATGAAATTTATTGTCAAATTGGTTTCCATACAACACCCAGTGCTCATCCCAAGAGGTGCCCTCCTCAATACCCATCACCCACCCTCTCCTCCCTCCCACCCCCCATCAACCCTCAGTTTGTTCTCAGTTTTTAACAGTCTCTTATGCTTTGGCTCTCTCCCACTCTAAATCTTTTTTTTTTTTTCCTTTTTTTTTTCTTTTTTCCTCCCCCTCCCCCATGGGTTCCTGTTAAGTTTCTCAGGCTCCACATAAGAGTGAAACCATATGGTATCTGTCTTTCTCTGTATGGCTTATTTCACTTAGCATCACCCTCTCCGGTTCCATCCACGTTGCTACAAAAGGCCATATTTCATTTTTTCTCATTGCAATGTAGTATTCCATTGTGTATATAAACCACAATTTCTTTATCCATTCATCAGTTGATGGACATTTAGGCTCTTTCCGTAATTTGGCTATTGTTGAGAGTGCTGCTATGAACATTGGGGTACAAGTGCCCCTATGCATCAGTACTCCTGTATCCCTCTGGTAAATTCCTAGCAGTGCTATTGCTGGGTCATAGGGTAGGTCTATTTTTAATTTTCTGAGGAACCTCCACACTGCTTTCCAGAGAGGCTGCACCAATTTGCATTCCCACCAACAGTGCAAGAGGGTTCCGGTTTCTCCACATCCTCGCCAGCATCTATAGTCTCCTGATTTGTTCATTTTGGCCACTCTGACTGGCGTGATACCTGAGTGTGGTTTTGATTTGTATTTCCCTGATAAGGAGCGACGCTGAACATCTTTTCATGTGCCTGTTGGCCATCCGGATGTCTTCTTTAGAGAAGTGTCTATTCATGTTTTCTGCCCATTTCTTCACTGGGTTATTTGTTTTTCGGGTGTGAAGTTTGGTGAGCTCTTTATAGATTTTGGATACTAGCCCTTTGTCCGATATGTCATTTGCAAATATCTTTTCCCATTCCGTTGGTTGCCTTTTAGTTTTGCTGGTTGTTTCCTTTGCTGTGCAGAAGCTTTTTATCTTCATAAGGTCCCAGTAATTCCCTTTTGCTTTTAATTCCCTTGCCTTTGGGGATGTGTCAAGTAAGAAATTGCTACGGCTGAGGTCAGAGAGGTCTTTTCCTGCTACCTCCTCTAAGGTTTTGATGGTTTCCTGTCTCACATTCAGGTCCTTTATCCATTTTGAGTTTATTTTTGTGAATGGTGTCAGAAAGTGGTCTAGTTTCAACCTTCTGCATGTTGCTGTCCAGTTCTCCCAGCACCATTTGTTAAAGAGACTGTCTTTTTTCCATCGGATGTTCTTTCCTGCTTTGTCAAAGATGAGTTGGCCTTACGTTTGTGGGTCTAGTTCTGGGGTTTCTATTCTATTCCATTGGTCTATGTGTCTGTTTTTGTGCCAATACCATGCTGTCTTGATGATGACAGCTTTGTAGTAGAGGCTAAAGTCTGGGATTGTGATGCCTCCTGCTTTGGTCTTCTTCTTCAGAATTCCTTTGGCTATTCGGGGCCTTTTGTGGTTCCATATGAATTTTAGGATTGCTTGTTCTAGTTTCGAGAAGAATGCTGGTGCAATTTTGAATGGGATTGCATTGAATGTGTAGATAGCTTTGGGTAGTATTGACATTTTGACAATATTTATTTTTCCAATCCATGAGCAGGGAATGTCTTTCCATTTCTTTAAATCTTCTTCAATTACCTTCATAAGCTTTCTATAGTTTTCAGCATACAGATCCTTTACATCTTTGGTTAGATTTATTCCTAGGTATTTTATGCTTCTTGGTGCAATTGTGAATGGGATCAGTTTCTTTATTTGTCTTTCTGTTGCTTCATTGTTAGTGTATAAGAATGCAACTGATTTCTGTACATTGATTTTGTATCCTGCAACTTTGCTGAATTCATGTATCAGTTCTAGCAGACTTTTGGTGGAGTCTATCGGATTTTCCATGTATAATACCATGTCATCTGCAAAAAGCGAAAGCTTGATCTCATCTTTGCCAATTTTGATGCCTTTGATTTCCTTTTGTTGTCTGATTGCTGATGCTAGAACTTCCAGCACTATGTTATACAACAGCGGTGAGAGTGGGCATCCCTGTCGTGTTCCTGATCTCAGGGAAAAAGCTCTCAGTTTTTCCCCGTTGAGGATGATGTTAGCTGTGGGCTTTTCATAAATGGCTTTTATGATCTTTAAGTATGTTCCTTCTATCCCGACTTTCTCAAGGGTTTTTATTAAGAAAGGGTGCTGGATTTTGTCAAAGGCCTTTTCTGCATCGATTGACAGGATCATATGGTTCTTCTCTTTTTTTTTTGTTAATGTGATGTATCACGTTGATTGATTTGCGAATGTTGAACCAGCCCTGCATCCCAGGAATGAATCCCACTTGATCATGGTGAATAATTCTTTTTATATGCCGTTGAATTCGATTTGCTAGTATCTTATTGAGAATTTTTGCATCCATATTCATCAGGGATATTGGCCGGTAGTTCTCTTTTTTTACTGTGTCTCTGTCTGGTTTAGGAATCAAAGTAATACTGGCTTCATAGAATGAGTCTGGGAGTTTTCCTTCCCTTTCTATTTCTTGGAATAGCTTGAGAAGGATAGGTATTATCTCTGCTTTAAACGTCTGGTAGAACTCCCCTGGGAAGCCATCTGGTCCTGGACTCTTATTTGTTGGGAGATTTTTGATAACCGATTCAATTTCTTCGCTGGTGATGGGTCTGTTCAAGCTTTCTATTTCCTCCTGATTGAGTTTTGGAAGAGTGTGGGTGTTCAGGAATTTGTCCATTTCTTCCAGGTTGTTCAATTTGTTGGCATATAATTTTTCATAGTATTCCCTGATAATTGTTTGTATCTCTGAGGGATTGGTTGTAATAATTCCATTTTCATTCATGACTTTATCTATTTGGGTCATCTCCCTTTTCTTTTTGAGAAGCCTGGCTAGAGGTTTGTCAATTTTGTTTATTTTTTCAAAAAACCAACTCTTGGTTTCGTTGATCTGCTCTACAGTTTTTTTAGACTCTATATTGTTTATTTCTGCTCTGATCTTTATGATTTCTCTTCTTCTGCTGGGTTTGGGGTGTCTTTGCTGTTCTGCTTCTATTTCCTTTAGGTGTGCTGTTAGATTTTGTATTTGGGATTTTTCTTGTTTCTTGAGATAGGCCTGGATTGCAATGTATTTTCCTCTCAGGACTGCCTTCGCTGCGTCCCAAAGCGTTTGGATTGTTGTATTTTCATTTTCGTTTGTTTCCATATATTTTTTAATTTCTTCTCTAATTGCCTGGTTGACCCACTCATTCGTTAGTAGGGTGTTCTTTAACCTCCATGCTTTTGGAGGTTTTCCAGACTTTTTTCTGTGGTTGATTTCAAGCTTCATAGCATTGTGGTCTGAAAGTATGCATGGTATAATTTCAATTCTGGTAAACTTATGAAGGGCTGATTTGTGACCCAGTATATGATCTATCTTGGAGAATGTTCCATGTGCACTCGAGAAGAAAGTATATTCTGTTGCTTTGGGATGCAGAGTTCTAAATATATCTGTCAAGTCCATCTGATCCAATGTCTCATTCAGGGCCCTTGTTTCTTTATTGACCGTGTGTCTAGATGATCTATCCATTTCTGTAAGTGGGGTGTTAAAGTCCCCTGCAATTACCACATTCTTATCAATAAGGTTGCTTATGTTTATGAGTAGTTGTTTTATATATTTGGGGGCTCCGGTATTCGATGCATAGACATTTATAATTGTTAGCTCTTCCTGATGAATAGACCCTGTAACTATTATATAATGTCCTTCTTCATCTCTTGTTACAGCCTTTAATTTAAAGTCTAGTTTGTCTGATATAAGTATGGCTACTCCAGCTTTCTTTTGGCTTCCAGTAGCATGATAAATAGTTCTCCATCCCCTCACTCTCAATCTAAAGGTGTCCTCAGGTCTAAAATGAGTCTCTTGTAGACAGCAAATAGATGGGCCTTGTTTTTTTTTATCCATTCTGCTACCCTATGTCTTTTGGTTGGCGCATTTAGTCCATTTACATTCAGTGTTATTATAGAAAGATATGGGTTTAGAGTCATTGTGATGTCTGTATGTTTTATGCTTGTAGTGTTGTCTCTGGTACTTTGTCTCACACGGTCCCCCTTAGGATCTCTTGTAGGGCTGGTTTAGTGGTGACAAATTCCTTCAGTTTTTGTTTGTTTGGGAAGACCTTTATCTCTCCTTCTATTCTAAATGACAGACTTGCTGGATAAAGGATTCTCAGCTGCATATTTTTTCTGTCTAGCACACTGAAAATCTCGTGCCAATTCTTTCTGGCCTGCCAAGTTTCAAAAGAGAGATCAGTCACGAGTCTTATAGGTCTCCCTTTATATGTGAGGGCACGTTTACCCCTTGCTGCTTTCAGAATTTTCTCTTTATCCTTGTATTTTGCCAGTTTCACTATGATATGTCGTGCAGAAGATCGATTCAAGTTACGTCTGAAGGGCGTTCTCTGTGCCTCTTGGATTTCAATGCCTTTTTCCTTCCCCAGTTCAGGGAAGTTCTCAGCTATTATTTCTTCAAGTACCCCTTCAGCACCTTTCCCTCTCTCTTCCACCTCTGGGATACCAATTATGCGTATATTATTTCTTTTTTAGTGTATCACTTAGTTCTCTAATTTTCCCCTCATACTCCTGGATTTTTTTATTCTCTTTTTTGTGACCATTTTCTCAGATGGATTCTTTGTTCTCTTATTATTGAGTCTTAATTTTTGGTATACTTTGGATATAAATACTTTAGCAGACAAATATTTTACAAATACTTTCTCCCAGTCTACAAGTTGCATTTTTATCTTAATAATACCTTTTGCAGAGAATTTATTTATTTATTTATTTATTTATTTATTTATTTATTTAGAGAGACAGAGAGTAGAATGGAGGAGAGGCAGAGAGAAGGAGAGAGAGAATCGCAAGCAGGTTTTTTACTGACAGACGAGAGACTTGAACATATGAACCTGAGATTATGACTTGAGCTGAAATCAAGAGTCGGAGGTATAACCGACTGAGCCATCCAGGCTCCCCCTTTTGCGGAGAAGTTTTAAATTTTAATAAGCAACATCATTTTTTTCTTTCATGAATCATGCTTTTGATGTTGTATCTGCAACTCACCACCATACCGAAGGTCATCCAGGTTTTCCCATATGTTTACTACTATAAACTTTAAAGTTCTGCATGTTACATTGGAATATATGATCCATTTCAAATTAATTTTTGTGGAAAGTGTAAGGTCTATGTAGAACACTATACATTGAATTTAAAAGTAAACCCAGATGAAGATAATCATTGGAGAGAAGACCAACTTGAAGTTATTTTAGTATTTGTTCTTCAGCAATACTAAGAAGGAAATCTCTAAAACTTTAAATTACAATACAGGTACACCGAGTTCTCTATGAATGGGGCTTGTCTATCTCTCCAAATCAATTTCCTGGTATTCACTGACTTTCTCTCTACCACCCGTCAATCAGTCACATTGGACACCTTTCTAAATATCAAGGGTTTCTCATCTCAGAATCTTGATACATTCCATTTCTTGTTTCAAACACATTTCTCTGCTTTTCAAATAACGGTTCTCATCTTACATTTTACCTCTGCTTAGAAATTTACTCTACTCACACACAATTTAGTCTAAAGTAGCTTCTCTCTATTAATATTTTATCAAATTGGTTATTTTCCATTGTATCACTTATTAAGATATATAATTGTGTGTATGCAATATACACAATATACACACTTCCTGTGTGTATATATGTAAACAAAAATCTACATATACACAGAGATTTCTTCTAGATTAAAATCTCCATGATGCATCAATAATTTATTTTTTATTAAAATATATCCACTGCCTAGCACAGTATCTAACACATTTTAGAGCTTCAGTAAACTTTTGTATAACATTTGAGCTTGAGCTAATTCCTACTCCATTTTAAAATGAAAGAGGAGCATAAATGTGCAAATAAAATTGAAAAAGCAAAATATGAAAACATATTATGGAGATTAAATTAAAACTAATAAGACAGCATGTATAGTTAAGAGACTAGCTATACCAAAAATATAGACAAGATATTTTATTAGTAAAGGTTTAAGAGTACTACCATTCTAAAACAAGTGCATTACATTAGCTATTAGCCGAGAATACGTCTCAAATATTTTCCAATTCAGTGTAAGGGTCACATTGCTTTACTACAATCAAATTGATATGTTATCATGAAGATAATATTAACAAAAATTATTTTCTGCGTGTGTCTTGACTCTCTTTACAAACTGATTTTTTATGCTCATTAATTTATAGTCAGTCAAGTGTTTTAGCATAGAAAGCCATGGTTGCAAGACAGATAATAATATCACATAATGATAGATTAGAACATTCTAAAATAGGAACTACAATGAATTGCATATGTATTAATATTAGATTTCACTTATGACAAAGATTCCCCAAATTGAAAATCTGTGAAACGCTATTCCATCTGAATTTTTAACAATTTTTTTCTTGTTGGAAAGAATTTCTTTCTATGTGGAAATTTAGATGATGGCTATTCAGGAGTTAAGATCTTGTTATTTATTTATTAAAGTTTATTTATTTTGATGGGGGGGGCGCTGGCAGACAGAGGGAGAGAGAGGATCCCAAGCAGGCTCTGCATTATCAGCACAGAGCCTGATGAGGGGCTCTATGTCCGGAACCCATGATATCATGACCCAGGCTGAAATCATGAGTCACGCACTTAAAAAACTGAGCACCCTGGTACCCCAGTATTGTTTTTATTAATACTCATTTATAAACATACATTTTGAGAAGCAGTGATTTTTACTGGTACCTCTGAAGGTTTGCTGAGAGATGTCATTTTTAGTGTAGGTACTGCTTCTCAGAATTATTAATCAATGTGAGACTTATGAAATATTCCTTAAGTAATAAGAAAATGCTTTACAGGGTACCTTTGCAACTTATCAGAGGACGTGGAAGGCTTCTAATTTCACAGTATGACATATCTAAATGTGACTAATACTTGGTCATATAATAATCTCAAATACATCGGGAGAGGCATTATATACAATTAAATTCACACACCCTACAGTCCTACTTCCTGAATTTTCAAACCTTGGTTTTGCCACTTACTAGTATGTGACTTTGAGCATATTACTTAACTTCTCTGTGCCTCATCAATATAGTGGAGGTTAATTATAATGGTTGTGATGATTAAATAAGTCAATACATTAAAAGAATGCTTAAAACAGTATTTAACACGTAGTAAATATTCAATAAATGCTAACTGTTATTATTAATCATCTGGTATGCCTAACCAGATTTTGAAATGGCACACCTAGAGGGGCCCATTAATGGGTATTCAATATTGGATTATTACTAGGCAATCAATTGGATTCTCTCATTTAATGATTTTAAATTAAATAATAACACAGAGAAAGAGAAAGACACTGAAAGAAGGCAGCAAGAGTGCATATTAGATTTCTATCTCTGTGTAACTAGTTAGTATGATTTGAGCAACTTAAAAAAGTTATTATCTCACATTCTGTGGGTCAAGAGTCTGGATTCTCTGCTCAGAGTCTCACAGGCTAAAATCAAGATGTCAGCTGGGTGCATCTGCATCTGTAGACTTCCAAGCTTCCTTAAAATCTTGGAAAAATTCATTTCCTTGCAGCCACACGACTTATTATCTGTTCCCTAAGAACCACTCTCAGCTCCTAGAGGCCACTCTCAGGTCCCTGCTATGTGGCCCCCTCCATAGACCTCATGTTTGAATGTCTTCCTTTTTAATGAAGGACCTTAGGGGTTCTTCTTATTGGGTCAAGGTCATCCAGAAAAATCTTCCTTTTGATTGCCTCACAGTAAACTCATTATTAACCCAATGAGAGAGAGACTGCTCTCTCATCACATTTACAGGTCCCACCCACAATCAAAAGGGTCATTGGGTAATCTTTGATTCCACCTTCGGACTGACTCTATGCAAGAGAAACTCATTGTCCATTTTAATTGCTTCTATCCCCTAGCGACTGACTGGCAATAATACACATTTAAGAGATATTTTTGATTGTATGAAAATTAACTCAAATGTTAGTTGCTCCTTTTTTGATTGTGTGTGTTCCTGAATAAATCTACTCATGAATAAGCACTGATCAGAGTAGAATTTACTGAAGATTCTACGGGAAAGAAGAAGGAGACCCATTCATATTGCACACTTCACAGTGAACAACTTAAAATTCCTTTCTATCTTTGTCTTACCTCTGTCTCTCTCTCCCTCTTCTCTGTTTCCCTCCTTTTCCGCCTCCTTTTCCATTCTGTCAATTTGTTTCATATGGATTAAGGGCAGTTCCTCTTCCTGACCCTCTAAAACAGGCCTTGGCATCACATTGTATAATTCCCTCTGAACCTCCAAATACCTTTATCAAATAAGTCAATTTTCTTTACATTAGTCCCTACCTTCAAAAGCCCAAATAAGAATAACAAGGAATGAGATAAGTGAAATAAGAAAGCAGATACCAGTTATAGACACTACATACTACATACATTTAAAAAGATGGAACAATTTTGACTGAGAAAGAAGTTGAAAATAAATCAGGTCTTTTTGTCTAATGTAGGAAATATAACTTGAACAAATCTCTTACTGCTTACACGGTGGGTCTTTCCTTTGAATCTTAACGCTTACTGATTCTTTCTAAGCTGTCTCTTTTACCGGGTGGGGTAAGTAGAGAATGGGAATAAAACCAAACTCATTTGTATGACAAGATATATTAGGGTAAAATTCTACCTTTAGTAATACCTTCTCAAATTTGTTGGTTTTCAAAAATCAGTTGGAAGTAAATCACTAACAGTTTTTCTCACTAACTATAAAAGATGTCAAAATATCTTTTTTTAACCCTTCCAAAAAGAATTTTAATATATATCATAATATATTTATACCACAATATAAATAAATAGGTTTTGCAGAAGAATTGACATGCCTATGTATAACCAGGAGGGAAGAGACACATGATACTGATTTGGTTATAATGAAGAAAAAATAGTTTTATGCTAAATATGATGGACTTGTAACCTACAAACAAAGTAAAAACTTTGAATTTAAAATAGATTCAATTATAACTTTATATGACTCGATAGTTAAAAATCCTTAACCCAGAACACAAAATCTTACAAAACTGGTCCCAGTGTGTCTGGTCTTGCTTATGCTAGTGACATCGGTACAAAGGTACAACTGATTATCTGTACTGCTCAATCCTCTATTTAAATAAAATCTGTATTTTCATTTAGCTTATACGTACTGTTTTCCCAAAAGTTTCCTATTTTCTGACAAGTTGGAAGCCTTGTATTACTCTTTGAACTTCTATATCAACTGTTATCTATTTTTCTCAAGTAATAAGTATCATATATTGACTTTTAAGTTTAAATATTTGTATATGTTTTCTCTACATTTGCATCTCTTTATCATTTACAGAATAAACTTAAAAACTATTGAGTGCATCCTACTACTTTATATATGTATTCATTAAACAAATAGGTGCTGAGGAGTCATCATTTGTTTGGTAGGAATACAATTTGAAATACACTATCCTATTTCCTTGGGCTCAAAACACCTATTCCCAAAGCATACAGTATAATACTTTGTAAACCCTCAGTAAATACTTTAATTGACTTATTCAATATCATAGATAAGCAACATGTAGATAAATTATCTTGGGTTAATTTCTGCAATGTTTTCATATAGGACTACAGTAAATATGATTATTTCTATAAAACTCAAATAACTCAACCTAATATAAAACAATTTTAGTTCCCCTAGCTCATTTTATCATTTATTCCTGTTTGTAAAATTCTGTCTTAAGTGAAATATAACTGTTTCTGAGGACAAGGTTATTAACAATTGGACATAAAAATACTTTTAGTATTGCCCATGCTGAAATTTTCTTAGAAAATGGGTCAATGTAAAGGCTGTGATGTTGTATCAGTTTAAAACTATATTTAGCTTTGACAATAGTTTGGCATTTTCTATATTTTCCCCTCTGGCTCCTTAATGTGCCACATTTGAAACATGACAAAATTAAATATCAGGAGATTTGGACTCAAACCCAGGTCTGATAATTGTGACACTATGGGCATATCACCTAGTTCCCTCCCTATAAAAGAAATGCTTTTAATTCAATGGTTTATAAGATTAGTCCCCTAATTGTAAAGCCGATTTAATATTAACACAGTTCCACACTAAAGACTAAATATGCACTATGTTCATAGCAGGAGAAAAAGTATTTGATTGACTTGGATTTTTTACTTGTTGAGACAAAAGTAATCAGGTAACTTGTTTAAACTTTGAAGTTCTGGCTTCATTTAAGCTATTCTTATCCATGAGTAAATGTCATTTTTTTTTCTCTTTTAATTTCACTAGCAAGACAGCCTTCAGTGGTATGTTGACAAATCTCAGACTTCAAGTTGTAATGTCACATATTGTGGATAAGATTAATTATCTGCAGAATTCCTTAGGGCAGCATTTCTTAGAACGTTGTCTTTGGTCCCCTCACTAGAACAACCAAATCTCAAACAAATTCCCTCATGAATCCAATGTGAAATGTGAGAAGCATGACTCTTGGAGAACGGGTTGCCTCTTAAACAATGGCATAAAGAATGATTCATATTATTAATCTCGTCAAAACCTTACCCAGATAAAAGAAAAAAAAATAATTGTGTCCATATTCCAAAAAGAAAAAAAAAAAGGACTTCAATAACTGGCTGACTAGAAACTAGAAAAAGACTGTTGACAAGGGAGGGTTCCCAGGTGGTTGACAGATGATTCTAGTTTATTTTCCATTGATATCCCTGCAGTGAACATGGAGTCATGAGGTTTTCGGAGTAGGACATACTAGCCTTTAAGTTCACCCAATTTTATCAAATTACTTCTGCTTATTGTGACTCAGTTATAGACTGAGTTTAGACTTTTCTATAGAGAACAGTATTACAGAGTTGAAAATCTTTACAAATTGGAAGATTTGTACTAGGACAATGAGACTCCATTAAGGCAGTTTTCCAAGGGAGGCTTTGCTTTACCCCTGTAATTTTAATTTTTGAATAAACGCCCCTCTTTTAACTTGACATATATCTCAATAGACTCAAGATCAACTTACCATCTCCAAATATTTTAGAACTTCTCATATTGTCTCTTACCCTTGCCCTGCTAAGAATAAAAGCATAGCTATCAGAACTGTTCTTTTACGGTGCAAAATCTATAAGTTTTTCCTTTTACATATGTGTAGGGTCAAAAGTGTGCACACCTGGTCACTAGTCCTTAAAGTTGGCAAGAAGTACAAACAGCTTGTTAGACAAACTATTGGTTACCAGGTTTCCTTCTGTATTATAAATGCTGGCTTTACACTGACTACACGACTTTTGGAATACTGGATTTTATTTTATTTCATTTTTAGACACTTTATTTTAGGTCTCTATTTTGTTATGATATGCTAGTAATTGTCTTGCTTTTAACCTCAGATAAATACAACCTCATTTCCTTCTTGACTGAGGGCTTCTTATCTTCAGCTTACAAGACATTTCCTATTTCTCATTCTCACATGAAAACATCTTCAGACAATTTATATGCCTCAACAATTAACCTTTGAAAGCACTTTTTCTTTCAAGAAATTTATCGCAAGCTGAATTACAAATATTTTAGGTGAACTCTTCATTCACCATCAATGGTGATTCATGTCAGCCTCCTAAAAGGCACATTCTTGTATGTTTTATATTGCCCAGCTATTTGGGGACAGCTATATCATGCATAAGGTAGAAGAGATGTCCAGACTCCACCAGGGAATGCACCAAGATTGGGATTTCAGTAAACTCATCAGTTGGGGTATCCTCTTCAGATGCTTCATTTTTCTATTGTGTAACAATCCTACTAAGGGTGAAATACTTATATAATAATAATAAGTATGAAAATTTGCATCACCCCAACCTCCTTAGATCAGAAGTAGCTTGCTCAGCACTTTCTGTGTACAAAAAGACTGAGAGTCTATGAAATACATAGAGCAATTTCTAGAACCACAATGACCTCAGTGTTCCAACTTTCTGATTCAGCTCCTGAATAATCGTAATCAATAAAGATCCAAGAGTTTAAAGAATCAGAGAGACATTGCCCTCATGCCTAAAAGCCCTACTCTAGTATAGTCAGTCACTGCATTTCCTTCGTTGTTATTCTATGTGACAGCCAGCTCTTTAAGCTAGAGCTAGATCAAATGCTTGTTTTTTTTTAGACTACCTTTCCTTAGGTTCAAAGCTACCTGTATAACAGTAAACTAGAGATCTTGTTTAAAATACAGATTGCCAGATCCTCTCAAATTGCTAGAACCAAAGTCACTTAGGGAGTTTGCACTGTAACCTGTTCTTGGAGTGATTTTTATGCACACCATAATGTTTAAAATAATTCTAGAAGTCTAGTACTGAATGCCAGAGACTGACATTTCCATTTTAGATAATTATATCACTTTAGCTTCCTCACTGAAAACAACCCATATGCTTGTGCCATAGTCTACTTCATGATTCTGACAAAGAAAATGTATGCCTCTTGAGAAGATTTTATCTTCACATATGAAGTAAATTTCCTAAGGTAGAATTGATTAAACAAGGAATGATAAAACAGAAGAAGAAGAAAAAAAGATAACAGTAAAAAAGTGATAATGATAAAAGAGAGAAAGAAAGAGAAATTACAGGGAGAGACAGGCTAACCTTTACCCACAAAGTTACTAGGTAAGAGTCATTTTTGAATAGAGGATGAGGATATGATTGGTAACAGAAGCCACTTAGGCAAACTGGAAATTAGATAAAATTTGCTAATTCTACATGTGGGATATTTGTAAGAGATCGTGTGTTACTTTGGGAGTAACTACATCAATTCTCCTCACCTGTACATATCACTTAAAGAAAACATGCAGCCCTCTTTAAAAGTTTTGATCCTTGGTTTAATATGCATTTAAAATGTGTCTAATACACTTACAGAAGGCCATTATTGCCATGGCAACTGTTCATTTTCCAATAAATAGTAATTATGATCCATCCATTATAAAATGCAATTTTATTTTGATCTAGAACAACTGAAACAATCTTTCTTCCGATATTTCTGATCATCCTATACTTAGAAAATATATAGTTATAATTCCTTTCCTATAGTTAAACATTACCAAATCACAAATGAACCACCATTTATGCAGAGTTCAAAAGAATGCCTCATATTATTTGACCTGATTACTCCCAAATAACCTCAATACGGTTTCTACACCAGGCCTGTCTCCTATTAAGAAAAAACGAGGCTGCCCTACTTTGGAGAAGTACAGGACATGAACCTTTATTTTAAACTATAAATAGATACATTGATTTTTGTCCCAATTTAAATCCAATCTATCACAACACTAGAACAGTGGTAGACAAATAAGATCAAATCAAATAAAACTTAGTCTGTGCTATATTTTTCCTCAATTTCAAGGATGTGTAGTTATCAAACCTAGGCTGGAACAAAAATACCACAAAGAGTCCAAGTGAGTGAAGATCCAAAGTTCTATTCGTTCTAAGTACATCAAGAATTACACAAAATCTCAGTTTATTGTTGAGAACTCTTGTATATATTTGAAGAAAAGGAGTCCTGGCTTACCAGTGATTCGTGTAAAAGAAAAAAAGTGCTAAGAATTTTAGCTTCTTTATTATATCCTAAGTCAATATGAATTTGAGTGTATATCTTCCTTCCAATAGGGGGTAAACAACTATGATTATTTTAGCTTGATTCTAGGGACAAAATATAAGACAAAAGATAAAAACAAGGGCTTATATAGTGCTGGTTATGTACCAGATACTGTTCTAAATACTTGATTCATGTCAACTCATTTGAGTTTTACATCACTCTATGAGAAACGCATTGTTTTTGTTTGTTTGTTTTCCATTTTGTCGATTAGGAAAACAGTTAGAGGGGTGCCTGGGTGGCTCAGTTTGTTAAGCGTCCAACTTTGGTTCAGGCCAGATCTCATGGTCCATAGGTTCAAGCCCCACGTTGAGCCCCACGTCGGGCTCTGTGCTAACTCGAGCCTGGAGCCTGGTTTCAATTCTGTGTTTCCCTCTCTCTCTGCCCCTCCCTTGCTTGCACTCTTCCTCTCGGTCACTGCCTCTCTCAAAAATAAATAAACATTTAAAAACAATTAAAAAAAAAAAAAGAAAAGAAAACAGAAAATGATGGAACCAGAATTTAAAACCTGTTTTTCTGACTTCAGAGTTTGTGCTCTTAGTCACTAGTCTATTTTACCTCTCAAAGGATTTTACCCCTCACTCCACAAAATTGTGAACTAATCATACCACAAATAATTGTTGAATTTCATTTGTCATAATTTCCCTGGAACACTGATTATTACATGATAATTTCTAAGATACATGATAAAAAGTCTAGAAACCATGCCAACTGGGTATTGGAGGAACTGAGAACACCCAGATTTTAAAAGAAAAAATACAAGGTAAAAATGTTTAAAGTTTTCACATGTTTGAAGGATGGAATGGCAGAAGAGAGATGATTAGATATACTCAAAATATAATATCACTAAAATAAATATTTTAATTTATTTCACATAAACTCAAAATTCCAACTGGACTGGTAAGTGGCAAATGAGCCTCTAAACGAGCTATCTGCTCAGACCCTAGAATTTGTTTTTAATTGAAACATCTATTAGAGCAATGGCAGAATAAGAAAAAAAAAAAAGCAAATTGATGAGTATCTTCAAAGAATTAAATTAGAATCAGAGTAAATGTTGAATGGTGAGATTGAATTTTAAAGGTTTACAATTCTTGTTTATCAAAGCTAATGGAAGAAGGATGAATTTGGAGTGAACAAAGAGACCTGACCGGAGAACTAATAGTAAGCTGAAACCCTCAAAGTATTTCAGATAGGTGGATTTTATGTAATTGAAAATTAAAGGTATTTTCCATTTCCTTTTGAATTCCCATTCTCTTATTGCCTTCTTACATAATGCCTCCAATGTTTATACTTTTTGTCTGCTGTTAGGAAATAGTTTTTAAGAATATAAAATGAGAAAACATAATATATTTGCACTTTCTAGTAGGTTCATTGAATGCCTGACAGAAGAAAATGATAAGCTCAAAATGTAGGTAATTATAGGATGTATTTCACTAAGTTATATGTTGTTTTTGAAAATGTAGTTTTTAAATTTATTTATAGAGGTCAAATGCTGCATTTAATAGAAGTTATAACAAACAAAAAAATCTTAAAATGTACATTAAATGATGCAATGCTGGTCACTAAAGTGAATTTATAGGTTAAATAGACCATCTGTTGAGACCAGAAGATGTGTTTGCAGTTTCTTTAGTTTATAAGCTGGACTTTGATTCCAGTACTTGTGAAAAGCTGAGGTTCAAATTATCAACCTTTCTATTAGACAATATTGTCCAATGTTTCACATTAGTAAAGGGAAAGTTAGCAAGAGAAACCTTAATAGCATTTTATGGTGTATTCTAATAATGAGCTAATCAGCATTTTACACAAATGTTGTTTAAATTAGGCATTAGGTTTTGTGCTTGAGAGACTTGAAGAATGCATTGTATTGAATAACATGAATAAAATCCTTGCTCAGCAACTCTTTTTAAATTCCAACAAGATCTCCTTTAGTGTGGGGACTTTCTGAAAATTATTAGTTCATTATGTCTTACATTTCACCTTTCCAAGGTGTTATCTTCAAGACACATAGTTAATAAGATAAAATAGTGCTGTTTTCTTTAACAAAGACCGCCTGAGAGAGCTTGATCAACTAGTAGCACAAATCAGTCACATTCAAAAGTTTGGTCTCCTGGAGAAGGGGACTTTCTTATTGTTTTGGAGTAGAATAATTCACTGCCTGCCTTCCTCCCTTCCTTCCTCCCTTCCTTCTTTCTTTTGTAAAAGACATGACTCATATTTTGAAAATTCAAACACAACAGCATATACCATAACCAATAAATGTCTCTTTTTAATTCCCTCAACCCCTAAGCAGCAAAGAGTTCTCCCCAGAGCTTGCCACTGAATACTTTCTTGAGTACCCTTCTTGTAATTTTTATTCATATGCATCCATCATCTAATTTAGGCTCTGGGTAAGTTAGTACATATCCTTTATATCAAATTCAGTAGTTATAAAAATATATACCATGAAAACTAGGTTTCCTTTCTACTCCTATTTCCTACCTATACAGGCCGCAGAGCAACTGGTTATTACAAGCACATTTGTATTATTAGTATTTGCTTTCTGCCAAATGATACCACATTTCACACGTCTCTGCACCATTTGCATTTAGCATATCTCAGGGATAGTTCCATATCAGTGATAAGATCCATCTGATTTGTTCTAAGAATGCAGGGCATTCTACTATATGGATGTTAACATAATTTATTCAAACATTCCCCTGTCAATGGACACTAAGATTGTTTCCAAACTTTTCCTATTGCAGACAAACACCACACTAAACATTATTATATATACATTATTTCACAGGTATATAAATTCCTAGAAGTACAATTGCTGAGTTGAAGTATGGTGCTTTTTTTTTTTTTTTTTTTTTTTTTTTTTTTTTTTTTTTTGAGAGAGAGAGAGAGAGAGCACGCAAGCAGGGGAGAGGAGGAAATGGGGAGAGACAGAATCTTAAGCAGGTTCCATGCTCAGTGCCAAATCCAATGTGGGGCTTAATCCCATGACCCTGGGATCATGACCTGAGCTAAGAGCTAGATGCTTGGGGTGCCTGGGTGACTTAGTTAAGTGTCTGACTTTGGCTCAGGTCATGGTTTCACCGTTTCTAAGTTCGAGCCCTGCTTCGGGCTGAATGCTGACCACTGGGAGCATGGAGCCTGCTTCAGATTCTGTGTCTCTCTCTCTGCCCTTCCCCCACTCGTTCTCTCCACCACCCCCCCAAAAGTAAACAAACATTAAAAAAAAAAGTTAGATACTCAACTGACTGAGCCACCCAGGCACCTCAATTTAACTGTCATTTATTTTTAATTATAAGCAAGGTTGCCTAACTTTTGACATGCTTAAGATCCATTTTTAAAGTCCCAAAAGTATTTGCTCTAAATTGAAGAGTATGTGATATTGTTATAAGAAGCCCTAACTTTTTATTTGTTCGAATTTACTTGTCATGACTTTGGCTCCTCAGATATTATTATGATTTGAATAATTACATGAAGATATACATATATAACTTTATATCATTTCATATATTGGATTATATCATACAAAATATCCTTGGGGGTAGTCTTTACAATTTAATCTTTTTTTTTTCCTTTTAGATTTGCATTTATTCTCTTTCCACAATAAATTTCATCTACAACACCTTCTCCACCTCTCACCAGGTCACACGAGTGAACAGCTTATATTTATCCTATATTTTCTTTTCTTCTTTTTTTTAATGGAAATAATAAATATACTTTGTTCTAATTCAAGTTTTATTTCAATTCCAGTTAGTTAACACGGGGTATAATATTAGTTGAAGGAGTGGAATTTAGTGACTATTCATCACTTACATACAACACCCAGTACTCATCACAAGTGACCTCCTTAATACCCAGTACCCATTTAACCCAGCCCCCAACTGACTTCTCCAGGAACCCTCAGTTTGCTCTCTATGGTTAAAAGTCCGTTTTATGGTTTGCTCGTTGTTTTTTCCTCCTATGTTCATCTATTTTCTCTCTTAAATTCCACATATGAAGGAAATCATATGGTATTAATCCTTCTCTGACTTATTTTGCTTATTGTAACACACTCTAGTTTTATCCACGATGTTGCAAACAGCAAGATTTCATTCTTTTTATGGCTTAGTAACATTCCAGAGTGTGTGTATCACATCTTCTTATCCATTCATTAGTTGATGGACATTTGGGTGCTTTCCATAATTTGGTTATTATTGATAATGCTGCTATAAACAATGGGGTACATGTATCCCTTCAAATAAGTATTTTTGTATCATTTGTGTAAATACCTAGCAGTGCAATTGCTTGATCATAGGGTAGTTCTATTTTTAAATTTTTGAGGAACCTCCATACTATTTTCCACTGTAACTGCACCAATTTGCATTCTCACCAAGAGTGTAAGAGGGTTCCCCTGTCTCCACATCCTCACTAACACCTTTGTTTCCTGTGTTACTGATTTTAGCCATTCTGACAGGTGTGAGGTGATATTTCATTGTAGTTTTGATTTGGTCCTGATGATGAGTGATGTTGACTTTTCTTTTCATGTGTCTGTTAGCCATCTATATGTCTTCTTTGAAAAAATGTCTGTTCATGCCTTCTGCCCATTTCCTAACTGGATTATTTGTTTTTTGAGGTGTTGATTTTGATAAGTTCTTTATAGATTTTGGATATGAATCCTTTATCAGATATGTAATTTGCAAATATATTCTCCCATTCCAAAGATTGCCTCAGTTTTGTTGATTGTTTGCTTTGCTATGCAGAGCTTTTTATATTGATGAGGTCCTATTAGTTAATTTTTGCTTTTGTTTCCCTTGCATCTGGCAATGTGTCTACTAACAAGTTGCTATAGCCAAGGTCAAGAGGTTGCTGCCTGTGTTCTCTCTAGGATTTTGACGATTTCCTGTCTCACATTTAGATCTTTCATCCATTTTGAATTTATTTTTGTGTATGGTGTAAGAAAATATTCCAGTTTCCTTCTTTTACGTGTTGTGTCCAATTTTCCTGATACCATTTGTTTAAGAGATTATCTTTTTTCCACTGGATATTCTTTCCTGCTTTGTTGGAGATTATTTGACCATATAGTTGTGGGTTCATTTCTGGGTTTTCTATTATGTTGCATTGTTATATATGTCTGTTTTTGTGCCAGTACCGTACTGTCTTGATCACTACAGTTTTGCTACACAACTTGAAGTCTGGAATTGGGATGCCCCCAGCTTTGCTTTGTTTTTTCAAGATTGCTTTGACTGTCCGGGGTCTTTTGTGGTTCCATACAAATTTTAGGATTGTTTGTTCTAGCTCTGTGGAGAATGCTGGTGTTATTTTGATAAGGATTGCATTTAATCTGTGGATTGCTTAGCGTAATATAGACATTTTAACAATATTTGTTCTTCTAATCCCTGATCGTGGAATGTCTTTCCTTCTTTGTATCATCTTCGGTTTCTTTCATCAGTGTTTTATAATTTTCGGAATACAGGCCTTTCACCTATTTGGTTAGGTTTATTCCTAGGTTTTTTATGAAACTCCATTATTGGTGTATAGAAGTGCAACAGATTTCTGTATATTGATTTTGTGTCCTGTGACTTTACTGAATTAATGTATTAGATCTAGCAATATTTTGGTGGAATCTTTCAGGTTTTCTACATAGAGTGTCATGTCATGTGCAAATAATGAAAGTTTGACTTCTTCCTTGCTGACTTTCCTGTCTTGTTCCTGACCATAGAGGAAAAGCTCTCTGTTTTTTCCCATTAAGGATTATATTAGCTGGGGGTCTTTTGTATATGGTCTGTATAATGTTGATATATGTTCACTCTATCCCTACTTTGTTGAGGATTTTTATAAAGTATTTTGTCAAATGCTTTTTCTGCATCTATTGAGAGGATCATATGGGTCTTATCCTTTCTTTTATTAATGTGGTGTATCATGTTGATTGATTTGAGAATATTGAACCACCCTGCAGCCAAGGAATAAATCCCACTTGATCATGATGAATGATTCTTTTAATGTACTGTTGGATTCAATTTGCTAGTATTTTCTTGAGAATTTTTGCATCCATGTTCATCAGATTTATTGGCCTGTAATTCTCTTTTTTAGTGAGATCTTTGGTTTTGGAATCAAAGTAATGCTGGCCTCATAGACTGAATTTGGAAGTTTTCCTTCCATTTCTATTTTTTTTAATAGTTGAAGAATAGGTACTAACTCTCCCTTAAATGTTTGCTAGAATCCCCCGGGAAGCCATCTGGCCCTAGCCTTTTGTTTGTTGGGAGATTTTTCATTTCTAATTCAATTTCTTTGCTGGTTATCAGTCTGTTCAAGTTTTCTGTTTCTTCCTGTTTCAGTTTTGGTAGTTTGTATGTTTCTAGGAATTTATCCATTTCTTTGAAATTGCCCAATTTGTTGGCATAAAATTTTTCATAATATTCTCTTACAATTGTATTACTGGGGTGTTGGTGGGGATCTCTCCTCACTCATTTGTGATTTTATTCATTTGGGTTTTCTCACTTTTTGATAAGTCTGGCTACAGGATTATCCATTTTATTAATTCTTTCAAAGAAACAGCTTCTGGTTTCATTGATCTGTCCTACTGTTGTTTTTTTATTGTTGTTTTCTATATCATTTGTTCCTGTTCTAATCTTCATTATTTCTCTTCTTCTGCTGGATTTAGGCTTCATATGTTGTTCTTTTTCTAGTGCCTTTAGTTGTAAAGTTAGGTTGCATATTTGAGATTGTTTTTGCTTCTTCAGGTAGGCCCTGTATTGCTATATACTTCTCTCATATGATTGCCTTTGCTGCATTTGAAGGTTTTGAAATATCCTGTTTTAATTATCATTTGTTTCCATGTATTCTTTTATTTTTTCTTATTTTTTTTTTTTAAATTTTTTTTTTCAACGTTTATTTATTTTTGGGACAGAGAGAGACACAGCATGAACGGGGGAAGGGCAGAGAGAGAGGGAGACACAGAATTGGAAACAGGCTCCAGGCTCTGAGCCATCAGCCCAGAGCCCGACGCGGGGCTCGAACTCACGGACCGCGAGATCGTGACCTGGCCGAAGTCGGACGCTTAACCGACTGCGCCACCCAGGCGCCCCTTTTATTTTTTCTTTAATTTTCTGGTTGACCTATAGATTCTTTAGTAGGATGTTCTTTAACCTCTGTGTATCTATGGTCTTTCCAAATTTTTTTTCTTGTGGTTGACTTACAGTTTCATAGCTCTGTGGTCTGAAAATATGTATGTTATTATCTTGATCTTTTTGTACTTGATGAGGCATGATTTGTGACCCAGTATGTGATCTCTTCTGGAGAATGTCCCATTGGCACTTGAAAAGAATGAGTATTCTGCTGCTTTAGGATGAAACATTCTGAATGTACCTCTTAAGTCCATCTGGTCCAGTGTGCCAATCAAAGCCATTGTTTCCTTGTTGATTTTCTACTTAGATGATCTGTCCATCACCATACATGGATGTTCAAGTCCCCTACTATTATTGTATTATTATCAATGAGTTCCTTTATGTTTGCGATTAATTGTTTTATATATTTGGATGCATCCAAGTTGGAGGAATAAATAATTACGATTGTTAGATCTTCCTGGTGGACAAACCCCTTTATTCTGATATATACACTTCTTCACCTCTTGTTATAGTCTTTGGTTTAAAATCTAGTTTGTTTGATATAAGTATGGCTACCCTAGCTCTCTTTCAACATCCATTAGCATGATAAATCGTTCTCCATCCTTTCATTTTCATTCTGCAGTTATCTTTAGATCTAAATGAGTCTCTTGTAAGCAGCATATGGATGGGTCTTGTTTTTTAAATCCATTATGACACCCTATTTCTTTTGATTGGAGAATTTAGTCCATTTACATTCAGGGTGATTATTGATAGATATAAATTTAATGCCATTGTATTACCTGTAAAGTCACTATTTCTGGAGACTTCCTCTGTTCCTTTCTAGTCTTTGTCACTTTTGGGTTTTTTTCCCCCCACTCAAAGAGTCTCTTTTAATATTTTTTGCAAGGCTGATATAATGGTTTGCATGGCGCCTTAAGTTTTTGTTTGTCTGGGAAACTCTTCATCTCTCTTTCTATTCCGAATGACAGCCTTGTTGAATAGAATATTCTTGGCTGCATATTTTTCCCATTCAGCACATTGAATATATTATAACACTCCCTTCTGGTCTGCCAAGTTCCTGTGGATGGATATGCTGCTAACCTTATTTGTCTTCCCTTTTAAGTTAGGTATTTCTTTTCTCTTTCTGCTTTTAGGATTTTTTTTATCTCTGTATTTTGCAAATTTAACTACAAATATGTCTTAGTGTTAGCTTGCTTTTGTTGATTTTGATGGGAGTTCTCTGTGGCTCCTGGATTTGGGTTCTGTTTCTTTCTCCAGATTAGGGAAATTTTCAGTTATAATTTCCTCAAATAAACCTTCTGTCCCTTTTCTCCTCCCTTTTTCTCCTGGAACTCTAATGCTACAAATGTTATTACACTTTATGAAGTTGCTAAGTTCTCAAAGTCTTAATCGTTATCCAATATTTTTCATTCCCTTTTATTTTCAGCTTCATTATCTTTGATAATTTTATCTTCTATATCATTTATTTGTTCCTCTGTTTCTTCCATTCTTGTGGTTAGAAACTAACCTCTAGTTAGTTTCACAACTTGGTTACAGCATTTTTTATTTTGGCCTGACTACTTTTTTAGGTCTTTTATCTTTAAGGTAAGGGACTCCCTGGTGTCTTCTATGCTTTTCTCAAGCCCAGCTAGTATCCTTATGATTCTTGCTTTAAATTATGGACTAAGCATATTATTTATATCTGTTTTGACTAGATGCCTGTCCATTACCTTTTCTTGCTCTTTCTTTTGGGAGGAATTCCTCCAGCTTGTCATCTGGTCTAGGTCTCTGTCTTCTTCTGTGTGTTAGGAAAGCCTGTTAGGTTTCCTGCTCCTGAGAGCAATGGCTTTATAAATAAGAGGTCACATACTGTAGAGGGTCTGACACTTCAGGAAGTGTTTCTGGTGTGTGCTATATGCACTCTGCTGTTCTGTTTTGGCTGCTCTCTCTCTCAGGTCAGTCCTCTACAGAGTTTCTCCTTGCCTGCAGTGGGAAGTGTTTGGAACTTGCCAGAGTGAGGTGAGCTTTAACCAAATGTGCTTTAATCTGCTTATTAAAAGAGACTTAATGCTATTTCCCCTAGAGCTGAAACTCTGCTGCACTCTATGGTCAGTATACATGGTGCATGCAGGGGCGGGAGTGTTGTGTTGATCTTCTGGGGGAGGGGCCCACTGCTCTGGTTCTCAGGCACACTTGCCCTAGAAAAGCAGCACTTTCCACAACGTTGTGCATTTTTCTCTGTCAGTCCTCAGATAGATTTCTTGAGTATTCAGAATGATTTTATTTTTATCTAGCTGTGTTCAAGTGGCAAGGCAAGCCTAGGGTCCTTCTACTACTGCACCACCTAGCCTCTCTGTATCTTATATTTTCTAAGATATTTTTCTGAGATATTTTTAAAGATATTCTAAGATATATTCTAAGATATATTTTCTTTCCTGTCTCTCTACCCCCTCTTGCATATATACATGTGTGTGTGTATATATATATATATATATATATATATATATATACATATATATATGAAATTAAAAATAATATATACTCCATTGTTTTACAATGTTTTCTTAAGAAGAAATTTTTTAATCAATTGAATGAGCAATTAGGATATTTTCCATCAGTGTCAGTATGTTTCCAATTATTCTACTTTGTTCTATATCCATTATTCATTTGGCTTTAATTGGACATACCATTTTTTCAGTGCTTACCTTGTAACTAACAATTTGTTTATTTTGACTATAAAAAAATGAGCTATCTCTCACTTATTTTACCGTCTCCTCTCCAAAACCTTGTAAGCTGTATCATTTTTTTCACTAAAGACTCCGTATATTTATGAGTATTCTGAAATCACATACTCATTGTAATTCTTGCTCTACACTTAAAGGATTCAATCATTGTCCCGTTTTTTTTTTGGTGTAGTTTCTTTCTCCATCACTCAGTTGGCTGAAATTTATTACATAGGACTTTCTTAACAGCTCATGGGAAATGTCTCTTTGCATTTTTGAATGTTCACAAACTTTTTTTCGTTGCTTGAGTACCTGAATAAATGTTTGGCTGTGTGTAAAATAATCAGATCAAACTTTCAGAAAATTGTAATTAATCTTCAAAATTCTAAAACTAAATGCCATTAGGAAGAAATTTGAGCATAACATAATTTTTGTCCCCTCAAACGACTAGAGAATTTTCCCCAGATGCGCAAAAGAGTTCTCTATATTATTATTATTATTATTATTATTATTTTATTTTAGTTCTGGGACTAGATCTAAAAATAATCTAGATCTAAAAATAGATCTAAAATAATGTATTCATTACATTAGATCTAAAAATAATGTATTCATATTTCATTCCTTCAGTTCTCTTTTGCAGGATTTCGTTTTGTTTCTTTGAAAGAGGTTCTAAGGCCATTGTTGCATTGCCAACTGGCAATAATCCTTCCTAATTCATTCTGAAGTTTCAGGTAATACAGGGCTTTGTGTGTGAATGAATTCTTTCAGCCTTTACTTTTCCTCTGCCATCAGAGATTGGCAGTTGCATGTTGCTTACAGTGCAGAGGTTGTGTGTTTGCCACACCAAGGGTGATTCAATGTGATTTATCACTAGTCTATTCTGCTAGGCTTCTTGTTGTCAAATCAGTTACAGAAAATTCCCAAAGCTAGCCTGTGCAGTCAGCTTCCTGATGTTCCAGATAAAGGATTGTTATCTTTCCTGCTTAAGACTTGTAACAAACCTTAAAGAACTGTGCTTTGCTAGTTTTAGCTGAAATCACCCACCTATAAAGGTATCTTCACAGACCCTGTTTGAACCTCCAGACATTTCTCACCTATTCCTCATTTGTTTTGGTTCATTGATATAGATAGTCTTTGTTTTACACGTATTTGTATATATTTTTTTCTTGTTGCTAGTTTTTGACTGTGAGATGAAGGGGACACATTCCATCTTTATTCAATTTACAATAAAAAATAAAACAATGAAAAGGTTTTTTATAGTTAATAAAAATGCTGTTAGTCATGCTGTTAGTTAATAAAAATATTAGAAAAGAAAAAAGAAAATATTTTTGTAACATAAATAGAAAAATGATTGTATTCTTTCTGTTGTTTAATGGGTTATATTTGATTTACAATGGGGATATAGTTCCAAAATAATTTATTTTTTAAAATAGAAGTGTTTTTCTTTAAATACGACTTATTTTCAGATTATGTTTAAATAATCAGCTTATATTATGTTATGTAAATTTTAATATTGGTATACTTTATGTAAGAAGCTGAAATATTTAAATTTTTAGTGTATATATAAATATATGTGTGTATACACACACACACAAACTTATATATACATATATATAATATGTGTGTTTCCTTTGTATACAGTCTTGCAAATCTGGTTTCCTAAACAAAGAAACAGGTACTTGCTTTTAAAAACTAGAAATATATTTCTTAAAAAAAAAGTGCTTGTTAGTTTTCAAGAATACTGAATAATTATTTTATTTAAAATTATACCTTACTTGAAAAAAAACAAATAGCAGGATTCCCCAACATAAGTTTACTGAAATTGTGACAATTTTCCAATCTTCTCAAAGTGTTTTCTATTCTTTTTCCTGTTTTGTATAGCGATTTAGGGATTCTTTAATTATGGGAGAAGGAGCTGGGAAGTTCCCTGGACATTGAGTGAATCTGGTCGTGGACAGGCATGGTATGTGTGTGTGTGTGTGTGTGTGTGTGTGTGTGTGTGTGAGTGTGTGTGTGTATTATGTATGTATGTGTGTGCGTGTGTGTACGTGTGTATATATATATATATATATATATGTATATATATACACACATATATATATATTAAGTGATGAGTTTACACTATTCTCTTGTTATTTTTTTCTCTTTGCTTATATATAAAGCCTGTCTTATTCACACTGATCCTATTACAAAATACATAACCAACTGAGCTAGAGAATTAGTATCAATTTGAGATTTATTCTCAAAATTTATACCTGGTATCTTTTAAAAAAGCAAATAAATTCATAGACACTATTTTGAGAGTCTGTATTATAATTAAATATTTTATGAAATGTCTTTCCATTGCAAAACAGAAATGTTGTCTTCATACATATACACAACAAAATACTATTAAAATCAAGACACACACTTACAAATAAAGGTTTTCCAGTGCTTCTCTTAGTTAATAACTAGACTTCAGTTAAGAGAAATCACTAAGTGTCATTTTTTTTACTCAATTTTCTACTTGTTGATGCCTTATTTGCTAGTTTTCTTAATTTATTATTAAATACTGTCTGTTGTTTAATTGTAGCTCTTTTCAACTCTTTTACGGTATAAAAATTGTGAACTACTATACAAAACCAGCATTTAGGTTTTATATGTTTTAGATAAATAACTAAAAATAAATTGTAGAAAATAGCTCATCAGTATGAAATGGCATTCATATTTACAAAGATAAAACAATGAGTAATTATACAATTTATAATCTATAAAATTATAGGGGGTAACTTTTGAGTATTCAGGCATGCTAGACACTTTGCTAAAAGTTTTATGTGGATTGCTTCATTTAATTCTCACATTTGTGTGCTAACTATATCTGTTATGATTATTATGGCCATTTTACAGATGGTGTAGTTGAGGCTGAGATATATTTGCTCAATGTCACATGACCAGTAACAGTTGAAGTGATATTCAAAATGAGATAATCTTGGGGCGCCTGGGTGGCGCAGTCGGTTAAGTGTCCGACTTCAGCCAGGTCACGATCTTGCGGTCCGTGAGTTCGAGCTCCGCGTCGGGCTCTGGACTGATGGCTCAGAGCCTGGAGCCTGTTTCCGATTCTGTGTCTCCCTCTCTCTCTGCCCCTCCCCCGTTAATGCTCTGTCTCTCTCTGTCCCAAAAATAAATAAACGTTGAAAAAAAAAATTTAAAAAAAAACAAAATGAGATAATCTTGATCTAGAGTATGTAATGTTCCCAGCTGTTGGACCACACTATTTTATTTAAACAGTGAGCTCCAATGTGCAATCCATATATACCTAGAGCTATCTCTTCACACCAAGGAAAAGAAGAAGAAAAAATGTATTAAATTGTTTCAAGTCACAGAGTCAGTGTTAGTCATATTTGCACAGTATTACTTCAAAGTGCATCCATGTACTTAATCACTACACTACAAAATTATTTATCATTGATGATCCCAAAAAAGATCATTCTGTTAATAGTCTGGCCCAGATAAATTCCCCCCCAAATACTAACTCATGTAGAAATCTAACCTGTTTGTATTTAATAGCATTATCTTTAAATTAAATTGCGGGGACATTTTTTAGTTTAGTTTCAGATTTTTTAAACCCTTAATTTTTCTCTTTTGCATATTCCAAAGTTTACCATGGCTATGTCACACAAATAACTACACCAGAAATTCAAACTTAATAAATACTAACACATATTAATATACATAATATATATAATATTAGTTTATATTAATATATGGGTTAATCCTTTCAAGTTAACTAATCCACCCACCATACATTTTGTGACATCTGTTTCTGACACACCATTACTTCCTACCTTATATTTTGCCTTGACCAATTCTTTAATGTATCTCACTCCCATTGTCTTTTTTCATTTACTCCTTTACCTTCCTTATTCATTCATTTTAAGGATTTTGTTCTGCTCATATATTTTGTCTGTCAATTTACAAATTATTTTAATTTCTCTTATGCAGACTATATATTATTATCTCCCATTTGCTCTGTCCTTGCAGTGTCAGTGTCTGACCTCGGAAGGTTAGGTATTCAGACTCTGCCACAAGAATGACTTATTAATGGCTCCTTCCAATCTCATTCCAAATTTTTCTCTGAGTATACAATGTAACTCAATTTACCCAGTATCACACAGATTAAAAGTATCAAGATTAGTCTTTAAACCATATTCTGACTATAAGCCCTGCACTTGAATACACAAGAGATTCAAAGCGAATTCACATGAGGTTATAGCCACAAATACTCATACATGTCAGTAACAGAGAGAAAGAAGGTATAGACCTTATGGCTTCTATCATGGGTTCTTGCCAGTATTTGGTTAAAATGTTGTTATCTATTTTAGAGTATATTGTAAAAAATGAATATTTCATTTATCCTCTTGACATGCAGAAACAAAATAAACCTTTCTTTTTTATTCCTAAGTAAAAGAAAAATACATAGATGTGTATCCATTATGATAACACCTGAGTTTTAATTTATACTCTTGAATTTTTAAACTAATATGCAGTTGACCCTTGAACAACACAGTTGTTATGGGTGCCAAACCCCTGGACAGTTGAAAATTCATGTTTAACTTTTGACACCCCAAAAACTTAACTACTAATAGCCTACTGTTGACTGAAAGCCTTAATGACAACATAAACAGTCAACTGACACAAAGTTCGTATGTTATATGCATTATATGCTGCATTCTTACAATAAAGCTAGAGAAACATTATTTAATAGATGATAAGGAAGAGAAAATACATTTAGAGCACCATATGTACCATATTGAAAAATATCCATGTATAAATGGACCCACACACTTCAAATCTGTGTTGTTCAAGGGTTAACTATGTGTGGGGGTGTTCATATCTCTTTCATCAGGATAAAATCCTGTCATGATAACATTTTCTTTCAAGAATTCTAACTTACTGTGATATGAACCTCTAAAAACATTATTATTTTGACAAATAAAATTAAGACTTTTATAGGTGCTCAAGAACATTCTGTTTTGACATAAACCTTATTTTTAAGAGGGAAGCCATCTAGTGGTATCTAAATAGAATTCGATGGAAAACTGCAGATATTTGATACTGCCTGTTCCAAAAATTATCTAATACACATATTTTTTTTAAATGTTTGTTTATTTATTTTTGAGAGCAGAGGGAAAGGGCACACAGAGAGGGAGACAGAAAATCCCAAGAAGGCTCCATATGATCAGTGAAGAGCCTGACACAGGGCTCAAACTCACAAACCATGAGATCATGACCTGAACCAAACCAAGAGTCAGATATTTAACTGACTGAACCACCCAGGCACCCCTAATACACATATTTTTTAATTTTTTTTTTTGAGAGAGAGAGAGACAGAGCGTGGCATGCATGCTCAAGCAGGGAAGGGGCAGAGGGAGAGGGAGAGAGAGGATCTTAAGCACTCCATGCCCAGCACAGAGCCCAACACGGGGCTCAGTCTCACAACTGTGAGAGCGTGATCGAAGCCAAAATCAAGAGTTTCTCGCTTAACCTACTGAGCCACCCAGGTGCTCCACATATTTTACATTCTTAGTTCTGAGAGTCAACATCAAGTCTATTGTTAAATTTGCTTTCTCATTATAGTCTCTCCTCATTTGAAGGAATTAAACTTAAAAAAAATTACAACCAGAAAAGGAGCTAGTGGTTTAGAAGGGAAATATTCTCTATATTTAATGCCTAAATTATTTCAGCACAGTTGGGACACAATTAAAGAGAAGGATACTGATGCATATAGGGAATATAATGCTGCTAATTGCAAGACTTACACTTGGCTTTTCTGATTTCCTAATTATTGATACTTTTTGCTTATGTGATATGAATTGGCTGTTTATAGAGAGAAACTTACAAACCTAGACTATTTTAATTTAAATTAATTAAAGTTAAATAAAATAAAAAATTCAGTCACAGGAGTCACATTTCAATGGTTCAATAGTCACAAGTTACTATTAGCTACTGATGGACAGTGCAGACAGAAAATATTGCAATTACCACACAAAGTTCTACTGGACAAGCTTAAAAAGAACATGCAAAAACCTTTTGATTTTTACTATTTAATTTAGTCAAAGACCGATTTTAAAATGAACATGAAAACATGGGCCTTACCTCTTTGCCTCCTAGAGTATACTTACAATTTTATTTTGCTCTTCTGTTTGGAATTCTGTACGCTTTTGTACAAAACTACCATTTCATTAAATGTATATAAGCATCATGGTAAATAAATGTAGATTGACGTGAGTGAATTTGAAGCAATGTTAACTCACGATGTTTTACATAATTTGCTTTCTAAGCCAGGTAAGGTTTTTGTTTGTTTTTTCTCTCACATTTGGTACAAGAATTATTTTCAGGAAGAGCTCAGTCAAAGCATTATATTTGAACCCATCCCCCACCCCCAAAATAAAACCCAAAAAACAAAAAACAACTTTGACCAAAATCTGAAGTGGTGACATTCAGGCTTCCTTCCAAGTATGAAAATTGTTTGGAGAGCATTTTTTTAGTTATAAAAAAAGTAGCTTACTATTAATTTTTTATACTCAATAAATATTTTATTTTTGAAAGAATCAAATTTTATTATTTATAAAATAGAGTATGTCTGATTAAGTTGAAGAGAAAATCCTTAAGAAACCCCAAGTAGAGATACTAGACATGTTTGCAAGTGTTAAATGGACAACCCTAGATACGTGGGTGAATTCTAACACTTTCTGGGACTTACATTGCCTTTGCATTGAAGTCTAAATACCTCAGTGCTCCTCAGTCCAGTAAGTGTCTGGATTCTTCTTTGTCCAACTTTTCCACTGTTGTACCCACACAGCCCTATAAATATACTCACTATGCATTTTTATTATATTTCCTTCCAAACACACTCTTTTCTTACCTTGTCAATTATCTAGGTCCTACCTAAAGTTGTTTATGTTTTTCTAGTCCACCTGTGCCACAGTGATATTTCCCTCTCTGTAATTATTACAACACACAGTTGTTTTTAAAAATCGTATCTTTCCTCCCATCACAAGCTATAATTATAATTTGTTTCTAAGTCATTTTTTATCCAACTCCTGAGATCAGAAATACTGTATAAAAATGCTTATGAGGGGCACCTGGGTGGCGCAGTCGGTTGAGCGTCCGACTTCAGCCAGGTCACG
This sequence comes from Leopardus geoffroyi, assembly GCF_018350155.1. Taxonomy (NCBI): domain Eukaryota; kingdom Metazoa; phylum Chordata; class Mammalia; order Carnivora; family Felidae; genus Leopardus; species Leopardus geoffroyi. The sequence goes on from NC_059327.1 coordinate 129,777,205, forward strand.
ATCTCGCGGTCCGTGAGTTCGAGCCCCGCGTCGGGCTCTGGGCTGATGGCTCAGAGCCTGGAGCCTGTTTCCGATTCTGTGTCTCCCTCTCTCTCTGCCCCTCCCCCGTTCATGCTCTGTCTCTCTCTGTCCCAAAAATAAATAAACGTTGAAAAAAAAAATTAAAAAAAAAATGCTTATGAGTTTACTAATGTGATGGTTTACTAAGCACAATGTGCTTTTCAGACACATTTTCAAAATTTATGTGATTTTCTAAACAAATATTATTTCCCTAGAAAACAGTAGGAACTCCTTATCAATTGGTTACTCTTTGATATGCTTTTGCTATTTCTTGCATTTTGTTTCTTTTTTTCCTCTAACTTTGTTTCATTTTCTTAATAAGACTAATATTATTTGAAGTAGGAAGCCTACTCTGGATTTCTTTTAATTTTTCGATATTTTTTGAATATAGGATAAACTGAATAAAAGAGAAATTATTTTCAAGATTAAATCTGTAACATATCTGCTAAAATCTCACAAACCAGGAGCCATCCAAACACAAGAAAACAAGAGATAGTTGTGATTTCTGAGGGTAACGTAGCCTAAATTATATCTCTACTTTTCCTAGGTACACTCAAAGGTAGTACTATCTGCTATAAGCTGCTAGCCACATGTAGCTATTTGTTTTTATATTGATTAAAATTAAATAAAACTTAAAAATTAATTCCCCAATCACACTAGATAACCTTTCACATTCTCAATAATCACCAATGTCTACTGACTACCACAGCACAACATAGAATATTTCCATCATCATAGAAAGTTCTATTGGATAGCATGCTCAAGGAATGTGTTTTGCAATTCAAAGTGGTTTCCTCAATAAGGTCAGCCTTCTTAGAAACTGAAAATTAGCAATCTGGCTTTCAAGCTGAATTTAAAATGTACTCCCTACATTTGATAGCACTATAAATATTATGATAAGAGAGTTGTTTGATGTTATTAAGCAAAAATATCTGCTAGCTACTCTTGGACATCAAAAGGTGCAATAAAAGTATATAAGCTTCTAAAAAAGTATTGATTTTTATTCTTTACTTATTGAAAAAAAATTTTACCTCAGTTAAAGCTCTTTTGACTATAAGTAATAGAAAATGAACTTAAGCAGTTTAAGTAAAAGGGAAACATTTTTTAAGGGGAGTATTTTAATAATTCTGGGAGGTTTTCAGAATTCAGGGATGGTAATTCATGGCTATTGAACTCCAGAGGAACAAGATCCACATATTTGGACCAAAGTGTTATTATGCTCTCAGCCTTTCCTTCAGTCTGTAGTGACACCCTCTCCACTCTGTGCTCCTTCATGCATGTGCTGCCTTATTTCTGGAACCTTGTAGGGCAGTATTCTGTGCTCCACCACTTACCAGATCTAAACAACCAGCGCACAGAAACTGCTATGTTTTCTCTCCCCCACATTTTATCTCACTTCATTTTTAATATGTGAGTGTGTAACTGAGCTAATATAGAATTAATATATTTTGTCCTGCTTTTCTTCATAACAACTTTATTGTGTGTGTTTTCTTCATAGTACACACATTTGGAGACATCATATTTAATGTATCCAGAAAGTTAAAGTATAATAATCTATTTGAAATTTATTTGACAATTCCCTGATTGGACAATGTTTTGTTAACAAACATATGTTTAGGGGAGCCTGGATGGCTCACTGTTAAGCTTCCAACTTCGGCTCAGGTCATATCATGATCTTGCAAGTTGTGGGTTCAAGCCCCGGGTCAGGCTCTGTGCCAACAGCTGAGAGTCTGGAACTTGCTTTGGATTCTGTGTCTCCCTCTCTCTCTGCCCCTCCCCTGCTCATGCTCTGTCTCTGTCTCTCAAAAATAAATAAACATTAAAAAAAGTATGTTTGTTCCAAATTTTCTGTTATAAATAATGTGTATCTCTGAGCATGTACTTACCACACTGGTCATCTCTATATATACAATGGTTGGCGGTGAACTTGAATATTTGACTATATGACTTGGACTAAGGACTGACTATATGACTATATGACTAAGGACTATATGACTTGGTCATCTCTATATATACAATGGTTTGTGGTGAACTTGAATATTTTTTTTTTTAATTTTTTTTTTCAACGTTTATTTATTTTTGGGACAGAGAGAGACAGAGCATGAACGGGGGAGGGGCAGAGAGAGAGGGAGACACAGAATCGGAAACAGGCTCCAGGCTCTGAGCCATCAGCCCAGAGCCTGACGCGGGGCTCGAACTCACGGACCGCGAGATCGTGACCTGGCTGAAGTCGGACGCTTAACCGACTGCGCCACCCAGGCGCCCCTTGAATATTTTTTTAAACTTAATTTTAAGTTTATGACTAAAATACCTGTTAAAAAGACATAATTACTTTAGACACCAGTTTAAACTACATATATTTGACCTAATAGGACATTATGATAATAAGGAAAAGATACAGTTATCATAACTTTATTATCTGATAACTATATTATTGAGTTTATTTTGCAATTTATGCCTAGGGATTTTTCATTTTGCTGATACTCCTCAAATATCAACTGTATTCAGAAAATGCATATATCCTTTCATTGGAGTTTTTGATATTATAAATATGTTTAGTAAACATGTGGTTTGATCAGTACTGTCTATTTGTTGTAGGAATGGAGATAGAGATTCCAAATTATAGACAATGAGCAGCCAAACAATGGACTTGAACTTCAATACTTAGACCATTTTCAACAACAACAAATTCATAAACATTTACCTAAAGAAATGTTGCTAAAATAGCAGAAGCTTGCTTCTTATATATAATGACAATGCATTGACTTCATGTTATGATTACTGAGATGTTGGGAGAAATCACCTGTATTATGATGGAAAAGTATTTTTAAAATAGAAATAAGAACTGTTGTTAAAGTGATTACTAAAATATTGACATTGATTTGGCAGATTACATAAGATGCCATGTAAAATAAAATGTCATGCCATATATTTATGTATTTATATATTTTTATCTCACAGAATTTTTTTTAACATTCTAAGTTATCATGGGAGTAGCTTAAATCCTTAGAGATGTGAATTTACTTACATAAATTCCTATATCTGCCTTGAATATGAGTCCATTTTCAGCCACACTCAATTTCTCCTACACACTTTATATAAAAGATTGACCCAAGACTGAGGACCTGTTAAAGCAAGAGAAGTTCATCCATAGTGTAAATTCATCCCAATGTACTACCTCTTCAACAAATGGAATCAGGTGACAAACACTTTCAGTGAATATAACTATCAAAATAAACCAAGAACAGCCTTTTGGCTCCCACTCTAGGATGACAAGTTTGAAAAATAATGCATGGTTAATATTTTTTAAGTTTATTTATTTATTTTTAGAGAGAGAGAGAGAGAGTGCGCACACACTAGTGGAATTGGGGTGGGGAGGAGCGGAGAGGGAGAGAGAATTCCAAGCAGGCTTTGTGCACAGTCCACTGAGCCCGATGCAGGCCTCGAACTCATGAACTCTGAGATCATGACCTGAGCTGAAGTTGAGTCAGAATCTTAACTGACTGAGTCACCCAGGCACCTCTGCATGGTCAGTATTAATTTTACTATTCCTGTGTGTCTGTTTGCGTGGGTGTGGGTGTGTGCGTAGCATGCAGTTTGAAGGAGATAGTTTTGTGCCATGCTGAGATCTGAAAAATGAAGAGAATATTAGAAGCTATTTCAGGGACAGAAGGGAGGAAAAAAAAAAAGAATCCCAGAATTAGATGTTTGAAGACTTCAGAGATATAGCTATAGTATCTAGTGGGAAAATCCAACTAAGTTTTACTGTGTGAAGTGGAATATGGCCTTCTACATAGTTATCTACATTACATGCCAATGATTTTAGAGATTTATTATTTTCTGATATAATGATTCATAGTAAGAATAGAAGCCACCCAACAATCCCAATTACTTACACTTGAATGGATAAAACATATCTGGTCAAAGCTAAGGTTAGTAACATGGACACCATGTTTAACTCTCTCTCTCTCCATATATATATATATATATATATATATATATATATATATGTATATATATTTCTTTATTTTTTAATGTTTATTTTTATTTAGTTTTCAGAGAGTGAGAGAGAGAGAGAGAGAGAGAGAGACAGAGAGAGAGAGAGAATCCCAAGAAAGCTCTAAGCTGTCAGTATAGAGCCCAATGCCTGCCTTGAACCCATGAACTGTGAAATCAGACCTGAGACGAAATCAAGAGTTGGATGCTTAATGAAATGAGCCACCCAGGCACCCCTATATAATTTTTTTTTTAATTTCCATTTCCAGCTCCTGGTTCCATGAAGTCTATCTCATTTTCTGTCTCTAGTAGCCTCTTAGACATCCTAATAAATCTTTACCATAAGTCCTTCTTGTATGAGCTAGCTAGAGTGCTTTTGTGAATTTTGCAACTTAAGAGACTTGACAAAAACATCAGTTTTCAATTAGGGGAAGATGTGAGAAAAGAAGCTACATTTTCATACTCCCAGCCTGGGTTCTCTCCACGTTAACAAGCTCCTGGCTATTTTTTGCCTCTATGACACAAAACAAAGGGTGTTGTGTGACTGATCCTTAGCTTTGAAATGTTTCAGAATCGGACCACATCATAAACTTTGTAAAAATACGTTCATGAAGACATTATCAATTAGTTTGATTCCAGATACAATTTCATTGCCTGAAATACAGAGAATACAGAAAAAATTATCTCCCTCAAACCAACATGCTCTTGCTAGGCTACTAAAGAGCCAACTTTGTTCACATCTTTTCAGAGCACTGCACCAGAAGATAAAATGTGATTCTTATCTGAAAAGTATTTTATGTTGCTTTAATAATAAATATTGCTGATGGTTTCTTATTTTAAAACAGAGTGGTCCTTAAGAAGGAAACATATAATTAACACAAGAAAGGAAAAGAAGAGAGTGTTGACGTGTAAGCACAGGTTATCATTGGTTACCTTTGGCTGTAGTGTTATGAACCATCTCCCCTGAACCATCTGCTCCCAGACACACATGCGTTAGGAACATAGGGTGTTTGAGCAATGAATATTTTACAAAAATATATACCATGTATTTCATCTGTACTTTAGGGAAAGGAACCTATTTTACATACACACACACACACACACACACACACACACACACACACAGAAACATTTTTTAAATTTCTTGAGAGAGAGAGACCATGAGTGGGGGTCAGGACTGTCATACAGAGCCTGATGTGGGGCTTGATCCTACAAACCAAGAGATTATGACCTGAGCTGAAATCAAGAGTTGGATGCTTAACTGACTGAGCCATACAGGCTTCAATGTCTTTTTTTTTCCAGAACTCTCTTTGGAGAGATGGCTTTGGGGGTTATGCAAAGTAGGCCATAAATAAAAATAAAAATAAACAGAAACTTGCTATGGCAGTTGTAGCATGTTTCTTATGCAATAATAAACTCCTTACTGATGGAAATTTTCATATGCCATTTCCACTAATTCACTTTACTTATTGTGGATATTTCTGAAATATTACTCTGTTTTGACACTTAAGACACCTCTTCCAAACCTTCATTGCATTCTTGCTCTGAGCAAACCGTATTTTCTAAGAAATTGTTATGTTAATCCTAAGAATCAGTCTTTTAATGTTCCATTAACCATGCGATCTCTCAGGCAAAATAAATTCCTTCTCATATCTATCAGGTCACTGCCACCTTTTCAGTGAGCAGACCAGCATGCAAGGAGCTAGCATACATTTCCACAGGCAACTGTTCTTAGAAAAACAAACAAAACAGAACAAAAATGTGTTCCTCAATTTATGACATTTAAAAAGACAATGTCCAACAAATGATGTGATGATGATAAAAATATACTACCTGGGTGCAATACTAATCTGCTGTTTACCTTTTCACTTTGACCCACACTTTTAAAATCCCAGTGGATTTCAAAGAGCTTCATTAAGCCCTATACGCTTCCCCAAAGTGACATAGGAGTGAAGGGGTCTAAAAGGACAAAGTGTACATCTACCACTCTCATATCAGTCAGAACTATCCCTGGCTTAGCTAAAATAATAATTTATATTAATAAATTAATAATTTATATAGGACTTTTGGATAACTTTACATGTTAAGAAAGGTTCTTTTGGTTTAAAAATTAAACTGCTAACAAATGAAAACATTGGTCAAGCAAAAGTATGGGAATGGCTCAACATGTGAATTTCTACCGATATTGATTTCTTCCTATAAGACAGATATGAATGACAGATAATAATGCTGGCAAGCATTGACTTGTGACTAAAATTAATGGATTCAGGTTGGTAAAAAATGTATATTCTCCACAATTTTTATAAACATATTGTACCATTTTAGAAGCAGCAGTCCTGATAAAAATAACATGCTACCAACAGGGACCACTTGCCCTAAGCTGATGTGGCCAAGGAAAAATTCTCATGGATCATTCCTATTCTTCCCTTTCATTAAAAGTATAAATAATTAATACTATTTAAGTCAATGTGTAAACATTTACCATTTACTTTTACTTTCCCAAAGAAAATTGACCAGTGTAGAGATCATCTGTAAGGGAGAATGCATACTGGGTTTGATGACAATTATATTTGAAAATGGATTTTGAGTTGGGCTTTGAGCAATCATTGGAATACACTTAAGGAACTTTGTTAAGCTAATAAGATTGATTCATATAACTGAAAATTCCAGGAGTATTTAGGCTTGATTGGATCTGAAGTTGGAAAGAGGTCATTTGGAATGTCTTTGCCCTTTGTGTTTGCTGAATTCTTAATCAGGTGTTCTTGTGGTGGCAAAATGGCTGTAGTAGCTTTAGGCTTACAAAGTATTTAGTGCTAACATCATATCATTCACTATGAAAAAGATTGTAATTGGGTCTGCTTGGGTACCTGTCAGAACTAGATCAATCACAGTTCTCAGGGGTATTCAACAATCTGATGAACCAGGCTTGGTCATTTACAATAATACAGATGAGGCAATATAATTCACATTTTTATCTGGAGGGCAAGAGTGCAGTGTCCCAAAGGAAGAGAAGGGTTCTATCTTGAGACAGGGGGAAAGAATTCTAAATATATAAAAACAAGAGATATACCCAACAACTCAATGAAATTTCTTCAAAGCAAAACAGTAATAACATATCATTAAGTTTTTATAAAGATTTTTTATTTTAAGATTTTATAAAATTAGGTTTATCAGCTTAATCATACTTCTTAAATCCTGCCTGACTCTATTTCTTTTTCTCTTTTTCATAACAATATTGTTTGTGTTCCAAACAATAAAAGAGGAGCATAAGAGAGCTGAAAGCCAAGCATATTGAATGTATGCATTTGCCCCTTTCATTCATTCATTGGTGAGACAGAAAAAGAGTAAACTGACACATTTATATTTAATGACAATGTGTGAAATGCACTATGAAAAAGCAACAGGGAAAATGATATAGGAAAGTATCCTGCCTTGTGTTTGGTGAACAGTACTAAGGGGAAATCTTTCTGGACATAAGGAGTGACAATAGGATGCCATATAGTCAAGACACCAGGTATAGATTTGTGTTTCCTTACTTAATCACATCATGTTCCTCATAGAAAATATATAACATGTGCACACTGATATAAACTCAGAGGAGAGCCAACAGCCAGAGGCAGGCCTGGAGGCTGCAGACAAGGAAGGTTCCCTTGATCATCTGTAGGCCTGAAGAATCACACCAAATGAGAAGCTTAAGTGTGGATATCTCATTTGAAATGTTTGAGCAGAGAATCAGGGAATGACTTGGACTTGAGAAAGTTGCCAACTCAAGAAACTCTTTAGAAAAGAAGGATGAAATCAAAATACAGACCACTTTTATAAGAATGAAAGAGAGGAACAGACAGAAAAAAGTCATGTCTGAAGGCTTAGGGATGGAAGAATTAAGTAGTTTCCAGGTCCTCAGGAAGTTTCTACTATCTCAGGAATCTGTAGGGCAATATAACCACTACTGTTTATGATCTATCAGAAGACCTTAAAAACTGCACAGATTTCTATTGGGCACTGCAGAGCTAACATATTTAATAAATATAAAACATCTTTTTTAGAGTCTCATTTCCCTTATCACCACCAATGGGGTTCTTGAAGGGAAATACAAACACAAATGCTATTTGTCAGTTGTGATTATCTAGTTCAAAGTGGTCCTATATTTTAGTGTTTGAATAACATCAATTTTAGAAAATCAGTTATTTTTAACAAGGCTCACCAAATACAAGGTACTAAGGCATATTTTATCATAATAAGTTGAATGTACTAACCAATTAAATATTCTAATTAAAGGACACTGAGTACCCTTCACCATTGATCAGAAATTTCAATAGTTCCATTAACCTCTAAAACTTTATTAAATAAATTTCTACTTTCTGTAGATAAGAAAATATTTCAGGACCTTGTGATTTCTCAGTCTTTTCATTGTGAATTTAAATCACCATTATATTATATACATATGAAGTTTCACTTAACTGAATATCTTGGTTAACGAAATCACAAATAAAGGAGGATTTAATTGAAATATTTACTTTAAAATAATAAAATAATTTTTATTATATATATATACACATATATTTTTCTCTAATAAACCTTTCTTATAGCAAGTGGTAGCTAAAGAAACTTTTTACTTTCTTTTGAAAACTTTCACATCTAGGGGTGGCTGGGTGGCTCAGTCGGTTGAGAGTCCAACTTCATCTCAGGTCATGATCTCGGTTTGTGGGTTTGAGCCCCGCATCAAGCTCTGCGGTGACGGCTCAGAGCTTTGCACCTGCTTGGGATTTTGTGTCTCCCTCTCTCTCTCCCTGCCCCTCCCCCACTCACGCTTTGTCTCTGTCTCTGAAAAAATGAATAAAACTTAAAAATTTTTTAAATGAAAATAATGAAAACAAACACATCTAAACCAGTCTCATTTCATCTAAAGGAGACTGATTATTCACTTAAAATAGTGGGTACACCCTCACCCTTTTCTAGCCACTATTCTAACCACAGTTTTAACAAAAGGTAAGTAGATTCTTCTATCGTGAAAATTGGCAAAGAAAGATGAACAATAAACAAATAGAGAAACAAGATAATTTCAGGAGGAATTAAGGGATATGAGGATATAAAACAGACTAATATGCTAGTGAGTAATAGAGGCTGGAAGGAACCACTTAAACTGGCTGATGATATCCTTACAGAGGAAAGGAACTGACATTAACTGCATTCTCGGGTATATCTCAGTGTGTTGGAATTTGGTTTTATTTTTTATTTAATCTCAAATGACAACAAAAATACAAAATGTACACCCAACACACACACACACACACACACACACACACACACACACACACAAATGCATTATGACTTCATTAAATATACAAATAGGCACTTTTATCTCCATGGAACTGAAGATAACTATTCTTTAATGTATTGGTTAGGTGGATAGGATAATTTGAATAAAAAGCAGCTTACATGTGATTCCTGACTGACTCTTGTTACGTGCTTTTCTTTGATACTTCTGGTGTTCTTTTGTTGACAGGTGTGAAGCAAATGATAAAAGAGTGAAATTCTTTCTCTTTCTTAGCCCCAAAGACCCCCAGTGAACCCACATAAAAGATCTCACTGAGTATTGGAAAGGTCTTGTCTATAACTCAAACAGACAAACCTTCTCTGGCATCTTTGTGGAAACAGGAAGGCTACTATGTAAGACATGTCAATAAGTGCTGTACTAAACCGAGTTTCTCCATAGAAGAATCTGTAACAATGTGGTTGGTCTAGGGGGTGGAGATGGCATGATACACCATCCAGTAGCAACAAACAGAATTAGTGTAAACCCAACATTAGGTTTAGAAAGTTGGGTTTCTGACTTCATTAAAGGACCATATGCTATCATTGCTGCAATGACTTTGGTATCAAATAAACTGAGTTTTGTGAACCCAAATTGTAAATCCAGCTTTCAAGTTTCACACTGGTTGATTGTGCAGGTTGACTCCCAGATCAAATTTATTCACAGGGACCTCTCCTTTTCATAAAAGCCTTGTGGATATCTAGAAGCCTCCTTAGAATTCAGTGTTCATTTTATGGGGGGGGGGGGGGGACTAACACACTTCATTTTTTTGTCATCCTGAACTCACAATGGCTAAATAATTTATAAAGCTTATATAGGTAGCAAGAATTTCACCCAGTTTTAACATGACTTTATGTAACGCTAATTGTTTTAATATCACAATAAAATAACTTGTTATTTTTGAAGCTGGAAATCTAATATGGTAATTTTTTTTTTTTTTTTTTTTTTTTTTTGCTGCATAGCAGACTCTAGGCTCTATGAGAGTGAGTCTATATCTAAATTATCCCCAGCACCCGAACAAATGCTTGGCACAAAGTAGGCATTCACAAATATTGAATAAATAAGTGTATAAGCATCTGTATGCAAAGTTGAAATATTGCAATTTTTAAAAAGAGTCAAAAATATTTCAAAACTTTTTGTGGGTTAATTTTTGAAGCTCACATAATTTCCATTTTTTTTCTTTTTACAGTTATAGTTGGTGCAAAATTAGATATCAGAAGTTAATAGACAGAACTGGAATGCTTCTTTCTATTTAATTCTGCATTTTCCCTCTTGCTTCAGTAAAACACACAACCCTTCTGGTCCCAAATTCTCAGACACAGGTGGCATTCCTGCTGACATATCAGTAGTGGGAACAATGCATCCATCATCAGAAAATTATATCAGGCATACGCTAGAACCACTTAGCAGCTGAAGCACTGAAGGGATAGCATTAGAGAGAAAAGATAAAAGGAACTGGCAGAGAGAAACTGTGGATGCATCCCCACATTCCAAACCACCAAGGATCTCAAAAGCAGCTAGGCAAGAGCTTAATGGGGCACAGTTCAATTTTACAATTAAGAACAACTGTTTTCAAACGAGCCTTAGCATAATGATTAGGCATAGTAAATAGAGAATATAAAATAGAATTGGGAAGGAATGTATTGCAAGAAGTATGTTCTGTTCTAAGCAACAAGAACATTTACCTGCCTAGAGTGAATGTTATATCAAATGCTTGTATCTAAATTACTAGAAACACTGGTATAATCGAAGGCAATTTTTTCTGGAGCAACATAGTATTAAAATTAATGTTTCATCCTTTGAATATAAGAAATTATGCACATCCATGAGAAATGTGCATAATTTAAAAGATTTGAAAACATGAGTAACTACTGTCATACATTTCAAAGATAATCCTTGAAAGCAATTGTTATGTTTCCTCCACTTTTTTTCCACATATTTTTAAACCTAACATTTTCTTCAAACGAAAGAGAGAATCATCTATTCAGTCTTTGGAGATATCACCCAATGCTACTTCTGCCACGACTCCTATTACTAATAGTAACTGCAAATATATTTAGCTCAATCCTAACCACTTTATGCCATCAATGAATCCTCATACAACCCTCTAAAGTGGTATTATCCCTCATTTTACATATGAGAATGCTGAGTTTCTAGAGTTTAAGCAACTTGCCCAAAATTATAATTGGCTGAGCTACAACCCAAAACCATATCTGTCTAATACCATAGTACTTAACTCCAATCACTATGCCACATGTCTTCCCACATTCTTGTTGATGGAATTTAAATAGCAATTTCTTTGTTGAGGCTTTTGTAAATGGTATAGTTTTATAACTATAAAAAAAACTATAGTTTATCTCTTAATGACTTAAATTAGTTTGAGAATATTGCTGCAGTATTATCACCCTTAAGACATGGGAACAGTAGTACAAGAAGAGGAAAATGAATCAATGAATGGCAATGAATGCTTTGGGATCTAAGAACTTTTATCTAACCTTGAAGTCATCCTATACCTTTTGTCTGTCCTACATACTCCACATTCAGCAAATTTGTAGATCATCATTCTAAAATATAACTCAAATCCACTTGATGCTCACCAGCTTCTCCACTGTATCCTTAATTCAAGCTGCCACCATCTTCCTCTAACTTACTAAAATGGCATCTCAAATTGCCTGTCTTTTTCTCACACTTTCCCCCTTCCATCTTCAACCCAAACACCTTATCCACACAGCAGCCATAATGTTTTGTTTCAAATATGACTCTTTCTATCCTTAATATATTCACTATTTTATCAATCCCCATCTTTGAAACAAATCTGCCTTCATATCTGTTATACCCTCCACACCACTTTGGGCTCTAACATCCCACACTTGACTTTTGCTACATATGGAAACTCCCTTCATCCTTTTGGGATTTTCACCATGTATCAATTCCTGAATACCACACCACCCATGTGGATATACTGGCTGCACTGTAATATTCCAAGTTATTACATATTCCTATGGGGATATTCTGTTGTTTAAGCTTTTAGACCTGAATGATCCACCTTGGCCTACCCCCCAAGTGTGTATGCTTACCTTATTCTGTCCCCTATAATGGCTCTAGGCCTGAAATGTTTGGGAAAGGAAGAAGAGGAAGAGGGAGAGCTTTAGATAACAACTTGAATAAAGGACAACACTTTTTCTTGGACCTACAAGGTCCTCCTTACACCAGAAAGTATCTAACTTCTAATATCATCTCTTACCTTTTCCTCTTACTCTGGCCCTGAAGCACTTGTTTCCTGAACACACCAAGCACAAATCTGCCTAAAATCTTTGCAGTTGTTATTTTCTTGACCTGGAACATACATCCCCCAAGATTCCTTTAGGCCCACCCTCACCCCTCACCAGACCCAGCCATTCTCATCTGCCTGCCTTGACTTATTTGAATTGTTGTACTTTTTACTCCATTCTATCATGTTATTTTATATTATGTTATAGTCTATTTCCTTGAAGTTGAATGTCACAGAGATTTTGTAGGTTTTATTCAGTGCTGTATTCTCATTACCTAGAAGAGGTTTGATACAAAATGTATAGTTTCTCAATACGTTGTTTAGGTAAATAGGAGATATTTGGGACCTCAGACCCTGACTCTGCCTGCCAAAGAATTTTCATCTTTGAATTGTTGTCTTCTGCCTTTGTTTATCCATCTCACTGAGTATTAATTTATAGCTGCTAGTTCTTCCATGTTCTGCCATTATGTCTGTGTCTGCTCAGGCCTGTTTGGTACACTTGGGTTACTGGACTTCATACTAGATTCTGGCAGGACCTGTGTAGTCTATCCTTGGATAGCCCACTCTCATTTATTTTTATCCCCACAGAGATAATAAATTCATCTACCTTAGCTGGCCTAGAACACTTATTGCCACATCATTGCCATGAATGTTTTCTTTCATTATCTTTCCAATAGTCCATTCACTGATTTCAAAATTTTGTTTAGAAATTTTCCTTTTTCTCGTTTATGCATACCATTAAAGCATTTGCCAGAAACGTACTTACATATGTTGAAAATCTTAGATTAAGCGTGTCTTCATTCTCTTCTGTGTCACTTTGGACACAGATTAATGCCAAAATTATCAGTTAGCATTACTAAAACCTTATTAACTGTGAAAAGGAAATGCTTCCTTCCTACTTGTGATGCCTTTCCTTGCACAGGAGCATCCACTAGTGCAGCTCCAGGCCTCCGTCCACCCTTTGCTCTTTCTTTCCAAGAGGAAGTGGCTGATTACATGAGTGGTAAATTTGGGGAAGGTAAACCAGTCATAGCTCAGAACTATGCTTCTTCTTTTTGGGATCTCTTAATCTGCCCGCTCCCCACCCCACCCCACCCCCCACCATGGAAGGAAGGTTCTCCCAAATTCAGGTTTGCCACCTCTTAGGTAGGTAAGTTTGCCTCATTCTAAGAATCGGTGTTAGGAAGACTAGTCCTACGAACTGATAAAAGAAACTGATATTTTTTCCCTTTTACATAGTTCCTTGATATATCTCATTTCACTTATTGTATTATTTTTTATTATTATTTCTTTTTAGACAGAAAGCACAAGTAGGGGAGAGGAGCAAAGAGAGGGAGAGAGAGAACCTTAAGCAGGCTCCATGCTCAGTGCAGAGCCCAACATGGGGTTCGATCCCCTGACCCTAGGATCAAGACCTGAGTGGAACTCAAGTCGGTGCTCAACCTACTGAGCTATCCAGGTTCCCTATCTCATATCATTTAGATCCCAGAGCTGGGATTCCAGCATTGATAAACTTTTAAAAACTTTTCTTGTTCTAGTAGTATTTTCCCTCATTTTTATTTTTAATCAACAAGTGCAAGTTAGATGATATGTTCAGAGTATAAATTGGCTTAAGCTTGGAAAGACTCCTATTTCCAAAATAAGGAAACTTAGTCGTTTCTTGGTGTATGCATTTGCAACCATGGTGTTTTGGCAAGATAATGTATTTATATGTTAGTTCATATTTTGATCTCCATATTACATGGGAATTGAAGGAATGAAAACTATTTTTCCTTCCACAACAGCACAAAGTTGACTGGGCTTTGTTTTAATGAGTATGGAAGCCCTTGCTTCAAAGAGTTATTAATGAATTTTTTTTTTCTTTTAGGATCAAAGACAAAATTACTAGGCACTTGTCACTGAGGGACAAGAAGCTGACACAGTAAGAAGAGAAGGTATAAATGGCCAGTCTTAGAAGAGAGAAAGATTTGCTGCTGCCAGGAAGAGGATGAGGATGTAGAAATTTTATCAAATGGCATATATTTTATCCCCTTTTGAAATAGGACCATGAAATAGTACCATGGTTGCAGGGTGTCTTTAAAGATTAATCACCACAATCACATCTGGCCTGGCATTTATGAATCCACTCGGTCCACCCAACAGAGCCCCAAAGAAGATAGAGGACCAGACTTCACAGCAATTAGTGGCCACATTATATACATTATATTATAACCATTGAGCTATTGGAACTGGGGCTCTCTCTCATTCTATGAGTATCTTAGAATTCCTTGAATAGTGAAATAATATTCAGGAATGGGAGGAGCATCACAAAAAGAACTAAGATGGAATTTCTTGTTATGCTGATTTTAAAAGGTATCTGTAAAGAAACTACTATCATAGAACATTAGATAATAGAACATTATTATCCCAGTAAGTTTTCTCATGCTTTCTTCCCTTGTACCCACCCCCAGAGACCACTACTGTTTTAATTTTTTTTTTGTTACAATAAACCAGTTTTACTTGTTCTACAATTTAACATAAATGGAATAATATAGCACGTAAGCTTTTCTGTAAAGCTTCTTTCATTCAGAATATTGTTTTGCAATTCATTAATGTTGCTACCTGTATCAATGTTTTTAATATTTTTTATTGCTGAGTAGTATTTCCTATGAATATGCCATAGTTTATTTCTACTCTCCTATTGATGGACACTTAGGTGAATTCTAGTTTTGGACTATTACAAATAAAACTACTGTAAACATTCTGGAACGTATTTATTTGGATACATAAGGGTTTTTTTGTTTTGTTTGTTTTTTGTTTTGTATTTTTTTTAAATTTTTTTAACGTTTATTTATTTTTGAGATAGAGAGAGACAGAGCATGAATGGGGGAGGGTCAGAGAGAGAGTGAGACACAGAATCCAAAACAGGCTCCAGGCTCTGAGCTGTCAGCACAGAGCCCAACGCTGGGCTTGAACCCACGGACCACGAGATCGTGACCTGAGCCGAAGTTGGACGCTTAACCGACTGAGCCACCCAGGTGCCCCTGTTTTGTATTTTTTAGGGGTAAATATCTACAATCAGTTTTTCAGTTTTGCTTAGTCATCTGCAAAGTGTATGTTTTGTGTTATACAAAACTATTACAACGTTTTTCCAAAGAGGTTGTGCCATTTTACACTCCCACCAATAGTCTATGAGAGTTCTGGTTCTGCTTGGTCCACACTTTGATCCTAATATTGATTTGTCAGTCTTTTAAATTTTAGTCATTGTGGTGAACATTTAAAATATTTTTAAATATTATTTAATGTTAAATAATAAAAACTAGTCAGTTTATGTAAAGGAAGGAAAAATATCTATTTTAAACACTAGTGTTTAAGGAATTGACTAACATAGTTAATGCAACATTAAGATTTGTTGAGTAAAGCAATTTTGTAAAAAATACCTGAAATGTTTTTATGTCTTTTTCTTTGCACTGAATTTGCTGACATAAATTGAGTGACATAGTTCTTTTATTTCTAGCCTCTAAATATTTACCTGATTCATTTCTGCCACCAAATAACATTGCGTTACTTTATATTTATGTCATTCATTTCCCAGAGTATTACTCATTTTTACTTATCAAATTTGCATTTTTCAGTCATGCTTGAAATTCTCAATACTACCTTCTCCCTTTATGAATAGAGTCAATACAGTCTTACCTCCTTTCACCCAAATATGTATCTCTATGTATTCCTAATACTCAGTACGTCTCCATGCTTTCCATATGTTGTTTCCTTTAGGTAGACTGCCCTTTCTCTGGTCCATCTTATATGCATTACTCTAAGTATCCATGCACATACCTAATTTTCCATTCAAAGTAGACACAACTGAAGGAAGGAAAAATCAACCTGCAAGTCAGTTGTTTGGAACTTAAAGGTGAATACTAAAATGTCTAAGAAAAGATGCAAATGATGTCTAGATAGAAGATTCCAGAGACTCATGTTTAAAAGGTACATGAAATCAAGAATGTCTCAATAATCTTCTAAAGTATATACAGAGAAAACTAGAAGTCTTCCTGATATCCATTACCAAACATGGCAGCCTGAGTACCTGCTATAGCCATTGCTACCAGTGTTTTCTTGCCATGTTGCGTGTTGCTGTTGACTGCTGGTTTTCTACTCTGAACAGATACACACGTCTCTATAGGTGACCTCTTCCTTAAACAGGAACTGAAGTCTTTTAGAATGCCTCTCGTTTAATATGTTGAAGTCAAACTTCTTACTTTCTGATCCTCTGGCCCCTTATACTGTTTTTCCATTAGAGTTTCAGTTCCAAAGAAACAAGACCTTGTCTGTATTGTCATGGTTGTATTCAAGAAATATTTGTCTAAAATAAACAAATAGTTTTATATTGGTTGAAGTCCTTGGACGGAGTTTTAGTCTCAACTGAAGTTTTGTTTTACTCTACAAGAATCCATCTCTGAAGAACACCTTTTTTTTTTTCCTTTTAGCACCTTTCAGGTATAGGAGGTTAGTTTCATCTTTCAAATACAAAGGCCTATTTACTCATTAGAGGTAGGGTGTTTTTAAATATGCAGGAATGATTACTGACACAATTGGGTGGATGTGGTTAAATTCATGAGTCTTTTCTTCTCTTGATAGAAAAAACCCACAAATATAGGGGCGCCTGGGCAGCTCAGTCAGTTGGGCATCCAACTTCGACTTTGGCTCAGGTCATGATCTCATGGGTCATGGGTTTGAGCCCCATGTCAGGCTCTGTGCTGACAGCCCAGAGCCTGGAGTCTGCTTCAGGTTCTGTGTCTCCCTCTCTCTCTGCCCCTCCCCCATTCACACTCTGTTCTTCTCTCTCTCAAAAATAAATAAACAAAATTTTTTTTAAAAAACTTACAAATATATAAAATTAACCTTCATTCTATTACAAAGGCATAGCAAATTTCTTCAATGTTTTAAATGGACAAATTTCTCTTTCTTCCATGCTATTCATATATATTTTTCTTTTCCCCCAGAACATACCCAATTTATCTATCTATTCCTTTAGATTTCAATTTAAACATAATTTCTGCAAGGTGCCTTATTTGTATGCTTACATTATGTTGACTATCTTTGCTCTATTTTCTCTTTGCTGTCTGCATTTCTCACTTCATAAAATGTTACTTTACTTTTACTTTTTAAAGATTGTCTTTCTTGCTAGAGCTCATGTTGATCTTAGTATCTGTTCTATTCCTAGTACTTTTCCCAGTGTCTGTCAGGAAGCAGTCCTCCATAATGTTTGTTGAATGAATGCATGATTGAATGCCTAATAATCCTTTAAAATATTATTATACATCCAGAGCCCAGCAATGACAAAATAGAATAAAGAGAATCTAAGAGTAATTGGTTGAAAGAAAGAGAGAGAAAGATAGGAAGAAAAAGGAGGGAAGGAGAGAGAGAGAGGAAGGAAGGAAAGAAGGAAGAAAGGAAGGAAGGGAGGAAGGAAGGAAGGAAGGAAGGAAGGAAGGAAGGAAGGAAGGAAGGGATTTTGATATAAGAAAATACCAGTGAAAATTTAGGAGTAAAACTACATTACCCTCTATACCTCACCATCAGTTTGCATGAAATTCATGACAATTCTTGCCTCTAGCTGCTTTCAATATCACTAACATAAAATGTACTTATTTTTATTGACCACTGATAAAAGAAGCATGGGATGTCTGTAATTAAATACAATGTTTCTAAGTGGTCCTAGCAATGCCTGAAGTATATCAAATAAAGAAAGCAATATTAGTAATAATTGAGATCATGCATTTCCTCCTGAAACAATGTGTGTGTGCATTCTATACACAGTAAGTGGCTTTTTAATGAGCAAAAGTGTCAGCTACAGGTTTTAATTTTAATTTTAATTTAATATTGAAGGAAAAATTTAATTACCAAATCCTCTCAAGTATATTCAGAATATCTCAATAATTTAAGAGTGCCTTCAAATTTCATTATTGGTAAATATTTGACTACACATTAAATTTCAAAGTAAATGGCCTTGTAAATCACAGGTAACTTAAAAATATTTTTATATACAATAATGAACACTGTTTTGACTTATCTGTGCGGAAAATTTAATGGATTGAGAATGCTATATTAAAGGATATAAAGAATAAAACATTATGTCCTTATGTAAGTTTTTTAATACTGTCTTTCATTTTAATTTAAAGATCATGAAAAATGTTTTATTTTAATTGCAAACATAAGTTCTTTTCAAATCAATATTAATAATGGCATAACTTCAATATTTTTCTTTAGTTATGATTTATGTCAAAAATAACACTCTATATGAACCTTTTTATTAAAGAATATATTTTCAGCAATAATCATGTACATTATTGGAGAATGCATATTGTTCATGATGTTCATATGCCTAAAGATGTATGCTATAGAGGGGTGCCTGGGTGGCCCAGTTGGTTAAGTGTCCGACTTCTACCCAGGTCATGATCCTGCACCTCATGGGTTCGAGCCCCGCATCAGGCTCTGTGCTGACAGCTCAGAGCCTGGAGCCTGTTTCATTCTGTGTCTTCCTCTCTCTCTGCCCCTCCCCTGCTTTCACTCTGTCTTCCAAAAAATAAACATTAAAAAATGTTTTTGAAAAGATGTACATTATAGAAAACATAATGCCTTAATTTTACGGAAGTGTGTTAATGATTAAAATAGCAGTATTTTCTTTAGTTAACATACTTGTATACAATCTTTGTATAAAGGATTCACATATTGCCAGAAGTTTTAAGAGATTGAGATGCAATTAGAGTAGACTTTTTATACAATGGTTGATTTTTAATATTCTGTTTTCATATAAAAAGACAGAGCTATTATATATATGTGTGTGTGTGTATAAATATATAGATATTTGTGTGTGTGTGTGTGTGTGTGTATATATATATATTGTTTTCATACAAAAATACAGTTAAAAAGGATATAAAATATGTACACATGTAGGTATGTCTGTGTGCATATATATATATATATATTTTTTTTTTTTTTCTGAAGTAATACATCTAAATGAGACCCTGAGGACTTTTATCACAGGGCAGTTCAAGGCTTTATAGTCCTCTATGGTATAAATCAATCTCATTCACAACTTAATGCAAGATTGTTGATAAGTTCAAAAATCAGTTCAATGGTCTCTGATTGCTTCCCCCAGGTAGAATTCTCTTCTCCAGTTTGTGTCTACATCTTGCCCTGCACAATTCTTTACTGTATTTATTTATTTTTAAGTACTCCCTTGAGGACAGAGATGATCCCTAGGCTTTTACATTTATAAAGGACAAATGACTCACATTATAAGCTGTGGTAATAAAAAACTTGGCTTTAACAATCACATTACCTCAGGTTCAAAACTTGAGTTATTTAAGCACAGTTATAAAAAATCATATCTCAGTCAATAATCTGACATCTAGAGGTACTAAATGTATATTAATTTATTATAAAATTTTCATAAGACTTTCTGCCTAATTAAGATTTATCAAATTCTATTACTCAAAAATATCATTTCTTATAATTAGAAAGTAATCTTTTACCACTAATCACTATTAAAGCCTTACATCCAGTGCACTTTAGATTCAACAGACAGTAATTAGCATGGTCACAAAGTTATAGACTTTAAAGAAATAACCAAGTACCAATCTTTGATCAAAATCTGATCAAATCTCCTACTCGGTTTTCATCAGATCTTTTTTCAGATATCACTTTGTCACAAAGGTCTTTATTTTCCTGTGTATGTACTTGGTTTTCCACACCCTTTTTTTATATATAGCATAGAATATATACACATGTTTTAATATAGCATACACGTGGGTATATATTTACACATATATAGGAATGCATATACAGATATATTTTTATCGATGTATATGTTTTATATACATGTAGATGTATTTATATGTATGAATGTATGTGTATATGTGTATCTAACTCCACTAACACATTTCATTTTTGCTATAGCTCCAACACCTGGAACAGAAGTATAGTACTAGGCAATCACTATGCATTTACTGAAGAATAAATATTATATATAATAAAATTTAAATTATTTTTCAAATGGGCTTTGTTTCAGAAACACGTAGAAAAAATATTTTTTATTTGATAAAATTATATCCTTATTAGATAAAAGCTAGTCGTCTGTAGTTACAGCAAAGTATAACAAACATAAAGATAAGCATAAACATTGATAGTGGTTAACGTATACATTTTTTGCTAGTTATTGCCAGAATCAAAAGATAAAACTAATTTCTCTTGAAACTAATTGATGTATGTGGTAGATATTTACTAATATTGAAATGGTTAATCTGAAATAAGTCTATTTTAAAGCTCAATTCTCAAATAACCACATGTCTTTAAAAAATTTTTTTTAATGTTTATTCATTATTGAGAGAGAGAGAAATACAGAGCGTGAGCAGGGGAGGGGCAGAGAGAGAGATACACACACAGAATCAGCAGCAGGCTCCAGGCTCCGAGCTGTCAGCACAGAGCCCAACACAGAGCTCGAACCCACTAAATGCGAGATCATGACCTGAGCCAAAGTTGGATGCCCAACCAACAGAGCCACCCAGGCACCCCCCACATGCCTTTTTTAAAAAGTCTATTTATTTATTTTGAGGGAGAGAGTGCACATGCACAAATGGGGGAGGGGCACAGAGAGACGAGAGAGAGAGAGAGAGAGAGAGAGAGAGAGAGAGAATCCCAAGCAGGCTCCACGCTCAACATGGAGCCTGACATGGAGCTCAGTCCCAGGACCATGAGAACACAACCAGAGCCAAAATCAAGTGTAGGATGCTTAACCAACTCAGCCAGCCAGGCCCCCAACAGTCTTTTTTTGACTAACTCATCACATCTAACAGAATACTATTCTTAAAGTATAATTTTCTGAAAATACATGTTGAAATCATTCTAGGACATAGTAACCAGATAAATTACATCGAACTAAAAAATGTGGGTTTTTTCCATATGTTAATGGCAAATTCACAGTGCTGTATGATTTAGATGAGGATTTCTCAACAAGGGAACTATTGACATTTCAAACTGGATAATTCTCTGTTGTCTAAGGAGGCTTTCATGGGCACTGTAGCATCCTTGATTTTCTATCCATCAGATGCCCATAGCACCCCTCTCTGAATTGTTACAAACCAAAAAGGCTCCGGATATTGCCAAATGTCCGGGGTAGAAAAATTGTCTTGGTTTGAGAACCACTGATTACTAAACATAATTTATTACACAATGTCTGAATCAAGGATCTTTGAGCCCCAACTAATTCAAGATTACTCAGAAAGGTCTGTGAATTTGCGTCACATCCTTATGTGTTTTATAGTTATAATTGAAAATATTGCTATACTATTACTCAGTGCCCTAATACCAGGGACCAAATCATCACATTTGAGACACATTCTTTCCAGGAAATATTTATCTTCATAGATATATGAAAACTGTGGAGTACAACACACACACACACACACACACACACACACACACACAGAGAGAGAGAGAGAGAGAGAAAGAGAAAAACCTTGCATTTTCTCCTTGTTTTCTTTGACTCTCATTTTAGTGTTTATTGTTTATGTCCTGTAGATCCCTAATGCCCCAGGTACCTTAGAGCTTGCATAGGGAAGAGGGGAAAACTAAGGAAATATATTTTAAACACAGTCTTGTTTTCTTTTAATTACTGGATCCATGGACAGTGATTATAATTTTTGAAGTTCAACATCAAATTTCAAGATCCATTGCCCTTTGTAGAAATTATACCTTTGAAGTCCTCTTTAACAAAAAGAGAAATTGTTGTCCTGCCTCTGTAGATACCAGAAAGATGTTCTTAACATTGTGGTAAAAGTTACTAGTTGTTTCCTATCATCCATAATCTCAATCTCTGAGTTTGGGAATCTGCAGTTTTTCACAGAGGCTTGTAACCACACAGAGTAAAGGCAATATTTCCTGGCTTCCATTGCAGCAAGGTGTGATCATGATTCCAAGATTTGAATAAAAGGAGGCAAGTGAAAATGTGTGTTCAACTTCCATTTTGTGTGAGTGTGATACAGGGTGATCTTGAACCATGCAAAGGAAGGCAATTCCTAAACCCAACAGAGCAAGATAAAAGAAACATGAAGCCTGATAACTATGTACGCAGACTTTGCCATTTGGGTCTTTTTTTTTTTTTGAAAATTATTATGGATCCCTGTCACAACAGCCAAACTAATATCCTAGCTAATACCATAATACCAACAAGGCGCCAATAGAGATCAATATTTACATTACACACGTTTCTATTGATTACATTTAGAGCACACAGAAAGTGCTAAAAATAAGATTAGTATATAATCAGAACTCTGCCCTGAAGAACCAAAAGAAGTAAAATGGGCAGTCTGAAACCTGAGTTCAGAAAAGCAACATTATTAACTTTAGCAGGGTGCTATGCATCATTAATAATTGTGAAGGTAAGTACTATGGATATAATGTACAAGATGACATATACTGCCATATGATATATATGAAAGTTGTTAAGAGAATAAATCCTAAGAGCTCTCATCACAAGAAAAAAAATTGTGAATTCATGAGAATGCTGAAGAGTCCAAAGGTGTGATCCTTCTTCAAGTCTGCTTTCATTTTTTCCTGTCACCTAGATTTGGGACAACTTACAATATGGACATGGTTTTGGATGGAAAGAGAAATGCTTCTGGACTGTGCTCTACTTGAAATATCCCAAAAACACACTTTTTTTTTCCTTGTCCCATACCTGTCACTGAATAGTATATTTTCTAAAAAGCATTGTAGTATTTGAATTATTTTCTTCATCATTTATAAATGACTCCCCTCAGCTGCAATGTTTATGGTTTTGCTGTCTATGGCTTTGTTCTATTTTTACTCCATGTGGACATTTCTGAAGCATATTTTCTTAGCTTCACAAAAATACATTGTACATATTATCTTTCAAAAGATATCTTGTAAAAATACTTAGTGATACATAA
Organism: Leopardus geoffroyi; assembly: GCF_018350155.1. Taxonomy (NCBI): domain Eukaryota; kingdom Metazoa; phylum Chordata; class Mammalia; order Carnivora; family Felidae; genus Leopardus; species Leopardus geoffroyi. Next base: position 129,800,798 of record NC_059327.1, read on the forward strand.
CTTTCTTAAATACAAAATAATTTAAAAATTTTTCTTTTGCAAATTTAAGATTAACAAACAAGACATAGCATATAAAGAATGACAGTGGAAATTAAAAAAAAACAACAAGAATATTAATCATACATATTGTCCAAACATTTTGAGAACATATCATTGAGGAGGAAAAATGTGTATGGACCTAATAAATTGAGTAACTCTGCCTTTAGGAGTATTGCTTGCTGTTCACTGGAACATAAGATCCTCATTTACTAGTAGTGAATCATTTTAGAATGACTTAGTGCAAAATAGTTTTTTTACATATTTATCAATTAATACTAAGAAGACAATTCAATGGTTCAGAATATTTTTATTTCATCAGGAAATAAATACCCTTTTGATTAAACTCCATTAAATTTCTTTTAAACTAAAAGTGTTAAGTGATATGCTATTTTAAGTACATTAATTTTAAATTTGGTTCTGATTATTTTCTTTTAAAGTTTATTTATTTTGAGAGAGAGAGAGTGAGAGAGCATGATGGGAGAGGGGTAGAGAAAGAAGAAGAAAGAGAATCCAAAGTGGGCTCCATGCTGTTAGCACAGAGCCCAACACAGAGCTTGAACCCACGAAGTATGAGATCGTGACTTGAGCTGAAATCAAAAGTCAGATGCTCAACCAACTGAGCCATCCAGGTGTCCTTGTCCTAATTTTTTTCTTCCCTTCTCTTCTCTTCTCTTCTCTTCTCTTCTCTTCTCTTCTCTTCTCTTCTCTTCCCTTCCCTTCCCTTCCCTTCCCTTCCCTTCCCTTCCCTTCCCCCCCGTTTTTTTAATGTTTATTCATTTTTGAGAAAGAGAGAGAACAAGTAGGGGAGGGGCAGAGAGAGGGGGGCAGAGGATCTGAAGCAGGCTCTGTGCTAACACCAGAGAGCCCAAGAGCAGTCTCAAATGCATGAATCATGAGATCCGTGAGATCATGACCTGAGCTGAAATCAGAGGCCCAACCGAGTTAGCAGGGAGCCCTGGTCCTAATTATTTTCTTATGAAAACTTCCTATATTTGCATTCTTTTCACTCTACCCCTTTCAATATTTTTTTTAATTGATACTCCTTTTAGTCCCATATTTTTCCCATGACTTCTGGTACTCCCGCCTTTATGTTTCATCTCTATGGCTCACGCATATGTACATATGTGATGGCATAGATATTAATCCCTCTATCAATATTCTCCCCACATTGTAAGAAATAGCCTCTTCCTCCATTTTCGCTAAAGCATGAGAATTCTGAAATATTATTTTCAAGGGGATTCCTCATAAAAAAACTTAATATTAGAGTTAATCTTTTTTTCTCTTTATGCTTTGCTACACTGTTGAAATAATTATTTTATCTCTCATTTGTACTAAAATTAGCACTATAAATTTCCTCTCATATTGAAACAGCAAAATGCTCTTTTAAACTCTGTGAGACACTCTCTAGGTGGCACTGGGTTGTGTCACATTGTTGCTTCTATACGGAAATCTATTTTAAAAATTACAATCCTGATGTGGCATCTCTAATGAAAAATCATGTAAAGCTATTTTTCTCTTCTATATCTTTTCTTTAAAATGGAATATAATAGAAAGTAATGTATGTGTAAAGAACAGGTATATTCAATTATCAATTATTTGGAATTTAAGTGACTATGAAATATAACAGACAATCTCAACAACTTATTTAAAGTAATGGCTTGTATTGATTAAAAAATAATAAAATCTTAACATAAGGTTTACCCTGAGCTTCATGGATTCCTAGCTCTTAACATTCTTTCTTTCTTAGAGTTATTCACCTATTCATTTGGTGAATTTTATTGTCTATGTTTTGTGGGTGTTGTGCTAGGGAAAATAATGGTGACCAAAAAGATGTAGTATGCCCACTTATCAATTTTACAAGCTAGGAAGTAAGATACGTACAGTAGCAATTATTATGAGAAACAAGCAAACAAACATGGGGATGTCAAGATTAGGAATATATAGGAACTCCATGGGAACATAGTGAGATTTAGTCCATCTAAGGGGTAAGAGTAGCACTATCCAATGGAACTGTAATGTAAGGCACATATATAATTTTAAATTTTCTAGTAGCCACACTTAAAAAGTAAAATACAAATGCACACTAGGATTAAGCAGCATTATCTTATATAATACAGCAGCCAAAGTGAAACACAGTCTTCCTCAAACAATAAAGTCATGTTGAACAGAAAAATATTCTGTACTACTTCCATTTTATAAGATTTTTTTTTTTAACGTTTATTTATTTTTGAGACAGAGAGAGACAGAGCATGAACGGGGGAGGGGCAGAGAGAGAGGGAGACACAGAATCGGAAACAGGCTCCAGGCTCTGAGCCATCAGCCCAGAGCCCGACGCGGGGCTCGAACTCACGGACCGCGAGATCGTGACCTGGCTGAAGTCGGACGCTTAACCGACTGCGCCACCCAGGCGCTCCATGTACTACTTCCATTTTAAAACTTAAATGAAAAAAATTAAATTTAAGTAAAGTAAGAAATTCAGTTCCTCAGGCACACTAGTCACATTTTAAGTGCTCCATAAGCACATGCTGTCAGGCAACACTATAGAGAGCAAGTTTAGGATAGTTTTTTACTTGACTCTATCAGCCCCCTTTCAGAATGCCTTCCTGTAAAACAGAGGCTGGAAAGCTTAAAACTCTATTTCCAAGTCTCTCCAGAAGCTAGGATGGGTCCTGCTGATCAAAACTGTATTCACATAAGGCTTAGATTCAGAAATGAATTATGTGGGGAGAAAGCAAGGGCAAATGGCAGATGTTTTGCTGACACGGATCATGGTGGGGGTTGTATGTTTCTGGGGCCAGAAGCTTCGGTGGCAGCTTCCTGATAATGAAGCTTCTTGATCTTGACAGAGGACAAAGATCCTTTAGTAGTACAGTTCTTTGGTTTGGCATCAAGTGTTGTTCTTAAAAAACCAGCCTAGAGTCTGCTATTTCAGCCAATTTCACACTTTCAAGAGTTAGTGTTACTCTAATAAATCCCTTTGTGTGTAAAATTGTTAGAGTAGATTTCTCTTCTGAACAAGGATCCTTGATCAACAGGGGGACTAAGAAAGACCTCCCAGAGAACAGACTTCTAGGCCTGTTTTCTGAAGAGTAACAGAGTTCATTCTGCATAAAAGTAAAAGGAAGTGTGTTTTGGACAAGAGGAAATATTTAGAAATGTTACTAAATAAGAGAGAATGTAAGTAGAGGAGTCCAGAAGAGTCGAGTATCATTTAGAACAATAAAGGGAAATGTGAGATTGTTTTAAAACAGATGGCTCAATGCACCGAAAGCCACTTCACAAAATGGGCAATTCAGTGAAAGCAACAATCCACCAAATGATCAATTCATCACATTTATATATTTACCAATATCTTGTTTATTATAGTAATTTATAAAGCTTACAGTAATGCCTAGATGAATTAGCAGAGTGGGGTCGGGCAGGTTGTCATTATCCTTCAGACTTTTCTCTTGTGCCTGTCTTTCCTCTGTATCTTTCCAATCTCCCACTCTTAGCCACTCAGACTCTCATTCTGGCACGAGCAGCCAAGGATGTGCTATTTCTTTACAATGCCAGGTGTCCCCTCTCTACTTGCCTCTAAACAGCAGGGATCAGAGCCCAACCCAATCTAAATTATTCTTTAAATGCTAAGATTTGGGAAAAAAAATAAATGCTAAGATTTGAGATCTATTCATTAATAAAAAATATTTTTGATCATATCCAAGAAGACTTTTAAACAAAGAATATATTCATTAAAATAATAGTTTTTAAAGAAATCTAATCTTTGACCCTTAGCTTTTACAATTGAACACCTTCTGTTTTTTTTAATTTTTCCATGTTGAATACATCACTGACTATAATCAGGAAGATATTTCTAAGCTTTGGGTAAAGTAACAGATTTAGTCAATGTAGAACATTGGTAAACTCATCCTGCAGCTGCACTTGCTGGGCTGGAAACAAAGGAGAAGAGAAATGCCAAGTCTTTGAGGTCTATTTAAAGAATGGGGGCTCCATCCTAAGAGCAAGGAGAAGTCACTGCAGAGTTGCAAGGGAATTGGTGTGAATCACTGCAGAGTGGGGGAAAAAATGGAGTCTGGAGACTGAGGGTGGCTGTGCTCTCAATAATCTGAGATAATAATCTGAGATCTGAGAGATAGGAGAAAGAGACATGTTTGAATATGTTTTTCTTATATCAAGTATGAAAATTAAAGCACTATAATTTTTATACTAATGGGGAATAATGAGAATAACTAAAATGGATGCATTACAAAAATCTTGAGCCGCAGAGCACATAGCTAAGTCACAGTAGGGATAGGAATCTTTGGCACCTTCTGCTTTCAGAATATTGCTTCCCATGAAATGAATTTCTCCCATCTGTTACTCATGGGTTATATTAATATTCTCAAGTAGACCACAAAGAAGATTCTGTAATGTCACTTGTAACACCTTACCCTAAAATTTCCCATGAAGTTAGTAAAGATTGGCTACTTCTCTACTCTTATCAGATCTCAAAATTAGCATTGTGCCTGCTAAAATACCAGTACCTTATGCATTTGACTTGGGCACAAACCAAGGTAGGAAACTGGCCAGGGGAGACTAGAGCAGTTAAAAACATTTTAATATCTGCCATACTGGCTTTGACAGAGCACATCCAATGAAACTCACCTCCCCACACCTTGTTTGTTTGTTTGTTTGCTTGTTTGTTTGTTTGTTTGTTTTTAATAACATTTGTATCAGAGTCCAGTGTTAATAGTTCCCTTAGCACAGATAATCTACATCTATTAGGGAAAATCATTATAACTACTGACCATTTACTGACATTCAAAACCGCAAACTTCAACACCTAACAATTTATTTAAAAATATTTTAAGTTTTACAGTTAGGAAAATAAAGAAATAAATATAGCAGCTTCAGTATCACTTTCTTCTTTTATTTAATGATAGTTGAGTGTAAGTTTTCAGATAACCATTCATTTTTTGTAGATAGAGCATGTGAGTTATTTTTTTTTTAATGTTTATTTATTTTTGAGGAAGAGAAAAAGCATGAGCAGGGGAGGGGCAGAGAAAGAGGGAGACACAGAATCTGAAGCAGGGTCCAGGCTCCGAGCTCTCAGCGCAGAGCCCGATGCAGGACCTGAACCCATAAACCATGAGATCATGACCTGAGCCAGAGTCGGACACTCAACCAAATGAGCCACCCAGGCGTCCCGTGTGAGTTATTTTTAAGGCAACAGAAACATTCTAGAGATATTCCTGTGGTAAAGACCCCAATGAATTCCATGAATAAGAGAAAGCCATGGTCTTTACAGAGGGTGTGGATTTCCCATTTGACCTTATTCTAGCAAATACAATGAAACTTCCTAAGATGCATCATAAATCACTTCAGTGAAATTCCATTCCACTTGTAGACACCTATCATGTGTGGGTGTGTATTCTGCACTATATACCTGTGTTACAATGAAACAAAGGAAACTGAGAATGCTGATAAAAAGTATTCCTCTCACATTTACATGATGTGATTTGCTGTGCTAAGATTGCTTATGAAGATCAATAAATTTTTTCTCAATTTTTGAGACCTATCCTAAATGTCACCTCTCTTATACAAGGACTTTTATGACTGTTCTTATTGCCTCAGATTTGGTCTCCTTCTGTTCTGAATCCTAACAGCATTTTATTTTTATTTTGTATAGGCATTTACTAAATTTTTCTTTGTACTGTGGTTATATTTTGCTCTGATGTATCCCTCATTTTCAAAAAGAGCTGTCATCTACACTACATTACCAGCACCTTTCACAATGTTCATTGTAGTATATATTGGCTAAGTTGATTTAGAATCAACATTCATTTAAAATTATAATAGGAAACATATAGTTGGGTCTTCTTATTGAGTCAAAAGTTAAGATTGCCTTAAACTAAAACACAGTTGTAAAACCCTTATTACCAAATTCATAACAATCATAAGAGGCATCAGGTCAGAAGCCTGTCAAAAAAATAAAACCAAGATGATTCTAAAGTAGAAGTGAAAATATAAAATTAGAGGGGTGTTGTTCCCACCTAGGGGTCAGGATATCTCAGAGGTGGCACTGAGTTCAAAATAGGGACTTAGGTAAGAGCACACCAACAAGTTTTACTGACCATGGCAACTATTCATGTGATATTTTTTTTTTAGTTTTCACAGTGCTATTGCTTATAGTAAATCTGCTACATTTGCCCCTCCTATTGTGAATAAATTTAAGCTTGGGATATTAAATGATTCATTTGAGGTTAACAGTGAGAGCAAAGCTAGAACTGGTCCAGGGTTCTTTCCAATGAAAAAGAGGAACATTTTTTTTTCTGATGGTTTTCTTTTATCAGTCTTTATGATATTAACAATATTAAGAGCAGAAATGAAGTTGATTTTAACTTCCTATGAATAAGTGATAGAGAACATGGTTCCTACATCCATTATTTTCAGGAAAATTTAGTTATCATGGAACTGGATCGTTGTGGGAGATGTTTGCCATGGATTAAGTTTTAATTTTTTTTTAATTTTTAAAAAATTTTAAATATTTAAATATTTTTTCAAAGACAAGGCACACAGGGAAAAGAAATATATGCTTATCTGAACAGAAATTTACTTATATTCAGGGGCGCCTGGGTGGCGCAGTCGGTTAAGCGTCCGACTTCGGCCAGGTCACGATCTCGCGGTCCGTGAGTTCGAGCCCCGCGTCGGGCTCTGGGCTGATGGCTCAGAGCCTGGAGCCTGTTTCCGATTCTGTGTCTCCCTCTCTCTCTGCCCCTCCCCTGTTCATGCTCTGTCTCTCTCTGTCCCAAAAATAAATAAACGTTGGAAAAAAAAAAATTTAAAAAAAAAAATAAAAAAAAATAAAAAAAAAAGAAATTTACTTATATTCAAATAAACAAATGACACTGAAGTAAAAGAATATGTTCAGTTGTTATAGGAAAGATGAGATACAACATAACTAAGAAAACATGTAATATTGATAATAAATTCTATGAGAATATAAGGAAATAAAATATGAATTCTATATGTATAATATTAGGACATCTCCTAGAAAAAGTACGAAGTCAGTAAGCTTTTAAAGATGTGTAAGCCTCTGGAAGGTTGATAGGAAAATGACATTTCAGTCAGAAAAAAAATCTTAATCAAAAAATATGGGCTAGAACATCCATTTTTAGGAGAATACATTTTATGAGTACACCAGAGACACTGACCATAGCAGACATTTAGAAAGATTAAGGTTAGGGGCGTCTGAGTGGCTCAGTTGGTTAAGCATCCTACTTTGGTTCAGGTCACAATCTCACGGCTTGTGAGTTTGAGCCCCGTGACTGGCTCTGTACTGACAGCTCAGAGCCTGGAGCCTGCTTTGGATTCTGTGTCTCCCTCTCTCTCTGCCCCTCCCCTGCTCGTGCACTGTTTTTCTCTCTCTCTCTCTCAAAAATAAACATTATTTTTTTTTAAAAAAAAGATTAAGTTTAAAAATTGAAAAATAAATAATTTAGTTGTTATTTTATAAAACCTAGATTTTTTTTTTTTTTGATTAGGAAAGAAACATCATCACAGCTGTATTTTAGGAAGATAATCCTGCCAAAAAAGTGAGAATAGATTCAAGAAAGAATCGAAAACAATGGGAGGCAATTAATACATGAGAGACAAACCAAGGTTCTGCTAGGGGGATGGGCAAAAACTAAGTGATATAAGGCATTTCAGGGTTAGAAACAAATTTTTTTGCTAATGAGAAGTAGGGACAAAAGGAAAAGGGAAAAGGAGCATTTGACAACTCCTAATAACTGAGAACATGCCATTAACTATAAAATAGAGAATCTCCAGGTGGAGCCGGTTTGGTGGGAAGGACAAATTTGGAACATACTGATTCTGAGGTGTATGCAGGGTAGAAAGTTATTCACAAACATTTTGAAATCTGGGTATGATATTGGGCATGTTATTCAATAAATTTTAAACTAAAAAAATATGGCTTGTGATTTAAAGTTGAAGATATCAAAGAGAAATTGTGGTTATGAAGGAAGAAAAAAATCACCAGGAAAAATGTAGGAATGTGGTAAGAAAATAACCACATCAGGGACCACGACCACAATTAAGATGCAAATCTATGGAAAGAAGATAAGGTATAATGCTGGAAGGCAAAAGAAAAGGGTAGACAGAAAATCAGGAGAGGAAGATAATGTTTCATGGGAAGAGAATATCAATGTTATTCTGTGGTACAATAAGTCTTGGCGATATTAGGAGTGTAGCATTTTTATTTGGCAATAGTTGGGTTACTTTGCCATACAAGGGACCAGCCTCCATGGAGATGAAACCCAGTTGGCAATGAGTCAAAAGCAGAACAGAGGGGAAGGAGTTGAAGCAGCAAAAATAGGCTACTCTTTTATTTCAGTCAGGGTTCTTGGTTGCAAGCAATAGAAACCTACTCTGGCTGAGTGAAACAAAGGAATTTATTTAAAGGATATTAGGTAGTTATCAGAATTGAAAGGACTGGATAAGCAAGTTCAAAGCCATGTGCACTACAGTCAGGATCCAACAAGGACACACACTGCCATCACAACTCAGTTCCAGATAGTAAAATTTGGACTTTCAAACCAAAGGATCTCCGGACAAAGGATGGTATCATTACCATATCTACTGCCCTATGCCCTCTATCTCCCAGCAACTATAAAAAACAGCCTTGAATGCGACTAGCACTGACTGGGTCTTTGGAATACAAGCATCAGATTAATGGAGCCCGGGTCCTGCATCCCCACTCTAGTAGTAAAGGAAGGTAGGGAAATATCTGGCATTTCCAGCTTCTCTTATGAGAGATGCTTTCTTGCTAAGATTTGTAAAGTAAGGAAATTCTACAAAATTAGTAAGTAGTTTCAAATGCTGGGCAGGCACAAGAATACACATGTTCAATATGTATCAAAGAAGTCTGACACTAAAGAGAAGAAAGTTTGAGGTAGAAATTAGCAATTTTTTTAGGACAGAGGGGATTTAAATATGAGAAAAGTCAATGGAAAGAGAGAAACTGAATATCCAATAGTAATAGATATTTAATGACAACAGGCCTATTTAGGAGGCAGAAAATCATGTGATACAGAGTGGAGGTAATAAAGTTGGCTTTGAAGACAAAGAGGATAGCTGGATAAAGGTAATTAACTTCTGTAGGGAGTTTTCCAAACATAGTGCTTGGCATTTACCTATATTTTTACCTTTAATCATCAAGCAACAATTCAGTACTAGATATAAAATACTATCCTGATAGTAATATTAACAGTATATGTTATAAAGCATCAATTATGTTGCAGACATTATTCTAATTAACTCATTTAATTCTTTTAACAACCAAGTAAGCATTGTTACTGACATCTTACAGATGAGGAAACTGAGGTCTAAGTAATCACTGAGTTAGTATTTAAACTAAGTGTTATCTGATTCCAAGACTTGTTTTAAACATAAAATAGTAAGAAAAGTAAGGGGATAATATTTTGAATATTGAAAGAGGATAATATTTTGAAAACATGAAACAAATGTACTTTTTAATTTCTGTAAATCATATTGGCCTACACCTCCCCACTCTGTAACTGATGATGTTCAATTCCATAGGGAGTGTATGTGTATACAGTCTCAATCAGAGAGGTCATTGCTTAGCTCTGAGTTTCTCTTTAGATTTTTTTTTCAAGCCCTTAAAAGACATAGTCTTGAAAGTCAGCCTTTGTGGGGCATAAAAAGAATTCTTAAGTTGAAACGCTTCCTTTACATATCAAGAGCAAGGCTTAGATGTCTTTATTAATAGTTTGGCTGTAAGACACAGTATAGAAAGGATAGAAGATATAAAATATAAGAAGATAATTTTTTGCCACATGGGAAAAGTAAAAGCCACTTTGGTGTTCAAAGGAGCTTGCAGACATTTGGAAGGGATTGGAGTAGGGATAAGATGATGTTAGAGTCCCTGAGGTTACTAAAACTCCAAAGAAACTTGACAATTGGAGGTAAAACCCAATATATATCTATCACTGTATAAGACTCCAGTTCACCCTAGCCATCTAAGAGAACTTGGTGAAGGAAACAGATGTCCTACCTGAACCAATGGGCATGCATGGACTTGGCTTAGCATAAGGGAACCATGGAGTGCAAGCAGCTTAGCAAACAAACGTGATGACAGAGGTCATAGGTTTCAACAGTAGATGACAAGGGGGTGTCCACAAGACTAGACATGAACCACAGCATCCAACAGATATCTTTATGGTCTACTGAGTGACCTGCTCACAGGACAGAATAGGACAATATTTGCATGAAGTTCTTCTGCTGCTATGAGGAACACTCCCATCAGAATCCTAACATAAACAAATTGGAGTAGAGCAAAGGAGCTTCAATCAGTGAGTGAGTAATAATAGAAAATGTGAGGTGGTAGGAGCAAAAATTGAGATAACTTATGTCTCCTACCCTTAGCTTTAGCTGGTAAAGTTAATAGTTGGTATTGAAGAAGATGGCGATTGATCTGACAGGCTGAAAACAGAGATTTCTCTGTTCTAAGAAGACGGTAGGTGAATTAGCTGTTTTTTTTAACCCTGAATGGGTAAAAATAAACTGCTTATAAAAGGTATGTAAAGCCTAGAAAAGGGTTTATCAATTAAATATTAAATGAATTCAATCCTTGTGGTAAATTTGAACACATAAATAGTTAAATAAAGTTTTTAAAATGACATCTTCTTGCTCTCAGAAACAAACCATCTGGAGAATAAAATTTTTACATTTATCACTTTCAGTTGAATTTTTATATTTCTAGGTATTTTATATCTAGAATATAATTGCATGTAAAATCTAGATTGTTTAGTTATATTGGATCTGATATTTCTAAGTATTTATAATACATATACTAATGAAAATAATTTAAATAAAAATAAATAAAACCATTCATTTAAATTCAACTGTTAATAGATTAGTAATCAAAACCTAAATATTCAAATAGCAAATACTCAATTTATGTTTTACATGATTTTATCCATAGATCTATAAATCATAAGCTTGCGTAAGTGTCTATACAATCTTCTGGGAAGGAGCAACTTATAAATTGAATTTTACAGAAATAAGTTGTAAAAATACAACCAAATTTTATTTCTCTATGGTCCCCAGATATATCATTTGGATTCACAGAAATATTGGGCCAAGGACACCAGGATATTCAGATAATTTCCAGATAAATTTAAAGAGACTTGCTACATCAATGACTAAAATTCAAATGAGGTCATATAGAACACCTTTCTCAACTACTCTCAAATTCAGGTTAGACAATGACTCTAGGCCACTGGAGACCAGATGCTGGAGGAGGAGAATTATTAACTTTATCACTAAATAAATTTTCAGCATCCCCTGTCCTAATTAAGAATGAACACAGCAGCATCAAAATAAGTAGATCTATGTTCTCTAAACCTGATTTTAAATCCAGGTCACAATATATCTTGAAATACTTGGATTCTACCTATGTCAAATGAAGAATAGGAAACAGTTATAATCATAAATCATTTTTGTTGATAAAGGCAATATTGTAATGACCTGACTATCAAGCTAAGGTTATGGCAAGTTTTAGGAGCTATCTTTTATCTGCTTAGTACAACAATGCCTATTAAAAAACAAACAATCTATATTTAAGTTACTGTAGAGATCCCACATACAGACCTAAAATCACCATGTACACAATTTGGGGGTTGAAGATACCGTCTAGAAAACTAAAATTCTAACAGATTTGCATCCCTGGATACAGAAACATAAACTTTTACTATGGTAATTAATCACTCTGGTAATTTCTAAAGGTTTTTTGTTGTTGTTGCTGTCTTTGCTTTTGTTTTTCACAGTAAGAGTGACAGATCTCCCTCTCTGGAGCATGTATAAATAGTCATGCTAGATCTAACATTAACAATGTAAATAACTATAGGTATATTAAGACTATTCTGACAAGCGAACAATCCAGTTAATACTTTGTTGGGGCTAGAGGTGTCGGGGTGGCTCAGTCAGTTAATAGTCTGACTTGGCTTAGCTCATGATCTTGTGGTTTGTGGGTTCGAGCCCTGCGTTGGGCTCTGTGCTGACGGCTTACAGCCTAGAGCTTGCTTCAGATTCTTTGTCTCCCTTTCTCTCTGTTCCTCCCCCACTCATACTCTGTCTCTCTCTTTCTCTCTCAAAAATAAACATTAAAAAATTAGAAAAAGTATTTTGTTGGGGATATAGTTTCCCAAGATAACACTTGCATCACAAACACGTGAAGCATACAGATATTTATATTATTAATTCATTCAAGTGGTATTTATTGAACATTTACAGATACCTACTCAATGTCAGGTAATATTTTAGGATAAACCAGCAAACAAAACAAAACAAAACAACAACAACAAAAAAAAACTGTCTCTGCTGCTGTCCTAAGCCTAAGTGACAATAAAACATATTTAAAAGATTTAGCAGCAATTTTAAAAGGCATCATAATAGCAATTTACTAAACATGAGCTATTCCTGTAAATATATGATGTTTGGAATAAGCGAACCTTATCACATTTGCTCTCAAGATCGCTAAACAAGATCTTCTTCAGCTTTCAGAATATTTGGCAAAATAAAATAATCAAAGTAGTGGGGAGCTTTGGACAATATAGCTTAAAATGCAATTAGTATACAACTATCCAAGAAAACTAAAACACTTTAACATCAATACTAAGAAATGACTACTGCTAATAAACCTGATATAGTATTGTTTTAGACAATGTTTTCTGAACTGAGAAGAAACATCAACGTTGGTAAGTACTACAATTGTAATATTAAAACAATAATTTCCTCATTACAAGGCATTTCGATCAGAGGAAAGTAATTTTTTTTTTCTGGCAGTCATAAAGGTGTTTTTTTTGGGGGGTATACTTATATCTGTCTTCTAAAATGGCTGTTTCAATAAACATTTATAACATGGAGTTATATTTTATGGGCTGTGTTTTGATCTGATCCACATAAGAAGCAAATATTTTAAAGTGAGACTGTAATGCTAGATGTTCCCCAAGCTCTCATGCTGAGTGGAAATAGCACTACATCTCCATCCAGGAAGTCTAAGAACCATACAATACGAAGTACTAAAGGCATTAAATTCCTTGAGACTCTGTTTTTCATTCTGAAGAGGGGGCTGTGTGAGAAACAAACAAAACAATCTGTATGCGAAAGTACTTTGCAAACTGTTCACTGCTGTACAAAATTGGCCACTCTGGTTCTTTCTACCAGTTCTAAGGGTCTGTGGTCTCTGATATATATAGCATATCGGTACCTTTTTTGCCTCAAAGTCACTCCCCACTGGTCTCTAGAGATGTTGTGTCATTGCCTACTTCCAACAGTCTGGAATTTAAAAAATAACGACAACTTCCTCTTCTAAGCACATCACATGTGTTACTGGACTTCACAACTCTATGAGAAAGAGGCTTTGGAGAGGTAATATAGCAATAAGCAAAAGAACCTGGATTAAACCTAGACAGGCCTTCTGCAAGCTTCTTATACCATTCCACATTACTGGCTGGTCATGTGAATCTACTGAGACCAGGGATGGTGTCTTATTCATTTTATACTCACAAAGTGTAATGCTCTGTTTTGCAGTAGGTACTCCATATGTTGGTTAAGTGAGTAACTCATCCATATGTCCGATTTACATTCTTCTTGCAATCAAAGCCCATTTCCTCAGGCTTTGATATTAAAAGATATAAAATACTTGGTTGGTTAACATTTTTGTATCAGCCCTTGTGATGTTTGTATAGTACTACATCTACTTTTGTTATACTTTTTGACAGCTTTTTCCTTGAATTTTATGCCTTTACCTTGTACATTTCACTTGTAAATGTTGTTAATGGGAAGAAATATTAGAACCATAAAAACTTTCTAGAATTTCTTCCTCTTTCCCAGAAAGAAAAAAAACAATAAAGGAAAAAAAAACAGAGTACTTTATTTATTCACATTCCTCCTTGCCTAAAATGAAATTAAGGCGGATTCCAAAGCAAAATATAGCATATAGAAATAAATTGATTTTTTAAATGAAGCAATGTAAAAAGTAGTGATAGCAAAGTAAGATGGTACCAAGAATTAAATTAACATACAATATGTACCCCCTGAAGTTTCTATGCCTGGCTTAAAGTAGGATCACAGAGCATTCTGGAAGAGGGAAAAGGGTTTAATTGCAGCGTTCAGGAGGTACAACAAACAAACTGCATAAGTCTAATTATTCCTGGTATTGATACCAGGGAGACATTTTTCTGTGGGTCCTCACAGAAAGTTACTGTTTGATATAATAAACAACCCTTGTAGTAAACAATGTGATGGATTTTGTAAGGTTGTTTCTTATAATGCACCTGAATAAATGTTGATGGCTTCTTAGAAGAATATGATGCAATAAAAGGAATTTCACCAGTAGAATTCAGACCAGTGCCAGCTATGTGATCTGCCCTAATCCCAGAGGATTTTAGACTTTCTAGGGAAGGAGTTTAAGCATCAGAAAAATCTGTGAACTTCCTGATAATTGATGTTGGGAGCGGGGGCAACACTGTGCACACCATAGGTATGCTTTTCTCTAATGAGGTGATAATATCATGAACATTTACCAGATTCTTGAGAAGTCAAGAAATGAAAAAAAAATTAAGCATGTTCCCTCAGGAAGCTCTATAAAAGTTTTTGAGCAACAATGAGTTCAGGGTAATGGTTACAGAGAGGAAGAGGTTCTATTAGCCAGTTCACTGCAGAGTAAGAGTAGAATGAATTTCCTTTTCTGACAACTACGGTTTATAAGGACTTCCACTTAGAGGTCCATTTAGCAGGACCAAATTCTCTTCTTTTTTTTTTTTTAATTTAAAAAATGTTTTAAGTTTATTTATTTATTTTGAGAAAGAGAGAGAGCGTGCACACGTGAGGTAGGGGCAGAGAGAGAGGGAGAAAAAATTCTAAACAGGCTCTGCGCTGTCAGCACAGAGTCCCATGTGGGGCTCAAACTCACAAACCCTGAGATCACGACCTGAGTTGAGATCAATACCTGAGTTGAGATCAAGAGTCAGATGTTTAACTGGCTTAGCCACCCAGGTGCCAAATTCTCGTCGGAAAGAAGTTATCAGTTTAACTAACACAGAGACAAAACGGGCAATAACAGAAATTATATATAATGTTTCTAATATCAACTAAAAAGATATCATAAAGAAATGGTAATTTAAAAATGAGAAAGCAAGAAGCTCCTGAATGGCTCAGTCCGTTGAGGGTTAGACTTTTGATTTCAGCTCAGATCATGATCCCAGGCTCATGGGATCAAGCCTCCATATGGCCCAAATCTGTGTTGAGCATGGAGCCTGCTTAAGATTCTCTGTCTCCCTCTGCCCTTTTCCCTGCTTAGGGTCTGTCTCTCTCTTAAAATTCAATTTTTTTTTTAAAGTGATAAAGCAAAATTTAAAGGCAAATATTTGATAATTTTGCCGCTAATCCTTACTTATTATTTGGAACTGAAACTAACCCTGATTTTATTTCCAGAACTGTGTAGACGCTTATATTTTTCTAATATTTTTTTTTTTTCTGATTGAGAGAGAAAGAAGATGAGCAGGTGTGTGGGGAGGGAGGGACAGACAGAGAGAGAGAGAGAGAGAGAGAGAGAATCCTAAGCAGCCTCCATGCTCAGTGTGGAGCTTGATGGGGACTCGATCTCACAACTGTGAGATCATGACCTAAGCTGAAGTCGAGAGTTGGACACTTAACCAACTGAGCTATCCAGGGGCCCTACATTATTTTTTTTAATGTATAACTTCATTTGTTATATTTTTTTAATTTTTATTCAATTTATTTAAACTAAAAAATAAATAAGTTCACTTAAGTGATGAGTTTTGTGAAAAGCCAAGACTAATCAACAACTAGAGATGAAGAATTGATGGATGCTCTTTATATTTATGCATTTTTATAAGTATAATTTATAATTAATTGTTTCTTTCCTGAGTTTGGGTAAAATATATTTTAAAAATCTTTTATTCTCTTTGGGAGTCTGGGTGGTTCAGTTGGTTAAGGGCCCAACTTTGGCTCAGTCATGATCTCACGGTTCGTAAGTTAGAGGCTGACATCTGGCTCTTTGCTGTCAGCACAGAGCCTCTTTAAGATCCTCTGTCCCCCTCTCTCTCTGCCCCTCCCCTGCTCATTCAATTTTTCTCTCTTTCTCTCAAAAATAAATAAACTTTAAAAAAAAATCTTTTACTCTCTGGAGCCATTGTAATTATATTAAGATAATTCAACTGGGAAATTATGAGGATAACCACTACAGCAACCTTAAACAAATTCCTGGGAAAAACCTGTTTTCATGATTAAAAACCATCTTTTATGTAAAATTTTCCTTTCCTTGCCTACGCTAATGAATTTTAGTTTGATTTAATAGAAATAGCTATGTTTCTTTTCTTTGTTTTTTTTTTTTTTTTAAGAGAGAGCATGAGTTGGGGGGGGGGGAGGACAGAGGGAGAGAGAGGGGCACGCAGAGCCTGACACAGACTCGATCCCAGGACCCTGGGGTCATGACCTGAGTTGAAATCAAGAGACAGATTGCTCAGTGGACTGAGGCATCCAGGTGCCCCAAGAAATAACTACATTTCTTAATATCTATGTTCATAATTTACTCGTATTTCAGAGTTTGTTTATCAAACCTCTGGGGAAACCGCTGAAGTTCTCTAGGACTTTGTTCTTAGTTTGTTACTTTTTTAATACTGAAACTGAGAAGTTAGATTTAAATGATAATTTTGAAAATCCCCTCCAGATTTAAAACTTGGTGATTAATATTGCACAGGTAAAAATAATCTGATAGACATGTACTAGATGTGAAAACTAGTATGAGACTTATCCCACAGCAGGTGCTCAAAAGATCTTTAATATGAGTGAATATTTAAGGAATCATAACATAAATTAATTTGAATGATCTGATTTTATCAAAAGCATGAGATTACTTAAACATTAGACATAAGATAATTTTAAAACATTTATATTTAGTAGCTAGAATTATGAAAATAATAAGGGGTA